>NC_091282.1:177046537-177775912 GCF_032444005.1 Ranitomeya imitator
ATGTTTGTTACTTCCTCAACATCAAGTTGTTTGGATAAATTGTACATTTTCCTCTCCATTTCAGCAGATAATCTGAAGCAAGAGAAGGAATATGTTAGGGAACTACTGTATATGCCTGAGCAGCACACTTTCTTTTATAAAATCTCCCTTATTTCTATGAAATATCCTCACATTTTGTGATATACATTCATAAAACAAGCTAAATAAACTATTGTGATGAATAAAAACATAAAATACCAACCTTACTGAATGTGACGTATTCACATACAATGAGCCTGAGAGATCTGTGCAGCTATATCCTCTCCCCTGAAGCTCTGAAATCCAACTGTGATATCAGGTTTCACAGACCTTCAAGAGACAGGAGACTACCTGGAGGGAGGGGGTTTCCTCACAATCTGGTGAGGAAGGAGAAATGAAAGTAAAAGAGAAGCGCCTGTCAGATCAGTTGTATGTGACGGAGGGTTAAAGTCAGTAGAATTGATTGATGGTCATCGTTTTCCATCACAACACTGTATACTTAAAAGGACCATGTCACCAGGTTTGGCCAATATGAGATATGCCCACCACCGAGGACGGCGATTGTAAAAAGATAGGAGGGGCCAGGCCAAGAATATCAACACCCCTTGGGCCGGACCACCCTGCAAGTGAGTAGAATAAAAGTTCTTTTTCTTCTTCCACACGTCGGGTTGGGGGCAAATATACAGCATTATAGAATGCTGTATATCAGCCCTGAAAGGTGGTGGCCGTATCTCATATCGGCCAAACCTGGCGACAGGTTCCGTTTAACACGATGTGAACATAGGCTTAGCAGTATCCTGCTAACTGGGTACTCTTTAAATATAAAAAAAAATTCAGATTCAAGATGGTTAAAAAATAAAACATAAAAAAAAACAATTAAAAAATATATACTTATTTACCAATCACTTGCTACAGCAGTAACCAATGGTGGACAACCTATTTAATAAAATTGTAGCAAGCACCTGAAACTTCAGTTACTCTGAAACGTTTATAATTCTATTTGCAGAAATAAGATAAAAATCCACGAGCTTCAAGTAGAAGGTTTTTCTTTTTTTGAATTTTACTGAGAAATCATATATCCCACGACTGAACACAGACAAACAAGTGTCTACAAAATAAGAACTGCATGTGACATCTCTGAAACTAGCTGGTAATGTAGACGAGAAAGAGTAATTTTATTTGAATGAACATAGCAATTTGTAGCAATGAAAGACAATATGTTTGTGTTGGAACTATTCTAGCTTTGGATACAACACAAGCAGAAAATTCATGTTCTACATAACAGATCAACAAATCTAAAAATCTTTGACATGTTCAGAACAGAAAGCCAAAAACATCACGGTTATAGCCAGCATTAACATGAGCAAGCTTTTTGTAACATGCACTGAACATTCTAGTGGCAAAGGTTAGTGTTCTGTGAGTAATGAATGCCAATAGCCGGCTCAGAGTCATTAAAGGGAGGTAAGCTCACCGTCATCAGGGGCTTATCTACAGCATTCTGTAATGCTGTAGATAAGCCCCCAGATGTATCCTGAAAGATGAGAAAAAGAGGTTAGATTACACTCACCCAGGGGTGGTCCCGCTGCGGTCCAGTCAAATGGGTGTCTTAGGTCCGCTCCGGCGCCTCCCATATTCATTCCATGATGTCCTCTTCTGGTCTTCACGCCGCGGCTCTGGCGCAGGCGTACTTTGTCTGCCCTGTTGAAGGCAGAGCAAAGTACTGCAGTGCGCAGGGCCTCTCTGACCTTTGCGGCGCCTGCACACTGCAGTACTTTGCTCTGCCTTCAACATGGCAGAAAAAGTACGCCTGCGCCGAAACCGCGGCATGAAGACCAGAAGAGGACATCATGGAATGAAGATGGGAGGCGCTGTTCCGGACCTGAGACACCCATCGGAGCAGGACCGCCCCTGGGTGAGTATAATCTAACCTCTTTTTCTCCTCTTTCAGGTAACATTGGCGGCTTATCTACAGCATTACAGAATCCTGTAGATAAGCCCCTGATGACGGTGAGCTTACCTCACTATCTATTTTGGGGGTGACAGGTTCCCTTTAACATGTACAAGATGATTATTTATTTTGTACTGCCTTCGTTGCAACTGAAGGATATCTCTTTATAGATTATCAATATATACAAAGTGATATGCAAAAGTTTTAGGCAGGTGAAGAAAAAAATGCTGCAAATTAATGTTTTCAAAAGTAGAAGTGTTAATAGCTTATTTTTATCAATTAATAAATGCAAAGCGAATGAACAAAAGAGAAATCTAAATCAAATCAATATTTGGTGCGTCTACTTTATGCTATCTGATAAATTTTAGCTGTTTTTCAAAGTGAATTATGACTTCCAGAGGCAGAGGTGAGGAGAAGTGGCTCATAAATGAAGAAAGAAGTCTGATAAAATATATTACAAGTCTCTTGTATTTAATTGTACTATTGATTTGTGCAAAGATACTGAAATTAACAGTGACCATTTATTAAAGGTAGACAAACTATGTTTTGCTCTCCTACAATACAGGATTCTAAGGTAGGAGCAGTGAAAAATTGAAATTGGTATTTATTCATATTCGTTCTATATGTAAACTATAGGATGGTGCTTGTAAGTGAACATGAGCTTTAATAACTGAAAATTGTATAAATATCTATGGATTTTGTTTTAAAAAAAACTGAAGACAGCTCCGCCTATGCTATTCTGCAACAAGATCCCATCAATATATTATGTAAAATTTTTCCCCAACACTTGCCACTCTGGACTCATTTCAACGAATGAAATACATGTACCCCAAACATCCCATGACACCGACCTTGCACTGTCTCCCCAGGGTAGACAAGGGAATACAAATGTTGATGGGCCTCCCCATAGTCTCGGGCTTTGATTCGATCACCCAGAATAGCGCTATCTACATTCATACGATACTGAGAGGAATTGTTACATATCTATCTTCATATATTCGTGACACATACCATCGATATACTCCTGAAGCTACAGGATATCACCATTGATGAAAACGTACAACTGGCTTCCATTGATGTTGAAGCCCTGTACAGTAGCATTCCACACAAGTGGACTTCGAGCAGTGGAATACTATCTGAAGCTTAGAGGTGTTCAATTCATTCCACACAACAGGTCCATTCTGGAAGTTTACCCCATAACTACCTTATTTTTGGGGACAAATTCTGCCACCAGCTCAAGGGCACTGCTATGGCAGCCCCCAAGTAAGCCAAACTGTTTCTGGGCTTGTTGGAAGACACCATTGATAGTCTTCGGTGACAATGATATGACCATGGTGCTCCCAAATATTTTGGGGGCGTTATACTGTTGACGTCCTGGAACTATAGTCAGAGTACAGAATTTCCTTTAACAATTTTGTCAAGGACCTAAATGCAAATCAACTGGGATTAAGAGTAACATCAGGGATGAACCATGACAACAGCAATTTCCTTGACATAATTATAAAAAGAGATGCAATGGAGCAATAATTGACCAGGACATATCGTAAACCAACATCCACCAACAGTTTATTGCATTGAAGGAGCCTCCATTCCCAAAACTTGAAGAAGGAATCCCTAAGGGACAATATTGTCAGATCAGGAGCATCTGCTCCTCCAAGATGATTTTCCATCAACAAGCCCAACAATTAAAAAATAGTTTCCTACAAAGAGGCTACCCATCTAACACTCTCAGTGTAGCATTCAAAGATGCCAATTCCAAAGGTGCACTGCTTAAATCACAGCAGAAAGGACAATGAACAATTCATGTGTGTGAATGAGAGATTTGATAACCATGCACAAGAAGTGTGAGATATCCTTAGAAAACACTTGAGTATCCTGCAAGCTGATCTGGATATACGGACTTATCGGGCCATTACTTAGAAAAGGGGGACATCTATCCATGACCAATTGGTAACTGTCTATACAACCCTGCAAAACTTTCAGGAACCTGGCTGAAGAAGAGACAATTGGGCATGAATTGATGTGGAAAATGCAAATTCTGTAAATACGTTATAGTTGACAACACATTCCACAGAGACATTACAGAAAGAACGTTCAACTGTTTACATTACATAAACTATAGAACTGCCGGGGTGGCCTATCTCTTCAAGTGCACATGTCCTCTTGAATATGTTGGTGAAACAAAAAGGGAATTGAGAAATAGAATGAGTGATCACTTAGGGGACCTCAGAAACAAAAGGGAGACCCCTATACCGAGAAATATTAATAAAGTGCATGGTGTAACCTTGACTGTTTTGATTTTACGGTAATGGAAGTTATTTGACTATTAGCTGGGAAGGAGGGTGATTGTTTCTTTTGAAATAATCTTTTCATTCCAAAGTGGATCTATCGCATGGGAACAATGACCCCGATGGTCTAAATGAGCTAACACAATACGGTTGCTTAAAATAAACAGAGGACTCTGGTATTAATTACTTTTCAAACTACTTCCCATAGCATTACATAGCCTATCCGATTACTGTCTAGTTCCATTAGACCTGCTTTTGAACCACTGACCAATATGTGTGCTTGGTATTAAACCTTTTTTTCCACTAAATTTCCCATGGTGTTTAGCTAAACTTATGCATACTTCTGGATCTGGACACTACCTACTAATCTATACGAGCCTGAGATAGCGATCCAAATCGACATCTAATATTATCATTCCTTACTATCTAAGAGTTTTTTTTTAACCTTAATATATGAGATCTCTGATATAATGGGCTTTTAGCAACTGGACCTGCATTCCACGCTAAAGCACATGATCATGTGACGGTTGTTACGTCCCCTCTGGCTACCGTGTGCAATACTACCTCAGCTTGCACTCCACACTGGAGCGCTTGATCATCGCATCCAACCCTGTCACCGATGCCCATCGGGTGTTGCACAATTATGACTTGCGCTCAACGCTAGGTCTTCGCTTCCGGGCACAAACACATCACTTCTGCCCGTGCAGCTACACAAACACACAGGCCTTCTGGTGAGTCACACTATTTAAGAAGACATCCTCCTTCAGACTCTATTGGGACCGGGCATCACTATATTATCAGCGTGCGACCTCTTGTAACATCTGTCAACAAAAGACCATTCTCTATCTGCTAAGTACTATTATCTATTATGTACAAATCTCACTCCTGATGAACCTTGGAGAAACTAACAAAGGTGAAACATGTCAAGTTTCCTACATGATTGGCCTTTACTTTTGATGTGGCTGCTGGAAGGTCCATCTGAAGCGACTTTTCTCCTATACAGGATTAATTAGTGTAGTACCTTTATTTAGCATTGCTTTGTAGACTCACACAGCTGTGTTTTCCATAGTGAATGTGATTGCAGGCATCCATTGTGCTCTATTGCACAGGAGATATTTATTTTTGCAGCATACATAAATGTCATCTTTTATCTTGAAGGGGTGTTATGCACATGAGATATATACTTTTATGAAACGTATTGAAATACCATGTATTATGAATCTGGTCGAGGCTCCTTACAACCTCTGTTAAACGTACCTTAATCTATAGGGCCTACTAGGGCTTGATTAGGTCTTTGTTGAGTGGGGGACGCCATTCGCATTACTAGAATACCAATCTTCGAGGCCAGGCAGTGAGTCTGCTACGAGGGTATTGTAGGGCACTTAATCGAGAAGTTACTAATATTATTGCAAAATCTCCTTTTTGTCCCTGAACACCCTTACTCAACCCCACTTAGAGGCACAAGACAAACCTAGACATTGCCTATCTAAATTTTATTTTCACTTGGGTTCTATTTATGTAGACCTTTGAAAAAAGGTCTAATAAACTTCATTTTTAATTATAGTATAATTTTTCCTGTGAGCTTATATTTTACTCTGTAGTCAGCAGATCTGTGAATGCCACTGTCCTACAATCCAGGCTTGTAATGTAGGACCAGTGAAAAATTTAAAATTAGTATGTATTCATATTAGTTCTATATGTAAACTATAGGAAGGTGCTTGCAAGTTAGCAAAAGATTTAGCAAACTACTAATTGTATTAAAAAAAACAGTTTGGAAAAAAAAAAAAATCAACAAAAAACTGAAATTTGCCATATTCTAATGTCTCACTAAAACATCTGGTTGGTGTTGGAAGAAGAAAAAAATTTAAAAAAAAGACCCCCTTCGAAATTCAAGAAATTGACGAAAACAACAGTTTTGAGATCACCTAACTTCACCTCTCTGCAAAATGTAGATCTCATGCCACTCCTGTGCTACAGTACGCTGGCTAATACTCTGACACAGAGCTAAGAAATGGTTGTAGATGCAGAACAGATGTGGCCTTTTTCAGAGTGGTGGATAATAATAATAATGAAAAACACTGCACACTGAACATAATAGTTTGCACACAAGAAAATGATCATAAAATATTTCCCTGCATTTTATTTTAGACCACTGCTAGGAATACAAATGGTGCCCACATTGAGACTTTAACCCAAAGTGTGCCAACGTAATTTATATACCTCTATGGCACAAAATGGGTTACTGACTTCTAGTAAAACAGCAAATGTGCTAAATGTACAAGGACTCCCCGAATGTCTTTTCATTAAATCAGTTAAAAAGCTGTAAATCTACTGTTAGGCAATCTACATCAATGCCATGTATAGGGTGAAATTCTCTCATAGAAGTACGGAGCACAGCAATAAACCTGTTGAAGGGACAGATTTAGTGTTCACCAAGGCTAAGTGTTTAAGAGGTCTCTACAGTGTAATTTGTCATTACAAGAAGAATTTTTTCCTCTACAACTTTAACACACTGGCAATTGCCTCACAGACCTCATTACTAACGGTTTCCTATGACTTCATTCTCTTTTATTGAATACTAGATGGTGGCCTGATTCTAACGCATCGGGTATTTTAGAATATGCATGTCCACGTAGTATATTGCACAGCCCACGTAGTATAATGCCCAGCCACGAAGTATATTGCCCAACCACGTAGTATATTGCCCAGCCACGTAGTATATTGCCCAGCCACGTAGTATATTGCCCAGCCAGGTAGTATATTGCCCAGACAGGTAGTATATTGCCCAGTGATGTACTATATTGCCCAGTTACGTAGTATATTGCCCAGTTACGTAGTATATTGCCCAGTGACGTAGTATACAGCACAGAGCCACGTAGAGTATTGCCCAGCCACGTATGTCACAGGTTAAAAAATTTCATATACTCACCTTCTGAGGGAGCCCTTGTAGTCATGTCGCCTGTGTGTGGTGCACTTGGCAGCTTCCGGTTCCACGGTTGGTAGCGCAGAACCCGTGATGACGTCGCGGTCACATCACCATGACGTCATGGCAGGTCCTTCTTGTGCAGGCGCGCAGGACCTGTGATGAGGTCGCGGTCACATGATCGTGACATCATGGCAGGTCCTTGTCGCATACCATCCTTGCCACCGGAACCTGCCGCCTGCATGGAGCGGTTACCAGAGCGTCGCGAGGAGCGGGAAAGGCGGCGGAAGGTGAGTATATAATGATTTTTTTTAAAATTATTTTTAACATTAGATCCTTCTACTATTGACGCTGCATAGGCAGCATCAATAGTAAAAAGTTGGGAACACAAAGGGTTAATAGCGGCGGTAACGGAATGAGTTACCCACGGCATAACGCGGTCCATTACCACTGGCATTAACCCTGTGTGAGCGGTGACTGCGGGGAGTATGGAGCGGGCGCCGGGCACTGACTGCAGGGGAGTAGGGAGGGACTAATCGGACTGTGGCCTTCGCTGATTGGTCGCGGCAGCCATGACAGGCAGCTGGCGAGACCAATCAGCGACTTGGATTCCATGACAGAGGCCGCGACCAATGAATATCCGTGACAGACAGAAAGACAGAGAAGGACAGAAAGACGGAAGTGACCCTTAGACAATTATATAGTAGATATAGGTACAGAAAGGAGAAGACATAAACCAGAAGGCAAATGTAGAGCAAAAGAAAAAAACAACTGAAAAATATGGCTATATAAAGGGAATGCAACACATTGACAAGAAAAGAATAGGTTATGCTCTACTTAACTAACCTGCTGACATGGCCTTTGCCTAAGGCGGCACATACCTAGTGGCAACCGATAGAGTCAGTTAGGCTCTATAGACACCATGCTTTAAACAAAAAAAAATGTCAACATACTCAGAGTTCTATTGGTCAATTACTTAAAACTGACAGTATACAGTAGATCACTATGCTTTACAACTAATTGGTACAAATTATATTTTCACGTCATATATTGTTATGAACAGGTAATTCAGAACCACAATGGACCTTGAAGTTCAGAGCACACAAAGTGACCTGACATTTACCAAAAACATAGAACGAGCTCTGAGACGTGGGAACTCTGCTGACCGCAATCCCTAATCCTATCACACCACACTAGAGGTAGCCGTGGATTGCGCCTAACGCTCCCTATGCAACTCGGCACAGCCTGAGAAACTAACTAGCCCTGAAGATAGAAAAATAAGCCTACCTTGCCTCAGAGAAATTCCCCAAAGGAAAAGGCAGCCCCCCACATATAATGACTGTGAGTAAAGATGAAAATACAAACACAGAGATGAAATAGATTTAGCAAAGTGAGGCCCGACTTACTGAATAGACCGAGGATAGGAAAGATAGCTTTGCGGTCAACACAAAAACCTACAAACAACCACGCAGAGGGGCAAAAAGACCCTCCGCACCGACTAACAGTACGGAGGTGCTCCCTCTGCGTCTCAGAGCTTCCAGCAAGCAAGAAAAACCAATATAGCAAGCTGGACAGAAAATATAGCAAACAAAAGTAACACAAGCTGAACTTAGCTTATGCAGGAAGACAGGCCACAGGAATGATCCAGGAGGAAGCAAGACCAATACTAGAACATTGACAGGAGGCCAGGATCAAAGCACCAGGTGGAGTCAAATAGAGCAGCACCTAACGACTTAACCTCATCACCTGAGGAAGGAAACTCAGAAGCCGCAGTACCACTCTCATCCACCAAAGGAAGCTCATAGACAGAACCAGCCGAAGTACCACTCACGACCACAGGAGGGAGCTTGGCCACAGAATTCACAACAATATATATTTTCTTTATTATGGAAATCAAATTCAGAATTCTGGGATATACACTTGCCACCACTGTCCAATACATACACTAAACTCAAAGCTCAAACTTTGCTTATATAGGGGCAACATAAAAATAAAATACAGCACACTGAACTTATGAAACCAACATGTCTTATTTTCCCTCCTTTCATTGAGTCCTGATGCCACACATCTACAAAGATATTTGATGATCTATCTGCAGCATCTAAAATCCACATCTATCACTGCCTGTTCTGGCAAATCATTACAAGGAGCAATATAAAAGGGAAACAGGACTAAAAGATGCCTAATCTTTAGCTACTAGTGAAATAGAGCAGGTGTTGCTCCCTTCTTTTTGAATAATTAAACTGGACATGCGTGTTCAAGAGGAAGTCATGGGAGACTATAGTGGGAGTATAAAGTAAAATAAAATGAATGAAAAAAGTGGTCATGTTAAAAAGCTAATTATGAAGTCTCATGTGTGCTCAGACAGCATTGGACAGAAAAATAATTACAAAGTGTCACAAAAAAGTCACAATGATCACTCAAAGCAAATTAATATATATATATATATATATATATATATATACACACAGTCATGGTCAAAAGTATTGACACCCCGGCAATTCTGTCAGATAATACTCATTTTCTTCCTGAAAATGATTGCAAACACAAATTCTTTGGTATTATTATCTTCATTTAATTTGTCTTAAATGAAAAAACACAAAGGAGAATGAAGCAAAACATTGATCATTTCACACAAAACTCCAAAAATGGGCCAGACAAAAGCATTGGCACCCTCAGGCTAATACTTGGTTGCACAACCTTTAGCCAAAATAACTGCGACCAACCGCTTCCGGTAACCATCAATGAGTTTCTTACAATGCTCTGCTGGAATTTTAGACCATTCTTCTTTGGCAAACTGCTCCAGGTCCCTGATATTTGAAGGGTGCCTACTCCAAACTGCCATTTTTAGATCTCTCCACAGGTGTTCTATGGGATTCAGGTCTGGCCTCATTGCTACCAGAAGTCTCCAGTGCTTTCTCTCAAACCATTTTCTAGAGCTTTTTGAAGTGTGTTTGGGGTCATTGTCCTGCTGGAAGACCCATGACCTCTGAGGGAGACCCAGCTTTCTCACACTGGGCTCTACATTATGCTGCAAAAGTTGTTTGTAGACTTCAGACATCATAACGCCATGCACACGGTCAAGCAGTCCAGTGCCAGAGGCAGCAAAGCAACCCCAAAACATCAGGGAACCTCGACCATGTTTGACTGTAGGGACTGTGTTCTTTTCTTTGAATGCCTCTTTTTTCTCCTGTAAACTCTATGTTGATGCCTTTGCCCCAAAAGCTCTACTTTTGTCTCATCTGACCAGAGAACATTCTTCCAAAACGTGGTAAGTTTTGGCAAACTGCAGCCTGGCTTTTTTATGTCTCGCGGTAAGAGGTGGGGTTATCCTGGGTCTCCTACCATACAGTCCCTTTTCATTCAGACGCCGATGGATAGTACGGGTTGACACTGTTGTACCCTCGGACTGCAGGGCAGCTTGAACTAGTTTGGATGTTAGTCGAGGTTCTTTATCTAACATCCGCACAATCTTGCGTTGAAATCTCTTGTCAATTTTTCTTTTCCGTCCACATCTAGGGAGGTTAGCCACAGTGCCATTGGCTTTAAACTTCTTGATGACACTGCGTACGGTAGACACAGGAACATTCAGGTCTTTGGAGATGAACTTGTAGCCTTGAGATTGCTCATGCTTCCTCACAATTTGGTTTCTCTAGTCCTCAGACAGTTCATTGGTCTTCTTTCTTTTCTCCATGCTCAATGTGGTACACACAGGGATACAGGACAGAGGTTGAGTCAACTTTAATCCATGTCAACTGGCTGCAAGTGTGATTTAGTTATTGCCAACACCTGTTAGGTGCCACAGGTAAGTTACAGGTGCTGTTAATTACACAAATTAGAGAAGCATCACATGATTTTTTGAACAGTGCCAATACTTTTGTCCACCGCCTTTTTTATGCTTGGTGTGGAATTATATCCAATTTGGCTTTAGGACAATTCTGTTTGTGTTTTTTTTAATTTAAGACAAATTAAATGAAGATAATAATACCAAATAATTTGTGTTTGCAATCATTTTCAGGAAGAAAATGAGTATTATCTGACAGAATTGCAGGGGTGTCAATACTTTTGGCCATGACTGTATATACACACACACTGTATGGCTTGTAGGGTGTGAGAACAGTGCACAGGTTGGAAAGCTACCCTCAACCAATATTAATCACATAGGTATCAAACACACACAGCGCTTATTGACAATGCTCTGTGCGCAGCAGTGATTTTGAAGGGCAGGGAGCTGAGTGCTCAATGGTTTTCACTTCTCGCTAGGACTGAAGCATAGTGAAGAACAGTTTAGCAATGTCAAACGGACGATTAAACTGATGCTTAATGACTTGAAGCACTGAGGTGTAATCTCTTGTCTCTCCTGGTAGAAGAAAAAAATAATTTGTAATAAACTGTAGCATCTTAAAGCAAATGATTGAGACAGGCTACTGTACGTACAAGTCTTGAGGCAACTCAACTTTATACTAGTTACTCATATTTAAGGACTAGTTGGTGAAGTTTGCACCATATATCATCAGTTGTATTTTTGAAACTAAAATATGGTCATTTAGATCTCTAAAAAATGCATAACACTTAGTACAGTCTACTCACAATTGGTAGGTCAGCAATAGAATAACTGGGAAAACAAGTAATCCTAACAAGTGTTATAATAAGTATCAGAAATGATGACCTTAATGCTGAATCTTCAAGAGAAATTTGAATGATAATGTTTAGGCAATCTTGGGGTATCTTGGGGAAAAGAAGAAATACATTTATACAAGTCTGCTATGCCAATAAAGGCCATTGGCTTCCCATTTTGGTTCAATACCGCCTTGGCTGTCCATACGTCTGTGCAGAAAATGAACCCGTCCAGCACTTCTGCAGATATAGGTAGCAGAATCTCCTGAATCTGCGCAGTTGGTGGTCTCTGATATATGTCATCACCGAGCTCCCTCAGAACATACCATCAAAGAACTCTAACCCAACCTTCCCAGTGTTTCCAGTAGTCTCTATTGTATCATCACTATGATGTAAACAAGGAGTTATACATATTGAGCTACAATAAAAAATAGTGCATTTTGAGAAATTAACCTACGGAAGGTAGGTATGGAAGGCCAGGAAAAACTGAAAACCAGATGGGTCAATAGCAGGAGAGTCTAATCTAAAATTCACCAAAGCGGAAACTTAGAGACAGCCTGCCACTTGGAACCTATGATCGGGCAAGAAGTGGTGGGAAGAGCTGCCTAATAAACTAGCTGTTGCCTAGTGATAGGTTGGGGAAGGCAAACTTTCCAGGAGACAGCATGGCTACATTCCTATAGGATGTGGCCATGCCTCTCTGTAGCTAGGTGCAGATACTCTAGGAGCACAGCTGGCAGTGGGCATAAGGCAGCACAGGAAGATGGGCTGATGCTGGGGAAGCATAGTAGTGAATGCAGTGAGTAGGGCGGCACTGAGATTGCAGGCAAAACGCCGGTTTGACATCTAGTGAACTAGTCTAACAGCAATATCTGAAGGTGAGAAGGAATTTTCCCCTCATATGTGTAATTTTTGTCTGCCTCAGGATCAACCAGAGAGAGTGGTGATAAGTTGTGCCTGATAGACTTGTGCATTCTTTTCAACCTTAAAACTATGAAATATGTTTATACACACTAGAGGATATACTCAGTCGAGAGAGTAAAGAGCGGAATCCCTTTTGCATTTTTTGCTCCAGCTCAATTTCCTATGTTAGTATTGACTTACTAAGTAGAGATCTCTGTTGAGTCCTAGACTATCTTCTGATGTGTCTTTATGGAATTAGACAATACAATTTTGTGGCAAGAAAGTAAGTAAGCCCTGGCGTTTTCATTATTATTGTGACTAGCTGGATTAAAGTTTGCTTAGCGAGCCGGAAGACACTTCTCAATGTAAGTCTATGGGAGCCGCCTCTTTCACACTTCCGTCGTTTGGCATCCGTCGCTTTGAGCAAAAAACGGATCCTGCAAATGTGCTCGCAGTATGCGTCTTTTACCCATAGACTTGTATTAGCGACAAATCGTGACAGATGGCCACATGTCGCGTCCGTCGTGCGACGGATTCGTCGTGTTTTGGCGGACCGTCGTCACAAAAAAAGTTCAAGCAAACGTTTTTTTTGTCCATCGCGTCCGTCATTTTCGACCGCGCATGTGCGGCCAAAACTCCGTCCCCTCCTCCCCGGACTGCAGAATGGGCAGCGGATGCGTCGAAAAATTGCATCCGCTGCCCCCGTCGTGCACAACGTCCGTCGTTACGTCGGCCCAACGCATTGCGACGGACCCGTACCGACGGAAGTGTGAAAGAGGCCTAAGGCCAGAATGAGCCTCTCATATACTTACATTCAGAGCATGTGAATGTTAGCTCTTACTTCTGCTCAGGAGCTGTGGTCAAAAGATGGCGGAATATGACCAGATCGGAGCCGGAAAGAGCAGAAGATGGCAGCTGGTAAGTATAATACTAGGGTCAGGAAACAGAAATTAGTGATACCCCTCTGATGGTGGAAAAAACAAACAACAGAGTGGTACTTAAAATTCCAAGGCTGCCATGTGACCCATTAAATCTGCAGATTACATTCACTGTATGATGGTGTGTAGTGCAGTGGTGGTGAGCCTTTAGGGATTCTAAAACAAGCCCGACAACCATGATCTAAAGTACTGTACATTCTCTATAGATTGTATCTCAGTGAAAAATAAATATATTATGATATACTAAAGTATAATGCAATTTGTATAGATTAGGGTGGTTTCACACTTGCGTTTTTATCTGCAGCGTTTTTTGCACAAAAAAACGCATGCGTTTTTTTCCTATATTTAACATTGAAAACGCATGCGTTTTTTGTTGTACGCGTTTGGTCGCGTTTTGAAACGCATGCGTTTTTTGCTGCATGCGTTCTTTTTCAGAAATGCAACTTGCAGTATTTTTGAGAGGCGTTTTTTTGACACACAAAAACGCATGCGTTTTCATGCGTTTTTTGTGTGTCAAAAAATACATTGGAGTCAATGGAAACGCATGCGTTTTTAAGCACATGCGTTTGTTTGCTTTAAAAACGCATGCGATTTTATTAAAAAAAACAGAAAACACACTGATATGCCACCCCCCACCATATAGGTGATAAAGGGATCCTAACCCTAAAGGGATCCTAACCCTAACCCTAAAGGGATCCTAACCCTAACCTAACCCTAAAGGGATCCTAACCCTAACCCTAAAGGGATCCTAACCCTAACCCTACCCCTAATCCCTTTAGGCTTAGGGTTAGGATCCCTTTAGTGTTAGGGTTATGATCCCTACCCCTAACTATTTCTGTTTATAGTGGGTTTTTTACTTTATTTTGATGATTGGCAGCTGTCACACATTTCTCAGCATGCGTTTAAAAAACGCAAACGCATGAAAAAACGCATGTAAACGCATGTAAACGCGTCAAAACGCTGCGTTTTTTTCACCACATGCAAAAACGCATGCGTCAAAAAACGCAGCGTTTGCACGCATTTACATGCGTTTTTTCACCATGCGTTTTTTTTTTAAAACGCATGCGTTTTGAAACGCAAGTGTGAAACCAGCCTTAGCAAAAAATCAGCGTGAACACAATATGGATAGAAAAGACAGCATCTCCATGTTATGGACTGCATCTGTATGTAAGAAATTACTAGTGTTCTGAAACTTCCACTGTATGGAGTAGCTTCATCAAGCAGTGTATAAATGATCGTATTAAAAATTAAATTTGACCGTTTATAAATCACCTCTAAAAAATGCTTCAGGGCAATATGTACCTTTCATCGGTTTTCAGGGATCACCTATGGTGCACGTGCAAACTTTTCATTAGTCTCAACTTTTGCCCTTGTCTCAGTAAACCACATACAGTCTGCTATTTAGAATGCTGGCATTCAACATTTGATTATAAAAACCTTACGGAGCACGGAGAGACTGATACGATCTTGTCATCCCTTTCTGAGCTGACCAGCAATGTTTTCAGCTATTTATGATCCCCTTATCTCCCCCTTCGATGCAGCAGTATGAATTATGCCCTTTTTTGCACTCGATTCGCATTAACCTTATTTGGCCTATAGGTGTAAGAATTAAAGATATTGCAGCAGTCTCTATCATTCTAAGAGTTCAGAATGCCTGCAGAGAGAAATAAAAAATTTCAGTGACATCCTGGGAAAAAAAGGGCTTCGATATGCTTTCTCATCCATGACAAAAGAGATTTAAAATAATAATAAGTGTGAGAAACTACAGTTTCTCTTTGACCAGTGGTGTAAGAAGCTGAGTGTATAGCAGCGACGGACAAAGCGAAGAAGCATGTAGAGGCAATTAATGGGAAAACAGGACACCCATGGAGTCTGTTCAGTCCTAAGGGAATGGCTTCCACAAAGATTAACAAACACAAGCAAGAAAGACTTTCTGACAGCAGACAATTAATAGTGTTCAGAGCTTTGTTCTACTTTCATATACCTTTTTAAGAACATATTTTAACTTGGCTGCATCCCAGTACTAATGCTTCTAATTATGAAGTTTGATAATATCCACTCTGGTTCTATTTGTGCGGTGAACTCATATGAACTATAGATAAAACGGTCTCACATAAGCAAGATAGAAACGAAACCTGCAAAAGACCACAGCTAGGAAGACAATTGGGCCCGATTCATCATTTGCGATTTATTGTAGTCACTTCTTAATTTTTATCTTGTCATATTCGCTGATGGTCTGAGTCTTCTAACTAGTGCATGAGGATCATAAATGTGGTGCTAAATCAAAAAGGCTACTTATTTTCGCCTTGATCTGTTTTGGGGGTTTATTTGCAACTTTCAGCACCAAAAATCGCAAAAAATGTGCCATATTGGAAACTCGCCCGAAACCCAAGTCTTGGCAGGGACTGGAGTGAGATACACAATAAAAAACATAACTGTTATGATCTGGTGGCCTAGGAGCAGCATGAGACGGACTCTGGAGAAGGTGGTCCCTGTACTGACCGCAAACCCTGAACCTAGCAGCGCAACTAGAGGTAGCCGTGGGGGGTACCTAACGCTCCCTAGACCCCTCGGCACAGCCTAAGATCTAACTACCCCTAAAGACAGAAACAGGAAACCTATCTTGCCTCAGAGAAAATCCCCAAAGGATAGATAGCCCACCACAAATATTGACTGTGAGAGGAGAGGGAAATAACATACGCAGATATGAAATAAGATTTTAGCATAGGATGCCATACTAGCTAAAAAGAAAGAATAGAACAGAGTACTATGCGGTCAGTATAAAAACACTAGAAAATATCCACCGCAGAAAATACGAATCACCACATCTGACTAAAGACATGGGGGGTATATCTGCATCTCCAGAGAAATAGCTAGGCAGCAAAAAATCCTTCACAGACTAAGCTGGACAAGACAAAAACATGAAAATGCACAGAACTATAAGGTCCACAGCAGGTGGACAGCAAAAACAAAGCCAGGACTTATCTTTGTAGAAAAACACAGCAAACTGGAGAGACCAGCAGGGAAGTGAATCCTTCAAGAACAATGGACAACTGGCACTGACTAAAGGATCCAGCAAAGCTATATACCCCAGTCAATTTTGCAATTAGTAGATACACCTGTCCACTCCTGCAGTCCAGGCACAACTACATTACCCTCTGCAACCACCGGAGGGAGCCCAAAAGCTGAATTCACAACACATAACATTTAGTAAGAGTCACATTTCATCAATTTGGCTAAAACAGGGATGTCAAACTCAAATACGGAGAGGGCCAAAATAAAAAGCCTGGAGAAAGTCGCGGGCCAACTTTGATATTTATTAAAAAAAAGTCTATGATTGGAGTTTTTAATTATCAAATATAACTGAACGTTTTCATACAGAAACAAACTTATAGGGATTGTCCCACAAAGTACATTTTAATTAAATTAGATCTTAGAATAAATATTGGATTATAATATGTTATGTAAGAGCACAATAAAGCAGAAGGCCCAATGGCCTAATTTAAAAATGTAATAAAGGATAAAAAAAATTAAATAATGCAGATAATAAATTATGATGCAAATGATAAGTGCTCCCAAACACAGTAAGATACCACCACATTGAATTCCACCACACACACGCAACTGTACTCCCTCCCTCAATCCCCCCAACAAAGAATGGTGACCCCTTCCCATCCGGGATGCCGATATAGTTGAATTTGTTATGCCAAGTGAAAGTGTCATGCCGGGCAGGGAACTTTGCCTGCATTGCCAAACATACTTAGGGTACCAGCCTGACATTGCAGGACAAATATACTCACCTGTGGGCCAAATTGTGGGCCCACGGGCCAGAGTTTGCCATTTGTAGTTTAAAACATTTGAACAAGCAATGTTTTAAGGAAAAAAAAAATTATAAAGAAAAACAACATAAAAAGTGGCACCAAATGTCGAGAAAAAAGGCACATATACTAAAGTCACTAAAAAAGAGCAAATTACTTCACAAAACTGGAGAAACCGCGATAATGAATCAGAGCCTTTACTGGTCTGATGCCATCATTTTGATGAAATCGCCTTTTTCTCTGCTGCACTCTAGAATACTGAGCCCTGTATAACCCCACCCACAACATCGATTGGCAGCTTTCTGTGTACTGTGACCGAAAGCTGCTAATCATCAATGGGGGTGGGATAAAACAAGCAGTTGAATAGGAAACAGGAGACAAATAGTTCTGTAGAGATAATCTCTTGATGATAAAACACCGATTTTATTGAAACAAAAGCACACTGCCTAATAAGGGAAACATGGCAAGTGAGCATTGATCAGATTGCCTGTGTGTAGCGGAGGCAAACGGACAACTGCAGCTTCTACTCTAACATGGAGACTATGGAAGCATGGCAAAAGTAAAAAAAAAATGTTTTTAAAAATATTAATAAAAAATAAAAGTTCTAATCACCCCCCATAAAATAAAACAATTAAGAAAATAAAATATACACATATTTGGTACCATCTCATTCAGAATCACCTGATCTATCTAGCTATAAAAAAAATTAATCCGATTGGTAAACGGCATAGAGAAAATAAGTCAAAACGCCAGAATTCCGATTTTTTGGGTCGCCACAACATAGCATTAAAATGCAATAACGGGCGACGAAAAGATCATATCCAAACAAAAACGGTATAATTAAAAACGTCACCTTGGCAGGCAAAAAATAAGCCCTCAACCAACCCGAGATCACGATAAATGGAGACGCTACAAGTGTCGGAACATGACATTTTTTTTTTACAAAATTAGTTGTTTTTTTTATTTAAATGGTGAAAAAAACCTACAATCTATACATGTTTGGTATCTACGAACTCGTAGTGATCTGAAGAATCATAAAAGCAAATCAGTTTTAGAATTTGGCGAACATGGTGAAAAAAAAAACCAAAAGAAAAGTTTTGGATTTGCACTTTTGGCAATTTGACCGCTCTTGGGATTTTTTTCCCGTTTTCGAGTACATAACATGGCAAAACCAATAGTGTCGATCAAAAGTACAACTCGTCCTGCAAAAAACAAGCCCTCAAATGGCCATATTGATGGAAAAATATAAAAATGATGGCTCTGGGAAGAAGGGGAGACCAAAACAAAACCGGGCTGGGTTGTGAAAGGGTTAACACCACCAAAGTTAGACAGGATACAACTAAACCAGAGAGGTAGAAACTGTGCAAAATATAACAGAAATATTCATGCAATACAATCTTGGTAACATGAACAGGACATTAGTGTTATGTAGGCAATCCAGTGACACAGTGTGCCAGCAATCAGAGCACATACAGTGATCTGACAATAACCCAAAAAACAATAGAACGAGCTCTGAGACGTGGAATCTCTGTAGACCGCAATACCTGAACCTATCCTAAACACAACTAAAGGCAGCTGTGGATTGCGCCTGACACTACCTATGCAACTCTGCACAGCCTGAGGAGCTGACTAGCCTGAAGATAGAAATACAAGCCTGACTTGCCTCAGAGAAATACCCCAAAGGAAAAGGCAGCCCCCCACATATAATGACTGTTAGCAAGATGAAAAGACAAACGTAGGGATGAAATAGATTCAGCAAAGTGAGGCCCGATATTCTAGATAGAGCGAGGATAGCAAAGAGAACTTTGCAGTCTACAAAAAACCCTAAAGCAAAAAACCACGCAAAGGGGGCAAAAAGACCCACCGTGCCGAACTAACGGCACGGCGGTACACCCTTTGCGTCTCAGAGCTTCCAGCAAAACGAATTAACAAGCTGGACAGAAAAAGTAGCAACAAAAGCAAAGAAGCACTTATCTAAGCAGAGCAGCAGGCCACAGGAAAGATCCAGAAGCTCAGATCCAACACTGGAACATTGACAAGGAGCAAGGAAGACAGAATCAGGTGGAGTTAAATAACAAAGCAGCCAACGAGCTCACCAGAACACCTGAGGGAGGAAGCTCAGAAGCTGCAGTACCACTTGTGACCACAGGAGTGAATTCAGCCACAGAATTCACAACAGAACCCCCCCCTTGAGGAGGGGTCACCGAACCCTCACCAGAGCCCCCAGGCCGACCAGGATGAGCCACATGAAAGGCACGAACAAGATCTGGAGCATGGATATCAGAGGCAAAAACCCAGGAATTATCTTCCTGAGCATAACCCTTCCATTTAACCAGATACTGGAGTTTCCGTCTAGAAACACGAGAATCCAAAATTTTCTCCACAATATACTCCAATTCCCCCTCCACCAAAACCGGGGCAGGAGGCTCAACAGATGGAACCATAGGTGCCACGTATCTCCGCAACAACGACCTATGGAATACATTATGTATGGAAAAGGAGTCTGGGAGGGTCAGACGAAAAGACACAGGATTGAGAATCTCAGAAATCCTATACGGACCAATAAAACGAGGTTTAAATTTAGGAGAGGAAACCTTCATAGGAATATGACGAGAAGATAACCAAACCAGATCCCCAACACGAAGTCGGGGACCCACACGGCGTCTGCGATTAGCGAAAAGTTGAGCCTTCTCCTGGGACAAGGTCAAATTGTCCACTACCTGAGTCCAGATCTGCTGCAACCTGTCCACCACAGAATCCACACCAGGACAGTCCGAAGACTCAACCTGTCCTGAAGAGAAACGAGGATGGAACCCAGAATTGCAGAAAAATGGAGAGACCAAGGTAGCCGAGCTGGCCCGATTATTAAGGGCGAACTCAGCCAACGGCAAAAAGGACACCCAATCATCCTGGTCTGCAGAAACAAAACATCTCAGATATGTTTCCAAGGTCTGATTGGTTCGTTCGGTCTGGCCATTAGTCTGAGGATGGAAAGCCGAGGAAAAAGATAGGTCAATGCCCATCCTACCACAAAAGGCTCGCCAAAACCTTGAAACAAACTGGGAACCTCTGTCAGAAACAATATTCTCAGGAATGCCATGCAAACGAACCACATGCTGGAAGAACAAAGGCACCAAATCAGAGGAGGAAGGCAATTTAACCAAGGGCACCAGATGGACCATTTTAGAAAAGCGATCACAGACCACCCAAATGACTGACATCTTTTGAGAAACGGGAAGGTCAGAAATGAAATCCATCGAAATATGTGTCCAAGGCCTCTTTGGGACCGGCAAGGGCAAAAGCAACCCACTGGCACGTGAACAGCAGGGCTTAGCCCTAGCACAAATCCCACAGGACTGCACAAAAGTACGTACATCCCGTGACAGAGATGGCCACCAGAAGGATCTAGCCACTAACTCTCTGGTACCAAAGATTCCAGGATGACCAGCCAACACCGAACAATGAAGTTCAGAGATAACTTTACTAGTCCACCTATAAGGGACGAACAGTTTCTCCGCCGGACAACGATCAGGTTTATTCGCCTGAAATTTTTGCAACACTCGCCGCAAATCAGGAGAGATGGCAGACACAATGACTCCTTCCTTGAGGATACTCGCCGGCTCAGATGAACCCGGAGAGTCGGGCACAAAACTCCTAGACAGAGCATCCGCCTTCACATTTTTAGAGCCCGGAAGGTACGAAATCACAAAATCGAAGCGGGCAAAAAATAACGACCAACGGGCCTGTCTAGGATTCAAGCGCTTGGCAGACTCGAGATAAGTAAGGTTCTTATGATCAGTCAATACCACCACGCGATGCTTAGCTCCTTCAAGCCAATGACGCCATTCCTCGAATGCCCACTTCATGGCCAGCAACTCTCGGTTGCCCACATCATAATTACGCTCAGCAGCCGAAAACTTCCTGGAAAAGAAAGCACATGGTTTCAACACTGAGCAACCAGAACCTCTCTGTGACAAAACCGCCCCTGCTCCAATCTCAGAAGCATCAACCTCGACCTGGAACGGAAGAGAAACATCTGGTTGACACAACACAGGGGCAGAACAAAAACGACGCTTCAACTCCTGAAAAGCTTCCACAGCAGCAGAAGACCAATTAACCAAATCAGCACCCTTCTTGGTCAAATCGGTCAATGGTTTGGCAATGCTAGAAAAATTACAGATGAAGCGACGATAAAAATTAGCAAAGCCCAGGAACTTTTGCAGACTTTTCAGAGATGTCGGCTGAGTCCAATCCTGGATGGCTTGGACCTTAACCGGATCCATCTCCATAGTAGAAGGGGAAAAGATGAACCCCAAAAATGAAACATTCTGCACACCGAAGAGACACTTTGATCCCTTCACAAACAAAGAATTAGCACGCAGGACCTGGAAAACCATTCTGACCTGCTTCACATGAGAGTCCCAATCATCTGAGAAGATCAAAATGTCATCCAAGTAAACAATCAGGAATTTATCCAGATACTCACGGAAGATGTCATGCATAAAAGACTGAAACACAGATGGAGCATTGGCAAGTCCGAACGGCATCACTAGATACTCAAAATGACCCTCGGGCGTATTAAATGCAGTTTTCCATTCATCTCCTTGCCTGATTCTCACCAGATTATACGCACCACGAAGATCTATCTTAGTGAACCAACTAGCCCCCTTAATCCGAGCAAACAAGTCAGATAACAATGGCAAGGGATACTGAAATTTAACAGTGATTTTATTAAGAAGGCGGTAATCAATACACGGTCTCAGCGAACCATCCTTCTTGGCTACAAAAAAGAACCCTGCTCCCAGTGGTGATGACGATGGGCGAATATGTCCCTTCTCCAGGGATTCCTTCACATAACTGCGCATAGTGGCGTGTTCAGGCACGGATAAATTAAATAATCGACCTTTTGGGATTTTACTACCAGGAATCAAATTGATAGCACAATCACAATCCCTATGCGGAGGTAGGGCATCGGACTTGGGCTCTTCAAATACATCCTGATAATCAGACAAGAACTCTGGGACCTCAGAAGGAGTGGATGACGAAATAGACAAAAATGGAACATCACCATGTACCCCCTGACAACCCCAGCTGGATACCGACATAGAGTTCCAATCCAATACTGGATTATGGGTTTGCAGCCATGGCAACCCCAACACGACCACATCATACAGATTATGTAGCACCAGAAAGCGAATAACTTCCTGATGTGCAGGAGCCATGCACATGGTCAGCTGGGTCCAGTACTGAGGTTTATTCTTGGCCAAAGGTGTAGCATCAATTCCTCTCAACGGAATAGGACACCGCAAAGGCTCCAAGAAAAACCCACAACGTTTAGCATAATCCAAATCCATCAGATTCAGGGCAGCGCCTGAATCCACAAACGCCATGACAGAATACGATGACAAAGAGCATATCAAGGTAATGGACAGAAGGAATTTGGATTGTACAGTACCAATGACGGCAGACCTATCGAACCGCTTAGTGCGCTTAGGACAATCAGAAATAGCATGAGTGGAATCACCACAGTAGAAACACAGACCATTCAGACGTCTGTGTTCTTGCCGTTCAACTCTGGTCATAGTCCTATCGCACTGCATAGGCTCAGGTTTAATCTTAGACAATACCGCCAAATGGTGCACAGATTTACGCTCGCGCAAGCGTCGACCGATCTGAATGGCCAAAGACATAGACTCATTCAAACCAGTAGGCATAGGAAAACCCACCATGACATCCTTAAGAGCCTCAGAGAGACCCTTTCTGAACAAAGCTGCCAGCGCAGATTCATTCCACAGAGTGAGTACTGACCACTTCCTAAATTTCTGACAATATACTTCTATATCATCCTGGCCCTGGCACAAAGCCAGCAAATTTTTCTCAGCCTGATCCACTGAATTAGGCTCATCGTAAAGTAATCCGAGCGCCAGGAAAAACGCATTGACATTACTCAATGCAGGGTCTCCTGGCGCAAGAGAAAATGCCCAGTCCTGAGGGTCGCCGCGCAAAAAAGAAATAATAATCAAAACCTGTTGAATAGGATTACCAGAAGAATGAGGTTTCAAGGCCAGAAATAGCTTACAATTATTTTTGAAATTAAGAAACTTAGTTCTATCACCAAAAAACAAATCAGGAATAGGAATTCTTGGTTCTAACATAGATTTCTGATCAATAGTATCTTGAATCCTTTGTACATTTGTAACGAGATTATCCATTGAAGAGCACAGACCCTGAATATCCATGTCCACACCTGTGTCCTGAAACACCCAAATGTCTAGGGGAAAAAAAAGACTGAACACAGAGCTGAGAAAAAAAAATGATGTCAGAACTTCTTTTTTCCCTCTATTGAGAATCATTAGGTTGGCTCCTTGTACTGTTATGTAGGCAATCCAGTGACACAGTGTGCCAGCAATCAGAGCACATACAGTGATCTGACAATAACCCAAAAAACAATAGAACGAGCTCTGAGACGTGGAATCTCTGTAGACCGCAATACCTGAACCTATCCTAAACACAACTAAAGGCAGCTGTGGATTGCGCCTGACACTACCTATGCAACTCGGCACAGCCTGAGGAGCTGACTAGCCTGAAGATAGAAAAACAAGCCTGACTTGCCTCAGAGAAATACCCCAAAGGAAAAGGCAGCCCCCCACATATAATGACTGTTAGCAAGATGAAAAGACAAACGTAGGGATGAAATAGATTCAGCAAAGTGAGGCCCGATATTCTAGATAGAGCGAGGATAGCAAAGAGAACTTTGCAGTCTACAAAAAACCCTAAAGCAAAAAACCACGCAAAGGGGGCAAAAAGACCCACCGTGCCGAACTAACGGCACGGCGGTACGCCCTTTGCGTCTCAGAGCTTCCAGCAATACGAATTAACAAGCTGGACAGAAAAAGTAGCAACAAAAGCAAAGAAGCACTTATCTAAGCAGAGCAGCAGGCCACAGGAAAGATCCAGAAGCTCAGATCCAACACTGGAACATTGACAAGGAGCAAGGAAGACAGAATCAGGTGGAGTTAAATAACAAAGCAGCCAACGAGCTCACCAGAACACCTGAGGGAGGAAGCTCAGAAGCTGCAGTACCACTTGTGACCACAGGAGTGAATTCAGCCACAGAATTCACAACACATTAGTAACTGTACATGAGACCATTAAGGGCATCAGTTACAGCCATAATAGTTCTCCAATTTTCTTAAATCGGAATATATGGGTGAACTCACAAGTAGCAAAAATTATGCCACAGACAAATGTGCCACAAAGTCAATATATCTTAAATGAAGATTATCATCATTTACCACAACTTTTGAAGCACACCTGCCTCATCATAAACCATAAGCAATGCAAAGAGTGAAATTTGCAACAAGTCAAAAATCAGGATGCATTGCATGCGGACTCATCTGTCTGTGGTACAATATTAGAGAGTAAATCCTCCATAAGGGTATGGCACCTTGTGACGTGAAAGTGTCACAGTTCATGTTGCAGCAGAAAAAGAACAAATTTGTCCAATGTGCCGGGCTGCAAACACCACATTAAAAAAAAAGTCACAATACTATTTTCAATAAAACGTAAACTTTTTTCCACCAGTAATGTCCATATGAAACAACTGTCATGTGAACATACCCCTAGACCTATTTATAATTAATAAGTAAGAATAAGACAAATGACAAATTCCATCAGGAGGGTATCGCTCTGTTGGAATCATCAGAACTGTGTCGATAACCTACTGTATAGCTATAAATGCGTCTATAATCTCCAATACTTCCACGTCACCTCCAAGCTGCTGTAACTTTACTGCTGCCTGTTTATAGCTTTGCTTTCAATCATACTTATGAAACAGAACGCGAGCGCCCGTACCTGTGATTTCACTTATGTTAGAGCTGTTTTTCTAAACTGCATATTAGGAATACAGCACTTTAAAGAGATTGAGTGTAATGAAACAAACCTGAGAAACAAAATCCTGTAATGTATTTAAACATTTTCTCTATGAATACAAAGTAGATAGGTGACAATCCTGTGAGCGTATTAAACCTTAGGGGTCCCTGGTGTCAGTAATCCACAGTTACAAATTGTCAGCACAGACGTCGGTATTTTCATTATTTGAGCGCAGAATCTAATTTACTACAACTGTGATGGAGTCCAAAACCGATGCGGCAATAATGAACATAAATGATCACTTGTAATAATGGTCTTACACGTCACATCTCTGGAACCTGCCGGGATATTTACCTATCGCATTATAATGATACAGTGGCTTATTTTTTCTGGTTAAAGAGACACTGCCATGATCTAGTAGCCACATCTGCCATAGTTTGTAACCGACTGAGTTGGTGCACCACCGAACAGGACTGATCTGTTGTGGAGGCTCAAGAGGCTGCCACAAAGCCATGGGGGAATGGCTTCTGGTGATGATTGGTTGGGTAATCAATATGTAGAAGGAATACACAGCACTTATGGTGAATCAGGTGCCCAAGAAGGGTTCCAACCTGTAGTTCAATAATAGCAATAAAATAGTCACTCAAAGTTTATAGATGTGAAAAATATTATTGGCAGTCCACAATATAATGTTTCCTTCTGTTTACACCTTCATCAGAACTTCAGCGGCAGGGCAGGCACCCCGAGACATTCCCGCCACGACAACCAATCTGGCCAGATTGTTGGTCGCAGTGGGTATGTCCCGGGGTGCCTGCCCTGCCCCTGAAGATCTGATGAAGGTCTAAACTGACCGAAACGTTATATTGTGGATTGCCAAAAAATTTAACATGCCTCTAAACTTTCTGAGTGCCAAGTTTATTGCTACTGGTTGTGCAATAAAACAATGGTGATCTAGCAGATCTTCTGGTAAAATTTCAAAAGAATTTCCAAGTTCAAAGAAACATGGCTGTTTTTTCCCCAAACAGTGCCAAAAGATGTCCATCTGTTGAGTGCCTTGACGTAGCTCAGCCCCTTTGACTTCAATGGATCTGACTCATGATACCATACGACACAGGTGGTGTAGTACTGAGTTTCAATGAACATTGTTCCTAATTATTGACTTTTTTTTTGTTAATGTAATGACAATAAATCCAATATAGCAAAAGGATTGTTAAGGTAAAATTCTGCAGTCTTAGTGACCGATCTACAGCCATTAAATATCTTGTTTACACAGGAAGACTCAATTTACCAATGCACCCTTAAAGATAGGTAATATATTGTTTAGTGCACATAGGCTGCGATTGTTCTTGGCAGCATGAATACTTTTCACACATCACTTCACCAGGTAAACATGCGTTTTGTGTGATCAGGGGTTATCTGCAGCCTGTGTAGATTGCAAAATTATTGTGAAACTATAATTCCTGGAAACATTAAGGTACCTCCACACTGAGCAACTTTAGAACGAGAACGACAGCGATCCGTGACGTTGCAGCGTCCTGGACAGCGATCTCGTTGTGTTTGACACGCAGCAGAGATCAGGATCCCGGTGTGACATCGCTGGTCGGAGCTAGAAGTCCGGAACTTTATTTGGTCGTCAGGTTGGCGTGATTCGTCATGTTTGACATCAAAAGCAACGATGCCTGCAATGTTTTTACATGGAGCTAACAACCAGCGAGAACGATAAGTACGTCACTGGATCGCTCCTGCATCGTTCTGCTGTTGCCGTGTTTGACGTCTCCTAGCGACCTAAACAGCGACGCTGCAGCGATCGGCTCGTTGTCTATATCGCTGCTGCGTCGCTTAGTGTAACGGTACATTTAGTTCAAGATAATCTTGCACTGTAAGAACACCTTTAAAGGAGTTGTACTATATTGCAACTTATTCCTTTTTTACATGTTAGACGTTAAAGGGAATCTGTCAGTAGGATCAAACTCCTAAGCAGTCTATATAGACACTCAGGTCACAGGAGGCTGAATAAAATGATATCTTGATATCTGCAATCCTTTCTCTTATTCCAGAAAAATCCACAATTTTTTTGAAAAGGTAAATGAGCTGTTAAGATCTATGGGCAGGATACAGAGCTCAGGGAGAATCTGCCTCCATATTTTATTTTAAATGAAGGGGACCTTACGGCTGACAATCTGCACTGCTAATGCCTATGTCCATTTAAAATGAGCTCTGGAAGCACATTCTCAAGGAGATCTGGCCCATAGATCTCAACAAATCATTTACATATTCAGAAAAATGTGGATTTCTCTGAAAGAAGACATCAGATTGCAGATCTCAAGTTTACATTTCATTCATGCTTCTGTGATTTGCATGCCCATACAGAACGCTTAGGAGGGTTGATTCTGCTAACAGATTCCTTTTAAGTTACTGATAGAAGGGGGTCTTAATTCCCATTTGATGGGAAGCATGTGCATTACCACGCGAACAGAATCAACTTAGTATTGCATTCAGCTATCTGTGCAAGTCCCATAGATGCTATCAAAAGCAGAAAAAATACTTGACAGCCAACATGCAATTGCGGCAAAATAGTAAAAAATAGACTATTGCAGAACTAAGGAACCACTGCAGCGGGACTAAAAATAGGAGTACTATTAATGCTATTTTATCACATATTTATGTAAGAATGTTTTGGGGGTTGGAACATCTATTCATTGGGAGTACTTTCTAACTAATATAAATATGTATCCATAAAGCACATGCAAGCTTTGTGTAGTATACAAACTTATATTCAACCTCAACTCAACAATGACTTCTTGTCTCGGCATAACACAACTCAGAAAGAAGACTCACAAGTTGACTACACCAGGGAATGGATAAATAACACAATGACCTTTACAGATGAAAGGCAGAAGAATGTCAGCTTTTAACTTAAAAAAAAAAAAAAGTGAGCAAAAGACGAGAGAGGGGCAAAATACTCATATTCCTAACAAATGGGTTTCTGCTGATCATAAGACTGAGGGATATTTAAGTTTCCAATAACGACATGTAACATGAAGAAATTCCTACTGAAGGCCATGATGACATTTCCCAGTACCATTAAAAAAAAAAAAAAAAAGACACTGGAAGGTCATCTCCAGACAAAATGCACCAATTACGAGAGGCAGATTCTCAGAAAACACAGAACATTGTCTACTTAGCAACAGGAGGGAGTGGGAAAAATTCATGGTGTGTTGTTCTCTACGTCTCTCTGGTTCACTGCTTTAGATATGGTACCAGGTAAAATAAATTGTTTGTGAAGTATTTCCAAGAATGAAGTCTTTAAAATTACCAGAAGGTTGTATTTTACCGAAAAGAAAATGTACTTTTTTTCTAACAAGGCCATTTAACAAAACTGAGCGGTTATTACATGAGTTATAAGGTGTTATAACAAGTTCATTCTTTTGTTACGTTCCTAATGTAACAATGCGCACTGCATAAAGGTTATTTTGTAAAAGTCGTAACCTCAGCAGCGAGAACCAACAAATAAAGCAATCATTTATGGCTTTCATTCTTTATGCACGTACTGTTCAGCCTTACATTACGCCACGATAGAATAATGGACGTGACAATTTATTTTTGGATTTTATTTCTTTAATTTTAAGAGGTAAATCTGCTGCTTTGTTTAATCATCAAGAAACAACATATCATGATAATCACCTGTCCAGGCTCGGTGATGATGTTTTATGGCCTTTTTTTCCCAAAGTCATTCTCCTATGTGCTCATCTTTTTCTTCGCCACATCAGGAAAGACTTAAAGAGTGTAATTTGTTTGGTTTGGAGGAGAAAAGGGAGAAAGGGAATTGGATAGAACCTCTCTCAGACATAAAGGGATTCATCAAAGAACAGAAGAGAGCAGCATGCCAAGGAAAGAGACGACTGTTACAAGAGGTCAAGTTCTATCTATTAGAAGATGTGAAATTCGGTGCAGGAATACTTGAGGATATCTAGAACTGAAACCCAAGCTGGAGATGACGATAACCTAAAAATGTCAACTTTAATTACAATTTCCAATTCAAAGATTGATATGTACATGTCACTCTATGTTTTAGTAAGATACTCATTGAATTCACTCTTGAGCAATCCAAACTTTTTCAATCCCTGTTCTATATAAACGGTAACACATGGTTTTTCCTATTCAAATTACGAAGTAACAAATCCTAGTAGTTAAACGGCATGCAAACATCAGCAATTTACTGTACCAAGGTGAAAAATGAAAATACATTCCATTCAGGACTACACAGCACAAGATCGCAATGTGTTTTATTTCTGTATTAAATATTAGTTATGCCTTTTAGATCAACAAGGGTAGTTACAGTAGGCATGTTGTGCTAAAGCATGTTTTGAAGCATTTAAAGACTCCCAATTTTCTCCTCTTCTATAGATGGTTTAATATGGAGGTGCTTCATAGGCCAGGTGGGACTACTTTGTACCTATTGAATTTTGGTTTATTAATATAAAATAATTCTGATCACATATCTTCCTATACCTGGGTTGAATTTTCAGAGAAGATCCCTACAGGACAAACACAAATCCAGTCAGAGGCTACCTGTCCATTCCAATGTGTTTTTAACTTTAATTCACTTATCCGGTATATTAAATGATAGAATAAAAGTTACATTTTATTTAGGTCTTTAGATTAGGTCTTTTGCCTTTGGCAAGAAATGAATATATATTGTATTAGCCCTACGCTGACTGAGGAACAGCAATTTGTTTTTGTCTACTGCTCTACTTCATTGCAAACCCAAAGAAGCGGAGTAAGCCATAAACCACTTAGAATTATAGGTCAGAAAAATTTTATTAATACAAATATGTTAAAATTGGAAAACATATCAAGGTGTAGTAGAAACATATGGAGGAGACATGGAAGTAGGCAAGGATGGGAGACAGACAGAAGTGTAAGGTAAGACCGTAAAGGGGATAGATAAAGCAGATCTCTGCAATATATGCCTGAACAACATCAGCAACAGAAGATGAATTGTCTAAAAAGATAAAGTGCATAGTGTGTATCAGAAGTCAAGCCAGTCGTAGGGAATTCCTATCTGCTTACCCATAATAGGTCTCAATGGTAGCTCTCAATGGCTGTCACCCTCCTCGCGACACCTGACGTGCGTTTTGCATTCCTGCTTTGTTGAAGGAGATACTCTACTTCATTGTTGGATTGAGCTGTACCACTGGTCATGGCTATTCTCAGGACTCTGAACAACTGGTCATTGCTATTCTGGACTTTGGACCAGTGGTCATTGTTATCCTGGATTCTGCACCATTGGTCATTTCTATCCTGAACTCTGCACCACTGGTCATTGCTATCTTGGACTGTGCACCACTGGTCATGGCTATCCTGGACTCTGCAGCACTGGTCATGGCTATCCTGGACTCTGCACCACTGGTGATGGCTATCCTGGACTCTGCACCACTGGTCATGGCTATCCTGGACTCTGCACCACTGGTCATTGTTATCCTGAATTCTGTACCATTAGTTATTTCTATCCTGGGCTTCGTACCACTGGTCAATGGTATTCTGGACTCTGTGACATACACAGCTTTGGTACATTCCTGGGTGAGCTTGGCTGTATTGCGGTCTCATTTCCCTGACAAACTGAGCTTGGTCACATCACTGCTGTCCTTGTTCAGCTTAATTCAATCCCTCCTCTTCCAGGTGACCTACCCCCTACACCAATATGATCCATCACAACTAGTGCTCATCCAGAAACTAGGGCTTCAAAAATCCAACTCAGCAAGTGAGACATGACACCAGGCTAAACTGTAAATGAAAACTCCATCAAATAAAGAAAAGGAGGTCTCTGAAAATTGTGGAAAACAAACTGTTGAGAAGACATAGGTAAAAATCACTAATAAAAGAAAATTAGAAAAGATTTCTTAAGCATGAGATAACCATAGTTTCACCCAACAAAAAATGATCTGTAACGTATCTTATGTAAAAATGTGTACACAGCAATAGCTTTTCGCTAACTGCAACAATGAGGCAGATCATTCACATTTTTAGTTGTTTGGCAATAACAAGGCAATGACATTTTCCAAGCAAGAGCATAATCTATCATTCAGTTTATACATCAGTAAAACCCTGTCTCCCCAGGGCATATTTAAGATAGAAAAATGTTTTCAGGATGAAACATTTAGATAAATAATCTCAATGATGCAAAAATGCAGAATACACCCAAAATGCTCATTTCTCATTTCCTTAGAGGCACATAACTTAGAAGGTAAATCCAAGTCTTTCTTCCAATGTGTTCAAGAATCTCAACAGCAACAAAGACTAACAATACATAGTAACATAGTAACATAGTTAGTAAGGCCGAAAAAAGACATTTGTCCATCCAGTTCAGCCTATATTCCATCATAATAAATCCCCATATCTAAGTCCTTCTACAGAACCTAATAATTGTATGATACAATATTGTTCTGCTCCAGGAAGACATCCAGGCCTCTCTTGAACCCCTCGACTGAGTTCGCCATCACCACCTCCTCAGGCAAGCAATTCCAGATTCTCACTGCCCTAACAGTAAAGAATCCTCTTCTATGTTGGTGGAAAAACATTCTCTCCTCCAGACGCAAAGAATGCCCCCTTGTGCCCGTCACCTTCCTTGGTATAAACAGATCCTCAGCAAGATATTTGTATTGTCCCCTTATATATTTATACATGGTTATTAGATCGCCCCTCAGTCGTCTTTTTTCTAGACTAAATAATCCTAATTTCGCTAATCTATCTAGGTATTGTAGTTCTCCCATCCCCTTTATTAATTTTGTTGCCCTCCGTTGTACTCTCTCTACTTCCATTATATCTTTCCTGAGCACCGGTGCCCAAAACTGGACACAGTACTCCATGTGCAGTCTAACTAGGGATTTGTACAGAGGCAGTATAATGCTCTCATCATGTGTATCCAGACATCTTTTAATGCACCCCATGATCCTGTTTGCCTTGGCAGCTGCTGCCTGGCACTGGCTGCTCCAGGTAAGTTTATCATTAACTAGGATCCCCAAGTCCTTCTCCCTGTCAGATTTACCCAGTGGTTTCCCGTTCAGTGTGCAATGGTGATATTGATTCCTTCTTCCCATGTGTATAACCTTACATTTATCATTGTTAAACCTCATCTGCCACCTTTCAGCCCAAGTTTAGAACTTATCCAGATCCATCTGTAGCAGAATACTATCTTCTCTTGTATTAACTGCTTTACATAGTTTTGTATCATCTGCAAATATCGATATTTTACTGTGTTAACCTTCTACCAGATCATTAATGAATATGTTGAAGAGAACAGGTCCCAATACCGACCCCTGCGGTACCCCACTGGTCACAGCGACCCAGTTAGAGACTATACCATTTATAACCACCCTCTGCTTTCTATCACTAAGCCAGTTACTAACCCATTTACACACATTTTCCCCCAGACCAAGCATTCTCATTTTGTGTACCAACCTCTTGTGCGGCACGGTATCAAACGCTTTGGAAAAATCGAGATATACGGCTACTTTCACACTAGCGTTTTCTGCGATCCGTCACAATGCGTCGTTTTGCAGAAAAAACGTATCCTGCAAAAGTGCTTGCACGATGCGTTTTTCCCCATAGACTTGTATTGACGACGCATTTGCGACGGATTGCCACACGTCGCATCCGTCGAGCGACGGATGCGTCGTGCTTTTGCGGACCATCGGGAGAAAAAAACGCTACATGTAACGTTTTTCTCTCCTGACGGACCACTTTTTCCGATGCGCGCATGCGCGGCTGGAACTCCGCCCCCACCTCCCCGCACCTTACAATGGGGCAGCGGATGCGCCAGAAAAATGCATCTGCTGCCTCCATTGTGCAGTATGTTAAACGCTAGCGTCGGAATCTCTCCCCGACGCATTGCGACGGGGAGATTCCGACGCTAGTATGAAAGTAGCCTACCACGTCCAATGACTCACCGCGGTCCAGCCTAAAGCTTGCCTCTTCATAAAAACTGATTAGATTGGTTTGACAGGAGCGATTTCTCATAAACCCATGCTGATATGGACTTAAACAGTTATTCTCATTGAGATAATCCAGAATAACATCCCTCAGAAACCCTTCAAATACATTGTATTGAAAGTTACCAAAACAATAAAGAAACATTTAAAATGTATTGTGGTCTCACTTAATTGCGTTGTCCGGCACTTTCATATTGATGATCTACTGTTAAAGTATCATGGCACTTAAGTCAGGGCTGCAGCCTCATCATTATGTACTAGGCTCTAGATATGACGCACTGGGCTCTGGGGGTGATGCACTGGGCGTGACGCACTGGGCTCTGGGCAAGACGCACTGGGCTCTGGGCAAGACGCACTGGGCTCTGGGCAACATGCTCTGGGCAAGATGCACTGGGCTCGGGGCAAGATGCACTGGGCTTCCGATGACAAACTAGGGTGTGGATATGACAAACTGGGCTCTGGCCATGACAAACTGGGCTCTGGCCATGACAAACTGGGCTCTGGCCATGACAAACTGGGCTCTGGCCATGACAAACTGGGCTCTGGCCATGACAAACTGGGCTCTGGCCATGACAAACTGGGCTCTGGCCATGACAAACTGGGCTCTGGCCATGACAAACTGGGCTCTGGCCATGACAAACTGGGCTCTGGCCATGACAAACTGGGCTCTGGCCATGACAAACTGGGCTCTGGCCATGACAAACTGGGCTCTGGCCATGACAAACTGGGCTCTGGCCATGACAAACTGGGCTCTGGCCATGACAAACTGGGCTCTGGCCATGACAAACTGGGCTCTGGCCATGACAAACTGGGCTCTGGCCATGACAAATCTGGGCTCTGGCCATGACAAATCTGGGCTCTGGCCATGACAAATCTGGGCTCTGGCCATGACAAATCTGGGCTCTGGCCATGACAAATCTGGGCTCTGGCCATGACAAATCTGGGCTCTGGACATGACAAATCTGGGCTCTGGACATGACAAATCTGGGCTCTGGACATGACAAATCTGGGCTCTGGACATGACAAATCTGGGCTCTGGACATGACAAATCTGGGCTCTGGACATGACAAATCTGGGCTCTGGACATGACAAATCTGGGCTCTGGACATGACAAATCTGGGCTCTGGACATGACAAATCTGGGCTCTGGACATGACAATCTGGGCTCTGGACATGACAAACTGGGCTCTAAATATGACAAACTGGGCTCTGAATATGACAAACTGGGCTCTGGATATGACAAACTGGGATCTAGACAGGACATAGTGGGCTCTTCAAATGACATAATACGCTTCTTTTGCAAAGAAGAAGCTCGATCTTCAGCTCCTCCTGAAGTGTACACCGGGCTTCAGAGGCGCAATGACATGTAGATAAGGAAGTCACACGCATCCATGAGATTTGCACAGATCAGGTGATGATGCTGGCTCTTTGCAAAAAATGTTATCACATCCACAGGGGCATGCTAACATGCTGAGCAGGACAACTAATCTGGGAAAAAAATGCTCCACTGACTTGTCAAAGAGTTAAATTGCAAATTAAAAATGGACTGTAAAGAAAGCTTTTTTAAAACATCTGTTTATGTCTTACCCAGGATAAAAGGCTTGTTACGCAGAGTATTTATAAAAGGAACATGCAAATGTTATTGGGTTCGAGAACATTGGGAACCTGTCAGGCTCCCTTTAAGACAATTAAAATTGGAGAATATATTTTGCATCTATGGAGGCTCTTTTCTCTAGTGGGCGCAAGGAATTTCAGTCCTATGCTACCTAAAAATTGTGTAGGATATTAATAATTTTGTCTGTTGCATTCAAATATAAAAATAATTTCCAGACTTAGGAGCAATGATATTTTTGTCTCAGTTAATTTTTTTCATCTTGTCGTTATTTTATTTAACTAACTCCATGCTAACTTCCTACTTGGGCGTTAATAATTTTAAACCGACTTATTATAGATAAAGCTGCCTTCAATTGAAGGCTACGTGATGCACACTATGTAATAAAGAAATTACTTTTTACTTATTAAAGGTAGAAGAGAAGTCATTGGGAAGTTTTTCCCTACTGTTTAGCAATTCAACTGCCAAATATCCATGTTAAGACCGTGTCAAACGAATCTTTACTATGAACAGGTAAAATGACCGTGAAACAGTTGAAAAAGTGATCTTCCCTTCACGGTATGCAGCGTATAATTCAATTGCATCCGAGAAATAAAGTGCTGATTGTTCACCACCGAGTTTGCATTAATGTACACCTCTATGGCCCTTAGGCATTTTTTAAAATAAACACTGGTACTTTCTTCCTAAATAGAGAGCTGAAAAGCATACGAAGTATGGGAAGGACCTCAACAGAGGAACAGAAATCACATTCACGAAATGGAAAATGAAAACATGCACAAGTGATTCTTAATTGTTTTCCGCCAATAAAAGGCACACTTTACTGGCAGCGGTATGGTTTTCAAAAGTTTTAAAGACAAAAACTACTTAGTCTGCATAGTTAAGCCAAGTTACTTTTTCCATGGCAGATTGTAACTTATTTATTGTGCTATGGATTTCCACTGCGGAATTCTGTGATATTTCCACAGAAGAATAATTTCTAAAATTCTTAGCAGACTTATATTTCCATTTGGACCATTAGTAGGAATTGGATTGAGTTTTGAAAAACCTATATAAAAGCATTCATGCTTTGCAGTGGATTATTCATTATATCTGTCATTTATTGGCCTCATGGAGGTGGCATCACATGTGCCAGAGTTCAGTTACTTCTTATACCAGCTAGAAGGCATTTGACCGCTGCAGTCAAACACTTGACTCAGAGTTGACCAACACACCATAGCTGTAGTCAGTGACTGGCTGCAGTTGTCAAATGCCACTCAGCCAGAGTATGGTGGGTGACTCATGTAGCATTAAAAGAGGATTGCTGGGGATCAGTAAGATGTATACACATTATATACTTTTATTATATTAGAGGCTGCTGGATTATTTTGAAGAATTAGGGCTAGAGAGTTCCATTTCAAGCACCACTCCAGCATTTTCTTCTATTGCACAGCTGGAGTGCTGCTTTAAATGTAATTTCCATGTCCCCTGTCTCCTACTCGCCTGCCGCAGCTTTAGTTTTGCAGCGTCTCTCCCATTGGTCTCTGGCGAAAAGAGACCGTCCAACCGTTTCAGTGCTTCATGGAGCTGCGCAGAAGTCAGTTTTCAATACAAGTCTATGAGAGCCTTATTCTGGCCTCACTCTGGCTTGAATTGTGAGCTTGTGACGTAGCTTCTTACTTCCGGCCAATCAGAAGCTGTACTCACAAGACGGCGCCACGGAATTGTAGTGGTGCCAGAAAAATGGTGAAGACGGCACTGGGTGAGTATATGACTGGGGGTAGGGGACTTACATTTAAAGTGCTAATCCAGCACTGAAAAAAAAAACAGCTGGAGTGGTGCTTTAGTGTTAACAATGGAAAGCAGTGAGGATAAGAATGAGCAAATCACTTCTATACGAATCTAATTTGTGTACAAATTGCAAAATTTTCCAGGATCTTGAGAATTTAAATATTTTGGGATTCAAAATGCATGAGTTCAGCAAAATGTCAGCCAGTGTGCTGTAATTTTTCAGGATTCAAAAAAGCTGCAAAATGTTGCCTTAGATTTGCTGAGAGGACATGCTCTGGACATGACAACCTGCAATATGCAATTAATATCTTCTGCCATAAGCGAGTAAGGTTTACTAAGACATGTGCTGTAGTTTGTGCATATTTTAGTACATTGGATGATGCTTCTACAATTTTGCGGGATTAGAAAAATTATGTATGCTGTGATTTCATTAAACCATTACATGGAGCAAAATATCACAACATTACCTTCTATTTATTTCGCTACTTGAGGTTACAAGGTTCAGCTTGCACTGGGAAAAACAACCAGTTATAGTTTTTTTTTCTCCTTCAATGCAGTCAGTCTGTCTTAGTGACCTACAAATGTAATATAATATTCAAAGCTTTCTAGGGAGAAATCGCTCCTCTGAGCACCTGAGACCACGGACCCGGAGGCCAGAGATATTCAATCCAACTTATGCTGTCAGAAAAAGGCCCTTATGTATTCAGATATTAAAGTTTTAAAATATGTCATCGTGCTAATCATTGCATATCTCTAGGTCACTTTGTTGGCATTTCCTGTGCTCAATAAATTAAAACTATGAACTAGCGATGATGTATAGCTGTCCGCAAATAAAACATGCACTGATATCCAGGCACCAGCAGTTATTGGAAAAACAGGCAAAGGTAAGCAATTGGCTTAAGCAAGACTGGAAAAAACATATCAGGTAACAAATAATAATAATAATAATAATTTTTTCTAGTCTCTATGTTGATTGCCAATGCAACATCCTATTGCTGGAGTTTATGCCAGGGGCTCGTGGTAGTCACAATTTTTCTGAAATAATAAAGGTTCAATTTCTCAAATGAACAGATAAGGATGGAAAGCACACAACTATTGACACATTTGATGCATTATTTAAATCAACAAATAATAAAAAGTCAAAACCATGAAAATTAATGTTTCCACAATATGCTGCACTGTACATAGCTAATGCTACTGTATGTTTGGACCTACACAAAATATCCTTATAATACAATATACCCGAAACACACCAAATTAAACATGCTCATCAAAAATTATCCCAAAACTATAAAAACCTTTATTTGTCCCAATCTACATATTTTGTTATCATAATGTAACTCAAACTGCACAATCTCTTCATATGTCCTACACGACAGATATTCTCACCATAATAAACCACTAGCCATACAAAATCTTCTGTTTCAAAACTATACATACTCTCATCAAATGTTAATACAAATACTCTCTTAATATATTCAAAACTACACATAATACTCTCCCCTCCTACAGTATGACCAATCTACACCATCTCATCATAATATATACAAAACTACATATAATGCACTCCCCTCACACAATATCACCAAACGACACAGTCTCTTCATAATATACACAAAACTGCACATAATGCACTCCCCTCATACAGTATGACCAAACTACACCGTCTCATCATAACATACACAAAACTACACATAATGCACTTCCCTCATACAGTATGACCAAACTACACCGTCTCATCATAATATATCCAAAACTATGGTACATATAATGCACTCCCCTCACACAATATCACCAAACTACACCGTCTCATCATAATATATCCAAAACTATGGTACATATAATGCACTCCCCTCACACAATATCACCAAACGGCACCGTCTTCATTATATATCCAAAACTATGGTACATATAATGCACTCCCCTCAGACAGTGTGACCGAACGACACCGTCTCTTCATAACATACACAAAACTACACATAATGCACTCCCCTCACACAATATCACCAAACGACACCGTCTCTTCATAATTATTCTAAAACTACATATAATGCACTCCCCTCACACAATATCACCAAACAACACTGTCTCTTCATAATATATCCAAAACTCTGGTACATATAAGGCACTCCCCTCATACAGTATGATCAACCTACATCTTCTCATTATTCATAATATATCAGAAACTACATACCATCCCAAACTACACAAAATCTGTCATAAACTACAGTTTTCTTAGGGTATGTCAAATTTCACATTTTCTTATGAAAATATTCCAAACTACACACCCTCATAATATAATATTTCAAAACAAACTTTCACCTTAATAAGGTATATCCAAAACTACATCAAATCTACTAATGTGACAGACATTTTTGAAAGGGAATCTGTCACGTTGTACATGCAATCCAATCAGTGAACACCATGGTATAGAAACCAAGCAGAATGATATGGAGGTTTGTTGGAAAAGATCAGTAAAATTTGTATTTTATTCACTGAAATTCCTGCTGTTGATTGACAGCTATCTCTATACTGTCATACGAGGAAGACTAAATCAAATGGTAAAACTGGGGAGAGTAAAAAAGCGCAAATAGGGTCTTATCTGATAATCAAGCGATATAAAATATAGGTATGCTCATCTAATAGGTGCAACTAGAAGCATGTGAAGGCTGCAGCACTACCAACAATGAGATACGATGCAATAAATGAGGAAGAACATTCAACAAACACTAAATAGACCAACTTGTTGGGCATAGCTGGGTGAATATCGTAAAATATCAAGAACCATTGCTTTTACCTATGATCCATGGTATGAAAAATTGCAGTCTAATGTCTGAAGAAAAAACAATGGCCCTAATTAATCCAGACCATCGATTTTTTCATTGGTTGTCTGTGTACTACGAAAGAGATCTTACTCCAGTCAGGGACTTGAGTGAGATTTCAGGAGTACAGAACCCACAGTTCATAATGACTTTGTCAATCTGTGGAGATCCCCCCCCCCCCCACCTCCGAGTCCCCGTCCTGCCCCAGCTCTGAAGAAATGGACAGAAAATGATGTGAAAAAAAAGCCAAAAATGACAAAAAAGCTTTGAGAATTAAAAAAATTGGGGGGCATCTCCGAATTGCACCTAAATTTTATGAATTCTCAAAACCTTTAAGACACTATTTGACAGTAAAAGCTTTGATGAATTGGCGCGATTAAGAATTGTGACTCGACATTCAAATCTTGCCAAGATAATAGCACAAAATCCTTCCATTTGTCTCCTGGACCACAATTAGCAAACACCATTATTCTTGATGTGAAAGTGATGGGCAAGTAGATTGGACTACAGGGCGCTGGACTAGTGAATTTCTAGGGTAAAATAACCCTAAGGCTTTAATAATACCAGAATTAGGAAGCTGAAATCTGATAATCCGGCATTATGCAAATTCAGAGAATTCTGCCATAATTACCCGCAATAGCTGTCGACAGTTTGGGAGTACAATGTATATTCATCAGGTTGAATTAACTCTTTAATTCCAAGCCCTGTTATTTTTAACATTTCTGAAGAAATATCCAATCAGCTCAGAAAATTGTTTTTCTACAACACTGATTAAAACAAACAAATTTCTCCTTCAAAGCATTTGAATGAATAACTAATCTGAGCAATTAAATCTTAATTTGCCCATACGCTGCATTGTCTTTCTCACATTTGCCAGTGAAATACAAATGAATATGAAGTGAACTGAAATGTGGATGAATGTTACTGGTCTCTATTATGTGTTATTGCAGGAGAACAGCTGTACTATTACTTTTTGCACAAAGCAAAAGCAGGTGTGAATAGTTTCAGGAACTACAACCAGAAACAAGCGATCACTTTTATTTGACACATCAACAGCCTGTTACAGAAAATACATATTTTGGGAAATAAAAATTTGTTTAAAAAAATAAATTATGCACATCACTATGCACTGTAAATGTGGGAACACCCCACAAGAGTTAGTTTCTACCTCCCAAATTGTTTGATGCTGGCGTGCCCAGATTCATCCCACATAGTTGTACTGGAACAAAATATTGTCAGGACACTATTGTAGCACTGGTGGGTGTGGACCCACTGAGCCACAGGCTGAGTTTAACCTGGAGGGGCATAACTGAGTGACTACCAGGGATTCACTAGAGCCTCTGATGTTGAGGGAAGGTTGGGCTGCCGATAGTCAGCAGGTACAACTCCAGGGCAGTCTTCAGGTTTGCAGCAGCTGACTGAGGTGTGGGTATGAGGTTCAAGGGGGCAAGACAGAAGTATAGTCAGATGGTCCAAGGTTGGGGCAGGAAGCTCAGGTTCACTATTCAAAGCCATAGATGGAGATAAAGAACTTTATTCTGGGTGCTTTTTTTACTGACAATATAACTATGGGGTTAGTAATGGAGAGGCATCTTATAGATGCCTCTCCATTACTAATTGCTGGGCTTGATGTCACCTAAAAATACAAAGGTGACATCCAGGTATGGACTGGGGCTGACATTCAGTCCTGACTTTTGAAATCACACAGGCCCATGTTGTCCCCGTCAGCAATGGGATATATTACTAATATTACCCAGGATAGAGGAATGCAAGATTTACTACAAGCACAATATTTCTAATGATACAGGTGGCCTGCTGGGGTAAGTCGCTGAGTCAGTGACTTTGTGCTCCGTCACAACTCTTAACAGTATGTAACATAGTTATTATTAAGGTTGAAGGAAGACTTTAAGTCCATCTAGTTCAACCTATAGTCTAACCCAACATGCCCCAACATGTCGATCCAGAGGAAGGCAAAAAAAAAAATGGGTGTACTGAGAACACCGATTCTGTTAACATCGTTGCAGACAAGGCAGCCCATGACCAGACAGGCCCTTCTGGGATTTGCCAGAATTGCCAGATGGCCAGTCCGGCCCTGGTGACATCAACCCCACAAATATGAACCCCACTGGCCATCACCAGAGTGCAAGTTGGAAGAGCTGAGCAAAGTACCAGAATTGCTGCATGTAATAGATACGCCTTTTCTGGGATGGCAGCAGGCTGCTATTTTTAGGCTGGGGGGGCAATATCATGTATATGTGCTTTAGGTTAATTGGTTTTAAAAAACAAAGGGGACCCCATGCTGGTTTTTTAAACAATAATTTATTTAATTAATTTAAAAAATGCGTGGGGACATCTCTATTCTTGATATCCAGCCACTACACAGCTGAGGGTTGCAGTCTGTAGCTGTCAGTTTTTACCTGATAGTTATCAAAAATACAAAGATCCCACATCATTATTTGTTATTATTCATTCATAGTGCAGGTGCCGGCTAATAAATACTTCCATCAGCCAATTCTGCTCTAGCTGTTATTAGAGGGAGGTATAGGGAGTAGTACTCTATCAGCCGATGCCTCTTTGACTGCGTGACAAACAATGGATCTTCGAGCCCCCATTCATCAGAATGGGGTCAGGATTGGGTTTGGATACTGTTCTGGTACCTGAATTGAATTTTTGTTTTTACTGTTTTGGCCGAACCCGAACATCCAGGGGTTTGCCCATCACTATAGGGCAGCTCTGAGGAGGAATGCAACTTACCGCCATGACAATTAGATATTGCATATTTAAAAGTGTGTTATATACTGCAGTAATTTATTTATTGCCCTTACTATGGAAACAACACACTATCATAAAAAACAGAAAGCATGTGGCAGAAACACAACATAAAAGCACCAGGATACAGTACTTAACATTGCAGCACATACGGGTGAGCCTCTATGACCTAGTACACAATGAAGATGACAGCTTCTGTTCAGTGGGTATCCTGGACTGCGCACCCAACAAACACAATATACAAATACATAAGATTTTGATTTTACCACCTTCTCACAATCATCTTTCTGCTAATTAACAGAAAAGTTCCCATCATAAGAATATGATATTTTTTGAATCAGCTTTTTTGTTAAATATATTTTTGACAATTTATTTATTTTTTTATTTTCTTTCTGGCCACTGTGACTATTTCAGTCTTTAATTTCTTGCTCTTTCAGTTAACAATACATGTACATAGTCAGAAGGAACAGAGGCCCACACTAACTTTAAATATTGACCGTTAAGGTACTGTCACACTAGACGATATCGCTAGCGATCCGTGACGTTGCAGCGTCCTCGCTAGCGATATCGTCCAGTGTGACAGGCAGCAGCGATCAGGCCCCTGCTGGGAGATCGCTGGTCGGGGAAGAAAGTCCAGAACTTTATTTCGTCGCTGGACTCCCCGTAGACATCGCTGAATCGGCGTGTGTGACACCGATTCAGCGATGTCTTCACTGGTAACCAGGGTAAACATCGGGTAACTAAGCGCAGGGCCGCGCTTAGTAACCCGCTGTTTACCCTGGTTACCAGCGTAAAAAAACAAACAGTACATACTTACATTCAGCTGTCTGTCCCTTGCCGTCTGGTTCCTGCACTGACTGCTGGCCGTAAAGTGAAAGCAGAGCACGGCCACAGCTGTGAGTCACCGCTGTGTGACTCACCGCTGTGCTGTGCTTTCACTTTCACTTTACGGCCAGCAGTCAGTGCAGGGACCAGACGGCAAGGGACAGACAGCTGAATGTAAGTATGTACTGTTTGTTTTTTTACGCTGGTAACCAGGGTAAACATCGGGTTACTAAGCGCGGCCCTGCGCTTAGTTACCCGATGTTTACCCTGGTTACCGGGGACCTCGGGATCGTTGGTCGCTGGAGAGCTGTCTGTGTGACAGCTCTCCAGCCACCAAACAGCGACGCTGCAGCGATCCGGATCGTTGTCGGTATCGCTGCAGCGTCGCTATGTGTGACGGTACCTTAAGTCCCACCCTATATTTTGTATTGAAGTACCTCCTGTGCAAATGCCATTGTGAAGGGAAGTCAAACAAGCTCAGCAGGGCTATGACCTATTGAACTGCAAGCCTCACTTGTCTCTGTTAAGTTCAGTGTTCATGACTCCACAATAAGAAAGAGACTGGGCAAAAATGACCTGCATGGCAGAGTTCCAAGACGAAAACCACTGCTGAGAAACAAGAACATAAAGGCTCATCTCTGCTTTGCAAGAAAACATCTTGATCCACAAAACTTTTGAGAGAATGTGGACTGAATGTGGATGGTGTATGTCCCATTACATCTGGCGTAGAAGTAACACAGCATTTAAGAAAAAGGAACATAATAACAACAGTAAAATATGGTGGTGGTAGTGTGATGGTCTGGGGCTGATTTGCTGCTTCAGGAGCTGTAATACTTGCTGTGGTAAATGAAATCATGAATTCTGTGGTGTACCAAAAATTCCTAAAGGAGTGTGTCCGGCCATCTGTTTGTGATGTCAAGCTGAAGAACACTTGAATTATGAAGCTGGACAATGATCCAAAACACACCAGCAAGTCCACCTCTGAATGGCTTAAGAACAACAAAACGAAGACTTTGGAGTGGCCCAGTCAAAGTCCTGACCTTTATCCAACTGAGATGCTGTAGCATGACCTTAAAAAGGTGGTTCATGCTTGGAAACCCTCCAATGTGGCTGAAATACAACAATTCTGCAAATATGAGTGGGCCAAAATTCCTTCAGAGCATTGCAAATATCGTAGTTACTTACCGATAACGGTATTTCTCTGATCCCATGACGGCACTACGAGAGAGAGGGATCCGCCCTCAGGGACAGGAAACCCACAGGTTAAAAAGGCGGGACCTCTCCTCCACCTCAGTTGGTTTACAGAGCCTTGCAGGGAATTTCTGCTGTAACTTAATTGGTTATTTATACACAACAAATCATAACTATATAAACTTATATAAGTTCCTCTATATATATACCTTTTTTTTTTTTTTTTTAAACACCTCGTGACTTAAAATATTAGTAGTGTGTACACCCATACGTGAAGGGAGGGAATATACAGGTGCCGTCATGGGATCAGAGAAATACCGTTATCGGTAAGTAACTACGATATTCTCTTACCCCATGACGGCACTACGAGAGAATTTCAAAGAATAAAAATTTAGGGTGGGACTACTGCCTCAAGAACTCTCCTACCAAAAGTGAAGTCTGAGGGAGAAGATAGATTAAGCTGATAGTGCTTGAAAAATGTAGAGGGGGAAGACCAAGTGGCTGCTCTACATATTTGATCTATTGATGCTCCACCACGTTCTGCCCAAGAGGTTGCCACCGACCTGGTTGAATGGGCTTTAATTGTGTCTGGAACTTGCTCCCCGGATGAGGTATAGGACATCGTGATGGCATCTCTTACCCACCTTGCCAACGTGGCTTTTGATGCTTTGTGACCCTTATTTGGTCCCTGAAAGCAGACAAACAGAGCCCTCCCTTTCCTACACTCTTTTGTGGCTGTTAGATAGTGTGTTAGACATCTCTTTACATCTAGTGTGTGTAAAGCCTCCTCTTTTTTGTTTTTAGGATTAGGGCAGAAAGATGGTAAAGCTATCTCTTGAGCTCTGTGGAATTTCGACGCCACTTTGGGGAGATAAGAAGGGTCAGTTCTAAGCATTACTCTGTCATCTAATATTTGGGTCAGAGGTGGGTAAGCTGATAAGGCCTGCAAATCGCTAATCCTGCGGGCTGAGGTTAGAGCCACCAACAAACAGGTTTTCAAAGATATTATTTTCAATGAAGCCTGAGATAAAGGTTCAAACGGAGCTTTAGTTAGAGCTGAAAGGACTAGGTTCAAATCCCAGGGAGGAGCGGTGAGATGTGTAACTGGTCTAGACCTAGTAGATGCTCTAATAAATCTTTTTACCCAGTGATTCCCCGCCAAATCCTGGTTGTAAAGGGCACCCAATGCTGCAATCTGAACTTTCAGAGTGTTTGTTGCTAGGCCTTTCTCTAATCCTTTTTGCAGGAATTCTAGGATTTCCTGAATTGGCATCTGATTCGATAGGACAACCCCTGACGTGGAGAGGAACTTTTTCCAGACTTTCCCGTATGCTCTGGTGGCCTCTTCACTGCCTCCCCTCCGCGCATATGCACGAGGCCCGCAGACCCCGGAACGCGCCTTCAGGGAGGAATCCACCTGAGACCGTGGCAGGGCCCCCCGCTGCCTGAACTCGGCCCGATGGTCCCTGGACTCCTGGATGGTGAGCTGTGGGATCCCCGTCGGGGACAGGAAACCGAACTGAGGTGGAGGAGAGGTCCCGCCTTTTTAACCTGTGGGTTTCCTGTCCCTGAGGGCGGATCCCTCTCTCTCGTAGTGCCGTCATGGGGTAAGAGAAATACTTATTGCCATTTATCGCATATTCTTTATAGCAGTTGCTGCTGCTAGGAGTGGCCCAACCAGTTATTAGGTTATAAGGCCTTGCCCTGTGTGAAAAAGCGATGGGAGCACACAGAATCATAGAATGTTAAGAGTTGGAAGGGACTTCCAGGGTCATCATGTCCAACCCTCTGATCAATGCAGGATTCACAAAACCATCTCTGATATAGGTCTGTCCAGTTTTAGGTGTGAAGACTTCCATTGAAGAACTCATCATCTCTCATGGCAGCCAGTTCCACTCACTGATGACCCTCACTGTCAAAAAGTTTTCGCCCATATCTAATCTGTATCTTTTCCCTTTCAGTTTCATTCAATTGCTTCTCGAGTTTCCATGTGCAAATGAGAATAAGGATGATCCCTCTACACTGACTTCCCTTCCGATATTTGTAGACAGCTACTAAGTGTCTTCTTAGCCTTCTCTTTTGCAAGCTAAACATTCACTGATCATTTAATCGTTCCTAGTAGGACATACTTTGCAGTCAGCTTACCATCCTGGTAGATCTCTGAACTTGCTCCAGTTTTTCAATATCTTTTTTAAAATGTGGTGCCTAGACCTGCACACAGTATTTCAGATGAGGACTGACCAAGGAGGATAAACACTTCACATGATCTAGACTCTATGTTTCTCTTAATATATCCTAGAAATGTATTTGCCTTTTTTGCTGCTGCATCACACTGTTGACTCATGTACAATCTGTGATCTATTAGGATATGTGCACATGATGCGGAAAACGCAGCAGTTTCCCATGAGTTTACATTACAATGTAAACCTATGGTAAACAAAAAAGCTGTGCACATGCTGCGGAAAAAAACGCGCGGAAACGTAGCGGTTTACATTCCGCAGCATGTCTCTTCTTTCTGCGGATTCCACAGCGGTTTTACAGCTGCTCCTATAGAAAACCGCAGTTGTAAAACCGCAGTGAAATCAGCAGAAAAACCGCTGTAAATTTTCAATAAATCTGCAGCAAAAACGCAACGTTTTTGCCCTGCAGATTTATCAAATCCGCTGCGGAGAAAATCCGCAGTGGACCATTATACGTGTGCACACAGCCTTAGTATACACATGCTTAGTTCTATTCCTCCATTTCTACAGATGCAATTTTTGCTTTTTGCCCAGATGTAGAATCTTGCATTTCTCCTCGCTAAATAACATTCTATTAGTTGCTGACCATTGTTCAAGGTTATCTAGATCCTTCTGAATCCTTTCTCTGTCTTCTCTATTATTAGCTATCCTTCCTAGTGCATGACGTCACTGGCATGCGCCCCATCTGATTGGCTGGCAGCGTGTATTGTAGCAAATACATTAGCTGAATGTGTGTCCAAGGATATCCAGTTGAAGTTTGGCTGGCGTTGACAGGCCCCTCACCCGCACGGGCTCAGTCGTGATCAATGCGACCACGATTGTTACGCCCCTGCATATAACACACAAAAAAATTTTAATAGGTAATTTTTTTGATCATAGCTTCTCTATAGATGTCTATAGTGTGGCCACCATCTCTCTCTGCATTAGTGTCTTCTCACTTGGTGCCAGCAAACGTAGCTTAACTTGTAGTCTAGCTGGACATGATCCACCAAGCAAGGGCAATCGGCTTCAAATCTTAGATAAGTCAATAAAAAGCTGGAAGGAAAGTAAGCGCAATAGGGTCTTATCTCGGTATTAAGAGATAACTTTAATCAGATTTTATTCACCAGATAGAGCCCAAACACAGGCTCACAGAAATATTAGCTGCTGCAGATCCACCGGACTCCTCGTGACCAGCCAGTGTAAAGAAAAAAAAATGGGATAAAAAGGTGGATTAACTCTGCGTTGCTTGAAAGATAGAAGTCCAAATGGATATTCAGATGAAAAAGCAGCTTTATTCAATGCGTTTTGGAGTACTATGACTCCATCAGGAGCTTTTATAATATTAATTGATTTCAATTTATTGAGCTTGAGAGAGCTGTGCATTTTTTAAAAAGTTTCTATTACATTGTTAAAGTGGTTATCCACAATTAGGGGGTAGTGGGGATTTTGCCTTTTTTCTCTCAAGAAATGCTGCCTTATTCGGCCATAGGCTGTTTCAGGTGTTGACTTTTTTATTTAGGTTTTCATTTGTGTGAATGACACTGGACTACCATAGCAGTCACAAAAAATGGACAGATTTGGTGCTGCATGAAAAATGTAGGCTTTTTGTTATAATTTTGGGTAATCACTTTAAAGAGCCGTTCTCAGAAACAATATGCATAACCTATTCAAACAACATAAGTATCAAATGTTAATCACAAGGGGCGAGTTAAGAAAATCACAATCGCTAGCATAGGAGGTCAACATAGCACCTTACAAACCCTATGCAGTGCAGGTATGAAACAGTAATAGATGAGGCTCATAACAGTTGGACCTACAAGATAGTTAATCTATTACTTGTTCTTTAGATAGGTCATAATTGTAATTTCTGTGGAAATCCTCTGTAAAGTGACTTTTAATATGTATTTTTTCTGAATTGCCTCCATCGCTGGTATAGTTTTCGGATTATAATTTCATACTGTATTAATTCCATCTGCTTAATTCCTTATAGCCATTTATTTTCATATTATTCTGTATTATAATTTTGTTTTTTTTTTCTACCGTTTTTGGATCTCTCATTCTTCCTCTTGGTGTTACCAGATGTCTGACTTAATGGAGCTCGTTTTCTGTATATTGCTGTTACAATGTGGGGGTCATCTAGCTAGACCATAGGCAGGATCTTCATTTTTGAAGTTCATGCATTTTAAAAAAAAAGAGGGTTTTAAATCTAATGTGTCTAGGAATTTTATGAACGGTATATGTTCTGCATCTACTATAAAAAAAAAATTGCACCACTATTTTTAAGTAGTGTGCACAGCACGAAATATACTAATGGCATCTGGTTTTAGATTTCTCACAAAAAACATAACATGTTTCATATTTCTCATATGTGACCTACTAAAGTTTATTTTTGTGCTAAAAATATTCCTCAAAAATGTATATATTTTATATAATTAATAAAATAATTATCCTAAAATCTTGACATTTTCAATCTGTCTACTATAGGGACATTTACACTGCAAGAATCGTAAACTAGCATTGCTAAAAAATACTCATTTCAAGATTATCTTGTGTGTAAACAGGCTGCCAATCACCAAATGATTGAGAAAATGTTAATTCATCAGATGAAAAGATCTTTTGAGTAGAACAAATGATCATCGTTTTCGGTGGTACATAGTCCTGTGTAAACAAGACTCATGCTGCCAAGAACCATGGCAGTCAATGAGGATTGAGCAATCTATTGTAGTTCGCTCTGTGGGTATCATTTATTTTGTCTGCGTAAAGAGACATTTAAATGACAGCAAATCGGTAAAAGCTTATGGAACGGAGGTAGCATTGTGCTGCCAGTCGATCAGTGTCATCACAATACCTTAAGTTTAGGATGACCGTGTTCCGTAAGAATCAATTATTAGCAGTTATCTCATTATGGGTGATGGTCACTGTTCATCTCTGCACAATGACCACTGCACAGGTGACAGAGAACCTCTCCTATGAATGTCAGGGAGTCAGATAATGTCCATGTGGCCACTGTAAGGTGTATAGAAAACATTTGACTTTAATATTAGAATGAATAAAGTGATTTTTTTACCTTGACTATTCGATATGGCAGGAAAGCACTAGAAGACATTATGTACAATGTCTAGACTTTTCATGTCAAATATTCCATTGAGCAAAAAATATATATCTTGAATAAGAACATTACTGGTTATAAATAAAATATATTACTGGACACTGTGTTAACAGTAAATTGCAAACAAATAAATATTTTTAGAGTAATGCTAAAATCAATGTGAAAACCTCAGAATGGTTTTAAAAAAGGAAGCAATTTAGACCTTCAAATGTTATGACCTAAGAACTACACTGTATAAATATAGTCAAGAAATTTTAAGTAAAGTGAAACTATAACCCTCACCAATGTTAGACTGCTATTAAATGGAATCTCTCAGTAGGATCAACCCCCTAAGCCGTTTATATGGACATGCAGGTCTGAGGATGCTGAATAAAATTATACCTTGATATTCAATGTATTAGCATAATCCATAGTTTTCTTAGTGAGATGTTAAAGGGAACCTATCACCCCCAAAATCGAAGGTGAGCTAAGCCCACGGGCATCAGGGGCTTATCTACAGTATTCTGGAATGCTATAGATAAGCCCCCGATGTATCCTGAAGGATAGGAAAAAGAGGTTAGATTATACTCACCTTGGCGGGCGGTTCGATCCGATGGGCGTCGCAGTTTGGTCCGGGGCCTCCCATCTTCTTACGATCACGTCCTCTTCTTGTCTTCATGCTGCGGCTCCGGCGCAGGCATACTTTGTCTGCCCTGTTGATGGCCTCTCTGATCTTTTCCGGCGCCTGCGCACTGCAGTACTTTGCTCTGCCCTCAACAGGGCAGACAAAGTACGCCTGCGCCAGAGCTGCAGCGTGAAGACAAGAAGAGGACGTGATCGTAAGAAGATGGGAGGCGCCGGACCAGAACGCAACGCCCATCGGACAGGACCGCAGCAGGACCGCCCCTGGGTGAGTATAATCTAACCTATTTTTTCATCTTTCAGGATACATTGGGGGCTTATCTACAGCATTACAGAATGCTGTAGATTAGCCCCTGATGTTGGTGGGCTTAGCTCACCCTCGATTTTGGGGGATGACAGGTTCCCTTTAAGAACAATAGACTGAATCCAGATCTCCCTGGGAATCTGTCTCCAGAGCTTAAAGGGGTATTCCCATCTCCAAGATCCTATCCCATTATGGAGTAGGTATAATAATAATACCTGAAATTAGAAATGTAGTATAGTTTTTCAGATTCGCTATGTCTCTTTCCTCAAGTGCAGGCATTACAGTACCTTAAGTAACCATGGTTATGACCACTGATATAGTGACAAATAGTTGATAGTGGTTGCAACCATGGATACCTAAGGTCCTGCAATGCATGCACATGAGGAAAGACATAGCGAATCAGAAAATTATACATTTCTAATTGAAGGTATTTGTTAATATTATTATTACACCTACTATATATTGGGATAGAATCTTGAAGATGGGAATCCCCTTTAATTATACTGAAAATGGGTGTTCCCCGTTTGAGACATGTAATGACTCACACTGGTAACACCACTTTTCATTTAAAATAAGCTCTGGAGGAACATTTTCAAGTAGATTTGTGTCCTGCCCATAGACCTTAAAAACTCATTTACATATTAAGAAAAACGTGAATATCTCAGGAATAAGACATTGGATTGCAGATATCAAGGTATCATTTTACTCAACTTTCTTTGACCTACATGTCCATATAGACGGCTTAGGAGGGTTTATCCCACTGATAGATTCTCTTTAAAATGTATTACCTTGCTGAAATGAATTTCCAAAAGTAACGGTTACCCAAGTAATCTTAAAATAGACAGGGACAAACTTGAGCATCACAAAAGCACAATAAAGAGCACTAAAAGGTGAGCAGAAATCTATCTGACGCTGATGGAATCAAGTATCACTATGGTTCATTCATTATGGTTGTATTCACAAGTAACCTTCTAGGCCTTATAGATGGTGTCGTAATTGTGCACTGGTAACAGCAAAGGTTATGATGCAATTAAGAAAGAACTAATCCTGTACAAATGGGGCCCCATTTACACATTTCAAGGTCCACACCTCTGGTAAGTTCATAGAACGCCAAGCTAATATGGACATTACCTCAAAATGCTATAATAAATTCTTAGATTGTGTGAAATTATTGATAATTTTGTCTTCTTTACATGTTTTTTACTTTATAGTTGGCAAAAGACCATAACCGGTAAAAAGTACCGCTGAATATTTGCACCAGTCCCATAGATTTAAATAGCGTTTTTATTAATCAAAAATTGTAGTCATGTGACTAAAGTCACTGATCCTTAATCCACTGAAAACAGAAACCATAATAAACTATTTTTCATGAACCATCGTCTGGCTAACGTCTTTCATACATTTGGCTTGCAGCATACCCACAGGGAAAATGGAGAATTAAACAGTGACTAGTTATATCAAATAGCCGTCCATATAATGAAAAATAGGGCAAGGACTCATAGGGCAAGTGATACTGTGTAATGTGATGTGTAATAGCTCTCCATGCTGAAAGCTGACGGTGATCCTAAGTTGGTGAACCTACCAGGATATATACACAATCATTTCTTTACTAGGCAAATCTTTTGACAGCCAATACAAAAGAATGACTAAACAGGAACGTTATGTCTTCTTCTGTTCATACAACTCAGAAGAATGATAAAGCACAGGAGTCCAACAAGCACTGGATCCATTGTTTGCTTGGGTTTTTTATAAAGCATAGTAGCGCCAGATACTGCAGCTCTGCCCCATTTAAAGTAAATTTATCTGATTTCAAATTACTAACTGCAGGCATTTAATAGATCTTATGTAAGGATGCTGTATTTGCTTTGAAAATCCACATTATAATGACTGCATCAATCTCCATGAAAGTTAAACTCATTCTCACCATTCTGTAGCCTGATCGACAGCTCCTCAGTGTCCCTCCTGCGGCTGAGCTCATACACTGCTCAGTACAAAAAAAAACCTAGACTAGCAAAATTAATAAATACCCTGCAATACGGTTTTGATCAAAAAAGTGTATAAGGAATCCCACCACAACAAAGTGTACCTACTTAGGATAGTCCTATCTCTAGAGTAAAACCTAACCTCTCTATGTGCCAGCAAGCCGGAATAGATGCAGGCAGAGCAGGACACAGGTTTGCCGGTTTAACTTCTTCACTCTAAAGTCTGTTTTCACCTTCCTGACTAGACCAAATTTTACAATTCTGACCAGTGTCACTTTATGTAGTAACTCTGGAACGCTTCAACGGATCCCACTGATTTATACAGTGTTCTCGTGACATATTGTAATTCATGATAGTGGTAAAATGTCTTTGATATGACTTGCATTTATTTGTGGAACTTTGGCGAAAATTTGGAAATTTAGCAACTTTCAAATTTTAAATTTTTCTATCCTTAAACCAAAGAGTTATGTCACAAAAAGGTTGACACATTAAGCCCCAAGGGTGGTTCGCACGTTAATGACCGGGCCAATTTTTATAATTCTGACCACTGTCCTTTTATGAGGTTATAACTCTGGGACGCTTCAATGGATCCCGGTGATTCTGACAATATTTTCTCGTGACATATTGGGCTTCATGATAGTGGTAACATTTCTTTGATATTACCTGCGTTTATTTGTGAAAAAAAATGGAAATTTGGCGAAAATTTTGAAAATTTCTTAATTTTCCAACTTTGAATTTTTATGCCCTTAAATCACAGAGATATTTCACACAAAATACTTAATAAGTTACATTTCCCACATGTCTACTTTACATCAGCACAATTTGGGAACCAACATTTTTTTTCTCAGGGAGTTATAAGGGTTAAAAGTTGACCAGCAATTTCTCATTTTCACAACACCATTTTTTTTTTTTTTTAGGGACCACATCACATTTGACATCATTTTGAAGGGTCTATATGATAGAAAATAACCATGTGTTATTTTCTAAAAATTGCACCCCTCAAGGTGCTCAAAACCACATTCAAGAAGATTATTAACCCTTCAGGTGATTCACAGGAATTTTTGGAATGTTTTAGAAAGAAAAAAAGAACATTTAACTTTTTTTCACGAAAAATTTATTCAGCTCCAATTTGTTTTATTTTACCAAGGGTAACAGGAGAAAAGGGACCCAAAAAGTTGTTGTAAAATTTGTCCCGAGTACCCCGATACCCCATATGTGGGGGTAAACCATGCGCATGGCAGAGCTCGGAAGGGAAAGAGCGCCATTTGACTTTTCAATGCAAAATTGACTGGAATTGAGATGGGACACCATGTTGCGTTTGGAGAGACCCTGATGTACCTAAGCATTGAAACCCCCCAAAAGTGACACCATTTTGGAAAATAGACCCCCTAAGGAACTTATCTAGATGCATTGTGAGGACTTTGAACCCCCAAGTGTTTCACTACAGTTTATAATGCAGAGCCGTGCAAAATAACAATTTAAAAATTATTTTTTCTCCACAAAAATTATTTTTTAGCCCCCAGTTATGTATTTTCCCAAGGGTAACAGGACAAGTTGGACCCCAAAAGTTGTTGTCCAATTTGTCCTGAGTACGCTGATACCCTATATGTGGGAGGGAACCATCATTTGGGCGCATGGCAGAGCTCGGAAGGGAAAGAGTGCCATTTGGAATGCCGACTTAGATGGATTGGTCTGCAGGCGTCACTTTCATTTGCAGAGCCCCTGATGTAGCTAAACAGTAGAAACCCCCCACAAGTGACACCATTTTGGAAAACAGACCCCCTAAGGAACTTATCTAGATGTGCTGTGAGAACTTTGAGCCCCCAATTGTTTCATTACAGTTTATAACGCAGAGCCGTGAAAATACAAAATCATTTTTTTTCCACAAAAATGATTTTTAAGCCCCCAGTTTTGTATTTTTCCAAGGGTAACGGGAGAGATTGGACCCCAAAAGTTGTTGTCCAATGTGTCCCGAGTACGCCGATACCCCATATGTTGGGGAAAACCCCTGTTTGGGCGCACGGGAGAGCTCGGAAAGGGAAGGAGCATTGTTTTACTTTTTCAACGCAGAATTGGCTGGAATTGAGATCGGACGCCATGTCGCGTTTGGAGAGCCCTGATGTGCCTAAACAGTGGAAACCCCCAAGTGTAACTGAAACCCTAACCCAAACACACCCCTAACCCTAATTCCAACCACACCCCTAACTCCAACACACCCCTAACCCTAATCCCACCAATAACCATAATCCCACCCATAACCCTAACCACACCCTTAACCCTATTCCCAACCGTAAATGTAATCCAAGCCCTAACTTTAGGCCCAACCCTAACTGTAGCCCTAACCCTAGCCCCAACCATAAATGTAATCCAAACCCTAACCCTAACTTTGGCCCCAACCCTAACCTGTAGCCCTAACCCCAACCTTAGCCCCAACCCTAAATGTAGCCCTAACCCTAGCCCCAACCCTAACCCCAACTCTAACCCTAACAATAATCCAAGCCCTAACCCTAATGGGAAAATAGAAATAAATACATTTTTTTAATTTTTTATTTTTCCCTAATTAAGGTGGTGATGAAGGGGGGGTTTGATTTACTTATAAAGCGGTTTTTTTAAGCAGATTTTTATGATTGGCAGCTGTCACACACTAAAAGATGTTTTTTATTGCAAAGAATAGTTTTTGCGTCTCCACATTTTGAGAGCTATAATTTTTCCTATTTTTGGGTCCACAGAGTCATGTGAGTTCTTGTTTTTTGTGGGACGAGTTGAAGTTTTTATTGGTAACATTTTCGGGCAAGTGACATTTTTTGATCGCTTTTTATTACGATTTTTGTGAGGCAGAATGACCAAAAACCAGCTATTCATGAATTTCTTTTATGGGGTGCGTTTATACCGTTCCACGTTTGGTAAAATTGATGAAACGCTTTTTTTCTTCGGGTCAGTACGATTACAGCGATACCTCATTTACATAATTTTTTGTTTTGGCGCTTTTATATGATAAAAAGTATTTTATAGAAAAAATTATTTTTGCATAACATTATTCTGAGGACTATAACTTTTCAATTTTTTGCTGATGATGCTGTATGGTGGCTCGTTTTTTTAGGGAGATGACGACGTTTTCAGCGGTACCATGGTTATTTATATCCATCTTTATGATCGCGTGTTATTTCACTTTTTATTCGGAGGTATGATAATAAAGCGTTTTTTTTCCTTTTTTTTTTTACAGTGTTCACTGAAGGGGTTAACCAGTGGGACAGTTTTATAGGTCGGGTCGTACGCGGCGATACTAAATATGTGTACTTTTATTGTTTTGTTTTTTTAGATAAAGAAATGTATTTATGGGAACAATATTCTTTTTTTCTTTATTTAGGAATTATTATTTTTTTTTACAAATCTAAATATTTTTTTTTTACATTATCACATTGTCCCGGGGGGGACATCACTATATAGTGACAGATCGCTGATCTGACACTTTGCAGAGCACTGTGTCAGATCAGCGATCTGATGTGCAGTGCTCCAGGCTTACAGGCGCCTGCTCTGATCTGGGGCCTGCAGGGAGGAGACACTCGGTACAAGGTGAGCACATCGCCTTCTACCGAGGGTCTCAGGGAAGCTCGCAGGGAGCCCCCTACCTGCGTGATGCTTCCCTATGACCCTGGAACGCTGTGATCATGTTTGATCGCAGTGTTTCGGGGGGTTAATGTGCCAGGGGCGGGCTGTGACCGCTCCTGGCACATAGTGCTGGATGTCAGCTGTGATAGTCATATACAAATGAAGTCACATGTGCTGAATATGGTTTACTTTATCTCACTAATTTTCTTTTATACCACAACACAACACATGTAAAATAATTTCATCCACAAGGTGGTTTAATAAATTGACTTAATTATCTTAATTAACTGACTAGCTTCAGACAAAGAATATGCCTGCAAACGAATGTTGTTCATAACATACAAGATATATTGTCCTTGGTCTTCAAACATGTCTTCGGAAATACTCAGTAAAATGGGCAGAAATGACACTATTGCTTGGTCCTAGCTTTAACAACACAATGGGTCCCACGACTTGGAATTAGTAATAATAGCAATTGTATACAGTACGTGGCTTCAGAGAATGCTATAAACATATTATGATAGGAATTTCATGAAATGCTGCTTAAAAATGGAGACAAAAATCAACAAATATTGCAGTAAGAGAAAAGCCATTACTTTGTCCTACTTGAGAAAACTACGTGTTTATTGTAACTTTATTCCATTCGTGCTAAGACCATTGAACACAGATCATTAAACATCTCACGAGTTCTGGAAGTAAAATTTCTTTATTCACCGCTATGAATCAGGAAATTTACTTCTGAAACGTGACAGATGTTTGATGATCTGCGTTTTTAGCACGTATGGAACAAAAAACACTGAGGCTTCATAAGAAGAACGGAGTGCTGGCTTTTCTCTTACTGGAATATATTGACAAGCTCTGCTCAAGCTACCGAGCACTCTGGATTAACTCATTACAGGTGTGGTGAACTGTTGGTTTTCTTATGCTAAAAATAAGAAAAAAAATCTACTTCTTCTATTTTACATAAATAGGACAATGACATTTTGGACTGTTGACCTATCCTACTTTTACCAGTGTAGCATTTTCCACTGAGATATTGATCGTTTTCAGTCTGAAGATTTTGGGACTACAATAAATTAGAATTTATTGTTACATTGGTTGCGGCTTTGTCACTCTTTGTTCTCAGCTGGACGTGCCTGCATTCAGCACATTACTCGCTTTAATCATTTCATCTTTAGAAGAAGGTGATTGATTAGTTTTCGGCTTTCCTTATGGGTAGAAGGTAGTTCGACTATTGCTAACGCGTTCAGTCGTTTTTATCTGCAATAAGCTATTTTGATTAATGAGCTTCTTATTACTGCCTTGTGGGTATCCCATAAAACCACAGAGGAAATAACTGAAGTATCATTAGTTATAAAGGAATTGTTCAACTGAGGCTTTACATCAGCGACTAATTCATAGCAGGAATAATAGGAGATAGCGGACACTCCCATATACTAATAATGTAGATCTTCATCAAACTTTACAATCAAGTTCATTAAAGTCTTGTAATTAATGAAACATTTGCAATTATATTGTTTTAATTGCATTACTGTATCGGACAGTTATTGTTATAGTTCCTAAAAGAAGAAAATTTCTGTTTCTTTGAACTGATGTGGAACCTGCCTACAGAGGTCTACTGTGCAGCTACTTGTACAAAACATCACAAAAATGCAGTCAAATAGTCCCATAAAATATACAAATTTATTAAATATCCAATAAAACAATAATGCAAGAACAGATAAATTGACAACAAAGGGGGGGGGGGGGGGTAAAGCACTATGTGGCGGTACAAGTTGCCCAAGGACTCCAAGGCCCCATCACTGCACAGCCATATCCTTAGCATAATATATGAAAGACCAATGGCAATTAGCAAAGTATTTGGCACCTAATCAGCTAACTTTTGCTAAGTGCAAGTAGGTGTTTTTAGATACTTTTCATTGGGGTTGTGTAATTTTTCTCCCTGTATGAGTTGCTATCTTATAACTCCCACTTGCCTATCTTATAACTCCCACTTGCCTATAACAAAAGTTAACTCATTAGGTGCTAAATACTTGGCTAATATCTCCGGAACGTAAAGGCAAAATAAAATGTAAAAATGTTTACTCTACTTTGCAGTCACTATTACATTGGGTGTCCATGTCAATATAAAATTTGATGAGGTCCTCTGTAATTTGACTAAATTAACTGGCTAAGAAGAGGATCCAGCTATACTGTGCTCTAATTAAAAACAGCCTTAGACCAGAGGTCCCCAACTCCAGTCCTCAAGGCCCACCAACATGTCATGTTTTCAGGATTTCCTTAGTCTTGCCCAGGTAATAGTTGCATCACCTGTGGAATGCAAAGGAAATCCTGAAAACATGACCTGTTGGTGGGCCTTGAGGACTGGAGTTGGGGACCTCTGCCTTAGACAAACGGGTAAATGCCAGAATAATGAGGATCCCAAATATAGAATGTAAAAAGCTGGATCAGAAAATATTGTGATGCTTCTAATCAGCTTAAATTGTCTATGCATCCTTTATCTTAAATATCATAGTTCAACATTACATACACAAACATATTAAAAAGGGAATAAACACTTTCTATTGTTGAACTGTTCTAATTTAAAGCCTTCACAATATTTGTTGAAATGGATTAATGGCTTAAAAAGAAAACAAAAAACAAACTTTTATAAGATAAGTAAACATAACATATAGGACTGAATTGGCTATGCATTAGATGATGTCCCATTCCTGTTACCTGACCACTGCAGCCAATCATGAGTCTCGGTGGCCAGGTGACCAAGGAAAACAGGAGGTCATCACTTATATCAGTGGCAACCACTACAGTGGTCTGAACCGGGGGTTAGTTAGGGCAAAGCATCTTTTATTCCTTTTTAGAATATTCTCTGCCTTTTGAACATTTTTGGGTTGTAAAAGGATCAACCCCATAAAGAATTACGCAGAGAAAATCTTTGACCAAATTATTACATTCAGAAATAACACAGTCATTAACAGTGGCCTGGCACGCTCTTCAAAACTGCAATATACAAAACATTTTTTTGATCCCCAAAAATAATACCAGTGTAATGTTGACTCCATTTCTTCTAATATCTAAGCTCTAACGTCTAATATAGTTCGTTGGTTGTGAGAACATAAAGATCTTCAATCATCCTGTTCATGCAGCAATATCAAGTATATTTATCATCTTTCCCCTTCTAACATGGACACGGAGGATGACTTAGTAATGTGGACAGGCAAGAAAAACAACACATGGGTAATAAATCTTGTCACACTCACTTGTTCCCATCAAAATTATTCAAACTAATCTTCATATCCTGTTATTAGTAAGGCAGTTAATGTGCCACTTGTAACACTCCTCAAGAGCCTTGAGATGTGAGCGGGAGATGCTCCACAGTTAGTTGCCTGACGTAATGAATTTCACCTTCTCCATTATACTTGCAGGGGACACTTAGGCACACAACGAGCTTAGAATCTTGTAGCAGAATGTCAACCTTAAGTATTTGATTTACTAATATACAATGACACACACTATATTCTTAATTGCAGCAAAGAAAATCTGTCATTCTGGAATTCAATACACAGTATCCCAAAGGTACAACAGTATGGCCTAATGAAAAAGCTGAGTCCTAAATGCCATGAAGAATCGTATTAGTACCTGGATGATTTTTACATGGAATGACAATCTACAACAAAGCTTCCCAAACTCCGGTCTTCAAAGTCATGTTTTCAGGATTTCCTTAGTACTGTGCTGGTGATGGAAGAATCATCAAAGTATCAGGAATTCTCTCACCTGTGCGATATGAAAATCCTGAAAACATGACCTGTGCTGGGCCTTGAGGACTGGAGTTTGGGAAACACTGATCTAGAGTTTTTAGTTCATATTGTACTGTGATGTGGACAAAATTGACAACTCAAAACTTTTTTTGTTGGGACTAAAGAGTTTTATTCGAACAGTATATGTAGAAGGACACTTGGTTTTGCCAAAGGTCAATCAGATGATGCCTTTACCTTTGAGGTATCCCCAATGTTCAGTAGATAATGCAGACAAGGTCAATCTCAGGAATAGTCAAATATATAAAAAAAAGGCCAGTTACAAGTTACCACCTTCTCCAAAGAGAATATTCACAGCTCAACACAACAAAGGTGATACTGATGGTGCAGAGATCAGCTTTTAGACAAGGCCATTGGCTATACCTGTACATGTCTGCTTAAGCAAAGTTTGTTGTATTTTTGAAGTGATCAGTATTAAGCTAACCCAAGAAAAGAAAAAAATAAGTACAAAATCTGCTTCCATGCTCAGCTCTAATGATCTAAGCCAGATTGGAAGTGAAATAAAGAAAAATAACATGGCCAAAAAAAGTCCACAGTTAATATTGTTAAAAAAAATTATAATATCAAATTGGTAATATTAAATCGGGGGAAAAGTATAATAGTATCCCTGCAAAGATGCAAAAGAAAAATAAACATGAGATATAGTAGGCAAAATAAGTATTTGATACACTGCCATTTTTGCAAGTTTCCCCCACCTTCAAAGAATGGAGAGGCTGCAATTTTTATCGTAGAGACAGAATCTTAAAAAAAAAAATCACATTGTATGATTTTTACATAATTTGCATTTTATTTCATGAAATAATTTGATACTAGATGGTGGCCCGATTCTAACGCATCGGGCATTCTAGAATATGTATGCGTACTGTATAGCACAGCCCACGCAGTACATTGCGCAGCCCACGCAGTACACATTGTATATTGCACAGCCCACGCAGCCCACGTAGTACATTGCGCAGCCCACGTAGTACATTGCGCAGCCCACATAGTACATTGCGCAGCCCACATAGTACATTGTGCAGCCCACATAGTACATTGCGCAGCCCACGTAGTACATTGCGCAGCCCACGTTGTATATTGTGCAGCCCACGTTGTATATTGCGCAGCCAATGTAGTATATTGCGCAGCCCACGTTGTATATTGCGCAGCCCACGTTGCATATTGCGCAGCCCACGTTGCATATTGCTCAGCCCACGTAGTATATTGCACAGCCCACGCAGTCTATAGCAATGTGGGCACCATATCCCTGTTAAAAAAAGAATTAGTGCATTGCGGTCTCACGAGATGATGATGTAGCGGTCTCGGGAGACCGCACGTCATCATCTTGCGAGACCACAATGCATGGAGCGGTCACCGGGGCGTCGCGAGGAGCGTCGGTAACCACTTCGATCCGGGGGGCCACCGGAGGGTGAGTATATAACTTTTTTTAAATTATTTTTAACATTAGATCTTTTTACTATTCATGCTGCATAGGCAGCATGAATACTAAAAAGTTGGTCACACAGGGTTAATAGCAGGGTTGACAGTGCGTTACACCGCGGTCAACACTGCCATTCACCCTGTATGAGCGCTGAGCGGAGGGGAGTATGCGGGCGCCGGGCACTGACTGCGGGGAGGAAGGAGCGGCCATTTTCTTCCCGACTGTGCCCGTCACTGATTGGTCATGGCTGTTTTGCCGCGACCAATCAGCGACTTGGATTTCCATGACAGACAGAGGCCGCGACCAATGAATATCCGTGACAGAAGGACAGACAGACAGACGGAAGTGAATCTTAGACAATTATACAGTAAACAATAGAAAAACAGAATATGTGAAAAGTCCCCTGATGGCCGGCTTAACACATGGATTGAGCTGCAGGGACCCTATGTGATTAACGAGTTTGGGTAATGAATCCTGGTTTCTCACTCTTTTTAGTTGCCACAGAAATATTGTAAAGATGTAATATATGAACTAGTCATATCCTCCAGATTAGGAGGAACTATTTGTAGCTGCTTTTTGCTGTGATCTTATCAAGGAGTCCTTGAGACTCTGGAGTGTGACCCCTCATATGGCCGAATGTCACCATGGCTAGAAGAGAGCCTTCTTGCTTTGGTCTAAGGCTGGGTCCCCACGATCAGGAATAGTAGTGGATTGGACGCAGCATATTTGCGCTGTGTCCATAATGTTACGTTCTACATTACAAGCTCAGTGGAAGGGATTAATAGAAATCTCATGCCCACTGTGCTTCTTTTTAACGATACATAAACACACCCGTGATGCGAGTATCAAAGTCGCAGCATGTAAATTTATGTAGAAGAGATGCGTAGCCTCCTGTGTGTATTCTCCCAAATAGACTGTTATTAGATGCGGTTAATCCGCATAGTTCCAAATCACAAGTGCGTAATGTAGAAGGGAGAGATTTGTACACACCGAAAATACGCTGATTCCAAAGCGCTACTATTCCTGATCGTGGGCACGCAGCCTTAGGACTCATTCAGATGTCTGAGTTGCACATACGTGTCCTATCTGTTTTTTTTCCTAAATTAAAATACATACCTATTATATAGCCTATGGAGCTGTTCACAGGAGCATGTTTTTTCACTGACAGTGTGCCTGTGCAATACTCACGGAGACCTGTCAATTTATTCTGATGAGGAAAAAGAAGGTTTGCTCCAGCTTCTTTGAATTCAAAAATGGATTAGTACGGTAAAGGTTTCTTGAAAACCATGGCAATGAACAGGTTCACTTTGTTAGATATAGTAACGCGTTTCATTCAAATCATATTGAAAATTCCACTTTTGTGTTTTCCTTTGTTTGCCCATGGAATTTCAAAGTGATTTGCATGCTTGTCTTGTGATTTTAAATAACATTTTTATTGGTCACATTCTGCATAAAAGCTGTATAGGACCTGTTCATGTATAGATTGATAAAGGACGCCTTGAGCGTTTGAAACGCGTTACTATGTCTTACCATGTGAACCTGTTCATTGCCATGGTTTTTTAAGAAATTTTCTAATGCATTTTTGGATTCAAAGAAGCTGGAGCAAACCTTTTTCCTCATCAGTACAGCACGTATGATGACAAGTTCCACGCTTCAGTGGGTGAAATGGTTCATTTTCCCCTTTTGTGTCAATTTTTTCTGACAGCATGGATGAAAAGGGCTAATACAAGTTTATTTGTCCAGAAAAAACAAATGCACCACACAGATTCGTGCTATGTCCGTATTGAACAATGTAAAATGTGGGAGGAGCTTTGTCATGTATTTATATATTCATCTGTGAAAAACACTAATGACATACTGATGGGAAAAATGGACCCACTGATAAAAACTGATGACAGCAGTACCATTTTTTCACGCATGTGCTTGAACACGGACGTGTGAATGAGACGTAAAGGGTAGAATTTATAGAAAACAGTAAATCCTCAAAGGCAATTTAGGTGAACGGAATGAGAAAGGAATTACGTTAGCTTGATAATATCAATGTGATTAAAAACTAGGTCAATCTTAATAGTATAAGCTAATTACACATACTAATTTAATGCACCTGATTTACTGTAAAACATACATTAAGTATCTGAATCAAATGAATTACAAATTGGCTCATTATCAGATAAGCTCAAAATTAATACTTCCTGACAAAAGACACACATTAGAGAAAGGCATCTTAAGAAAAAAATACGTTCGCAGACACACATTTCCAAGCCTCATGTTTTACTAATGACCAAGGTTTGTGAATTGGATCATTTCTTTTTTTTAAACTTGCAAACATGTACGTTTTATAACATTAAATTCAAGGCAAAGAAATCGTAATTTCTTAATGAAACAGATGAGTGTAAAATTCATACTATGTTTAAAAATTATGTTCATTGTTTGGTGGGGCAACATGGACATCGCTCGATCTACAGATTCGGAGATCTAAACAGTAGCCAGCTATGGCTACTAATGGGGTACAACACATCACTTTCAATAACAAACAGATGTATAACAGACTATTAGCTTGAGTAGACAGTGTTCGCAAAGACGAGTCTTAATTCGAAGATTCGGTTATTTTTGTCACTTACTGGATAATCCAAAAAAATTGCGCAAAATTTCAACGTGAATTGTGTACCTGTGCGGAAATTGAATACTTGCCGACTGGTGCTCCACTTTTAACAGTAGATCTCTAGGATCAGTTTATTGTTAATTGGACAAACTTTTTTTTTTTTTGATTGTTCTAAAGTGGCATAGTCAAGCATTTTTTCTACCCACCGCCATGCAATGTGAAATCCACTTTGACCTTCATACAACAACAAATTTTTCAGTCAAAGATTTGAAAATGGTTTCAAAACGTGGCGTGTACTAAAAGCAATTTCCGCATGATTTATACCCAGAAATCGCAATGGGCAGCCATTAGGACTTAATTCAGTCATGCAGCATTTCAACCTTAACGCACTGCAGTAACAGGATGGTTGCCTTCAGATTTTTGCCACCGAAAACAATATGAAAACAAGTAAAAAAAAATTGCAGTCTAAAAAAAACGCCTGTGTGAATATGCCCAGTACAGAAAATGGCAGGTGTTCAGTTGGCATATAAACAGGGAAACCTCTTTTTCATTATCTTGAGAGGTTTAATTTCCTTGTAGAGACTAAATTAAAGCTAAGATTACACATAAAAATGTAATGCTCAACATACAATGGAGAAGAACAGGTCATGGGAGAGACAAGTAGATAGATGGTGAGCACGACCGTATCATTCTTGATGTTTACGAGAGAGGGATGGAATTTTAATGTGCACAGCACTGAAATCAATGGGAAGCTGAAGGCCATTGCTTTCTGTAGTACCGGTAAGTAGGATCTTTAAAAGCTACTTGTTTATCTAGGTAGAAAGGATTTACGATTTTTTCTTTGGATGATATTACCTATCACCAATGCTTCCATTACACTTAATAAAATCAAATCACTTTACAATGCCAAAAGCTGTGACAACACACATTCTGGTAATACTAGGCTATAATTAGTCAAATAAAGAAAACAAAAAACAAAAAACAAACACAAAACGAAGATCTATTTAATATCATCAGAGCAGTTCCAAGTGGAAAAAAAAATTAAACACAAAATAAATCCCCTGTAGACTATAAAATGGACCTTTACCTATAAATATTCACCCTTCTGTAAAAACAAACAGTGGCAGGCACTAAATTTTATAAAGTTCAATGGCATTGTTACACAGAACATGAAGTTTAATGACATCTTGGGGCATTCTAAAAAAATATAATAGAGGAAAAAATGGTCAGAAAAGGACACAAGAAAAGAGGCGTTACAGATACGGTGTCAGGATTTCTGGTAAGCCAGCCAGACAAGGCAAGAGTGGGGTTTTCGCTTATTTTGCTATAATCTTCCTGCGAGATCTGCCTGTAAAGCTTCTAGTTTCGGTGGTCAAAGGAAAAGCTACTTTTGATATAATACAAAACCATAAAACCAGGAGGAAAACAAAAGTAAATGTGCCGCTAAGTAACCCATGAGCTGATTATCGGAATGCAAGATGCAAGTAAAAACTAAACAAAGCTGAAAAGTTTCATCATCATCCATATCCACAGCGGTAATATTTCTTACAACCTTTTCCACCTCAAAGGCATTATCTTCCAGTATTTTAGAAGCAATGATGTTATTTGTGGATGTCCGATGATAAGCAGATAAAGAAAGGCATTGTTTTCTGTGAATGTGTACGGTGCCTCCTTGGAGAGCACAAACCATCACATGGTCAGACATATAATAAATGCAATAGAAGTGGTCTCACCAGGGCCGGCGTCAGCACCCGGCGCACACGAGCAAGTGCCAGGGCCCTGGCGAGACGGGGGGTCCATTCATGGTACGGTACACTGAGGCTCCGGGTGGCCCCTGCAGGCTGGGCCAGAGTTAGGGGCAGGCAGCTGCCTAGGGAACCCGCTCTCCCATTGACCCTCAGCTAGTGGCACATCACACACTATGGGACCCCTGTGAGGAAGGGGGGCCCGCCTGCCACCAGCGCCGACTCCCGGCCGCCGCACAGAACTATACCGGCGTCTGCCGATAATCTGTAAATGTCAAGTATCGTGTCGCCAGTTACCAAAATACAGTGAATGCTGTAATTATAATTTTGCTATAACCAGGATAAGGGAACAGTTTCCTTGTTTTATATTTTAGAATAACCATCCACCATCCACCTCTCGTGTCTCCCCTTTTCCCCATAGTTTGTAAGCTTGCGAGCAGGGCCCTCATTCCTCCTGGTATCTGTTTTGAGCTGTATTTCTGTTATGCTGTAATGTCTATTGTCTGTACAAGTCCCCTCTATAATTTGTAAAGTGCTGCGGAATATGTTGGCGCTATATAAATAAAAATTATTATTATTATTATAATAACCCTCACATGTAGTACATGGCGAGATGGGGGAAGTGGTTTACCGGACTCAGGTGCATTAGGCAGGTCAGTAATATTTGACAGCTTGGTGAGAAACCTGCCAATTTCCTTTACTCTAGGCATTCCCAGCTCTTCTTTGGATTAGCCGGGCTAGTGCCACATCATCATTGTGAGATACTGCAAAAGAGGAGCTGGAAATACCAGTAGGTAGGGAGATTTGCAGGCCTCTCATCAAGCGGTCACAGATTACTAACCCAGCTGACGGACCAGAGTCCTGTCAATCGATTATCTCATCTCTAATTACATGGTCACCCATTCTTTTAAATGGATAACATAATATTACCTATGGCTTACAATAGCAATATTTTGGTGGTGTTCTTTTTTAAAATTATTTATTAATTTGAAATCTTGTTTGCACAATGATCAGAGACCTCACAATTCATGGGCACGTCCTATTCTGTAGAGATGGATTTCAATGAAAAGTTAATACCTCTATTATAGGTTGGATGCATTTAATCCAGGATCCATCAACGAAAAAATAGAAATCAGGACAACTCATTGTGTCACTCATAAAAAAAAGACCTTTGGGCAAGTCACAGTGCATGCCCCATAACATGCTCCCATACAATTCATACAGTTGGCTGATTTATGGCTGAAGTTACTTTTAACTATGCAAATTCTGTAAAGCAAATCTTTGAACATCTCCACATTGATAATTATCAATTACCAATTTAGCAATCAAATATTTATACAAAATGACTGTTCCTTCATTCAATAAAAAAATAAATAAATGAAAACCCAGAGTTTGGGAATGTGCACACAACATCAATATACGCCGGTGCAGTCACTGAGTCTTCTCAAGCAACGCTGCTTCAGAAAAAAGCCACTGGCTGTTTCTAAGGAGGTTTTTCCATCATTCTTGAGCCTTTCAGTGTATACTGTTAAAGGGAATCTGTCAGAGGGATCAACTAAGCCGTATATATGGATATGGAGTTCATACTAAGCTGAATAAAATAATACCTTAATATCTGAAATCCAATGTCTTATTCCAGAGAAATCCATGTCATTCTTATATATAAATGACCTGTTCAGGACTATGGACTTAACATTGATCTCTTTGAGACTCTGCCTCCAGAACCGATGTTACATGAAGAAGGAGTTCCAGTGTGTAATGTCCGCTCTCTGCTCTCCTGATCTCACTGCCGAGCTGGGTGTGACTTCTGACACATCAGAAGTAGATAAAAAAGAAGAATTGCACTTACCCGTATAAAGTAGTCACAATTTTATTCAGACATATTACAAAAGGTGCAGGGAGGGATGTGAAAAATCGCGGACAGCGGCCGTTTCGTGCCTGAGCACTTCAACGGGTGCTAACACTTTGGTGACTACTTTATACGGGTAAGTGCACTCCTTTTTTATCTATTTATGGACTATAGTGTGATACTATAGAAGCTGCACCCCGTTGATTGCAAAAAGGAATTTGTTGTCGGCTTTCTCTGTCATTAGGGTGTTTGAAAAACAGGGTCTAACTTAAACAGCTGTGCGGAGGATTTTTTCACTTTCCTGCATTAATCTGACACATCAAAATGTTCCTCTCAGCTTCAGCTTCCAGTTCACAGGCAGCCAGGGTTAAAGTACAGCAGAGCTGTGAGAGCTGCAGCGAATGTGTTTGTAAAAAGACAAAGTTCAGTTCTACTGTTCTGTGTTCCTTACATGTCTCACACTGGTGACTTCCCCTTTTCTTTTATAATGATATCTGGAGGCAAATTCTCATACAGATCAGCATCTGGCCAATAGTCCTGAACAGCTCATTTACATATAAGAACATCATCCATATCTCTGGAATAAGACATCAGATAATGCATCAAAGCATTATTCTATTTAGCTTCTTGTGACCTACATGCCCACATAGACGGCTTACAAATGTTGGTCCTACTGACAGATTCCCCTTAAGTATAGATCGCGTGCAGCTTCCCAGTGGAAGTCCCGCCCCCCCCCCCCGAAGAGTGACCATTTGACTACTTTTAACTGTTTCAGGGTTTTCAAACTCTGAAGAAATTAAAGTGACATGAAGCGTAATGTGCACAGAGATGTCATTTTGACACATGCGCTATGTTCATTTTATGAGAAACTTTTTCAGGCAGATTTTGGGCAGTTTCACAGCTAAAAAATTTGCTGGGTGCACATACCCCAATGAATAAAAAAAAAAAAACAGGATAAAAAAAAAAGAATATGTTTCTGTATTTCCTTCAAATCGTACAAAATATAAGCAATAAACTCACTTACCGGTAATTGGTGAAAAGTTCATGCCAATTATTTACTAAAATTTAGTACCATGAACATGTACATATTTATAAAAGAACAATTAACTATATAAACTAAATACATATCTATTAATGTTCATTAGGACTTTTTTTTATTACTACAGATTATTGCTGTATGATGGGCACACATTTGTATACTTTTAGATACTAATAATTATACAGCTCTGGCAACAATTAAGAGAACACTGCAAAATGTTCAGTTTGTCTGATTTTTCTCTTTATAGGTATATTTTTGAGTAAAATGTAAATTGCTCATCCATTCCATAAACTTATGACAACATGTCTCCGAATTTCCAAGCAATACATTTTGTATTTTTTTCTGAAAAGGAGAAATGGTCAAAAAAAAAAAAAAAAACAACAAAAAACCCCCCAGTGCTTTCAGACCTCAAATAATACAAAGAAAACAAGTTCATAATTATTTAGAAACAACAATACTAATGTTTTAACTCAGGAAGAGTTCATAAATCAATATTTTGTGGAATAACCATGATTTTCAATCACAACTTTCTTCGGCTTCCCTCTACTTAAACCCCGCCGATTAGATTCGGACTACATTTGGTCAAATTTTAATCCTAGGATTAGTCTCAGCATCATTTTATGCCCCATATCCTTATGATTGATGTCTATATCCTGGTGTCCTCTCCTCTATACAGCCATCTTTTATAACTAGAAGTTGGTGGTTTCCGATCCGCTGTCACAATCACATCTCTGTGCGGTGTTTCGCACCATGGTCCCACATTGTACCATTTATGTCCTAGTTTTTGTCATGATTTTTGTGTACAATATTTTATATGTTCAATAAAATTATTTATAGAATTGAGTTTCCAGTTTCGGTCGTTTTATGTGGTTTCCACACCTTTTTCCATGTGCTGTTGTACGGCTTGGCTTAAATACAATCCCCTATAAAAGCAACGGATTAATATAGATTCTACTTTAGTGATGTTGCTATTGAATACCCTCATTCTTGTATTACAAAGGCTGAGCCTGGAAAGGCAGCAGTAACCAAGCGCACACTATCAGCTTGAGCCAGACGCTAGGATTGACGTCTTTGCTGAGCAGGTTCTACTGCGGCTGGAGGAGACCGCAGCGGACATGCTTCAAGATTCCCCTTGTGCAGCAGCAGGAACTCGACACCTAACAAGTACCACTTGTTTTTTGCTTGATGATCTGCATCTTACAATGCGGATATACCGCTTACCGGTACAGTTGCAGGCTGGGATGATGGGGTGTCAGCCGCCACTGCCCAGGGTGTCCGCCGCTGTGGGAAGCTCAGCCGACATTTCACGAAAGGCCAGAGCCCCCCGGAAATTTCATGGTTTCCTCCTGTGAGGTACTGTAGCTCCGGGAAAATGGCTGCCGGAGGCAGCGAATGCGCAGATGGAGATCTCGGGAAAAAGATCTTGAGAGATGAGATCTCAGAGCTCAAATCTCATCTCCCGAGATCTTGGTGCAGAGATCTCCATCTGCACATGTGCAGCCTCTCGGCGGCCATTTTCCCGAAGTCCACCGCACAGGAAAGCATGGACGAACTGCCGGGGGGCTCTGGCCTTTCACAAAATGTAGGCCGAGCCCCACAGCACCAGAGACGACAGCATCACAGAGACACCCCCGCAGCACAGGGCCCCCGGCAGCACAGGAAACCTGCACACCCCCTCATCCCAGCCTGCGGCGACCCGGGACCCCGCTTCACCACAGCCACCACCCCTGGTAAGCAATAAGAAGCATGGATGATAAGACGCACCACCATTTTATTAAAATAAGTTTTTTTCCTATCTGTCTCCTCAAAATTGGGGTGCGTCTTATAATATGGAGCGTCTTATAATCCGAAAAATATACGATATATCTCTATGTACCAGCACAATGTGCATTAAAAAGACTCTGACAGGTCCCTCACAATCCCCAAACTGCCACCATGTGTATATTCTTATGTTGACACTCTAACTAATAAGCCCTTTGTACATCAAAAGTGATTGCAAAAAAGAAAGCTAAAAAAATATGCTATTTAGTCTCAAACTAGTCCAGGGGGCATTAGTTTCCCAGGGGGTATGTGACTTTCAGCAGTTCCCAGTGAAGCCAGGGGTACATTCCCCAGCTTCATAGCATGGCCACATCATTGTGACTGACATCCCAGCTTGTGCAAGCTGGAGGAAATGTAGGACAACATAGATTTTTAAAGACATACAGAGGAAGTCTTCAAACAGAGGCCATGTAAGATGACGATGTGGCCAGGTAAGGAAAAACTTTTTTTTTTTTTTTTATTACTTTTTTTGTAATGCCGCACTGTAGGGGAAGGCTTAGGAGACAACATGGGGGCAAAATGGGAGAACATATGGGGGCAAAATGGGAGAACATATGGGGGCAAAATGGGAGAACATATGGGGGCAAAATGGGAGAACATATGGGGGCAAAATGGGAGAACATATGGGGGCAAAATGGGAGAACATATGGGGCCAGGAATGGGAACCACAAGGAGCCAGGAATGGGAAACCACAAGGGGCCAGGAATGGGAAACCACAAGGGTCCAGGAATGGGAAACCACAAGCGTGCAGGAATGGGAAACCACAAGGGGCCCGGAATGGGAAACCACAAGGGGCCCAGAATGGGAAACCACAAGGGGCCCGGAATGGGAAACCACAAGGGGCCCGGAATGAAAAACTACAAGGGGCCCGGAATGGGAAACCACAAGGGGCCCGGAATGGGAAACCACAAGAGGCCAGGAATGGGAAACCACAAGGGGCCAGGAATGGGAAACCACAAGGGGCCAGGAATGGGAAACCACAAGGGGCCAGGAATGGGAAACCACAAGGGGCCAGGAATGGGAAACCACAAGGGGTCAGAAATGGGAAACCACAAGGCGCCAGGAATGGAAAACTACAAGAGGTCTTGCCCTCCCTAGCAACCACCTTTCACCCAGCTTAAGCAGATTGACACACAGCCTGCAGCAACATGAAAAAGAGGCGAGGAAGGAGGCTGCGTCCGGCTTTTTTTTTTTTTGCAGATTGCAGCTAAGCGGCCGCCTCAATATGCAGATGACTCAGGTACAGCCCCTTCCTCTCCACTTAAAGGGAACCTGGTACCAGGTTAGGCCTGTATGAGATATGGCCACCACCTTTCAGGGCTTATATACAGCATTTTATAATGTTGTATATAAGCCCCCAACCCAATCTGGAAGAGAAGAAAAATAACTTTCATTATCCTCACCTGTGGGGCGGTCTGGTCCGAGGATAAACAACAAAGTGTAGGCAGGCACCGCCGCCAGGGATCACCTAAAGCATGCTATAAAGACATAGTACAAGCGAGAAAAGAGTAGCATGCACAGAAAATGGGATCACCATGCAAGTAGTAGCAAAATATAACAATTTTATTATTACACCACACAAAAGACACTACAAAAATAGTTAAAAACAATTAAAATTGCACAATAAAGTGCCAAACAAATGGAACAAAGACCCAAAATAAGGTCAAACCACAGTGCCCCCCTATTTATATAAGCCGCCTGGTCAGTCCATATGCAAGAGGTCTGCTTAAGGGGCAGCAATACCCTAGTACCAAAGACACCTATAGAACCCTATAGGAAATGACTTGGACAAGATGAAAAAGTCCAATACTACCTGATAGAATAAATCAGGTTTCCAAGGCAGCGTTCCTGGCAATGATAACAGGATAAGATAGCAGATGGCAATGATGGGGGGTAAACACCGGGCACAGACGCCGGACGCGTGTCGCCCCTGAAGAAGCCAGTTTACTGGCGACACGCGTCGGGCGTCTGTGCCCGGTGTTTTACCCCCCATCATTGCCATCTGCTATCTTATCCTGTTATCATTGCCAGGAATGCTGCCTTGGAAACCTTGTGCAATTTTAATTGTTTTTAACTATTTTTGTAGTGTCTTTTGTGTGGTGTAATAATAAAATTGTTATATTTTGCTACTACTTGCATGGTGATCCCTTTTTCTGTGCATGCTACTCTTTTCTCGCTTGTTGTACTAGGTCTGGTCTGAGGAGTGTCGCTCCTCTTAGTCCAGCACCTCCCATTTTCTTGCGTTGCCACCCTCCTACTTGGTTCGTGTGGATTACGCGTCTTTAACACACAGTCTGCTCGGTATCGCGCTCCTGTGCAGGCGTACTTATATGCCCTGTTGAGGGCAGAGCAAAGTACTGCAGTGCTCAAGTGCCGGGAAAGGTCAAAGAGGCCCACTGCCTGCAGGACTTTGCTCTGCCTACAATAAGTATGCCTGCGCAGGAGCGCGATGCCAGAGCAACTGTGTGGATGACGCAGGGACGCGTCATCCACACGATCCAAGAAAGAGGACAACCCTCAGACCAGACCGCCGCTCAGATGAGTTTAATAAAAAAAAAATATTTTCTCTTCCAGGTCCAGTAGGTGGCTTACATACAGAATTATAGAATGCTGTATATAAACCCTGAAAGGTGGTAGCCGCATCTCATATAGGCCTAACCTGGTGACAGGTTCCCCTTAAAGGGACACTGTCACCTGAATTTGGAGGGAACAATCTTCAGCCATAGGGGCGGGGTTTTCGAGTGTTTGATCCATCCTTTAATTACCCACTGGCTGCATGCTGGCTGCAATATTGGATTTAAGTTCATTCTCTGTCCTCCATAGTACACGCCTGCGCAAGGCAATCTTGCCTTGTGCAGGCGTGTACTATGGATGACAAAGAATGAACTTCAAACCAATATTGCAGCCAGCATGCAGCCAGCGGGTAAGGAAAGGGTGGATCAAACACCCGAAAACCCCGCCCCTATGGCTGAAAATTGTTCCCTCCAAATTCAGGTGACAGTGTCCCTTTAAGTTTTGATGCTGCCAATAGTTCAAGGATGGATAATAAAGGTTCAGCAGCAGATTGGGCCCAATCTATTTTAGTGTTCCTGTGCAGCTACAACGACGGTATGTCCGCCCCTGAGTTTTCTTTTCCATAGGAAATGTAGTTTTGGCTATAAGAACAGATACATTTGTATGACTTACACTATATATGCATTACAGGCATAATAAAATGTTCAGAAATACATATCGTAGGTACACATCTCAGAAATTATTGAATGAAGACATTTCTCAAGATGCATAAGACAAATAATAATTCATGAAGGATAGTATAAGATGCTTGTGGACTTCATGACACATGAATGAAGCTAGAAGCAAAAATGAAAAAAAAATTGTATAACTGCAGCAAATGTAAGCATAGAAAGTTTCATTTAGTTTTAACACTCTTCAATGAAGTTTAGATTTTGCCTTATAATAAATATATTTTGAATCTAAATGTTTTAGCTCTTATAAAGCTTTTGGTCACTTTAAGAGCAAGAACTGAGATAACCTTTCAATTATTATCCACCAATGTTTTGGAATGTACTGTGCTCACAGTTTACATGGAACAAAAAGAGTTTAATAGCCCTACAGAGATATAAGGTCATCTGTATGTGTTGTCTCTGGATGTTCTATTATGGCTTTTTTGCTTTACACAGTATATTACTGAATCAATGCATATTTTTATAGTCGACTTTTACGTCAAATTGACATGTCAGTACTTAACATCGAACATAAACAAGCATTTTCTAAAAATATTATGCGCTGCCAATTTAAACATGGGTTTGACTAGAATTTTTAATGAACTGCCTCAAGGCAGAGAATATGATGAAATACCCTAACTAATCACTCACTGGTAAATCTTGCATCTCCGATACTCCACGTCGGTCACTGTTGACATGCTGCTCGTGTGCATGCAACCATTACAGTTAAGTCACTGGCCTCAGCATTGATCTTGGCATGCACTGTACAAGATCACTTAGATTAGTGATTGTCCACACTTTGAAAAGTCACAAAATTTTGGGGTAAATCGAAGCTGCACTAAAAAGTTTACAAGTCCTGCAGACTTCAAGCCAGTTCAGGCCATATCCGCTAAAGTGGGAGAATGGTGAAGTCAGCACAACAAAGTTTTCAAAAGTTACACCACTTTAGTGACCTAACAGATACTAGAATTGTACTCCATTCCATGACTGTAAAATCATGTCAGACGAGGCACATGAAGTTGCATGCCAGTGATAAAATGTGCTTAATTCCTTAAGTGGCATGTGCTTGTTTACAGATTAGGAGCATTTTGGTTCTGCAAGTCCCTTCTCAAGATTGTTGTAGGACATGCCAGTCTTAATGAATTTTGTCGTACAAAATGCCAGTTTTAATGAATGGTCCTCTGTGCCATGGATGACTAGTCTAAGGATAGTCCCTGGGGCCTCATCACTTGCTGGCTTCAGTTGACCAGGTCTCTCCCTATCTGTGGACATACAGAAAAACCTGTCAAATACAGAACCAGGTTTGGGGAAATATGGATGAGGACCCACCTTGGTCTAGTAAGGCACATAACGGCCAGCTTTCCAAAGTACAAGACAGTGCAAAAGTTTCAGGCAGGTGTGACCCCCCCATCAAGATAAGAACATAAGCAAATATCCTGCAGTAAATACATAAACAGCAATAGGGCATGAAAATAATATAGGGTGCATAGCTAAAATAATTTTGATTTAAAAAAAAAATGCAAAAGCTATCCCACCACGTCACGGTGATCCTATTCGGGACTGTCCTAACCTCTAATATTAAAACCTTACCATTTGGCAAGTGACGTGCCTCTAGACAAAGGCAGAGAGGGGCAGAAACCCAGATAGTGGACATGCAGCCATGGGGAACTACATGAATGTAATGTCCTGCTCAAAAAAAGGCAGAACATACCTTGTACTGAGTGCAGACAGACAAACAGAAAACCTATAGAGATGAACTGGAATGTAAATGGTGTGCATGCAGCATTTAAGTGTCACGGGTGTGCCAGATACTATAGACAGTCGATCTACATCTGGATGCAAAAGTTTTCTGCGTTTGGCATTGCAGACGCCTTCTTAAGCCTTCTGATTGTTGGACCCAGCGGCAACCTGCCTCTGGTTCTAATTGACACACCTGGACCTTGGTGTTTATAAACTCTCAGCCTGCTTCAGGAAGTCGCTGGTGATATTCACTTATTCCCTTGTGAAGGCTTGGAGCTGTAGCTGTTGGCTAACTTCCTCTGTTGCTCTTGGAGGACGTTAGGTGTTCTCTCTTGAGTCTGCTCAAGCTAAATTCCTCTCTCCTTGTTTGTCTCCGTTGTTGTCTTTAATTATCAGTGGGGACTAGCCAGTGGTCATCCCCCCTCCCTTATCCAGGGCCTAGCTCAAGGGATATACAGGGATTAGCTTCCTCCACACACCAATGCTGTGACTGGGTAGTCTTCACTTGATATACCTACCAACAGGTCTTATAGAGCCTTGCTCTCATGGGATTTTTCCGTCTCTATAGTATTTGCTATATCCTTTATTATGGGATACCAAAGGGTTTGTCTCTTCTCCCCTTGGATTTACCAATTATGGAGCAGGTATAAAACGATGTGCAACCCGCACAAAGAATTGATATGCTGCGGAAAATAAACCACAGCATTTCCAAGCGGATGTGCACTGCGGATTTGGTTTACATGGTACCGTACAACGAATGGAAAACTGCTGCGGATCCACAGCCAAATCTGCAACATGTGCACATATCCTTAAGGTTGTGATCTTGCATTACATTGTTTGCTATACTGCTTCAATTAATTTTAATCCGATAGACCGAGTGTGCATTTATAGCACACAGTGGAGGTGTCTGGATGGTCCTGATATGGTCCTTCAGCTGTTACACATTCTAGCCCTTTGGCTTTTTTAATTGTTTTTAAATGTGGTTTTGTCTTTCTTTTATATTTGTATCTTGTTTCATTTTGTTTATATCGGTGATCCTTGCTATGTTTTACACACTTATTTTTCTCCCAGTTGTTTGTGTTACACTAAGGGTATGTGCACACGCTGCGGATTTTGCTGCGGATTCGCAGCTGTTTTCCCTGAGTTTACAGTACCATGTAAACCTATGGAAAACAAAATCCGCAGTGCACATGCTGCGGAAAAAAAACGCGTGAAAACGCTTTGTTGTTTATTCCGCAGCATGTTAATTCTTTGAGCGGATTCCGAAGCGGTTTACACCTGCTCCATAATAGGAATCCGCAGGTGTAAAACTGCATGTGAAATCCGCACAAAAACCGCAAAAAAATGCGGTAAATCCGCAGTAATTCTGCAGGTAATCCATAATGCGGTTTACCTGCGGATTTGCCAAAATCAATCTGGAAAAATCCGCAGGACTTTCCGCAACGTGTGCACGTAGCCTCAGTGTGTGGTCAGTGATCCTATATATCACTCTGTAGTGCTCTAGGTATTTTTCTACTTCCACAAATTACCAGTCTGTTCCAACAGCAACTTGAACAGCTATATAACACCTCTCCTTATAATAGACAAAAATTGAAGCTTTCATAAATTCTGTGTCTCTCCCAGCCCACACCTCTAATACGATCAATCCAGGCCATAATCCCGTCAGAAATAGAAACAACAAACTAGCATTTAAAAATTAGCAAAAAAAAAACAAGCCGAGATGAATTCATATCCCTTTATTAAAAGAAGTACGCTTCAGTCCTTGTCCCCCATCTTGCTAAGCTTTTTTAACTCCCTAAGATATGGACATAAGCCGGGGCAACCTCTCTAATGGCAGCAATATGCATGATACCCAAGTCAAATCTAGACCACTCATTATGGTCAAACTACAGAGCAATATCCCTGATAAACATAGATCTTAATATCTTAGCAAAAATTCTATCTCAACACCTAAACTTGGGGCTGGGTACCCTTATACAGAGTGATGAGCTTTATCACTGCATCTCACAGACAAGCGTTAGATAACATGAGAGAATCTCCCAACTTCTGTATCACAGCAAACAATGCAATATAGCAAGTACGAAATTATCTCTTGACATTAAAAAAAGCCTTTGACTCCATCTCTTGTCCATACTTATTTACAGTCTTGTGGAAATGGAAGTTCCAGGATCAATTTCTCTCATGATCAATCATTATCCCTTTCAGCTCCCAAGCCTGTTTTCACCGTTATGACCAGGCCAAATTTTACAACTCTGACGTGTAGTTTTATGCGGTAATAACTCTGGAACGCTTCAACGGATCCCACTGATTCTAATATCTCTTTTTTGTGACATATTGTACTTCATCATAGTGATCAAGTTTCTTCAATGTAACTTGAATTTATTTGTGAAAAAAATGGGAATTTGGCGAAAATATAAAAAATTTAGCATTTTCCAATTTCAATTTTTATATCCTTAAATCATGTCACACAAAATAGTTAATAAATAACAATTCCCACATGTCTACTTTACATCAACACAAATGTTTTAATTTTTTTTGTTTGGAAGTTATAAGGGTTAAAATATGACCAGCAATTCCTAATTTTTTCAACAAAATTTATAAAACTATTTCTTTAGGGACCAAATTACATTTGAAGTGACTTTCAGTGGTCAATATGACAAAAAAACACAAAAATGACAATTTTAACAACCCCCTTCCCCCCCAAGATAATCAAAACCACATTTTAGAAGTTTATTAACCCTTCAGGTGCTTCACAGGAATTTTTAAAACGATACTCCATATGTGGGGGAAAACCACTGTTTGGGCTCATGGCAGGGCTAGGAATGGAAGGTGCGCTATTTGACTTTTTGAATGCAAAATTTGCTGGAATAATTAGCAGATACCATGCCGCGTTTGAAAAGCCTCTGATGTGCCTGAACGGTAAAAAAAAAAACACAAGTGACACCATTTTGGAAACTGGACCACTTGGGGAACTTATCTAGATGTGTGGTTACCACTTTGAATCCCCAGGTGCTTCATAGAACTTTATAACATTGATCCGTTGAAAAAAAAAAAAAAAAAAAAAATTTCCCACAAAAATGGTTTTAAGCCCCAAATATTGCATTTTCATAAGGATAACAGGAGAAATTGCACTGTACAATTTGGTTTGCAATTTCTCCTGAGTACGTCCATAATCAATATGTGGGGGAAACCTTCTGCTTGGGCGCACAGCAGGGCTTGGAAGGGAAGGTACACCATTTGATTTTTTGAATGCAAAATTAGCTGGAATAATTAGCGGATGCCATGTCACGTTTGGAGAGCCCCTGATGTGCCTAAACAGTGAAAACCCATCACAAGTGACACTATTTTGGAAACTAGACCCCTCAAGGAATAAATCTAGATGTGTTCTGAGCACCTTGAACCCCCCAAGGTGATTGACATAGGTTTATAACCTAGAGCCATGAAAATTTAAAAAATAAATAAATAAAAACTTTTTCTGATAAAAATGTTCTTTGTTCCAATTTTTTTTATTTTCGCAAGGTAAGAGCAGAAGATGGTCCCCAACATATGCCCTGGGATTTGAACTGAGTACGCAAATTCCCCAAATGTGGTGAAAAACCAATATGGGGAAGGAGTGACATTTTGGAATGCAAATTTTGATGAAATGGTCTGCAGGTGTCATGTCATGTTTGGAGAGCCCCTGATGTGCCCAGTGAAAACCCATCACAAGTGACACAATTTTGGAAACTAGACCCCTTAAGGATGTGTGGCGAGCACCTTGAACCCCCTGGTCCTTCACAGAAGTTTATAATGTAGAGAAGTGAAAATGAAAAAAAAATAATAATTTCTCCCAGGAGAAAAATGTTACTCAAAATTTGTTGGGCAATTTCTCCTGAGCACCCCAATACTCCATATATAGTCAAAATGCTGAGACTTCCGGCGATCTTTGGGAGGCAAGATGAACAAATCAACAGCAGGTAAAAAATTGGTTTTATTTATTTTTTATGCCTTTCCTCATGTGGTAAAAATAGACTATTTTATTCTTTCGGTCAGTGCGATTACAGCGATATCAGATTTAAACACTTTTTATTTAAAAACTAGTTTTTACATTGTTGTATTGGAGAGGTATAATTTTTCTATATTTCGCCCGACAGTTTATTATTTAATTTATATAGCACCATTAATTCCATGGTGCTGTACATGAGAAAGGGTTACATACAGAGTTATAGATATAATTTACAGTAAATGAATTTACAATGACAGACTGGTACAGAGGGAAGAGGACCCTGTCCTTGCGGACTTGCATTCTACGGGATAATGGGGAAGAGACAGAAGGTCGGGGGTGCAGCAGCTCTGGTGGTGGTGAGGCAGCAGAATGATTATTGCAGGCTGTAGGCTTTCCTGAAGAGATGGGTTTTCAGCTTCCGTCTGAAGGATCTGAGGGTAGTGGATAATCGGACGTGTCGAGGAGTGGAATTCCAGAGGATGGGGGGTATTCGAGAGAAGTTATGGAGGGGGTTGTGTGAGGAACAAATAAGTGTGGTGAAGAGAAGGAGGTCTTGGGAGGATCAAAGATTGCGTGAGGGAAAATATTGGGAGATTAGTTCAGAGATATAGGGAGGGGACAGGTTGTGGATGGCTTTGTAGATCAGTGTTAGCAGTTTGAACTGGATTCGTTGGGGAATTGGGAGCCAGTGGAGGGATTTGCAGAGGGAAGAAGCGAGAAAAGAGGTGGATTAGGCGGGCAGCAGAGTTGAGGACAGACTGGAGTGGTGCAAGAGAGTTAGCGGAGAGGCCACAGAGGAGGGTGTTGCAGTTGTCATGGCGGGAGATGATGAGGGCATGCACAAGAGATTTAATAGATTGAGGGCTGAGGAAGGGACGCTTCTTGCAATTTTTTTTAGTTGTAGGCGACAGGAGGTAGCAAGAGTTTGGACGTGAGGTTTGAAGGATAGGGCAGAATCGAGAGTTACTCCGAGGCAGCGGATTACAGGTGCAGGAGAGAGCGTGATGCCGTTTACCATAATAGATAGATCGTATAGGGGAGATATGCGAGATGGAGGAAAGATGATGAGTTCGGTTTTGTCTAAATTGAGTTTTAGGAAGCGAGAGGTGAAGAAGGAGGATATGGCTAATAGACACTCCGGGATTCAGGACAGCAGGGAAGTGACATCTGGGTCAGAGAGGTAGATCTGAGTGTCGTCCGCATACAGGTGGTACTGGAAGCCATAGGACTTTTTGAGTTGTCCTAGGCCAAGGGTATAGATGGAAAAAAAGTAGGGGCCCAAGTACAGAGCCTTGAGGAACACCAACAGAGAGGGTGATATGAGGAGGTAGTGTGGGAGTGGGAAATCCTAAATGAGAGGTCGGAAAAGTACAAGTCAATCCAGGACAGGGCAAGGTCTTTGATGCCAAGGGAAGAAAGAATCTTTAACAGTAGGCAGTGGTTGACTGTGTCGAAGCAGAGGACAGGTCGAGAAGGAGGAAGATGGAGAACTGCCTGTTGGCTTTGGCTGTGAGTTAGTCATTAATAATTTTGGTCAGGGCAGTTTTGGTGGAGTGGTGGCGGCGGAAACCAGATTGAAGGTTGTCAAGGAGAGAGTTAGATGAGAGGTGGGAGGAAAGTTGAGCATGGACATGCTGCTCAAGGATTTTTGAAGCAAAAGAGAGCAGTGATATGGGGCAATAGCTGGGCATAGCAGTTGGGTCAAGGTTTGTTTTTTTGAGGATGGGTGGGGTGGTGGCATGTTTGAAGGCAGAGGGGAAGATACCAGAAGATAGCGATAGGTTGAAGAGATAGATTAGGGCTGGAATTAGCATGTTAGTGAGGTTGGGGAGCAGATGGGAAGGGATGGGGTCAAGTGCACAGGTGGTGAGGTGTGATTTGAAAAGGACGTGAGTAAGCTCTCCTTCAGTGATGTTGGAGAGGGAGGTTATTAGGGAAGGGCAGAGATCTGGTACATGGAGTGGTTGAGGTGGTGGAACAGTAAAGGTTTGCCTTGTTTGGTCGATCTTATTTTTGAAGTAGGTGGCAAAATCCTCAGAAGAGATGAGGAGAGTTGGAGGTGGCAGTGGTGGGCGGAGCAGAGAGTTGAATGCGCTGAACAGTTGTTTTGGGTTGTAGGATAATGAAGATACAAGGTTTGCGAAATAGGTCTATTTAACAGAGGTGAAGGCTAACTTGAAGGCAAGTGTAGCTTGTTTGAAAGCAGTGAAGTCTGGCAGGCGCGTTTTCTTCCAACGCCGCTCCACGACCCTGGATGCTTGTTGAAGTTTTTTGGTGAGATTGTTGTGTCAGGGTTGCCTATTGATTAGTTGCACTTTGCCAGGCATGAGAGGGGCAACTGAGTCTATGGCTGATGTGAGGGTGGCATTATAGAAAGCGGTGGCACTGTCCATGTTGTGGCATGACGATATGGAAGACAGAGAGAAGAGAATCTTGTGAATGTCTAGGTGTGCGAGGTTTCTGTGAGGATGTGCTAGTGGCTTTACATGAGGTGCGGGTGAGGAGGACAAGCATGACAAGGTGAGTAGATGGTGGTCAGATAGGGGGAAGGGAGAGGTTGTGAAATGAGATAGGGAACACAGAGGCGGGTTTAGATGAGGTCTAGAAACCAGGGATTCAAGCTTCAGGAGGCTAATTTGCATATTCCAGGTGCCTTCTGGGAGAAGCGAAGTCTCCCTAAGCTAGAAGATCGTTGGGTACAGCCGGGACCAGCTGCTTCGAAAGCATCACCAAACCAGGGATTCAAGCTTCAGGAGGCTAATTTGCATATTCCAGGTGCCTTCTGGGAGAAGCGAAGTCTCCCTAAGCTAGAAGATCGTTGGGTACAGCCGGGACCAGCTGCTTCGAAAGCATCACCAAACCAGGGATTCAAGCTTCAGGAGGCTAATTTGCATATTCCAGGTGCCTTCTGGGAGAAGCGAAGTCTCCCTAAGCTAGAAGATCGTTGGGTACAGCCGGGACCAGCTGCTTCGAAAGCATCACCAAACCAGGGATTCAAGCTTCAGGAGGCTAATTTGCATATTCCAGGTGCCTTCTGGGAGAAGCGAAGTCTCCCTAAGCTAGAAGATCGTTGGGTACAGCCGGGACCAGCTGCTTCGAAAGCATCACCAAACCAGGGATTCAAGCTTCAGGAGGCTAATTTGCATATTCCAGGTGCCTTCTGGGAGAAGCGAAGTCTCCCTAAGCTAGAAGATCGTTGGGTACAGCCGGGACCAGCTGCTTCGAAAGCATCACCAAACCAGGGATTCAAGCTTCAGGAGGCTAATTTGCATATTCCAGGTGCCTTCTGGGAGAAGCGAAGTCTCCCTAAGCTAGAAGATCGTTGGGTACAGCCGGGACCAGCTGCTTCGAAAGCATCACCAAACCAGGGATTCAAGCTTCAGGAGGCTAATTTGCATATTCCAGGTGCCTTCTGGGAGAAGCGAAGTCTCCCTAAGCTAGAAGATCGTTGGGTACAGCCGGGACCAGCTGCTTCGAAAGCATCACCAAACCAGGGATTCAAGCTTCAGGAGGCTAATTTGCATATTCCAGGTGCCTTCTGGGAGAAGCGAAGTCTCCCTAAGCTAGAAGATCGTTGGGTACAGCCGGGACCAGCTGCTTCGAAAGCATCACCAAACCGTTTTGATTATTATTTCTTTTTTGCGCGGCGACCCTCAGGACTAGGCATTTTCTCTTGCGCCAGGAGACCCTGCATTGAGTAATGTCAATGCGTTTTTCCTGGCGCTCGGATTACTTTACGATGAGCCTAATTCAGTGGATCAGGCTGAGAAAAATTTGCTGGCTTTGTGCCAGGGCCAGGATGATATAGAAGTATATTGTCAGAAATTTAGGAAGTGGTCAGTACTCACTCTGTGGAATGAATCTGCGCTGGCAGCTTTGTTCAGAAAGGGTCTCTCTGAGGCTCTTAAGGATGTCATGGTGGGTTTTCCTATGCCTACTGGTTTGAATGAGTCTATGTCTTTGGCCATTCAGATCGGTCGACGCTTGCGCGAGCGTAAATCTGTGCACCATTTGGCGGTATTGTCTAAGATTAAACCTGAGCCTATGCAGTGCGATAGGACTTTGACCAGAGTTGAACGGTACAGCCGGGACCAGCTGATTGGAAAGCATCACCAAACCAGGGATTCAAGCTTGAGGAGGCTAATTTGCATATTCCAGGTGCCTTCTGGGAAAAGCGAAGAGTCTCCCTAAGCTAGAAGATCGTTGGGTACAGCCGGGACCAGCTGATTGGAAAGCATAACCAAACCAAATTTTTGCCTGTAGGACATTATTGCAAGAGAGCTTGGCTGAGTAGATTACACAAGAAGGAAAACACACAGCAAGTCAGCAGGATCTAGGAGCAACATGGCAGATGTGACAACCTACATGGTGAGCTGCAGCATGTGCTACATGTTCACAGATCGACCAGAAGAAGAATCCAATTTCACCTGTCAGAAGTGTAGACTAGTGGCCCTTTTAGAAGAAAAGGTGCGGGGTCTGGAAGAAAGAATAGCAACTTTGAAACTCATCAAAGAGAATGAAGACTTTCTAGACAGAACAGAAGCATCTCTACTGGTCACAGAAGGTGCAAAAAGTGTCAGAGAACCTCCAAAAGCAGATGAGTGGAAGCATGTGACCAAAAGAAGCAAGAAGACCATGGAGAAATCACCAACCACACAACTGAAGAACCGATATCAAATCTTTGTAGAGGATGAAGATGGCACACCTAAGAATGAAGCAATACCAGCAAGCAAAAAAGAAAAGGGCACACAGCAACAAGTGACAGCAAAAAGTACAGCCAAGAAGCAACGAAGAGTGGTGGTGGTGGGAGACTCACTACTGAGAGGCACAGAAGCAGCCATCTGCAGACCGGACATAACTGCAAGAGAAGTATGCTGCCTTCCAGGTGCGATGATCAAGGATGTGACCGATAGGATACCAAAGCTCTTCAGCTCCAAGGACGTCCACCCATTTCTTCTGATACATGTTGGCACCAATGACACGGCAAGGAAGGACCTACCGACAATCTGCAAGGACTTTGAAGAGTTGGGGAAGAAAGTAAAGGAACTGGATGCACAGGTAGTTTTTTCTTCTATCCTTCCAGTAGACGGGCATGGCACCAGGAGATGGAACAGGATCCTTGATGCAAACAACTGGCTAAGACGATGGTGCAGACAACAAGGATTTGGATTCCTGGACCACGGTGTGAATTACTGGTATGATGGACTTCTCGCCAGAGACGGACTACACCTCAACAAACCTGGGAAACACACATTCGCCAGAAGACTCGCTACACTCATCAGGAGGGCGTTAAACTAGAAGAAGAGGGGACGGGAAGAAAAACATTAGACTCGAACAAAGACGACCCAGGAAAACATACTCAGAAGGGAGGTAAGAACATTTCTAAAACAATCCACAGTGAGGAGATTGGAACAAAACAAAATCCTCTAAACTGCATGCTCGCAAACGCCAGAAGCCTGACAAACAAGATGGAAGAACTAGAAGCAGAAATATCTACAGGTAACTTTGACATAGTGGGAATAACCGAGACATGGTTAGATGAAAGCTATGACTGGGCAGTTAACTTACAGGGTTACAGTCTGTTTAGAAAGGATCGTAAAAATCGGAGAGGAGGAGGGGTTTGTCTCTATGTAAAGTCTTGTCTAAAGTCCACTTTAAGGGAGGATATTAGCGAAGGGAATGAGGATGTCGAGTCCATATGGGTTGAAATTCATGGAGGGAAAAATGGTAACAAAATTCTCATTGGGGTCTGTTACAAACCCCCAAATATAACAGAAAGCATGGAAAGTCTACTTCTAAAGCAGATAGATGAAGCTGCAACCCATAATGAGGTCCTGGTTATGGGGGACTTTAACTACCCGGATATTAACTGGGAAACAGAAACCTGTGAAACCCATAAAGGCAACAGGTTTCTGCTAATAACCAAGAAAAATTATCTTTCACAATTGGTGCAGAATCCAACCAGAGGAGCAGCACTTTTAGACCTAATACTATCTAATAGACCTGACAGAATAACAAATCTGCAGGTGGTTGGGCATTTAGGAAATAGCGACCACAATATTGTGCAGTTTCACCTGTCTTTCACTAGGGGGACTTGTCAGGGAGTCACAAAAACATTGAACTTTAGGAAGGCAAAGTTTGAACAGCTTAGAGATGCCCTTAATCTGGTAGACTGGGACAATATCCTCAGAAATGAGAATACAGATAATAAATGGGAAATGTTTAAGAACATCCTAAATAGGCAGTGTAAGCGGTTTATACCTTGTGGGAATAAAAGGACTAGAAATAGGAAAAACCCAATGTGGCTAAACAAAGAAGTAAGACAGGCAATTAACAGTAAAAAGAAAGCATTTGCACTACTAAAGCAGGATGGCACCATTGAAGCTCTAAAAAACTATAGGGAGAAAAATACTTTATCTAAAAAACTAATTAAAGCTGCCAAAAAGGAAACAGAGAAGCACATTGCTAAGGAGAGTAAAACTAATCCCAAACTGTTCTTCAACTATATCAATAGTAAAAGAATAAAAACTGAAAATGTAGGCCCCTTAAAAAATAGTGAGGAAAGAATGGTTGTAGATGACGAGGAAAAAGCTAACATATTAAACACCTTCTTCTCCACGGTATTCACGGTGGAAAATGAAATGCTAGGTGAAATCCCAAGAAACAATGAAAACCCTATATTAAGGGTCACCAATCTAACCCAAGAAGAGGTGCGAAACCGGCTAAATAAGATTAAAATAGATAAATCTCCGGGTCCGGATGGCATACACCCACGAGTACTAAGAGAACTAAGTAATGTAATAGATAAACCATTATTTCTTATTTTTAGTGACTCTATAGCGACAGGGTCTGTTCCGCAGGACTGGCGCATAGCAAATGTGGTGCCAATATTCAAAAAGGGCTCTAAAAGTGAACCTGGAAATTATAGGCCAGTAAGTCTAACCTCTATTGTTGGTAAAATATTTGAAGGGTTTCTGAGGGATGTTATTCTGGATTATCTCAATGAGAATAACTGTTTAACTCCATATCAGCATGGGTTTATGAGAAATCGCTCCTGTCAAACCAATCTAATCAGTTTTTATGAAGAGGTAAGCTATAGACTGGACCACGGTGAGTCATTGGACGTGGTATATCTCGATTTTTCCAAAGCGTTTGATACCGTGCCGCACAAGAGGTTGGTACACAAAATGAGAATGCTTGGTCTGGGGGAAAATGTGTGTAAATGGGTTAGTAACTGGCTTAGTGATAGAAAGCAGAGGGTGGTTATAAATGGTATAGTCTCTAACTGGGTCGCTGTGACCAGTGGGGTACCGCAGGGGTCAGTATTGGGACCTGTTCTCTTCAACATATTCATTAATGATCTGGTAGAAGGTTTACACAGTAAAATATCGATATTTGCAGATGATACAAAACTATGTAAAGCAGTTAATACAAGAGAAGATAGTATTCTGCTACAGATGGATCTGGATAAGTTGGAAACTTGGGCTGAAAGGTGGCAGATGAGGTTTAACAATGATAAATGTAAGGTTATACACATGGGAAGAGGGAATCAATATCACCATTACACACTGAACGGGAAACCACTGGGTAAATCTGACAGGGAGAAGGACTTGGGGATCCTAGTTAATAATAAACTTACCTGGAGCAGCCAGTGCCAGGCAGCAGCTGCCAAGGCAAACAGGATCATGGGGTGCATTAAAAGAGGTCTGGATACACATGATGAGAGCATTATACTGCCTCTGTACAAATCCCTAGTTAGACCGCACATGGAGTACTGTGTCCAGTTTTGGGCACCGGTGCTCAGGAAGGATATAATGGAACTAGAGAGAGTACAAAGGAGGGCAACAAAATTAATAAAGGGGATGGGAGAACTACAATACCCAGATAGATTAGCGAAATTAGGATTATTTAGTCTAGAAAAAAGACGACTGAGGGGCGATCTAATAACCATGTATAAGTATATAAGGGGACAATACAAATATCTCGCTGAGGATCTGTTTATACCAAGGAAGGTGACGGGCACAAGGGGGCATTCTTTGCGTCTGGAGGAGAGAAGGTTTTTCCACCAACATAGAAGAGGATTCTTTACTGTTAGGGCAGTGAGAATCTGGAATTGCTTGCCTGAGGAGGTGGTGATGGCGAACTCAGTCGAGGGGTTCAAGAGAGGCCTGGATGTCTTCCTGGAGCAGAACAATATTGTATCATACAATTATTAGGTTCTGTAGAAGGACGTAGATCTGGGTATTTATTATGATGGAATATAGGCTGAACTGGATGGACAAATGTCTTTTTTCGGCCTTACTAACTATGTTACTATGTTACTATGTTACTATGTTAGTGTATGTCCGTGTGGGTGGCTGTGGAGGACCACTGAGTAAGTCCAAAGGATGAAGTAAGGGACAGTAGTTTGGAGGCTGCTGGCTGGCGGATGTCAGTAGGGATATTAAAGTCACCCATGATGATGGTGGGGATGTCAACAGATAGAAAGTGAAGAAGCCAGGTGGAGAATTGGAGGCAGAATGAAGGCAGTGGCTGAGCCCGGTGGTCGGTATGACAGCCATTTGGAGATTAGAGGGAGAGTAGATACGGACAGAGTGAACCACAAAAGAAGGGCGAATAAGGGAGGGTGGGGTTGGATAGGGTTGAGGGGGCAGTTTTCAGAAAGAAGGAAACCCACTCCTTCGCCATATCTGTTGCCAGAGCGAGGAGTGTGGGTAAACTGGAGGCCACATAACTCAGTGCAGCAGGGGAGGTTGAGTCATCGGGCATCAGCCAGGTCTCAGTGAGGGCCAGGAATGAAAGGTTGCGGGAATTAAAGAGATTGTGCATCACGTGGAGCTAGTTACAGACAGTGTGGGCATTCCAAAGTGCCACAGAGGAAGCAGGGGGTGGGGGTCAGTGGCACAGATTTAAAGTGTGAGGGATTGTGGTAGTTTGTCTTAGTGTGAGGAGGATAGGGGCGAGGATTAGTGGGATGTATGAGGCCGGGGGGGCCAGGATTGGGGGATATGTCTCCAGCAGTGAGAAGGAGCAAAGAAAGGGAAAGCAGGTGGGTGAATGAGAGTGATAGGCTTATATTATATTTTAGTAGGAGAGGTCCGAGGTTTAGGAGTAGGTCTGCAGATGAAGCGAGATGGGGGTAAGAGAAAGGGGGAGATAGTTATTTGGTTCAAGGGGCAGGGATTTTATATATGAGTTTGTTTTTGCGGGATAAGTGGATGTTTTTATTGGTACCATTTTTGAGCGCAACATCTTTTACGGCTTTCTATTCCAATTTTTGGGATTCAGAATTAACAAAAACACAGAGCCATGATCACCACATCATCAAGACTAAGACTCCTCCAAACTTTGAGTCATTTTTTCCCCAGCATAGCTGCACCCTTCCTATTGAGGTACAACCCATTTACACAGAAGAATCTGTAGTCAATACAGTACTCAGCCCAGTTCTCCAGGAACTCCAAACCCTCCTTTCCTACACCAATACCTGTGCCACTTATATAGTTCCCTAATCTCTCGCTGCCTCTATGGTGTGGCACAGCTAGCATTTCAGAAAAAAAGAAACTTTGAGGCCCTAGCCTCAAGCTTATGGTCTAAAGCACTGAATGAATTTTAAGGACCTTCTACCTACCTTTAACTTTGTTATTAGCACCAATGTGTAGTACTCAAGATCCAGTGAGACAACGCCATTCAACAATTCCGGTCTTTTAAGGTAGATTGCCTTTTTTTCCCCTAATAATGAAACTCCCAAATACTAGTACCTGTCTGGCCCACCCTGTATGCCTGTTTACCATCTTACTGGGAAAAACACTACTCTGGCTTTCATAGAACGTGTCTTGCTGCAGAACTGCTGACAAACCCCACATTGGCCAACTTAGGAAACTTGTTGGGGTGCACAAGATCGGGATTAGCCTTCCTGACACTCTTCCCTGTAACTTGCCTTCTGTCACCCAGCTCTCTGCCTCATTGTCTGGAAACTTATGCTCTTGTCTTGTTTTGGCTTGGTTTGTAATGGGAGCTATGATATACAGCTTTTTTTGCAGGTCAAGCAGGGTCCAGTTAAATTTGGTATGCATTGGCCAACAATGCATTTATTGGAATATCCATTTAAGCATAAAAGAGAAGCCACTCTGTAAGCCCCCTTCCTTTAAATAAATCTCATCTCCCTCACAATTTGATACAATTACACAATTTTGGTATTCTCATTTGATACTTAGTAATCCGACATTCTGATAATTTTACAGTTCCTATAATAGAAAATAATAGAAAACAGCTTTAAATGCACTGATTGCACCTGGGGTAGACTTATGCTAATACACACCAGCAGGGGAGGTACAGAGCAATAGCCTGAACCAATGATGAGACAGGAGGTGTATCCCAGACTCCTTGCTGCTGCTGTAACCAAACTGTGGTCACAGTTCTGTCCTAAAGGAAATAAGCAACACTGATAAAAGTCAGCATCTACAAGAGGTTTTAACTTCACAATCATAGTTTGAGCTTATGAATATTCGATTAAGTATAGTATAAGCGTGTTGACCTGCCAACTGCAGGAGTTCAAAATTCTTATGGACAGTGAGATAATGAATACTTAGGTGTCACTAACTAATTAATATATAGCATCACATTTTACCTTTGGACTGATTTTTTTTTTTAGCTTTCAGCTATACTCATGCCTGAAATCTCCAGGTGCCAGTCTATTCCAGTATGTAATAAAGACTCGCAATGCTTGCTTTGTCAGATGCTTTCCTGGAAAAAGATACAGAACAGACTATCTTCTGAAATATTGCTAAATTACCCTTCTAACCTTCCCAATATGAGAAGCAGGATTTCACAAATCTTTCTTCTTACCACATTTTTAAACTATGCAAGTGTGGAGTTAGAGAACATACCGTAATAATCACTACAGAAGTGTTGAAACAATTTTTATATTTTAAATTTACAATGTGTTATATTTTATATACTAAAGAAATATGAATTATATACACCTCGATTTAGAAAACTATTCATGTCTTTTGGTTGTAACCCAAATTTGGAACTGTTCTACAGTTGCGGACTGGACTACATCTCTATGTTGTGTCTAATTCATTAAGTAAAGAATGTTGCCATGGTCAGTAAACGCTGCGGGTTGGACGATGCGTACATCCGCAGTGTCCAACCCGCAGCAGCAGCCAGATGAAACAGCAAGGTGGATGGGATTTTAAGAAATCCCATCTCCACTATGCGTGCAACAGCACCAGCTGCTTCCCTGCCGAGACGCACATGCGGAGCGTCTTTCCAGACCACAGCATGTCAATTTATCTTGCAGAGACGCTCAGTCTCGACAAGATAAAATGTCCCCGTACAATGTATTGATCGCGGTGATTCCGCACGGTTCAATGAACACATGCAAAATCACCTGAGTTAAAAAGCCAGCAGCGATTTGGACGCAGCGGCCATGTGCTGCCGGTTCCTGACCGTGGAAACATACACTAAGGAATTAGGCTTAACTTAAGCCATATTCACTTAACATTTTAGTATACGTTCCGTGACTCCACTGAGGATTACGTTCAAAGTCCTGCATAACGGGAAATTGGACTATTAGCTGATGGGGCATTAACTATAATGATGCATGATGAAAATTATATCTGACAGAGCACACTGTGACGCTGTCTGCGTCATTGTAGTCAATGACCCCTATCAGAGCATACACCCAAATCCGGTTTTGCTGGGCTTTGGACGTAGGCCCCAAAGAGCCCTTGAACTTATGAAAAATGTTATGTATAGTTTTGTAACCTGCTTAATTAATACTGATTCTATCTTTCTGAATAGACTATTTTATTGCACGGAAAAATTAATTAAAATATAACTTTTAACAATAATAAAACTGCAATGAATAAACCCTGGATACAGAATAATTAAATGCAAGGTCCACAAATGCGTATTTTTGGGACCTACACATAAAGGCCTAGAATTTAATTATTTTGTATCCAGGGTTTATGCCTTTTAATTTTATTATTAAAAGTTATATTTTAATGTATCTTTCCATGCTATAAAATAAAACACCAAAATACTCCTTCTTTGAGACTGGTACAACACCGGTTTTAATAACTCAGCCCTTATACACGTGTAACTGTAGTTTTAATAGGTAAATTCACATTGTTTCAGGCAAGGATTGTATAGAGCTTTAGAAATGATTCATTTTTATAGCAGTTTACCAGTTTCGGAAAAAACCCTTGTCACAAGGTGCAGTTTTTTGTTTTTTTTAAACGAAACTTAAACTGAGCTTTACTTACCACCCTCCCTAGGGTCAGAGCAGAGTCTCAGCAACACTGCACTCAATCATCTCAGGGACTAAGCAGTTTGCGCTGTCTATTTGGGCAGAGCTGTTGAGCTCACTTATGGTCTTCAGAAATAGGACTTCAGCGCTGCAGACAATAATAGACAACAGCAGCAACGCTGGAGACTCAACACTAGACCTAGGGAGGGTGAGTAATGACAGTAAACTATGCCCGTGAACAAGGGTTTTCCCACAAACGTTATACCGGTTTACTAGTTACTTGTGTCTGTGGAACCTTTATTTTTGGAGTGTGAAGGGGGAGAAATCCACTAAAGTGGAATATAACTTTAAAATGCACTTTTCTCTTTCCAGAAAGAAGCTGAATTTTATTTTTACTGTGTATATAAAAGATATAAATTGAAAAGCTCAGATATCTGGAATGTAGTCATCTAAAATGTCATCTTGATCTGCACTTTCCTGATTTAGAGAAAGTATTAAACTACAACCACGGATCAGTTGTTGTTAGCGATATCCATTTAAAATGTGCCAGTGATCTATCATAGCTTTAAAAAAAAAAAAAAAGAGGCAAAACATTTATTGAAAAATCCACAGTCTAGAAGCACATTGACCAAATCGAAGTAAATTCATAGAAGTAGTCAGAAGGTAACATACTCCAATAATTGGGATTGAAATCTTACATTCCATCCCTGGGTTACAAAAGCTCCAAAACCCCTAATTGCACACCGAGTATAAATAAGTTTTAAATATAGTCGTGCTCGAAAGTTTGTAAAACTTTCAGAATATACCATATTTTTACAAACATTTTAACTAAAACTACATCAGATATTCAAACAAGTCCTAAAAGTACAGTAGAGTGAAAGATATGTGAACCTTTGACTTCAGCATCTGGAATTACACAACAAAAACTGCATTTAAATATTTCTCATAATTGTGATTATGCAGGTAGTCCTGCACAATGGCTTGAATTAATTTTATCTCATTCCTCCCTACAAAACAGCTTCAAGTCCACTATATGGATTGGTTTCCTCACATGAACTACTTGCTTCAGGTCTTTATACAACATTTCTACAGGTTAGGAGCTTCAACAGCCCTTCTTCTGAGGACCTCAGAAATCTTCGTTCTTGCCACGATTCCACTTTACTTGTGAAGATGAGACTTTCATTGATCCCTCTTCTTTAAATAATAATAGGTAGCCCACTTACATTTGATTGTCATCCCTTGACTGACAACACCAGACTGTATTGTAATTTCAACTTCAATATCAATCAATATAAATCAGATTTATGCAGAAATGTATAAAGTTCTAAAGGAAACTTGGTGATTATACAATTTTTTAAACCTTTTAATAGTCATGCTGTTATCTAGTCAAATGATACCACCAAGCAGCAATGCAACAAAATGACTCGTCACTCTCCATTTGATATTAAACATCTGGTTCCATCCTAGTTCCCTATAACTCAATCATCGTGATTACCGTATATAAGCTGAGATTTTTAGCCCACTTTTTTGGGCTGAAAGTCCCCCTCTCGGATTATACTCGAGTCATACCCAGGGGTCGGCAGGGGAGGGGGAGCAGGGGCAGTCTAATTATACTCACCTACTCCCGGAGCGGTTCCTGCACATCCCTGCTTCTTCCAGCGTTGCAGCTTCCTCCTGTAGTTAGCGGTCACATGGTACCGCTTATTACCGTAATGAATATGCGGCTCCACCTCCGATAGAGGTGGAACCGCACATTCATTACTGTAATAAGCGGTAAAAGTGACCGCTCACTACAGGAAGAAAATGCGGCGTTGGGGAACAGACATGCAGCGACGGCGCCAGGAACAGGTGAGTATGACGGGAGCAGTGTGCGATACTCACCTGCTCCTCGTTTCACTGTTTGTGGCGCTGTGTCTTCCACAGTGACGCTCAGGTCAGAGGGCGTGATTAGTGCACGCCGCCCTCTTCCTGAACGTCGGTGCAGAGGATGGGAAGACACAGCGGCGGTCAGCGGTGGAACGGAAAAGGTGAGTATAGCAAGTGCCGGGGGCCTGAGAGGTGAGTATGTAATTTTTTAATCGCAGCAACAGCATATGGGGCAAATATCTGTATGGAGCATCTTATGTAGCCATGTGCAGCATTATATGGGGGCAAATATCTGTATGGGGTATCTTATGTGGCCATGTGCAGCATGATATGGGGACAAATATCTGTATGGAGCATCTTATGGGGTCAATCAACATTTGTGGAGCATTACACGGGGCAAATATCTGTATGGAGCATCTTATGTGGCCATATGCAGCATGATATGGGGGCAAATATCTGTATGGAGCATCTGTATGGGGCCATGTGCAGCATTATATGGGGGCAAATATCTGTATGGGGCATCTTATGGGGTCATAATCAACATTTGTGGAGCATTATACGGGGCAAATATCTGTATGGAGCATCTTATGTGGCCATGGGCAGCATGATATGGGGGCAAATATCTGTATGGGGCATCTGTATGGGGCCATGTGCAGCATTATATGGGGCAATTATCTGTATGGAGCATCTTATGGGGCCATAATCCACATTTGTGGAGCATTATACGGGGCAAATGTCTGTATGAAGCATCTTATGGGCTCATAATCAACATTTGTGCAGCATTATATGGGGCATATTTCAATATGGAGCATCTTATGGAGCCCATCATAAACTGTATGGAGCATTATATGGGGCTCCTGATTCAATATGGATATTCACAAACACTTCAACTACTGATGTCTCAATAAATTTTACTTTTATTGGTATCTATTTTTATTTTTGAAATTTACCAGTAGCTGCTGCATTTTCCACCCTAGGCTTATACTCGAGTCATTAAGTTTTCCCAGTTTTTTTGTGGCACAATTAGGGGGGGTTGGCTTATACCCGGGTCGGCTTATACTCGAGTATATACGGTATATAATGTATGATGGAAGAAAAGCTTGCTAAATATTTCCATATGGGTACCCATCGGTAACACGACATAATGATAAGTAAACATAAAAATTTGACCAAAATCTCGGGTATTCTAGAATATACATGTCCTTGTAGTATATTGCCCAGCCATGTAGTATATTGCCCAGCGACGTAGTATACAGCACAGAGCATATTGCCCAGCTACATAGTATATTGCCCAGTAACGTAGTATATTGCCCAGCGACATAGTATACAGCACAGAGCCACATAGTATATTGCACAGCCCACGTAGTATATTGCCCAGTCACGAAGTATATTGCCCAGCGACATAGTTTACAGCACAGAGCATATTGCCCAGCCACGTAGTATATTGCCCAGTTACGTAGTATATTGCCCAGTGACGTAGTATATTGCCCAGTGACGTAGTATACAGCACAGAGCCACGTAGTATATTGCACAGCGATGTAGTATATAGCACAGAACCACGTAGTATATTGCCCAGCTACGTAGTATATTGCCCAGCCACGTATGTCACAGGTTAAAAAATAAAAAATAAACATACGCTCACCTTCCGATCTGAGGGCCCCTTGTAGTTCTGTCACCAGCTTCCGGTCCCACGGTGTGATGACGTCGCGGTCACATGACCGTGACGTCATGGCAGGTACTTCTCGCGTAGGACCTGTTTTGACGTCGCGGTCACATGACCATGACGTTATGGAAGGTCCTTCTCGCGCAGGCCCTGTGATGACGTCGCGGTCACATGACTGTGACCTCATGGAAGGTCCTTGTCGCATACCATCCTTAGCACCGGAACGTCGCGAAGAGTGGGAAAGGCGCCGGAGGGTGAGTATATGATGATTTTTTTATTTTTTATTTTTTTTAAACATTAGATCTTTTTACTATTGACGCTGCATAGGCAGCATCAATAGTAAAAACTTGGGTCACACAGGGTTAATAGGGGTGGTAACGGAGTGAGTTACCCGCGGCATAACACTGTGTGAGCGGTGACTGCAGGGAGTATGGATAGGGCGCCGGGCACCTGACTGCAGGAGAGTAGGGAGAGACTGATCGGACAGTGGTCGTCGCTGATTGGTCGCGGCAGCCATGACAGACAGCTGGCGAGACCAATCAGCGACTTGGATTCCATGACAGACAGAGGCCGCAACCAATGATTATCTTTGACAGAAAGACAGAAGTGACCCTTAGACAATTATATAGTAGATATTCATACATATACACACACATTTTGTAAGGATGCAGCTGGACAGGACCTGGACGGGAAAGATCTGTCACCTAGGTGGTTAGCCTTGGTGATTTGAAGTCAGGAAAAACAGGCGCCAGCACCATTAGTGGTTAGAGGATTTTTTTTTTTTAAATGGGCCCGGATTCTGGGTCTGGGTTGTAGGAGCAACTAAAGGAGTCGGGTGGGACTGGCTACTCCAATATCTCCAATTGAGGCTTTGCACACCATTTAAAGGGACTCTGTCACCTGAATTTGGAGGGAACAATCTTCAGCCATTGAGGCGGGGTTTTTGGGTGTTTGATTCACCCTTTCCTTACCCGCTGGCTGCATGCTGGCTGCAATATTGGATTGAAGTTCATTCTATGTCCTCCGTAGTACATGTCTGCACAAGGTAATCTTGCCTTGCGCAGGCGTGTACTATGGAGGAGAGAGAATGAACTTCAATCCAATATTGCAGCCAGCATGCAGACAGCGGGTAAGGAAAGGGTGAATCAAACACCCAAAAACCCCGCCTCCATGGCTGAAGATTGTTCCCTCCAAATTCAGGTGACAGTGTCCCTTTAAAATGTAGCTGAGCTATCTCAGATGTGGCATGCATGTGGTTAGTAATGGTTAGTCTCTGCCAGAGACTGAGTGTAAACTTAATTCTGAGCAGGTAAGCCAATATTTGTTGGTGTATGAACTATTTATTCACATTTTGTACCTTTGCACCCAGAAGAGGCAGTTTTGTTTTTGATTACGCTAAATTTTATGACTACAATGACCTTTACTTGTTTGAACTGGACTGCATTGACTTTGTACACCTGAATCACTTCCTGGAGTAAATCGTCACATTGAAATTGTAACACCAGGAAGGAGAAGTCACAGAGTAATGAAAATCACTTGAATGATATACATGTTCATGAAATTCAAATAATGAAAAATTGAAACATTGAAATTAAAACATCTTGATTTATTTGGTATCAAATATGAGCACTATGCCAAGAAACCATGCGCAGTAGCAGCTATCGGATCACCTCTATATACACCGATAGCTGCGCAGGCGGGTGCCATTTTCAAATGGATTTTTTTTTAAATATCAGGATCACCTCAACCATAATTATGATATGCACATTACAGATGCAATTATGCTGCAGCACAGGTGCCACGGCCGGCACCTGCCTGCAGAAGTTTTTTTTTTAGTATGTATATATAATATTAATTATGTAGAATAGAGGGCAGGTCACAGAGCTGAGCAACACATGAAGAGCACAGGCCGAACCGGGGCACGAGCACATTAACTCAAAACTAAAAAAAAAAAGATTAAACAACCACCACAAGACTGATTTAATCAAACCAGGTATCATTTTAATCAGTATAACGGCGCCAATCTGACTGCAGCTCTTCCTGTGCTCTGCGGTCACGTGGTACCACTCATTAAGGTGATGAATATGGACGTGTCTCCACTCCCATAACAGTGGAGCGTATATTCATCACCTTAATGAGCGGTACCACGTGACCGCTCAGCACAGGAAGAGCTGCAGGCAGGCGCCGGGGGCTGAAACGAGATGCAGTGCCAGCACCCAGGTAGGCGAGTATGATGTTGTTTTTTTTAATAGGAGACATACAGACAGGTATAGGGAATAGGGAGGCATGCATACAGGGATGGAACTGGGAGGCATGCATACAGGAACAGAACAGGGGAGGCATTCATATCAGGACAGGGAAGGGGGAGGCATGCATACAGGGGCAGGGATGGGGAGGCATTCATATCAGGACAGGGAAGAGGAAGGCATGCATACAATGACAGAAACAGGGGAGGCATGCAGACAGGGATTGGCAGGCATTCATACCAGGACGGGAAAGGGGGAGGCATGTAAACAATTAAAGAGGCAGGGGAGGCATGCAGACAAAAACCAGAGATGGGGAGGCATTCATACCAGGACAGGGAAGGGGGAGCCATGCATAACAGGACAGGGATGAGGGGACAGGGATGAGTTGACAATGCATACCAGGCTTATACTCGAGTCAATAAGCTTACCCAGTTTTCCGTGGCAAAAATAGGTGCCTCGGCTTATACTCGGGTCGGCTCATACTCGAGTACATACAGTGGATTAGATAGATAGATAGTTATGAAAAGCCGGCAATTCATCTGCCGAGTACAGTAAAATCACAGTGTGACAGGTTAGAATAGATAGAATAGATATATACACATATAGATAGATATAAAAATGTCACTGATTATATACACCATATTTTTGTGACTATAAGTGCGTCTTATAGTCCGAACACAGGCTTACGGGGGGTTGCAGCAGTGGTATAGCAGCATCCCTTCCTCAGGGAACCGGCAGCAGCAAAGGTGTGGTGATGCTGAGGCTCAGTGTCCAAGGATTGCATCTTTAGTTTCCCTGCAGCCATTTTACTGAAGCCAAGGGCTGCCAAGATCTCAATCTGAGCATGCGCAGCATCAAGAAGATGGCCACCGAGAAACCGGTGATGCACTCGGCTCTGCTGGTACTTTAGCCTTGCTCTTCCCACTTGGCCTGTAGTAGTGGCAAGTGGGTGATAGTTGTGGAGGTTGATGTCACCTTTGTACTGTCAGGTGACATCAAGCCCAGAAGTTAGTAATGGAGAGGCGTCAATTAGATGCCCATATTACCAACCCTATAGTAATATTGTGTAAAAACACACATACAGTGGGGCAAAAAAAGTATTTAGTCAGTCAGCAATAGTGCAAGTTCCACCACTTAAAAAGATGAGAGGCGTCTGTAATTTACATCATAGGTAGACCTCAACTATGGGAGACAAACTGAGAAAAAAAAATCCAGAAAATCACATTGTCTGTTTTTTTAACATTTTATTTGCATATTATGGTGGAAAATAAGTATTTGGTCAGAAACAAAATTTCATCTCAATACTTTGTAATATATCCTTTGTTGGCAATGACAGAGGTCAAACGTTTTCTGTAAGTCTTCACAAGGTTGCCACACACTGTTGTTGGTATGTTGGCCCATTCCTCCATGCAGATCTCTAGAGCAGTGATGTTTTTGGCTTTTCGCTTGGCAACACAGACTTTCAACTCCCTCCAAAGGTTTTCTATAGGGTTGAGATCTGGAGACTGGCTAGGCCACTCCAGGACCTTGAAATGCTTCTTACGAAGCCACTCCTTCGTTGCCCTGGCGGTGTGCTTTGGATCATTGTCATGTTGAAAGACCCAGCTACGTTTCATCTTCAATGCCCTTGCTGATGGAAGGAAATTTGCACTCAAAATATCATGATACATGGCCCCATTCATTCTTTCATGTACCCGGATCAGTCGTCCTGGCCCCTTTCCAGATAAACAGCCCCAAAGCATGATGTTTCCACCACCATGCTTTACAGTAGGTATGGTGTTTGATGGATGCAACTCAGTATTCTTTTTCCTCCAAACACGACAAGTTGTGTTTCTACCAAACAGTTCCAGTTTGGTTTCATCAGACCATAGGACATTCTCCCAAAACTCCTCTGGATCATCCAAATGCTCTCTAGCAAACTTCAGACGGGCCCGGACATGTACTGGCTTAAGCAGTGGGACACGTCTGGCACTGCAGGATCTGAGTCCATGGTGGCGTAGTGTGTTACTTATGGTAGGCCTTGTTACATTGGTCCCAGCTCTCTGCAGTTCATTCACTAGGTCCCCCCGCAAGGTTCTGGGATTTTTGCTCACCGTTCTTGTGATCATTCTGACCCCACGGGGTGGGATTTTGCGTGGAGCCCCAGATCGAGGGAGATTATCAGTGGTCTTGTATGTCTTCCATTTTCTAATTATTGCTCCCACTGTTGATTTCTTCACTCCAAGCTGGTTGGCTATTGCAGATTCAGTCTTCCCAGCCTGGTGCAGGGCTACAATTTTGTTTCTGGTGTCCTTTGACAGCTCTTTGGTCTTCACCATAGTGGAGTTTGGAGTCAGACTGTTTGAGGGTGTGCACAGGTATCTTTTTATACTGATAACAAGTTTAAACAGGTGCCATTACTACAGGTAATGAGTGGAGGAAAGAGGAGACTCTTAAAGAAGAAGTTACAGGTCTGTGAGAGCCAGAAATCTTGATTGTTTGTTTCTGACCAAATACTTATTTTCCACCATAATATGCAAATAAAATGTTAAAAAAACAGACAATGTGATTTTCTGGATTTTTTTTCTCAGTTTGTCTCCCATAGTTGAGGTCTAGCTATGATGTAAATTACAGACGCCTCATCTTTTTAAGTGGTGGAACTTGCACTATTGCTGACTGACTAAATACTTTTTTGCCCCACTGTATTGTATAAAAACACTAATTGTATACGTCACCGACATCTACATATCTACCTATTATATGTGTATTTACTGTATGCAATCCATCAATTCTATCCTGTCGGCTCTTGCTGTGATTTTACACTACACAGCTGCTGAATTTTCTTCTATTTATCTATGTAATCAGTGGCGCAACTTGAAACTCATGAGCCCCAAAGCGAAAGCTCCAACGGGGCCCTCAAATATAAATAAATAAAAATCTTTAATACCAATAGTCTTTTTCTATAGACCAAAGGAACTTTTAGGGCCCCCCAGGCTCCGGGTGCGATTGCAACCAATGCACCTGTTGTAGTTACACCCCTTAATGTAATATATATACATATATATATATATATATATAGGTGTTGTCACTTATATCTATATATCTATCTATCCTATGTGTATACAGTATATCTATTCTATCTATTCTAACCTGTCACTCTTTGATTATACTGTACACGGCACATGAATTGCCAGTTTTTCCAAGGAGATCGGTGTGTAAAAATCAGACAGCACTCGCATGGTCCCTGTGCTGTGCAATTTTTTTCTCGCACCCTTTGACTTCTATTGCGGGATGCGATATGATTTCCGATTACAATCGCAGCATGATGCAAGAGGTTTCCAGTCCGATCGTGATCCGTTCTGAGCTGGATACAAAAACGCAGATGAATACACAATGATAGAACAACATTGGTCCGAATGCAATCTGATTTTTAATTGGATTGCATTTGTCAGATTTTGTCACAAGTGGGAATGAGCCCTTAAAGAGATTTACTGCTGAATCAGGATTGAAGGCCTCTGCTAAGTAAAAAGTGATGACCTATCCCAGTGATGGGAACACCCCTTTAAAACTAGGGCCAATTGTAATACTGGTGTTTGATCATTTGGCCAGGTGGCATTTAGGCTCCTTTAAGTACCAGAGCCTAGGTTGCAATGGTTATTTCTGCACCACCAATAGTGCCACCCCTGTTGACTGCCATTCTCAACGGTAAATCCAGGAAGCACAAGGGGCGGTCAACTAGGAATGCATCAGTCTAAATTATAAGAGCCCACGCATGTACCCATGCACCATGGAAGTTTTAATATAACAGCTCTCCTTGCAAATGGATATGAGTTTTATTAAAGACTTGAGCTCTTTCCAGAGGAAGGAGGCTCTGAAAACAAAGCACTTCTGTTCAGTACAATGACTGAGGAGTGGAATTTTTTTTTAAGTTTAAAGCCATGTTTCTAAATGGAACTGCTTATTATAAAACAATCTCAACCAGGAGCAGGTAAAGTGCAGCCCGGAGCCTGTACTGCACATTGTGACAGCAGTCTACTTAGGAGATGAATGAGGCTATCCTATTGATAAGGTCGCAGTCAATCTAAGGAAGACCTTTCTAAATTAGCAAAATGTTACGGTACTTTAGTAAGTGTCACAGCTGGTCCCATCCCTATGAAAAATGTCTGATGCTGAAGGAAAACTGTTTTTAAACAAAAAGAAAAGATTTATTTTAAAAGATGGTATTTGTTGTGGGATATGGCGAAATGTTGGATTTATCATTTATCAGCTTCTGGGCCAGGTATGCACCGCAGAAATTATTTCTGCTCATATGATCAAGATTACGACTCATTTACCAATTGTCTGCATAATCTAGTATTTTAACACTTACATAGAAAAACTATTAATTGACTTCACAAACAAATGCCATAGGAGCTAGCAAACTATGTCAACTCACGGGGTGCCAATGGTTCTATATAATGGCTCCATGAGCCAGTATGTGGGTCCTGTGCTCTTCTCACTGAAGAACTTTTCAATTCTACCTGCTAAATCCAGTATTGTCATTCATTAATGGATGCTTGCCGCTGTAAGACATCATTCAATTAAAGCCGTAGTTTCAACATGAAGCTTTCCGTGACATCTTGCTCACTTGAAATAATCTCACTCTAAGTAGGAGTCCTTTCCATCCAGTCTCTTCATTTCTGGAGATGTTCATAATAAGTCTGCTGCTCTACATTAAGTAGCCATGACCTTCACTTCCTCCTAAATAACAGATCTTTGGAGTCAACTCTCTGTAAATGATTAGTGAGGGCATCTATTCTTCTGAAGTAAATGACATAAGGGTGAATTGGATTACAAGACACCAAGAGGTGAAGACGTGTCCACACCATCACAAATCACTAAGAGTATGACTTCCTCAAGTTTCAGATTATATGTAATTACTTACATACAAGGTACCTTGAAACTGTACAAAGTGAGAAATACATTATGTGAACCAAGAAACTTCTATCAATATAAATAAGATCTCCATCCAGTTATAATTCCCATTATTTGGCTATTTAAAGGGAACCTGTCACCCCCCAGGCGTTAGAAACTAAAAGAGCCACCTTGTGCAGCAGTAATGCTGCATTCTGACAAGGTGGCTCTTTTAGTTATTGGTGCTGTAAATGCCGAAATAATGCGTTTTGCAATTTCTCCAAAATACCTGTCTTCAGTCCTGGAGGCAGGTCTTTCCCCCCCCCTGCTGCAGACGCCACACAGCCATCACTCAACTGTCTTCTCGGCACCGGGCGCCGCCTTCTCAGCGCTGTTTTCAAATCATCCGGCGCCTGCGCTTTTTTGTCCTGCCTGGAGCAGGCGCAGTGAGCGCTGCCCGTCTGACCTCATATGCAGTCTCGCAGACTGCGCCTGTGCGTCCGCCCTGCTTGTGAATCCCAGCCCCGCAGTGTCTTATGATTTATTCACATTGCGGGGCTGGGATTCACAAGCAGGGCGGCCGCACAGGCGCAGTCTGTGAGACTGCATATGAGGTCAGATGGGCAGCGCTTACTGCGCCTGCTCCAGGCAGGACAAAAAAGCGCAGGCGCCGGATGATTTGAAAACAGCGCTGAGAAGGCGGCGCCCGGTGCCGAGAAGACAGTTGAGTGATGGCTGTGTGGCGTCTGCAGCAGGGGGGGGAAAGACCTGCCTCCAGGACTGAAGACAGGTATTTTGGAGAAATTGCAAAACGCATTATTTTGGCATTTACAGCACCCAGAACTAAAAGGGCCACCTTGTCAGAATGCAGCATTACTGCTGCACAAGGTGGCTCTTTTAGTTTCTAACGCCTGGGGGGGGGGGGACAGGTTCCCTTTAAATGGAATCGGTCGCCAGTTTTTGGCACCTCACATGAGAGCAGCTTAATGGAGGAAAAGAGACCTTGGTGCCAATGATTTATCACTTTGTTTAATGGGTGCAGCAGTTGTGGCACAATCAGAGATTTTAGATGTAGTAGAGCTCAGAAAGCTAGAAGCACAGCTTTTTGTGTATAATGTCTATTTATAATAAGCCACTTATCAGAAGGGGGCATGGCCAGACCAGGGCTCCTGTGCACTGTAGTCCAGGAAGTGATAATCTCCTGGTGATAAAATATTACTTGCATGGAAACACAGCCTAATAAACAAATCCCTGAATTCAGTGTCTTAGCCCCTACATCATGTGGTTCTCAGATTACATAGAAAAAAATCTTTTGATAAAGTCGCTTAAGTACAGAATATCCTAATGTTCCCTGCATCATTAGAGAATTGTTTAACAGATTTACAGTGAACTTAAAGGGGATTTCCAGTTTTATATTTTCATCACTATAAATGAGATAGTATTCAAAAAGGTCATGAGAAACTGGTGTTCATAGGAAGTCTGCTTCTAAGGCCACACTCACAGATTCCGTTTTTGGTCAGTATTGCACATCAGTATTTGTAAGCCAAAATCAGTGGAACAATCAGAAGAAAATTATAACAGAAACATGCCACCACTTGCGTATGTTTCACCCACTCCTGGTTTTGGCTTACAAACACTGAATGTGTCAACGTGGCCTAAATCGGTCATTGTACTTTTCAGGTAACTTGATCTCACTTGCACTAATGAGCAGTGCATGCTAGAAAATGAGGGAACAGAAGTTCCAGACTGGCAGAATTTTGTTAAGAAAGAATCACACACACTTTAAAACAAAACAAAAAAAAGAAAAGTGGATTATAAGTTACAGAGCATGAGACTCAGTACAGTTCCTGCACATATTAGCAATTTGTTCTAGGAGAAGGATGACGGCAACTAGACTGATTTTCAGATATGTACAGCTTTGAGCAGATTTAGGTTTTTAATTGTTCATTTGCTTCCTAAACGCGAGTTCAAGCACACAAAAAAGATACAAATATGTCAGAGCTTCTCATGCACTCAGCTAACCCTGCCTTCTCCCAGTGTCAGAATGGTGGGAGCCAGGAGGAGAGGGTTGCTCAAGGATCTGCAATGGATAGAGGGGAACGCATCTGAAGTTTTATGCAGAGAAAACAGGTTGTAAACAAGGCGGAAAAGCACATGGAGAGGAAATAAGTGCAGTTCTAGAGCTGTGCTAATACAAGAAAGCAATCTTGGACACAGAATTCACATCCAGCATGTATTACATGGAGAAACACTCCCACAAGAGGAAAATCTGAAACTTGGATCAAGCGTAAACTGTATATCAAGGGGAATGAGAATGTATGAAGGAATGGACATTGTAGACTGAAACTTAGTACAATTTTACTAACTAAACACACAAACCATTTTCCATGTCAAAGATGTCCATAGCCTTTAAAATGGATCTATAGTGCTGTGGCAGGTAAAAAAAAAATATTAATAATAATAATCAGTTCAGTGATGAGCAATTTTAGCTCATTCCTTACCAGAAACATTTTCAACTTTTATTATGCATGCACTTAACGGCTCTAAAAATCTTCCTTGTTCGGATATGCAAACAACTTTCACCTCTTTTTTTTTTCCGCAATGCATGGGGCTTAACTTTTCTGCAATATTTTAATGCCTTTTTTACTGATATTGGGAAGAATGTAAAGAAAAAAAGGATATGTGTCTTTTTCACACTGTTATTTTTTATGTTTTACTTTATGGCCACAAAAGACCACTAAACATTTTAAACTGCGTTACCCTTTCCATATAAATAATTTCTAGACATTAGCCATAATTATTTTTAATGAGGCCAGGACTAGAATAATCGATTCACATCAGCACTATTTCTTTAAGCTTTTTTTATAATTGATATTTTATTTGACACACTATGCCTCTATGAGGTCTTAAAAATAACATGAGGGGCATTTTAACATAGTAATACATTATCTTTATTGTCGATTTCCCCTGAAACTGAGGCAGGTGTATTAGCCCCAGTTACAGGAGAAAGTCAATCTTCTGCATAGAATAGCTGACCGAGTCTCTTCGGGCCTGGCGGCTCTTGTTCCCTCCCTACATCCAGCAATCACATGACCACTGTGTCTGAAGGAAGTAGCACTGTCAGCGATTCATAATCTATATACTCAAGCACTGTGTACACAAAGATTAAGAAAGTAAACATGGTAATCAACCTTGTGCATCTGGCCTGTGGTGGAGTCTGGCTGTGCCTGATAGCTGTCTCCCCGCCTCCACAGATGCACAACCTTCTGCATGTTGTCTATACTACACTGATGTTTTAGACTGTCCGTGCAGAGTCAAGAATGGACTGTCCATTAGTTTATGAACTGTGGGATGTCCAAAAAGTACTTAATTATATATCAACTTTATTCTCATTTGCACATGGAAAAACTAGAATCAACGCGATGAAACTAAACAGATGGAGAAACAGACTAGATATTAGAAAAAACTTTTTGACTGTGAGGAGGATCAACGAGTGGAACAGGCTGCAACGAGAGGTGGTGAGTTCTCCTTCAAGGGAAGTCTTCAAACTGAGGCTGGACAGACATCTGTCTAAAACGGTTTCGTGAATACTGCATTGAAAAGGGAGTAGGATCAAATGACCCAGGAGGTCCCTTCCCACTCTAACATTCTATGATTCTATGAAAAACGCACCAAAAACTCACATTTATAATGCTGAATACTTTGTTTGTCAGACTTCTGAGAAGAAAGTGGTTCAAACAAATTTATAAAAATGAAAAATGTATGAGCAGTTTACAGTATGAAAAGCAGGAACTTTATACTGAAATAACAGAAAAAAGCTCATGACAGACTCTGTGGTGCTAGTAATGAAAGGGTTAAGCAAATCTAATGTGATCTAAATCTTATTCACATGCACCCCGTGAAATAGAAAGAACTAGAGAACAGTACAACAATGATTTCGCCTAGTAGGGAGCAGCCAAATCTGCCTGAATAGCAGCTTTACAAGACCATAATCTCTTCGGTAGATTTAGTATAGATGACTGGTTCGTTTGCAGGAAGCTCGGAGAAAGTGCCTTGCAATCCAATTAGTGCTTAAGTGCAATTAAATATTAGAAACTTTGATAGTCTGAGGAGATGGAGCTTTGATCTTACAGCAAAAAGTGTCCTTCCATCAAATCACAAGTTTGATTTTTCACTAATTAATACTAATTATCAAACGATGCCTGACCTGCTATAAACAGAACATTTAGTGTATTTAACACTATGGCCTAAAAGGTTCTTTTTCTGCCTGTTCCGTTCTGAAGGGTTCAGAGATTAGCACGGCAAAACTGCATGTGATCTCATAGTGAAAGGACAGGAAAAAAAATGATTCCAATGAGTGTTTTCCCTAAAATGAACAATTTCAAAGTCCAAATCATATACAATCAAATGGCGAGTATACGGGGTCTTTCTGGTGCCTCACTAACATGTCAGTTTTTGGGGTATGAAAAAACGGGTCACTTTTTATCAGTTGAATTTAATGTTCAACCATTTATTTTTCTGCAGACAAATTGTACAAAAAATAAAAAACAGCGCTATAGACTATAATGGGTACAAGTTCTATATGAGAAAAACACTGACACATTAGTGTCCGAGTGAGGCGTAAGAGTATAGGTCATTTATCTAGACCAGTGGTCCCCAACTCCAGAGCTCGAGGGCCGCCAACAGTGCAGGTTTTCAGGATTTCCTTAGTATTGCACAGGGGTTGGAATCATCACCTGTGCAATACTAAGGAAATCCTGAAAACCTGCACTGTTGGCGGCCCTCGAGGCCTGGAGTTGGGGACCACTGGTCTAGACATTTGAGATTTAGTTGCTTTTATTTGTCATAGTCATAGGGCCAATAAGGAGCAGGGGAGTCAGCTATATTTCATGAGGGTGCCATCCTCCGCAGACCGGTACAAGAGCAGTTGACATAATAGGGTTATCACACCCTTACACTTCACTACTTGATATATTTTTTTTATTTTTATCATCTTTTTGGGTCATCGCGATTTTGGGTGTGTTAATATTTAATAACATAGCCATTTTGAGGTTTTAATGAACACCAATAAAATTTTGTTTTAGCAGTGTATAAGCTGTGAATTCATATGCGATAATATGCACGGTTTACATTCATCAGTTCGCTGATCTTTTTCTGTGGGGAAACAGGAAGGCTAGGTTCACATTGCGTTAGGGCAATCCGTTAAGCGCATAGCGCTAGCGTATTGCGCTAGTGCAATGTTTATTTTGGTGCCGCGTTCGCTGTCCCTGCTAGCGCAGATCCCCGATCTGTGCTAGCGAGGGATGGACCTCGGACGCAGCAGCGTCCGAGGTCCGTCACAAAAGAATGGCACATCGCTAATGCGTGCCGAAAATGGCATGCGCTAGCGATGCGCTACAGGCAGAAATCACATTGCTGTCAATGGGTACGCTAACGGACCCGTTGCACGGCGTTAATTGCGACATTTTCGCCGTGCAACGCAGTCCGTTAGCGTTAACCCATTAATGCGATGTGAACCTAGCCAAAGCAACATTCCTTTCTTTAGTCAGCTGGTCATTGAAGCCGATGGTTGGCTAAAGTGGTCAGGTGGCTACAACAGGACATCATTCATCAAAGTCATATTTGAAAATGTGTCTTTCCTGTCGCCTGACAGCTGCAGCCAATCAGAGTCTTCAGCAATCAGGTGACTGAAGAATGAACCATTTTCGCTTCCTTTGGTCGAAGCTGATGAGTATACTCCTTGATTATTTCCTTTACCATTATTTAATTGAGCACTTTTTTCATTTATGTCAGACAATCCATTTAAAGATCTTAGAATAGGAGACTGAGTAGGTGTTATAATGGGACAAGCCATTTTAACCCTTGTAAATGCTGGATTTTCATTGTTGCCAAGTGACTACGTGATACGGACACTTCTGGAGGCAGTTTTTCACTTAAATGAGTTTCGGAAATCTATGTTCCCTGGCTGCAATTCATAATAAAAATCCTAAACACTGCTTTACTCATCTTTGCTGGGTTAAATGCGAAGAACATATCGACAGTGCCTATTGGTGACATGAACTGCTGGATGTGATTAGCTGCAGCGGTGTCAATGTGACGTCAGTCAATAACAGACACATAGTGGCAGAGACTCAGCCCTGGACCTCGTGAAGGTGAATAAAGAACTGGGTTGGCTTTTTTTTTTTCTTTTTAAATACATTGCAGATGGGAGGACAGGGGTTTTCAGAAAATCCCTTAACAAGCATAGTTTTGTCTAAAAATAATTTTGCATATTCAAATCTTAAGTTTAGAATCTACCACCTATGCACTGTGAGCTGCACTGCTTTGCAGTATAAGATTTTTATCATGTTGCTTGTTGAATAGATATCAATGAGGGAGTCCAAAAGGTTCCTTAATAAAGAACTCTAATGGGTACACCTGAAAATTTCCCTACAAGGCTGCAGAGACGGTCATTTTTTCCTATGGTTGTGCAGCCGTCCCTACTTGAGAATACAGACTGCTTAATGTTAGGCATATTGGAAAAATTGCAGACTTCTACACACTACATAAAGCCTCAGTCGGTATTAGTATATGGAGGCTGTCAGGGTTAAGTCCCCTAATATGGGTCAATAAAGGACAACATTACACAAGAGACGAAGGAGTTTTATGGGATCTTCTACAATGACTCTTCCATCTATAGACAAAGACACCGCTGATCTAAACCATGTTAAATTACATAGGTACAGAAAAATAATTCCAAAATACGAATCCACCAGTGACGGCTGAACCTCCTCATTGCATTATCATCGGATACAGTATAGATAATTGCTTGACCCAGTCAAATAAATTAATTCAGCCATTCAAGTTCTCCAAAAGGAATTATGAAACACCGGTAGACATCTACAAAGGACTCCGGTTCAGGACTCTATTAAATACTTATCAATACATTGCTTCTCTAAACCTGCACTTAGATCTAAAATGCCCATTTTAAATAATACATTACAATTTGAGAACGAGGCTGACATATTGACTGCTACAATTAGATGTTTATTGAATGATATACATCTGGGTATAAAGAGGCTAGTGCTTTCCCACAGATTACACTACTGTCTTACTCTTGATTGAATATCAATCGAAGATTAACTGGATGGTTCAAAATCATTTTCGTCTTATGTTAAAGCCAAATTGTATTGACCTGTTGAACCTATGCCATCTGAATAATGCAAACACATGAAAGAGCCCAAGACAAAAGCGATTATCTAAATATATTCACTATGTGTTTAAGGAGAAAGTGAATTCGATAATGCAGCTATGTATCAAATGTGCACTAAATGTTCGGGATTAAGAGAGTGTAATCGATGTGCACGGAATGCCCTCTGCTGGCATCTTGGTAAAACTGTAAAGTCAAGTATTAAGAAATGTGTGCAAAGTGATTTTGGTGGGAAGATAATTAAGGTGAATATCAGTTGTCAAGAAGTTCCTAACAAGGATCTGCGCATGTAACAATACAGGAATCAGTAGAAGAATTGAGAATTAGTCCCTTGGTTGGGACAGTCACTCAGGAGTCTTAGGGCATTGTTCACACACAGTATATTTACTGCACATTTTCAATGCGGATTTGCATGTATAATACAGTAAAAGACAAGTCGATTTCAACATCAGTATGTTAGTTCTTTGTGCAGAACTTCAAACGCAAAAAGCGAAATCTAAGGCAAATCTGCAGCAAACATGGACCACATTGTTATTTTATTATTATTATTATTATTTATTGTTATAGCGCCATTTATTCCATGGTGCTTTACATGTGAGGAGGGGTATACATAATAAAAACAAGTACAATAATCTTAAACAATACAAGTCATAACTGGTACAGGAGGAGAGAGGACCCTGCCCGCGAAGGCTCACAATCTACAAGGGATGGGTGAGGATACAGTAGGTGAGGGTAGAGCTGGTCATGCAGCGGTTTTCCAATGGTATTTCCCGCAGATATGCTGCCAAACATTATGCAGCAACATTCTACATAAAAACATCCGCTACAGGGGCTTTATTATCTAATTTATGAGTTATACACCATAAATATCTGACATGTGCAGTTGTCTAAAGTTGGCAATCGCATCTATCTTGAGAATGGGGGTCTCTTGACCATGTTTTGTGGCAAATGCAAATTAACAGGTTGCCATGCATACGTGGCTCGCTCTCGTCACTTCTTTCAGGGTTCAAGAAATAGGCTTCATGGTTGATTTGTGCTGACTTAATGTTAACATGGTTGTCTACTTTGATTCATTGTTATTAAAAGGGCACCTCAATAATAAGCACAGGGTATCCAATTGTTGGCTCTCCCAGCAATAAGCTGTGAAGTATGGCGTAACTTAACATGTAATTAAAACTCCCCATACATAGACTAATTAATATCAGCTGCACACAGCAATATTGATGGCTGTTTGTTAGAATTCTCTCACACATGTAGTCATGGCCAAAAATGTTGGCACTCTTGAAATTGCTCCAGAAAATGAAGGATTTCTTCCAGAAAATTAATACAATTACACATGTTTTGTTATACACGTTTATTTCATTTGTGTGTTTTGGAACAACCCAAAAAATAACCTGAGAAAAAAATGCAAATTAAACATAATTTCACACAAAACCCCAAAAATGAGCAGGACAAAATTGCTGGCAAATTTTCCCCCCAAAAGTGGGTAAACAAATTTATTTAAATCATGTGACACTTGTTAAAACTTGCCTGTGGCAAGTAACAAGTGTGGGCAATATAAAAATCACACATGAAACAAGATAAAAAGGGGGTAAGTTGAGTCAATCTTTGCATTGTGTGTCTGCTACACTAAGCATGGAGAACAAAAAGAGAAGAGAACTGTCTGAAGACTTGAGAATCAAAATTGTTGAAAATGTAAAATATCTCAAGGATACAAGTCCATCTCCAAAAATCTTGATGTTCCTTTGGCCACGGTGAGCAACATAATGAAAAAGTTTACAACCAATGGCACTGTAGCTAATCTCTCTGGAAGTGGACGGCAGAGAAAAAAATGATGAAACGTTGCAACTCAGGATAGTATGGATGGTGGACAAGCTGTGCAAATCAAGTTCTTAAGAAATTCAAGCTCTGCGTCAGCAGTGCATTACTGTTAACGCAAACTATCCTTCGATATTTGAATGAAATGAAACACTAAGCCATAAGACCCAGGAGGACCCCATTGCTATAACAGAGACATAAAAAAGCCAGACTGCAGTTTGGCAAAATGTACATGAGTAACCAAAATTTTTGTAGACAGATGAGACCAAGATAGAACTTCTTAGTAAAGAATACTTTACTGAAAACAGAATGAGGCTTACAAAGAAAAGAATACAGTACATACAATAACATATGGTGGAGGTTTAAAGATGTTTTGGGGTTGTTTTGCTGCCTCTAGCACTGGGTACCTCGATTATGTCAAGGCATCATGAAATCTGAAGATTACCAAAGGATTTTGGGTCGCAATGTAGTGTCCAGTGTTACAAAGCGAGGTTTGCATCCTAAGTCATGGCTCTTTCAACAGCACAATGACCCCATATATATTTCAAGAAGCACCCAGAAGTGGATGAAAACAAGGCGCTGGAGAGATTTGAAGTGACGAGCAATGAGTATGAATCTAAATCCCATTGGACACCTGTGGCGGGATCATAAAATTGTTGTTGGGAGAAATCACCCCTTAAATATGAGAGACCTGGAGCAGTTTGCAAAAGGTAAGTGGACCAAAGTTCCAGTTGAGAGGTGTAAAAAGCTTGTTGATGGTTATAGGAAGCGATTGATTGCAGTTATTTCAAAGGGTGTGCAATCAAATATTAAGCTGAGGGTGTGAACAATTTGTGCAGCCTTTTTTGGGGGGGAGGGGCGGTGTTATGTGAAATTATTTCCAATTTGCATTTTTTTCTTAATTTGTTTTGTGCTGTTCCCATACACAATGGAAATAAACATCCTCTGAGTATTTTTTTAGTGCTCGGAGATTTAGTTTTCATCACCTCAGCTGAATGATTTACAGCTATTAGCCAGGCTAAGTACATGTGGGGGTTGCCTGGTAGCTAAGGAATCCCCACATGTAATCAAACAGGCTAGTAGCTGTAAATCATCCAGCTGCGGCGAAGAAAACGAAATCTCCGAGCACTAAAAAATACTCGGAGGACACCTGAGCGTGCTAGGGAAATCTCGAGTAATGAGTATATTCGCTCATCACTAGTGCGCTACTGTGTATGAATGGCTTAGATAGGTGCAGGCCGAGCGATGAGACGAAGCGTCGTTCAGAGACAGCCATCTGATCTGTATTTGGGCCTTAATTTATCTGCAATCACACTAAAAAGTAAAAGGAACCTTACACAATTCCAACGGATATTACCGTAATTACAACCTAAAACATGGACAAGCAGTGTTCCAAAGCCAATGATGTGCCCTTGAAAAGGTTCTTTTTTTAATGTTTCACTTAGTAAGAAAAGCCCCACTAATCACTAAAGTGGCAGTTCCGAATCTATTGCCCCTAACTGCACAGACGCAAGGAGGGAGGATGTCAATGTTTGAGCATACAGAATTATCCAGGGTCTATGGAGCGGACGCAAGGTGTCCATCCTAAAAAAAAAAGAAAAATTTAAAACTTTTGACAGTAATTTTGAGAATGAACAAATGGCGTGAAATGACTGTTCCTTTGAAAGGTACTACTCATACTCATTGAAATCACACTCTTTGAAATGCAAATTTAACTAATGGTATTTTTTATCTCCCTGCCAGTAAGGCCCCAGCAGTACATGCAGACTAACCAGATTTAAAATATTGTATTTGATTTGTACTTTACTTGTCAACACCCCCAGACTAATTCATCATAGACCCAGTATGCTAACGGATTGGTCTTTTAGACAGCATTCCAATAAACTGTTCTTAATTAGCATGTACACCGATTATAATGTCAAAGACAGAAAGAGGCGATAATTTATCTTCATGTCATATTTAATGGATTGCCAGTAAACAGCTCACGAGAGCTCTTTATACTAAGTAATGAAAAGGGAAGGTTTTTTTTGGAGCAGACTAATTTAGTTAACTACATTTAAGAGTTACTTAATTCCTACATTTCCTATCTAATTGTTAAATCTGTATTGCTTTAGATGGAGCACACTCCTTTGGGACACCAGGGAGACCGGTGATTATCAAGGTGTTATGCACCCAATGCTCGGTGCTCCATTCCTTAGTGCTAACAACGCTGGAATCCTATACTTAACAAGGGGATTAAAACCAAATTGGAAAATCTATGTGATGTAAAGCTTGAACATAGACACTGTATAGTGCTGGAAATTAACAAGTATTCATTCAATAAACTGAACCTGTCAAATAAAAACTGTCCATACTGCGTCCATACTAGTGGCCAAAATGGCATGCAAATTTTAGATATACTAGGTGAGCTGAATGAATACACAGGGAAATAAGTTGATGAGCTTAGTGTGATCGACAGGTCCCTGTGTACCTTCATGTGTACACAGCAGCCCATCGGTCACTGCAGAGAGAAACATGGTGAGAACAGGGCAGTGTTCTCCTTTTGAACACACCAGACTATTTGTAGGGTTTACTTACATCAGCTAAACGGCACACCATTTTTTATATTGCTTTGGCCAACTAGGAATATGGACATGTAGTTATAATATTCTGTCTTTATATAGGTAACATATTAAATTGTCATGGTGATTTAAAAGAAAACGCTGCATAACTTAATACATTTGAATATAAAGAAACATTGTAGACCATTTTATAAAAACTTATCAAAGAAATTGGTTTCTTTCTCCACTTATGAACCACTTCTCACCTACCCCCAGCCTTCTGAACTCATCCTCCTCTCTGAAAATATACATCTTGTTAAAAGAAAAATGGATTACAAGTTCACAAATATATTAGGTTACATTTCATATTTTCATATTGTACTGAACCTTAGCAAGAGGAGAGGAAAAAGAGTGAGGCGCACTCAGCACAGTGAGACACACAAACTTCTGTAGCAACATCTGTTCTGTCCTCACTAGTTGAGGCAGGCTCATACGTAGCTATACAGTCAGCTAAACCGCTATACCGGGGTCCAATAAGGAGACTGTGGTTGAGTCTGTGCTTTATTAAACGTAGTGGTATATTGATGCGGTGAAACTGTGAACAATGATATACATAGAATCAGTGCATGGCATAGAACAGATACATAATACACATGATATACATTATGCATAACATTTAGAAAGCTAGTGACTAAACTGGGAGTACAACTGGTTAAACTAAGCTAATATAGAGCAGGAATATCTATATGAAGCATAAAGACATACCGGCAATGCAATCGCAAGGGGGATGAAGTGAAGCGTCTTTCCTTGAAGGCAGACTGAGGAAAGTGAAAGGAAAAAATGGAGGGAAATGGAGGCTGAGCTACCATAATGCATTGCAAAGGAGGAGGAGAATCAGACATGGATAATACAAAAACAAGATTGAACTGCCAACATAACTCTGACCGCTAGAGGGAGCCAAAGCATCACAGATGAATAAAGGCATGAATATATCAATAATGTATACTGAGGAAACTGCAATTATGCAAGCAAATAATCAGGGTAACAATATTAGATGGCGGAGACAGAACAACATCAAATTGTTCAAAGATGGATTCACAGCCACACAGGGCAGTACTAAGATAACATGTTTTATGCTTTTGCAGCTTCTGAAAATGCACTATACAGACTGAAAAGCAGTGACCCCTCTTGTTTCTCTGCGCTGTGTAAAGGAGACATAATAAGGGCTAGGCTGATTCCACTAGTTCAGAGAAAACTGAACATTAGAGTGAGAAGTGTGGTGAGCGGAGTTTGGGAAACATCATGTCAATTAGTCTCATCAGACCACTGCAAATTAACAAATGGAGCCAGCAGAAGAGAAAAATGGTGAAGTGCAAGAATCAAATCATATAATGAACAGAAAATGTGCTATGGCTCATGAACACACAAAGGGCAGTTTATTCTGAAAAGTTACTTGAAATGACAATTATGCTTAAAGCGCCACTCCAGCGTTTTGTTCTTTTTTCAACGTTGTAGTGGTGCCACTTTTGTAAGCTCCCTGCCCCAGGTCTTATACCCATCCTCTGCCGTCTTCACCTTTTTTCAGTGTCCCGCGATGGTGACATCTCATGATCACAGCGTCTGACTGGCCGGAAGTCAGGTATATCACAAACTCTCAATGCAAGTCTATGAAAGCCAGAACGAGGATCACATCGACTTATATTGAATTATGACCTCCCGTTTGCTCAAGGAAACACTGGAGCGATCCGGCAGGTCATAAACTCCCGAAGACCAATGGTACCGGCGGTGATATAAGGTTAACACGGTGGCATGTATAAGAGTTAAGCCAAGGACCTTAGGTTAGAAGCACCACTTCAGAAGTAAAATAAAGAAAAACACTGAAGTGGTGCTTTAAAGGGAATTTGTCAACAGGTTTTTTTGCAATCTGAGAGAAGCATGATGTAGAGACAGAGATCCTGATTCCAACAACGTGCAACTTTCTAGGCTGTTTGCTGTAGTTTTTATAAAATCATTGTTTTATCAGCAGAAAATTAACACTAGAGGACTACTTGACCTGCTGCCTGATAATCCAACCCCGCCCCACCGATTGTCAGCTTTCCGCCGATGAACAGCATTCACAGAAAGCTGCCCAAGAGTGGTGTGGCCCGAGATATACAGAGCTCAGTACTAGCAGAACTGGTAGCTCGGCAGCAGATAAAACAGTGATTTTATAAAAATTACAAAATGCAGCCCAGTAAGTGATACATCACTGTAATCATCGTTTTTGTCTCTACACTTTGCTGCTCTCAGATGGGATAGCAAAAAACTGCTGATCGATTGCCTTTAAGATAACAGATAAATGGGAACTGTACATCGCACCAAATGTGGCGTTCGGCGGGCACGTCAAAACGACGCACGGGACGAATCCACACAGAACCCATGTCCCTGCGTACACAATGTTAAACATAGGTACGCAAGACACATGCAGATCTATGCGGATCTTAAGGAAAAAAGTACGCAGGCGTACGCTGCGGACTCAAACGCTAGTATGAAACCAGCCTCAGTCCTTATTCCAGAACCAATTTGAGCCTCTGGAAACTGTTCATGTATTGTCTAAAAATCCCAATTTAGTCTACGGATGTAAAGATGTTTCACACACAGACCGATTCCTAGATATTTTTGGGTGGTGCGCCTTCTATTTATCACCATGCTATGCATCCTCAGGGTTGCAGCAGCCCAGCATAGTAACTGAGGATCCATCAATAATCCCATCCTCAGACAGAATAATGACCCATCCAGGTCCACCAATAGAAAACATTATTTGGAAGTAATTTTGGAGAGCATCTTTTTTTCACTGTTCTTTTTTTTTTCTTTGTTAATTTTTATTTTCTTCTACTTGATTTACATATAACATAACAGACCTGATATTTTTCATGTGCAGTGATAGCAACACCAACACTACGATGGTGGCCACAAAGAATTATACTCGGACACCCAGCATGATCTGTCCTTACACATGCAGGTCTTAGATTGTGTAAGTTCTCAGAAATGTTAGTCAAGAATACAAGGGATTAAAGGAGTTTTCCATTTTAAAATAAATAAATAAAAGGGATCCCTAAACACTTTTATAAAGGTAAAATAAGAAAACACCGTAAGTACCGTACCCAGCTTCCATGACTCTAGTGCTGACCGTCCGCCAGTCCTCTAGTCTCGGTTTATGAAGATGTGAAGACTACAGCACATATCACTGTAGCAGCCAGTCACTGATCCCATTGGCACTTGCTAGCTACATCGGCTGAGCCCAGTGATTGGCTACAGCGGTGACATGCATAGCAGTACTGACATCACATACACAGAGACCAGAGCAGCTGTGGACAGCCGGTGGTGGACCAAGGGAAGGCGAGTACCTGCTGTGTTTCTTATTTTACATGTCTAAAAGCATTCGGGGATCAATTTTCTTAAAGTAGAAAACCCCTTTAAAAAGGGGCAAGCTAGGTATAACAATGTAGAGTTAGGAACGTAGTCGAATTACTTTACCAGCAACACAAAGCAGAGAAAGATGGCCCCTTAGTTCTCGTAATTGGTGGTGGACTCACTGGTTACATACTGATAATCTACCCAAGCAATATCCCAACATTTATCAGTCCTAACATACAAGTTCAGTATGAGAACAAAGAAGAGCGGCACAAGACTTCCCATTAAAGTACAGCTGCGGTACTTGTCATTCTACTTTTTTCCTAAAATTCTATAAAATAGACAAATGGAATGTGCCTTAACTATCAGTGAAGCAAAATGGAAACCATCAGAAGCAGAGTTTGAACCTCAGTAAGGGGCAAGAAGCAAGTGACATTAACTCAAAGCCAGCATGACAGTCTGCTTGAGAACTGCCCAATTTATTTTCAGTGAGTTTGGGAAATGTCAGGTCCATTTTTAAACACATGGCCAGTTTTCCCCTTTATAAACTATAAGTGACAAAACAGTAATGACCAAAAGGAGAAGGTAGAACATTTCACTTCTGCTTTTTAATACATGGAAGAATCATCGACAAACCACAAAGTGACCATAGCAGTAATTAAAGATTATGATTAGACTGCTCAAAATAATTTTTAACATTTTTGTTTACCAATACAAAGTATTTTTTTACTATCCACAAAAGCTGAAAATTTACCTTTAAGTTGCAAAAATTGCATATATTATTTTATATATTTATTTAACCCCTTCATGACCCAGCCTATTTTGACCTTAATGACCTGGCCGTTTTTTGCAATTCTGACCAGTGTCCCTTTATGAGGTAATAACTCAGGAACGCTTCAACGGATCCTAGCGGTTCTGAGATTGTTTTTTCGTGACATATTGGGCTTCATGTTAGTGGTAAATTTAGGTCAATAAATTCTGCGTTTATTTGTGATAAAAACGGAAATTTGGCGAAAATTTTGAAAATTTCGCAATTTTCACATTTTGAATTTTTATTCTGTTAAACCAGAGAGTTATGTGACACAAAATAGTTAATAAATAACATTTCCCACATGTCTACTTTACACCAGCACAATTTTGGAAACAAAATTTTTTTTTGCTAGGAAGTTATAAGAGTTAAAATTTGACCAGCGATTTCTCATTTTTACAACGAAATTTACAAAACCATTTTTTTTAGGGACCACCTCACATTTGAAGTCAGTTTGAGGGGTCTATATGGCTGAAAATACCCAAAAGTGACACCATTCTAAAAAATGCACCCCTCAAGGTGCTCAAAACCACATTCAAGAAGTTTTTTAACCCTTCAGGTGCTTCACAGCAGCAGAAGCAACATGGAAGGAAAAAATGAACATTTAACTTTTTAGTCACAAAAATTATCTTTTAGCAACATTTTTTTTATTTTCCCAATGGTACAAGGAGAAACTGAACCACGAAAGTTGTTGTCCAATTTGTCCTGAGTACGCTGATACCTCATATGTGGGGGTAAACCACTGTTTGGGCGCACGGCAGGGCTTGGAAGGGAAGGAGCGCCATTTGACTTTTTGAATGAAAAATTGGCTCCACTCTTTAGCGGACACCATGTCACGTTTGGAGAGCCCCCGTGTGCCTAAAAATTGGAGCTCCCCCACACGTGACCCCATTTTGGAAACTAGACGCCCCAAGGAACTTATCTAGATGCATAGTGAGAACTTTGAACCCCCGGGGGCTTCACAAATTGATCCGTAAAAATGAAAAAGTACTTTTTTTTCACAAAAAAATTCTTTTAGCCTCAATTTTTTTCATTTTCACATGGGTAACAGGATAAAATGGATCCTAAAATTTGTTGGGCAATTTCTCATGAGTACGCCGATACCTCACATGTGGGGGTAAACCACTGTTTGGGCACATGGTAAGGTTCGGAAGGGAAGGAGCGCCATTTGACTTTTTGAATGAAAAATTATCTCCATCGTTAGCGGACACCATGTCGTGTTTGGAGAGCCCCCGTGTGCCTGAACATTGGAGCTCCCCCACAAATGACCCCATTTTGGAAACTAGACCCCCCAAGGAACTTATCTAGATGCATATTGAGCACTTTAAACCCTCAGGTGCTTCACAAATTGATCTGTAAAAATGAAAAAGTACTTTTTTTTTCACAAAAAAATTCTTTTCGCCTCAGTTTTTCATTTTCACATGGGCAATAGGATAAAATGAATCCTAAAATTTGTTGGGCAATTTCTCCCGAGTACGCCGATACCTCATATGTGGGGGTAAACCACTGTTTGGGCACACGGCAGGGCTCGGGAGGGAAGGCGCGCCATTTGACTTTTTGAATGGAAAATTAGCTCCAATTGTTAGCGGACACCATGTCGCGTTTAGAGAGCCCCTGTGTGCCTATGCATTGGAGCTCCCCCACAAGTGACCCCATTTTGGAAACTAGACCCCCCAAGGAACTTATCTAGATGCATATTGAGCACTTTAAACCCCCAGGTGCTTCACAGAAGTTTATAATGCAGAGCCATGAAAATAAAAAATAATTTTTCTTTCCTCAAAAATGATTTTTAGCCTGGAATTTCCTATTTTGCCAAGGGTAATAGGAGAAATTGGACCGCAAATGTTGTTGTCCAGTTTGTCCTGAGTACGCTGATACCCCATATGTGGGGGTAAACCACTGTTTGGGCGCACGGCAGGGCTCGGAAGGGAAGGCACGCCAATTGGCTTTTTAAATGGAAAATTAGCTCCAATCATTAGCGGACACCATGTCACGTTTGGAGAGCCCCTGTGTGCCTAAACATTGGAGATCCCCCACATATGACCCCATTTTGGAAACTAGACCCCTAAAGGAACTAATCTAGATGTGTGGTGAGGACTTTGAACTTCCAAGTGCTTCACAGAAGTTTATAACGCAGAGCCATGAAAATAAAATAAAAATTTTATTTTCTCTAAAATGATTTTTTAGCCTGCAATTTATTATTTTCCCAAGGGTAAAAGGAGAAATTTGACCCCAAAAGTTGTTGTACAGTTTCTCCTGAGTACGCTGATACCCCATATGTGGGGGTAAACCACAGTTTGGGCACATGTCGGGGCTCGGAAGTCAAGTAGTGACATTTTGAAATGCAGACTTTGATGGAATGCTCTGCGGGCGTTACGTTGCGTTTGCAGAGCCCCTGATGTGGCTAAACAGTAGAAACCCCCCACAAGTGACCCCATTTTAGAAACTAGACCCCGAAAGGAACTTATCTAGATGTGAGGTGAGCACTTTGAACCCCCAAGTGCTTCACAGAAGTTTATAACACAGAGCAGTGAAAATAATAAATACGTTTTCTTTCCTCAAAAATAATTTTTTAGCCCAGAATTTTTTATTTTCCCAAGGGTTACAGGAGAAATTGGACCCCAAAAGTTGTTGTCCAGTTTCTCCTGAGTACGCTGATACCCCATATGTGGGGGTAAACCACTGTTTGGGCACACGTCGGGGCTCAGAAGGGAAGTAGTGACTTTTGAAATGCAGACTTTGATGGAATGGTCTGCGGGCGTCACGTTGCGTTTGCAGAGCCCCTGGTGTGCCTAAACAGTAGAAACCCCCCACAAGTGACCCCATTTTGGAAACTAGACCCCCCAAGGAACTTATCTAGATATGTGGTGAGCACTTTGAACCCCCAAGTGCTTCACAGACGTTTACAACGCAGAGCCGTGAAAATAAAAAATCATTTTTCTTTCCTCAAAAATGATGTTTTAGCAAGCAATTTTTTATTTTCTCAAGGGTAACAGGAGAAATTGGACCCCAGTAATTGTTGCCCAGTTTGTCCTGAGTACGCTGATACCCCATATGTGGGGGTAAACCACTGTTTGGGCACATGTCGGGGCTCGGAAGTCAAGTAGTGACGTTTTGAAATGCAGACTTTGATGGAATGGTCTGCAGGCGTCACGTTGCGTTTGCAGAGCCCCTGGTGTGCCTAAACAGTAGAAACCCCCCACAAGTGACCCCATTTTGGAAACTAGACCCCCCAAGGAACTTATCTAGATATGTGGTGAGCACTTTGAACCCCCAAGTGCTTCACAGACGTTTACAACGCAGAGCCGTGAAAATAAAAAATCATTTTACTTTCCTCAAAAATGATGTTTTAGCAAGCAATTTTTTATTTTCTCAAGGGTAACAGGAGAAATTGGACCCCAGTAATTGTTGCCCAGTTTGTCCTGAGTACACTGATACCCCATATGTGGGGGTAAACCACTGTTTGGGCACACGTCGGGGCTCGGAAGGGAAGGAGCACCATTTGACTTTTTGAATGAAAGATTGGCTGGAATCAATGGTGGCGCCATGTTGCGTTTGGAGACCCCCTGATGTGCCTAAACAGTGGAAACCCCTCAATTCTAACGCCAACACACCCCTAACCCTTATCCCAACTGTAGCCGTAACCCTAACCACAACCCTAACCGCAACACAACCCTAACCCCAACACACCCCTAACCCTAACCACAACCCTAATTCCAACCCAACCCTAACCCTAAGGCTATGTACCCACGTTGCGGATTCGTGAGATTTTTCCGCACCATTTTTGAAAAATCCGCGGGTAAAAGGCACTGCGTTTTACCTGCGGATTTACTGCGGATTTCACCTGCGGATTCCTATTGAGGAATAGGTGTAAAACGCTGCGGAATCCGCACAAAGAATTGACATGCTGCGGAAAATACAACGCAGCGTTTCCGTGCGGTATTTTCCGCACCATGGGCACAGCGGATTTGGTTTTCCATAGGTTTACATGGTACTGTAAACCTGATGGAACACTGCTGCGGATCCGCAGCGGCCAATCCGCTGCGGATCCGCAGCCAAATCCGCACCGTGTGCACATAGCCTAATTCTAAAGGTATGTGCACACGCTTCGGAAAACGCTGCGGATCCGCAGCAGTTTCCCATGAGTTTACATTTCAATGTAAACCTATGGGAAACAAAAATCGCTGTACACATGCTGCGGAAAAACTGCACGGAAACGCAGCGGTTTACATTCCGCAGCATGTCACTTCTTTCTGCGGATTCCACAGCGGTTTTACAACTGCTCCAATAGAAAATCGCAGTTGTAAAACCGCAGTGAAATGCGCAGAAAAACCGCGGTAAATCTGCCATAAATCCGCAGCGGTTTAGCACTGCGGATTTATCAAATCCGCTGCGGAAAAATCCGCAGCGGTTTAGCACTGCGGATTTATCAAATCCGCTGCGGAAAAATCCGCAGAGGACCAGAATACGTGTGCACATACCGAAACCCTAACCCTACCCCTACCCCTACCCCTACCCCTAACCCTACCCCTACCCCTACCCCTAACCCTACCCCTAACCCTACCCCTAACCCTACCCCTAACCCTAACCCTAGTTCTAACTCCAACCTTAGTGAAAAAAAATCTTTATTTTATTATTGTCCCTATCTATGGGGGACAAATGGGGGGGGTCATTTACTGTTTTTTTATTTTGACCACTGTGATAGATTATATCACAGTGATCAAAATTCACATTGGAACGAATCTGCCGGCCGGCAGATTCGGCGGGCGCACTGCGCATGCGCCCGCCATTTTGGAACATGGCGGCGCTCGGGGAAGAAGACGGACGGGACCCCGCCAGGATCGGTAAGTATAAGGGGGGGAGATCAGGGCACAGGGGGGGGAGATCAGGGCACGGGGGGGCGTCGGAGCACGGGGGGGGAGGGATCGGAGCATGGGGGAGAGTGATCGGTGTGCGGGCGGGTGGATCGGTGTGCAGGGGGGGTGGATCGGTGTGCAGGGGGGGTGGTTCGGAGCACGGGGGGGATCGGAGTGCGGGGGGGTTTGATTGGAGCACGGGGGGGTGTGATTGGAGCACGGGGGGAGCGGGCAGGAGGACGGGGGAGCGGAGCACAGGACGGAGGGGAGCGGGCCACAGATCGGGGGGCTGGGGGGGCGATCGGTGGGGTGGGGTGGGGGCACATTAGTATTTCCAGCCATGGCCGATGATATTGCAGCATCGGCCATGGCTGGATTGTAATATTTCACCATTTTTTTAGGTGAAATATTACAAATCGCTCTGATTGGCAGTTTCACTTTCAACAGCCAATCAGAGCGATCGTAGCCACGAGGGGGTGAAGCCACCCCCCCTGGGCTAAACTACCACTCCCCCTGTCCCTGCAGATCGGGTGAAATGGGAGTTAACCCTTTCACCCGATCTGCAGGGACGCGATCTTTCTGTGACACAGCATATGCGTCACAGGTCGGATTGGCACCGACTTTCATGACGCATACGCTGTGTCACAGGTCGGGAAGGGGTTAAAAAAAATTAAGAAAAGCATTTTTATATTCATGTATTATGGCTTCAGTAGTTATGACAAGGACAACAAGCTGAGGTAGACCATTGCTTGGCTGCCCAACAATTGGACCACTGAAACCTTAACATTTGTTAACTTGGAAAAGGAAATAATAATTGGATTTAATAAAATCTATGGCAATTGTGTACACACCACACATTTTGCATGTACAAAGAACTCTCAACTTCAAACAAGGTCAATGTTTCAACCTCTTACTCTAAAAGCGACCTCCAATGTTATCAAATCATCTAGTACACCCGCTTTGTGAGCAATATGTAGTCCTCCTCTAGAATTTTTACAATTTTTTAGCTGAAAAATATGATTATACTAGTTGGCCCCTACGAAATGTTCGCACATTGGTTGTCGGGGGAGCAGGCAATTTCAGGAAAATCAAGCTGGTCAAATGTAAATGTATTTAATGATATGATGAACAGAGAAGTAAGAAGCCACCTGAGACTAGACGGAGGTGGACATGACTTGGGGATGGGTGGACTGAGAACTCCTGCAGCTTTTGTTTGTATTGCGGTGCAGGTTTTAAACAAGAGAGTTGTTGCTTTAGGAGGAAGTTTAGATGTTAGCCTGGTGTATTACTGTGAGGAGGGTGGGCTTATATAGGGGAGGCAACTCTGGCTCTCCCTCTTTCTCTCACAGGATGGACAGGAGGAAACATTTCTGCAGTTTCAGTGAGTATAATACTGGGGTTATCACCTCACATTATAGCTGATAGGAGCACATTCACCTCACACATCATGTATTAGTGTAGTATCAGCTTCTACATCATATAGGGGATCAATTTTACCTCAGAAATTCATGCAGCCACCGTGTTCCCTCATGTGTACCTCCCTGCAGACATGGCTGATATACTACTCCACATTCATCATGTATTAGTGTTGTCTCAGCTCTTACATCTTATTTGGGAGCAATATTACCTCAGAGAGTCATGTAGCTGCCATGTTCCCTCATGGGTCTGTTACAAGTTGCCTCACACACTGCAGAGACAGCTCCTGTGTGACCTGCTTACAGACATGGCTGTTGTATCACATTTCTGCTGTATTATACAGAGTCTTCATGAGTTTTGGGTATATGTGTGATGGGTCAGAGCATTGACACATACAGTGTCTGCTATTGGTAGCGTGGAGCTAGGCAGTTACAGGAACTAGTCACTGGCGAGAGGGAGCAGTAACGGGGTGGTATATATATATATATATATATATATACCGTATATATGATGGTAAGAGGCTGCACTTCATGTCTGTGCATTGCATGCTGCTGTGTGCTGATTCCCCCCTTCCTATTTATGGAGTCTGGAGACTTGTGTGTGACCTCATCTTTGCTACAGTACAGTCTGATGATGCTAGGTGTACAGATCCAGCATAACCAGGTTACTCTCACTATCTATATGTGATATATGAGTAAAGGCTCCATCTCTGCGCAGCATGCTTATAATGTATACAGACTTTGAGTACATGTTAGATCCTGGGTCTCCAGGTTATTTTCCTTGTTGCACATATAATCTGTGCATGACTTCCAAATCCATGCTTTATTTCTGGAGATATGGCAGCCTTTGGTCCTATTATGTTGCATGCTGTCCTTCCTGATATATCCACCCCTTTTTCTGTATATTGTCCCCTTCATATGTTTGCAGGATCGGGTTATACCCACTGAGCGCTTATTTATATTACCTAAGATGGTGGATAGCACAAGCCTGAGTGGATTATCTGGGGCCTTACTATATATATTTTATCAGGTGTCAATAATTATTCGGGGAGTAAGGCTACGTTCACACTAGCGTTCTGCTAGTGTGCGTCGCCTTAGCGTCGGGCGACGCAGCGGCGACGCACGCGTCATGCGCCCCTATGTTTAACATGGGGGACGCATGCGTTTTTGTGTGTTGCGTTTTGCAACACTTGCGTCTTTTTTGCCGCTAGCGTCGGACCAAGAAAACGCAACAAGTTGCATTTTTCTTGCGTCCGATTTTCGGCAAAAAACGACGCACGCGTCGCAAAACGCAGCGTTCATTAAATTCACACAGACTGGATCAGTGGCTAATGAATAAATTGTTGAAAAACATCTTTTTAATTGTTCATAATTTTTTTAGTGGTAGCTATGCACATGGTGGAACTTCTTTGAGTAGTGGTGAGAAATGGTTGATTTTTGGTTGACTCTCTTGATAGTAGCCACATGTATGTTCACATAAGCCGGGACTAGAGTACTACTGCTGGACAGGGGTCATGAGTGGCGGCACCTTGTCTGGAGAGGATTGGGGGCACCCTCTGGACACTGTTTGACTACCAGGTGAGGGTCTGAATAAAGGCCACACCTGGTTTGTCATGGCGGGATTAGGTACAAATCTATGTCCAGAAGGCAAGGGACAGGGCATTTAGCCCAGTGGACTTAAATAGTGGTGAAAGATGAGTCAGTCTGAGGTATAGGCTGTGATTAGCCACTGATATAAGGTGGTATGTGAATGCTGTTGGGCAAGCACCTGACTACAGATGTCACAGCTACAAATAGCGTTTTGAGGTACACATTTTGAAGATGCCATCAGTAGGTGGCGATTGCGGGTGCCAGTGCGCAAGCGTCGCAAGTTAGTCGCCACATCCAATATGAAGCACTGGTGGTTTTATGCCACACTTAAAATGGCGTCCGCTAGCGCTACTGCACATGCGCCGGACGCTAGTTACCATATTTAATATGGTGTGGAGAAGCGCTTATGTTCCATGCCACACTCAAGATGGCGTCCGTCGGTGCTACTGCGCATGCGCCGGACGCTAGTTACGAGTAGCTTCTTTTTGATTGGCCCCTGATCCGTCCTGTGTTCATGATGCAGGCAGATAACAGTTTGACATGCGCAGTAGGATCTATAGAACGCCGGTTACATGCTGGTGCCTCCATATACACTTGGTCTCTCCAGAGGTAAATACAAAGGAATGACAGTAATGGGCTAAATATAATTGTTCACTTGATAATGTTTGCACAATTAGAGCACTGTAGCACTTTATAGAAACTGTAAGGATTTATGAAGCACATGATGTTTGTTAATAGGCTATGATTGGAGGATGATGGGGATTTGTTCCTATATATATGCTGCTTGTAACCATACTCACTGCTTGAGAAAGGCTCATTTGAGCCGAAACGTTGCACGGTGATGTGGGTATAATAAAACCCTGCACATTTTTCTAAGAATATGGAGTGCTGCCTGTTTTTGTGAAGTATATACATATATATATATATATATATATATATATATATATATACATATACATACATATATATATATATATACACACATATATATATATATATATATATATATATACATACATATATATATACATATATATACATATTATATATATATACACATACATACATACATACATACATATATATATATATATATATATATATATATATATATATATTTCACGAATATTTGAGCCCATGGATCCATTAAATGTCCATTTTGCAAGCCGGCGAGAAAATCTCCTCGCCATACGGATGTCACACGGATGCTTACATGCAAGAAATATCGCATCCTCGCACTGCACACGGATGACATACAGACCACTGTTCAGGGAACATTTCGTCTGTGTAAAACAGGCAGATTATTTATACTTTGTGTGTGATTTCAGCTTAAAGGAGATCCCCCAACATTAAACGTAATGGTATTTTACTTACTGATCAGAAGGGGTCTGAATGCCAGGACTTTGTAAAAGAACAGGGGAAGCAGCATTTTTCCCCTTCGCAGCAGCACTGCCATCTATCTGCAGTGTAGGGAAGTGCAACACAGCCCTATGTATGTGAACAGAGCAGCTCCCTGTACAGCAGTGCCACTGTGGCAGTAAAAATGATGGAGAATTGACCCCATCACTGAGTATATTTACACCATTGTATAATAATTGGGAACATCCCTTTAACCCCTTAACCCCCAAGGGTCGTTTGCATGTTAATGACCAGGCCAATTTTTACAATTCTGATCACTGGCCCTTTATGAGGTTATAACTCTGCAACGCTTCCATGGATCCCGGTGATGCTGACAATGTTTTCTCGTGACATATTGTACTTCATGTTAGTGGTAAAATTTCCTCGACATTACTTGCGTTTATTTGCGAAAAAAATGGAAATTTGGTGAAAATTTTGCAATTTTCCAACTTTGAATTTTCAAGCCCTTAAATCACAGAGATATGTCACACAAAATACTTAATAAGTAACATTTCCCACATGTCTACTTTACATTAGCACAATTTTGGAACCAAAATGTTTTCGTTAAGGATTTAAAAGGGTTAAAAGTTGACCAGCAATTTCTCATTTTTACAACACCATTTTTTTACGGACCACATCACATTTGAAGTCACTTTGAAGGGTCTATATGATAGAAAATACCCAAGTGTGTCCATTCTAAAAACTGTACGCCTCAAAGTGCTCAAAACCACATTCAAGAAGTTTATTAACCCTTCAGGTGTTCACAGGAATTTTTGGAATGTTTTAAAGAAAATGGACATTTAACTTTTTTCACAAAAAATGTACTTTAGATCCAATTTGTTTTATTTTACCAGGGGTAACAGGAGAAATTTGACTCCAAAAGTTGTTGTACAATTTGTCCCGAGTACGCAGAAACCCCTTATTTGGGGGTAAACCACTGTTTGGGCGCATGGCAGAGCTTGGAAGGGAAGGAGCGCCATTTGACTTTTAAATGCCAAATTGACTGGAATTGAGATAGGATGCCATGTCACGTTTGGAGAGCCCCTGATGTGCGTAAACAGTGGAAGCCCCCCACAAGTGACACCATTTTGGAAAGTAGACCCCCCAAGGAACTTATCTAGATGTGTTGTGAGAACTTTGAACCCCAAGTGTTTCACTACAGTTTATAAACGCAGAGCCGTGAAAATAAAAAAAAAAAATTTCCCCCCCAAAATGATATTTTAACCCCCAGTTTTGTATTTTCCCAAGGGTAACAGGAGAAATTGGACGCCAAAAGTTGTTGTCCAATTTGTCCCGAGTACGCTGATAACCCATATGTGGGGGGGGAACCACCGTTTGGGTGCATGGCAGAGCTCGGAAGGGAAGGAGCGCCATTTGGAATGCAGACTTAGATGGAATGGTCTGCAGGCGTAATGTTGCGTTTGCTGAGCCGCTGATGTGCCTAAACAGTAGAAACCCCCCCACAAGTGACCCCCATATTGGAAACTAGACCCCCCAAGGAACTTATCTAGATGTGTTGTGAGAACTTTGAACCCCCAAGTGTTTCACTACAGTTTATAACAAGAGCCGTGAAAATTAAAAAAAAAAAAAAAAATTCCACAAAAATGATTTTTTTAGCCCCCAAATGTTTTTTTCCCAAGGGTAACCAGAGAAATTGGACACCAAAAGTTGCTGTCCAATTTGTCCTGAGTACGCTGATACCCCATATGTTGGGGTAAAGCCCTATTTGGGCATACAGGAGAGCTCGAAAGGGAAGGAGCACTGTTTTAATTTTTCAATGCAGAATTGGCTGGAATTAAGATAGGACGCCATGTCGTGTTTGGAGAGCCCGTTATGTGCCTAAAAAGGTAAACCCCCCCCAATTCTAACTCCAAGCCTAACCCAAACACACCCCTAACCCTAACCATATCCCTAACCACACCCCTAACCGTAACACACTCTTAACCCCAACCACACCCAACCGTAAATGTTATCCAAACCCTAACCCTAACTTTAGCCCCGACCCAAACTTTAGCCCCAACCTTAAAGGGAAAGTAGAAATAAATATTTTTTTTTAAGTTTATTATTTTTCCCTAACTAAGGTGGTGATAAAGGGGGGTTTGATTTACTATTTATAGCGGGTTTTTATATTTGGCAGCTGTCACACACTAAAAGACGCTTTTAATTGCAAAAAAAAATTCCTTGCGACACCAAATTTAGAGAGCTGTAATTTTTCCATATTTTTATTCACAGTCATGTGAGGTCGTTTTTAGTGGGACGAGTTGACGTTTTTATTGGTACCATTTTCGGGCACATGACATTTTTTGATCGCTTTTTATTTCGATTTTTGTGAGGCAGAATGAACAAAAACCAGCAATTCATAAATTTCTTTTGGGGGGGAGGAGATACCCGTCCACCTTTGGTAAAATTGATAAAGCAGTTTTATTCTTCGGGTCAGTACGATTACAGCGATATCTCATTTATAGCATTTCTTATGTTTTGGCACTTTTATACAATAAAACCTATTTTATATAAAAATAATTATTTTTGCATAACTTTATTCTGAGGGCTATAACTTTTTAATTTTTTCGCTTTTGATGCTGTACTGTATGGTGGCTCGTTTTTTGAGAGACAAGATGACGTTTTCAGCGGTACCATGTTTATTTATATCCATCTTTTTCACTGCGTGTTATTGCACTTTTTGTTCGGCAGTATGATGATAAAGCATTATTTTTTGCCTTTTTTTACGGTGTTCACTGAAGGGTTTAACTAGTGAGATAGTTTTATTAAGGACACGGCGATTCTAAATATGTATAAAGAAATGTATGTATTGGAACAATATATATATATTTTTTCTTTATTTAGAAATTTTTTTATATATATTTTTACACAGTGTAATTTTGTTTTTTTTAAACTATTTTACTTTGTCCCAGGGTGGGACATCACTGTATAGTGTCAGATCGCTGATCTGACACTATGCAGAGCACTGTGTCAGATCAGTGATTTGATAAGCAGTGCAGGAGGCTTGCAAGCCACCTCCCTGCAGGTCCCGGAAGGACCCCTGTAGCCATCTTGGATCTGGGGCCTGCAAGGAGGAGAACCTCGGAACAACGCGATCACCTCGCGTTGTTCTAAGGGTCTCAGGGAAGCACGCAGGGATGCTTTCCTATGCCACCGGAACACTGCGATCATGTTTGATCGCAGTGTTCCGGGGGTTAATGTGCCGGGAGCGGTCCATGACCACACAGTGTCGGATGTCAGCTGTGATAATCAGCTGACACCTGGCCGCTATGGACCACGCTCCCCCGTGAGCACGGCTGATCGCCTATGACGTACTATCCAGTCCATAGGAATTAAGTCCCAGGTCACATGGACGGGATAGTATGTCCAATGGCAGAAAGGGGGTAAAAAAAGAAAAAAGTAATATCTGCAGATTATTTTACCATTTTTCCCCTACGGTTGGATTTTTTTCAATTTTTGCAAGGTTGTTTCCACCAATCTCTCCCCCTATAGGAAACAATGTACAGTCTGAGTTATGTCAACGCTGCAGTTTTTTACTTGGAACCAGAGGTGACTCCAGGTCACCAATAAGCTGCAACCTTAGAAGGAAAATACTTATCAATGACTGTCCAATAATACGGAAAATCTGATGGTTCAGAACCTGTTTGGTCCCTTTTAGGCTGCATTCATTTATATCTTCTGTTTTAAAGCTGAAGTATTAAACAGGTAAAGATTTACTTTTATTCTACTTCTACTTCCACATATGTAGCAAATATTGTATATGTATCAGCCTGACATCAGCTGGGCAAGGAGTTCGGCAAGCTGGAAAGACTCCAAGGCAAATGTTAGGATTTGTTTCAGCTTTGTAATAGTATGCTTTGGGGTAGTGTGGTGCCACCTGCAGGTCATTTTTCCTTACTGCAGGTGTATGAAAATTAATGTTGTGATCACATCATGGATGTGTGGTTTGTTTGGCTATTTTCTTGCTGAAGGGGGCAAGTTTACCTTTCAAATAGTGTATCATTTGTGTGTGTGGGTGCAGTATGAACGGAGATACAAAGGAATCAACAAAAAAGATTGTTTTGAAATAATATAGAAGGATTTTCCATCTCAAAATACTTCTGTCTCGACATAGTTTCCTGCACAATTCACGATGAAAGCAAACTAACAACTGGTAGGGCACTGCAAGTGATCCTCTGTTGCGTGGATAAAAAGCTGTGCTACATGGAGACTGTTGGCATCTAGTGTTGGTTCTGATATATGGTATCAAAGCAAAAAAAAGAAAAAAAAATCATTCATATATTATAATAATAATCTTTATTTTTATATAGCGCTAACATATTCCGCAGCGCTTTACAGTTTGCACACATCATCATCACTGTCCCCATTGGGGCTCACAATCTAAATTCCCTATCAGTATGTCTTTGGAATGTGGGAGGAAACCGGAGTGCCCGGAGGAAACCCACGCAAACACGGAGAGAACATACAAACTCTTTGCAGATGTTGTCCTTGGTGGGGTTCGAACCCAGGACTCCAGCGCTGCAAGGCAGCAGTGCTAACCACTGCGCCACCGTATATATATATCAGGGGGATCGAAACTAAAATAGCAACAAGTTGCTGGAAAATCTGTCCATTTACGTTCAGCAGGAGCACAAATTACTCCGCAATAATGTGTAATGCAAAATTATGGTGTCAAATATACAGAATTTTCTTGAGGAACAAGAGGCGACTTTGAAGTATAAAAATACTTTTGCCCTTGGACTTTTCATTAGGAGGGATGCCGTCTTATGGGCAATTTCCATACATTTGAAGGTGGTTGTCAGATTAAGGGGGCAGATACCTACAGTCTGTAAATATAGTACATAAAGAAAAGACTATTGAAATGAATAGAAGGCAACTAAAGGCACAACAGTATTTCTTTCCAAGAAGGAACTTGGCCACCACCCTCATCCTTGGCTTGATTTTGAAGTACAAAATCAGTGTGCAATAGCTTTCACTCCTTCCCTTGCCAATAGAATTGAAAAAAGAAAAAAATCTCATGTCTTTAACAAATGAGCACTATGGGTATAAAAGGCAGGCGAGAGCGGTAAAAGTGGTTTACAGCAGCACTGCTGTGCAAAATGACTACAGAGCACATGTTGAGACTCTTAACAGGGAGCTGCAAAGCCATTGTCTAACAAAATAAAAGGAGGAAATTTGTTATGGATGTAAAAAATAAGCAATGAGAGCCATAAAGGCAACTGCGCAGCTAACAATGATGTATAAAAACAACGAAAAACTCACACAAAGCATAAAATGGCAAAGAATAATAAAAGAAAACAAGAAAATGCAGTTAAATGTGTGCATGATATGGATCGATCATCTTCACACCACGCAAACTTTGCCATCTTGGGTGTATGACACCGTGTATACACTATTTTTGGAAGCTAATCGGTGATTCAATCATTTCAAGGGCAGTGAAAAAAACAAAGCCAGAAAACTTCCCATAATGCCTAAATCATGCAAAATCTACTATATAATTGTCTAAGGGTCACTTCCGTCTGTCTGTCCTTCTGTATTTCTGTCACGGATATTCATTGGTCGTGGCCTCTGTCTGTCATGGAATCCAAGTCGCTGATTTGTCGTGGCAAAACGCCCACGACCAATCAGTGACGGCCATAATCCGGCGGCAATATGGCCGCTCTTTCCTCCCGCAGTCAGTGCCCGCTCCATACTCCCCTCCAGTCATCTAGTCAGCCCTCACACAGGGTTAACGCCAGCGGTAACGGTGTTACACAGCTATTAACCCTGCGTGACCAACTTTTACTTATGATGCTGCGTATGCAGCATGAATAGTAAAACGATCTAATGTTAAAAATAATAAAAAAAAATAGGTTATTCTCACCCTCCGACGTGCGTCCTGTCCTCAGCAATGCAAGCGGCAGGTTTCGGTTCCAAAGATGCTATGCGAGCACCTTCAATGATGTCACGGTCATGTGACCACGACATCATCACAGGTGCTGCGCTCATACCAATCCTGGGAAGGGAAGCTGCCGCGTGCACCGCACACAGGCGACAGGACAACAAGGGGCCCTCGGAGGGTGAGTATGTGTATCTTTTTTATTTTTTAACCTGTTACATACGTGTTATGTAGGCAATCCAGTGACACAGTGTGCCAGCAATCAGAGCACATACAGTGATCTGACAATAACCCAAAAACAATAGAACGAGCTCTGAGACGTGGAATCTCTGTAGACCGCAATACCTGAACCTATCCTAAACACAACTAAAGGCAGCTGTGGATTGCGCCTGTCACTACCTATGCAACTCGGCACAGCCTGAGGAGCTGACTAGCCTGAAGATAGAAAAACAAGCCTGACCTGCCCCAGAGAAATACCCCAAAGGAAAAGGCAGCCCCCCACACACAATGACCGCTAGCAAGACGAAAAGACAAACGCAGGGATGAAATAGATTCAGCAAAGTGAGGCCCGATATCCTAGACAGAGCGACGACAGCAAAGAGAACCCTGCAGTCCACAAAAAACCCTAAAGCAAAAAACCACGCAAAGGGGGCAAAAAGACCCACCGCGCCGAACTAACGGCACGGCGGTGCACCCCCTGCGTCCCAGAGCTTCCAGCAAAAACGAATAGACAAGCTGGACAGAAAAAGTAGCAACAAAAGCAAAGAAGCACTTATCTAAGCAGAGCAGCAGGCCACAGGAAAGATCCAGAAGCTCAGGTCCAACACTGGAACATTGACAAGGAGCCAGGAAGACAGAATCAGGTGGAGTTAAATAACAAAGCAGCCAACGAGCTCACCAGAACACCTGAGGGAGGAAGCTCAGAAGCTGCAGTACCACTTGTGACCACAGGAGTGAATTCAGCCACAGAATTCACAACACATATACTACGTGGCTGGGCAATATACTACGTGGCTGGGCAATATACTACGTGACTGGGCAATATACTACGTGACTGGGCAATATACTACGTGACTGGGCAATATACTACGTGGCTGGGCAATATACTACGTGGCTGGGCAATATACTACGTGACTGGGCAATATACTACGTGGCTGGGCAATATACTACGTGGCTGGGCAATATACTACGTGGGCTGTGCTGTATACTACGTGGACATGCATATTCTAGAATACCCGATGCGTTAGAATCAGGACACCATCTAGTAATATAATAAAAGTGAAGGAGACACTTAGCTACCAACAAGAAAAAGCTACATTCTAGAGGTCTATGAAGATCTGCTGTTTACAGTATTTTTCTGACTACAATATGCATTTTTGTTCCCCCAGATTTTGGGGGAAAGTGGGGGGTGCGTCTTATAATCCGAATCTGTGTGCTGTGCTGTAGAGGAAGGGGAGCAGCTCTGGAGTGGTGTCAGGGGGCTGGAGTGGGCTGGCTGCAGGCTGCAGAGACAGCGGGAGGTCCTGTGCTCCCGCTCATTAGCCTCATGTAATATTCACTGCACCTGCTGTCCATCACCGCAGTGCTGAAGCTGCCCAAGTTGATTCACAGGGGAGCAGCGAATATTACATGTGCCTGCATCTCCCCCCCTCCCATCATGGATATGGACCCTCGGTCACTCTTATATGCCCCGCCCCTGTGCTGCTGGCAGGCACATGATAAAATAACAAATACTTAACACACCTTCAGATGATGGCTGTGTGCTCACAGCTTCTCGGTTGCTCTTCCTGTGTCTGTGCTGACATGATACATCTGATCATGTGATGCCCAGGTCACATGATCCGATGACTGGGAAACAGGAAGCACAAATGAGGAGCTGTGAACACAGAGCCATCATCTGAAGGTGAGTTAAGTGTTTGTTATTTTATCATGTGTCTCCCAGCAGCACCGGGGGCATGTGTCTCCCAGCAGCACCGGGGGGGCATGTGTCTTCCAGCAGCACGGGGGCCATGTGTCTTCCAGCAGCACAGGGGGCAAGTGTCTTCCAGCAGCACACAGGGGCATATGTCTGACAGCAGCATGGGGGGGCATGTGTCTGCCAGCAGCACGGGGAGCATATAGTGACTGGGGGGCTTGTCCTTGCCAGCAGCAAAGGGGAGCACATAGTGACCCGGAGGGCATGTGCCTGCCAGCAGCACAAGAGGGCATATAGTGACCCGGGGGGCATGTGTCTGCCAGCAGCACAGGGGGGCATGTGCCAGCACAAGGATGGGGGTTATATAGATACCAGGATGAGGGACATATGATTTGTAAGACGGACACTGGAATTATAAGACAGACCCCCATTTAACATAAAAATATTTTTTTCTCTTTTTCTTCACCAAATTTGTGGGTGTGTCTTATGGTCCAGTGCTTCTCATAGTCCGAAAAATACGGTATCTAGGGCAGTGTCAAAGAATGACGTCTCAATGACGCAATGCATCAATTACTTAAGCTTTCACAAACCTAGCTCAAAGTACCTAATATTCTGCACATAAACGAATACCATGGAGTGGCAAAGGGGTTAATGAGGTGGTCTGCCCTTTATAAACCATCAGATTTACTATAAAAAAAAAGTGTAAGCAAGTAAATCTTTCAATCAATTCATAGATGACACCAGATTTGAAGTAATCTCCAGAGCCACGTAGGCGATGGTCCTTGAAATATTACTGAGACCCATCTTTTTATTCTGCTGAAAGATTTCTATTAAGGTTGTAACTGGCAGGTGGCTCCAGGGTGGTCTCATCTGAATTAGTTACCATATTTGATGCAATAACAGTGACCGAACAGTTAAGGCATTAAAGACCCTGCAATACAAGATCAGGGATAGCAACAAGTCGCCATATAAGTGACAGCAACAAGACACCTGCATCCAGAAACCAAGAGGTCCACTATATACTGTATCAGCCACAGGATCCTCGTCACAGAGATAGCAACAATTCTCCATACAAGTGACAGCAACAAGACACCAGCAACCAATAGGACCACAATATACTGTGTCAGCCAAAAGAACTTCCATCGCAGGGATAGCAACTAGTCTCCATACAAGTCACAGCAACAAGACATCGGCAACCAGGAACCAATATGACCCCAATATACTGTGTCAGCCAAAGGATCTCCATAGAAGGAATAGCAACAAGTCTCCATACAATTGACAGCAATCAGAAACCAAGAGGACTCCTATAATGTGCCAGCCACAGGCCCTTAAAAACAATTGTAATGAAAAATGCTGTACAAGTGTCCATGGGTAGATAAATGTGTCTCTGGTCTTGTGGATGGTTTATAAAAAACAAGAAAAGTCAGTGAACGTTACAAAAACTGCTGTACAAGTTTCTCACCCCCACTTGTGACACATTGGGATGATAGAGTATATGCACCAAGGAAGCTCACGCTTGTTTAAAGGAATTTGTGAATAAGAATTTTCCTAGGAAACCAGATATGTCCCAGGACAGTACAGGGTCAAACATTTCCAATGAAACATTCCATCACACAGAAATCTGTCTTTGATAAAACGTACAAATTTTGCTCTCAAGTGCACTGTTGGACATATTAGTGCACTTGCTTCTCTCGGCTTCTCCCTGCCACCACCACTCTCCATTTCTTGACTGACAGGAAATAGAAAACCCACACTGTCAATCAAAAAACTAAAGATGGATCCAGCAAGAAAAAAGCAAAGAGGAGCTGAAGACTGCAAGTGAGCGCACCAATATGCCCACCAGTGACCTTGTAAGCCTAATTTGCAAAATTTTATATATATATATATATATATACATATGATCCCAAACCTTTCTGACTTTGAGAGCCGCATTCAGCCCTGCAAGAGGGTCGCGAGACACATCCAGCTCCTGCTCCCCCCTCACAGTAGTGGCAACCAAAGCCCCCTTTACGGGTATAATGATAACCAAAGCTTTTCCACACAAATCACCCTGAAGCAGTATACCAAGATCCAGGGGTTCCCATCAAACCCCCATTGAGCATTCTTCCATCACGCACTCCCAACACAGTCACATCCAGCTTCAAGCACCTCTTCTGACCGGTAGTATCATCCTTTCTCCAGCATACCATACTTAAATTATCTCATTATCTCTAATCTCCAGAAGACCAGTATACGGGCATCCAGATCTGCTCTTCTGTGCGGGGCTACTCACAAAGTTCACCATTTTGAGATGGGCTTTTCATACCAGTTTACTAAATCTGGAGCTAATGCACCAAGCTGGGAGACAGCCGCGAGACACAATTCATGTGACCGTGAGCCACATGTGGCTCCTGAGCTACAGGTTGGGGACCCCTGCCTTACGCTATGCTGAACCATCTCTGATTTCCTTGGAAAATCCCTATTAACAGGTTCACTTTAAATATACTGTTACTTTAAATATATACGTTCTTAATCCATGTGGCACCTAAAGCTTTTTTTGGACAATAAAAACTTTGGAGCTGGAAGTCTCCTAAATTTTAAGTATAGCAATTAGTGGATAATTTTCATTAACTTTAACTACACACAAAGCATTTCACTGTCAAAATCAGAAGTGTATGACATGATGATAAGGGAAAGGAACATAAGGCGTAATATATTGTAAAGAGGTGACCTCAAAGGAGATATCCAAATCTCCCTCTAAATAAATATATATATATATATATATATATATATATATATATATATATATATATTACACACAATGCCTACAAGTAGTATTCAACCCCCTGCAGATTTAGCAGGTTTAATAAGATGCAAATAAGTTAGAGCCTTCAAACTTCAAACAAGAGCAGGATTTATTAACAGATGCATAAATCTTACAAACCAAAAAGTTTTGTTGCTCAGTGAAATTTTTCTAAATTTTAAACATAAAAGTGTGGGTCAATTATTATTCAACCCCTAGGTTTAATATTTTGTGGAATAACCTTTGTTTGCAATTACAGCTAATAATCGTCTTTTATAAGACCTGATCAGGCCGGCACAGGTCTCTGGAGTTATCTTGGCCCACTCCTCCATGCAGATCTTCTCCAAGTTATCTAGGTTCTTTGGGTGTCTCATGTGGACTTTAATCTTGAGCTCCTTCCACAAGTTTTCAATTGGGTTAAGGTCAGGAGACTGACTAGGCCACTGCAACACCTTGATTTTTTGCCTCTTGAACCAGGCCTTGGTTTTCTTGGCTGTGTGCTTTGGGTCGTTGTCTTGTTGGAAGATGAAATGACGACCCATCTTAAGATCCTTGATGGAGGAGTGGAGGTTCTTGGCCAAAATCTCCAGGTAGGCCATGCTATCCATCTTCCCATGGATGCGGACCAGATGGCCAGGCCCCTTGGCTGAGAAACAGCCCCACAGCATGATGCTGCCACCACCATGCTTGACTGTAGGGATGGTATTCTTGGGGTCGTATGCAGTGCCATCCAGTCTCTAAACGTCACGTGTATGGTTGGCACCAAAGATCTCGATCTTGGTCTCATCAGACCAGAGAACCTTGAACCAGTCAGTCTCAGAGTCCTCCAAGTGATCATGAGCAAACTGTAGACGAGCCTTGACATGACGCTTTGAAAGTAAAGGTACCTTACGGGCTCGTCTGGAACGGAGACCATTGCGGTGGAGTATGTTACTTATGGTATTGACTGATACCAATGTCCCCACTGCCATGAGATCTTCCCGGAGCTCCTTCCTTGTTGTCCTTGGGTTAGCCTTGACTCTTCGGACAAGCCTGGCCTCGGCACGGGAGGAAACTTTCAAAGGCTGTCCAGGCCGTGGAAGGCTAACAGTAGTTCCATAAGCCTTCCACTTCCGGATGATGCTCCCAACAGTGGAGACAGGTAGGCCCAACTCCTTGCAAAGGGTTTTGTACCCCTTGCCAGCCTTGTGACCCTCCACGATCTTGTCTCTGATGGCCTTGGAATGCTCCTTTGTCTTTCCCATGTTGATCATGTATGAGTGCTGTTCACAAGTTTGGGGAGGGTCTTAAATAGTCAGAAAAGGCTGGAAAAAGAGATAATTAATCCAAACATGTGAAGCTCATTGTTCTTTGTGCCTGAACTACTTCTTAATACTTTAGGGGAACCAAACAGAATTCTCGTGGGTTGAGGGGTTGAATAATAAATGACCCTCTGAAAAGACTTTTCACAATTTAAAAAAAAAATAAACAAAGAAATAACATTCTTTTTTGCTGCAGTGCATTTCACACTTCCAGGCTGATCTACAGTCCAAATGTCACAATGCCAAGTTAATTCCTAATGTGTAAACCTGCTAAATCTGCAGGGGGTTGAATACTACTTGTAGGCACTGTGTATATATATATATATATATATATATATATATATATATATATATATATATATATATATATATATATATATATATATATATATATATATATATATATACAGTGGGGCAAAAAAGTATTTAGTCAGTCAGCAATAGAGCAAGTTCCACCACTTAAAAAGATGAGAGGCGTCTGTAATTTACATCATAGGTAGACCTCAACTATGGGAGACAAACTGAGAAAAAAAAATCCAGAAAATCACATTGTCTGTTTTTTTAACATTTTATTTGCATATTATGGTGGAAAATAAGTATTTGGTCAGAAACAAAATTTCATCTCAATACTTTGTAATATATCCTTTGTTGGCAATGACAGAGGTCAAACGTTTTCTGTAAGTCTTCACAAGGTTGCCACACACTGTTGTTGGTATGTTGGCCCATTCCTCCATGCAGATCTCCTCTAGAGCAGTGATGTTTTTGGCTTTTCGCTTGGCAACACGGACTTTCAACTCCCTCCAAAGGTTTTCTATAGGGTTGAGATCTGGAGACTGGCTAGGCCACTCCAGGACCTTGAAATGCTTCTTACGAAGCCACTCCTTCGTTGCCCTGGCGGTGTGCTTTGGATCATTGTCATGTTGAAAGACCCAGCCACGTTTCATCTTCAATGCCCTTGCTGATGGAAGGAGGTTTGCACTCAAAATCTCACGATACATGGCCCCATTCATTCTTTCATGTACCCGGATCAGTCGTCCTGGCCCCTTTGCAGAGAAACAGCCCCAAAGCATGATGTTTCCACCACCATGCTTTACAGTAGGTATGGTGTTTGATGGATGCAACTCAGTATTCTTTTTCCTCCAAACACGACAAGTTGTGTTTCTACCAAACAGTTCCAGTTTGGTTTCATCAGACCATAGGACATTCTCCCAAAACTCCTCTGGATCATCCAAATGCTCTCTAGCAAACTTCAGACGGGCCCGGACATGTACTGGCTTAAGCAGTGGGACACGTCTGGCAGTGCAGGATCTGAGTCCATGGTGGCGTAGTGTGTTACTTATGGTAGGCCTTGTTACATTGGTCCCAGCTCTCTGCAGTTCATTCACTAGGTTCCCCCGTGTGGTTCTGGGATTTTTGCTCACCGTTCTTGTGATCATTCTGACCCCACGGGGTGGGATTTTGCGTGGAGCCCCAGATCGAGGGAGATTATCAGTGGTCTTGTATGTCTTCCATTTTCTAATTATTGCTCCCACTATTGATTTCTTCACTCCAAGCTGGTTGGCTATTGCAGATTCAGTCTTCCCAGCTTGGTGCAGGGCTACAATTTTGTTTCTGGTGTCCTTTGACAGCTCTTTGGTCTTCACCATAGTGGAGTTTGGAGTCAGACTCTTTGAGGGTGTGCACAGGTGTCTTTTTATACTGATAACAAGTTTAAACAGGTGCCATTACTACAGGTAATGAGTGGAGGAAAGAAGAGACTCTTAAAGAAGAAGTTACAGGTCTGTGAGAGCCAGAAATCTTGATTGTTTGTTTCTGACCAAATACTTATTTTCCACCATAATATGCAAAAAAAATGATAAAAAAACAGACAATGTGATTTTCTGGATTTTTTTTTCTCAGTTTGTCTCCCATAGTTGAGGTCTACCTATGATGTAAATTACAGACGCCTCTCATCTTTTTAAGTGGTGGAACTTGCACTATTGCTGACTGACAAAATACTTTTTTGCCCCACTGTATATATATATATATATATATATATATATATATATATATATATATATATATATATATATATATATATATATATATATATATATATATATATATATATATATATATATACACACTAGATTGTGGCCCGATTCTAACGCATCGGGTATTCTAGAATATGCATGTCGCCGTAGTATATGGACAATGATGATTCCAGAATTCGTGGCAGACTGTGCCCGTCGCTGATTGGTCGAGGCAACCTTTATGACATCATCATCGCCATGGCAACCATTATGACATCTACGTCGATACTGTGCCCGTCGCTGATTGGTCGATGCGAATTCGCGGCAGACTGTGCCCGTCGCTGATTGGTCGAGGCAACCTTTATTACATCATCGTCGCCATGCTGTGCCCGTTGCTGATCGGTCGTGGCCTGGCGGCCTCGACCAATCAGAGACGCGGGATTTCCAGGACAGACAGACAGACAGAAAAACCCTTAGACAATTATATATATACTAGATTGTGGCCCGATTCTAACGCATCAGGTATTCTAGAATATGCATGTCCCCGTAGTATATGGACAATGATGATTCCATAATTCCCGGCAGACTGTGCCTGTCGCTGATTGGTCGAGGCAACCTTTATGACATCATCGTCGATACTGTGCCCGTCACTGATTGGTCAAGGCGAATTCGCGGCAGACTGTGCCCGTCGCTGATTGGTCGAGGCAATCGTTATGACATCATCATCGCCATGCTGTGCCCGTCGCTGATTGGTCGAGGCCTGGCGGCCTCGACCAATCAGAGACGCGGGATTTTCAGGACAGACAGACAGAAAAACCCTTAGACAATTATATATATAGATATATAGACTAGATGTTGGCCCGATTCTAACGCATAGGGTATTCTAGAATATGCATGTCCCCGTAGTATATGGACAATGATGATTCCAGAATTCGCGGCAGACTGTGCCCGTCGCTGATTGGTTGAGGCAACCTTTATGACATCATCGTCGCCATGGCAACCATTATGACATCTACGTCGATACTGTGCCCGTCGCTGATTGGTCGAGGCCTGGCTGCCTCGACCAATCAGAGATGCTGGATTTCCAGGACAGACAGACAGACAGACGGAAAAACCCTTAGGCAATTTTATATATATATATATATATCTATATATATATATAGATATATATATATATATATATATATATATATAACTAGATTGTGGCCCGATTCTAACGCATCGGGTATTCTAGAAAATGCATGTCCCCGTAGTATATGGACAATGATGATTCCAGAATTCGCGGCAGACTGTGCCCGTCGCTGATTGGTCGAGGCAACCTTTATGACATCATCATCGCCATGGCAACCATTATGACATCATCGTCGCTGTGCTGCGGCCTCGACCAATCAGAGACACGGGATTTCCAGGACAGACAGATAGACAGACGGAAAAACCCTTAGACAATTATATATATAGATTACTTGCCTATTCTTTTTGCCACAAATTCAGAACTGCTGACATTCCGGGACTTCTTCTAGCCTTCACGTACAGTGAAAGTTGCCTAGAGGCCTTAGCAGTAGTGATGAGCGAATGTGCATGGATAAGGTGTTATCCGATCATGCTCGTGTGCTAACCAAGTCTCTTAGGCATGCTCAAATATTATGTTCGAGTCCCTGTGCCTTTATGTCGGTTGTTGGACAATCGCTACACATGCAGGGATTGCCAAACAAAGAGGCCGCGAGACATGCAACCACAGGGACACAAACATATATTTCGAGCCCGCTTAAGTCATTTGGTTAGCACCCAAGCCTTATCTAAGCGCGTATGCTCACCACTACTCAGCAGTCATATGAGATACTACCAGCATCATGGCTCCCGCAGACGAGGGACGATGCCTGATGTGGCCACTGATTGGCTGAAGCGCTTAAACAATGCTCGGAAGGAGCGCTAGAGCATTAGTGCTGCAGGAAACAAATGAGTGGATGTTCCTTTAATTTTTTTTTCAGTGAATGAAATTCAACAATTTAGCCCCAGTCGGTAACATGACAAGCTATATGTGATACATTACACATATTAAATACAACAATGGATACTGCGAGGCTTAAAAAAGCACAATAAATATTTAATATAAATGGCATGAAATGGATTTCTATCATTACACCATAACTTTGTAAGAAAATGGATTATGTAGCCGTCAACACATCGGCTCCTGAGCAGCTCAGGACTACAAGTGATACAAGTCTTAATTTTCAACTTTAAACAATAAAGATATAGATTAATCCCAATGCTTTATCAGCAAATCATATAGAATTATATACGGTCACACTATTAATCAGTCAAGATGTTATCTAGTCGGGGAAAACATCTTTCTATACATTAGTTTCCCTGCCTGGTGCAGCAACAGATCAATTTCTAAGTCATATAGTCACAGCTTCGCAGTCCCATATGTACACTTCATCATCCATTCTGTTCATCCATCTACCTGAAATGTTATTTCTTGGTATCTAAAAAGAGTAATCAACATTTTTCCTACAATATAAATTGCTGCAAATGTCACAAACCACACCACTTTATTCTGCATATTTTCAATCTATCTCAGAAGACATATATTAAATGTATTCTGAGAGGAACAAGATCCCAGAATACAAATGACTTAAGCAGAGTTACCCAAAGTCTTTAAGGCCTCATTCAGACAGCAGTAATTTTTGCAGTATGAAAAAAAGAAATCTGATTTTCAGCAGGGTTTTTGCATCAGAATTTTTCTGTTCTATATGTGAGAAACACACAAAAAGGTCTGAATAAGTGAAAACTAAAGCCCGGCAGGAAATTATACTCAATGGGGCTGTACAAGATTTTTCCCACACAAAAAAATTGTTATACACACATTAATGTATATAATAGTAATTCAGCTCATCAGTAGTCAACTAAACAGAGATCAGCTTTAAAGAGGATAAAATGGTGGCTGCAGCCTTGCAGCGTTGGGGTCCTGGGTTCAAATCCCACAAAAGACAACATCTGCAAATAGTTTGTATGTTCTCCTTGTGTTTGCGTGGGTTTCCTCCCACATTCCAAAGACATACCGATAGGGATTTTAGATTGTGAGCCCCATCGGGAACAGCGATGATAACGTCAGTAAAGCACTGTGGGATTAATGGCGCTATATATGTGAGTAAAATAAATAAATAAAATACCTAAAAGAGCCCATGGGCAAGCACAACACTGTTTCTGGGAGTAGATTATCTTTTTCTAATCCTTGACAACCTCAATAAAGTGTTGTTCCATTCAGACAAAGCCTTTACACATGAAGTGCTGGGGTTCCCTCCTCATTACCCTATATCTAACCACAGATAAGAGCCTACATTCCAGGATAAATAGTTGTCAACCTCCAGTTGCTTCCAAGAGAAACCGGCTCATCATCTACGGTTTCAGGATCCAGACTTACTGGCATTGGTTGGCCGTCCATCAATTCTCAATTGGAAAAGTGGAGTTGTACAATTATTCAAAACAGTGTCCATTACCCTTTTATATCCCATTACCCCTGTGGTAAAACATTTTGCTAAGCAGAATATATTAATTGTTATGAAAAACAACTGAACCGGATGAAAAATTCAGAACACGTAGTGAAAATAAAACCCCTTTTTTTTTATAAAATACATAAATGAAGAATTTTTTTGACCCTGAGGAAGACACACTACTTGTTTATATGGAAGAAAAAGAAAAATAGAAAGCTCATTGTCTAAATACCCATTTACATGTAGTTGAGTGTAGGGTAAAAACAGAACTGCAGTTCATTCACAGGCAACACATGATTACAGGGGCTCACTGGCTACTTCTTGCCATATCATCACACAACCTTTATGTTTTCCTTCACGGAAAAGTTGTCATGATTTGTTAAAATAAGGTCGATAACCTTGACAAATTTTTCTCCTGAAAGGAAAAATCATGGCTGCATTTTATCTACTGCACAAGATCTGATGGTGCCTATGACCTCTGCTGGAAATAGCAGTTAGCGCTCTGTTTCCATGCTCAGTGACGGGGCCTCCCTGCTCTTCAAAGTAACCCAACCCAGTCCTGTGACATCACTTCCCTGAGCGATTCGTACTGAGTAAAGCAGCGGTACGCAGGCTAACAATTAAGGTAAATTGCATTATTAGATACACTCCATTGCCCTTCTCTAAACTCAAACTGCCGTACCAGCTATTATGGCCTGTGCTGCAACCTCAGCTCTGCTATACCACTCTGCCAGCTCTGCAGTAGTAGACTCAGCTGCAAACCTACCCCTGCTATACTGCTGTGCCAGCTTTGCAATTGTAGACACAGCTATACTATATTGGTCGGTCAACTCAGAGTAGCTCTCCTGTCTCACTGTTCCAGCTCTAAATGTTAGGGCTCTGCTGGAAACCTAGCTGTACTATGGCTCTGGGTTATCTCTGCCATACCACTGCACCTGCTCTACAACTGGGAATTCTGCTGAAAAATTAGCTGTACACTGGTTCCTCACTGTTCAGTCCAATCAATCCCTCTATAGATTATAATTCTGTGCTCGCCTATTGCTGTCCTGCTACAACAGCTTTCCTGTTCCAACTTGGTTGCCCTTTTGTCAGGACCTTCTTAACTGAGGGCTCAGAAGATCCACCTCACCAAGCGAGACAAGACAATGGCATGTGACACTAACTCCACAGTAGTATCTAGTGTGAATAACAAAAAATGTGGCACCTACTGTACTTACAAAAGAAAAAAGGGTGAAAAACTAAAGCATTCACACAGCCCTCGTACACAAGCAAGGGAAACAACTGCTGCTTAATCTTTCCACAAAATCTTGCTGAAAAGGAGGAATCAGTTGTTACTATGTGTTTAGCTTTATGTAAATGGTAGGTACACATTAATTCACACTGCTGTAGAAAGAAATATTTCACACAGGTCACTAACCTTTTGTTCAAATACAACCAAGTTGATGTTTGAGTGATTAGTAACAGTTTGTGATCGTGCTCCTTCCTCTGCCAATTTCATACCAGTTTAGAACATTTATTAAAAAGAAATTGATGCTGGCAACATTTTTTATTTTAGAAAGGTCTGCTTATCAGATGACTATTACTTGCACGTCTGTCACCACATTCTACATCTGCACACGTCTGGACCATTTCACACACGAGAACTAAGTGGAACAATATTAAACAGAACAACTGTCATTATCATCCACGGGTCACAAATGAAAGCATTAGGTTCTGGTACTTTCCTTAAGCATTTCTTTCGAATTTACACATTTTGTCCAAATCCTCTGGTTTATATGATGCAGCAATGTGATACATAAACTGAGAATATGAATGAGAACAATGATAGTAAAGAGGTTGTCTACTACTTTACTTCGGTGACTTATCCTTAGGATAGATCATCATTGTCTGATCAGCCAGGGTTCGACACCCAGATCAGCTGTTATGGATGGCGGCAGCAGATGTTCCGGCAGGAAGAAATCACTTGCAGAGCTGCTTTGTCTACTTTGTAGTGGCCACAGCAGGATACTGCACATCCGCCTCCTATTCAAATCAATAGGAGGTGGATGTGTAGTACCCTGTGGCTATCGCTACAAGTGGACGGAGTAGATTGGCAAGCGAGTACTTCCTGCCGGTGGCAGCCAACATGGATAACAGCTGATCGGCGGGGGTATCGGGTCTTGCCAAAGTCATGCGAAACAGTGAGGAGTTATTCAAAACGTCAACACTCCTATATTGCCGAACTCCTGACTTCTTCACTAAGCAGGCCCAAAAACTAAATTTTTACTGCATCTTCAGGAGTCCAATTAGAAAATGATGAGGGGCGGATATGTGTCAAAAATTGATGGACGTAAAAATTTGCTTGAGCCAACATGAGGTTTACAAAATTCGCAGAGAAAAAGACTTTAAAACAGTTCATTTCTGTGAGTGCCAATTTTGATCCCTGATTTCCCTACAAAATCAGAACTCAACGGCACACAATCTTCGGGGGGGATGAGGTATACACAGGGTCAGTAACGGTGAACGCTAGTTCAGTTTATGTCCTGGGATGTCTGCGTAGTAGTTCAGCATCACTTGAGGAAGAGGTGGAGGAAAAATAAAGGAAGGTGGGATCCTCTCCCTCACTATCAGTGCTGGAGGCATGGAAGGCGTACGCCTCCTCCGCTGAGTACCGCGTTTGGGATGAGCGGGGCAACATTTTTTAAAGAATCTTGTGTTTATGTGAACCAAATTGTATTCAGAGGTGTGTGAGTGGTGTAAAATTCTTATCTTAATTAGAAGAGAAAAAAAAAAAGAAAAGAGGGAAAAAATAAACATTTAGTAAAATAAAAAACAACTTATTAAACGGACGTCCATAAAAAAACAAAAATAACTGAGCGCCCGCAACGGACACTAAACCCAACTCATTTCGGTAAAAAATACTGTAATTTTCTTAAGGAATATAGTCACAGGGTTAATGTGTGCTCTATGTGTACCCAATGTATATCATATGATTACAGTGGAGAAGAAGGGTACTAATGCCCTCTGCATTTGCTCCAAATTAATAGTCATATTATTAGCCTATTAATTGTTCTTTAAAGGGGTGCTTCGAGGAGATAAAAATATGTGGTACTGACCCTCTCAAAGTATCTGGATCCACAGCGTCACAGAACGCAGGCTACAGCTCCCTAACACAACAAACAGCATATCACCTTGGCGACCATTAGTCACACAACGTGGGCATATAATCTTCCATAGACTTTGGACCTTTATAACCCAGGCACCATTACTCTTCCTCTGAGGTAGTATAACTTGAGGAATATCTACACCACTGAACCAGTTTGTTTTGATGAAGGCCCAGTGGTGAGCTGAAAATGTTTAACTATTCACTGCCTGTATGCACAATAAATGAACATAAAATCATAATTTCACCGTTTTGAGAGCCAAGTTTCTTCTGAACATATCATTCTGCTCAAAACCACATTCAAGAAGTTTGTTAACCCTTCAGGTGCATCGCAGGAACTAAAGCAATGTGGAAGGAAAAAATGAAAGTTTTACTTTTTTTCCACCAAAAAATGTTACTTTTGCCCTAAATTTTGCATTTTCACAAGGGTAACAGGAGAAAATGCACACCTAAAATTTGCTGTGCAATTTCTCCTGAGTACGAAGATACCCCATATGTGGTGGAAAACTACTGTTTGGGTGTTTTGGGCTCAGATGGAGCACTATTTAACTTTTAGAATGCAAAATTGTCGGGAATCGATAGCGGAAGTCATGTCACGTTTGGAGTGTCCCTGATGTGCCTAAACAGTGGAAAGCCCCCAGAAGTGACTCTGTTTTGGAAACTAGACCCCCTCAGGGAACTTATCTAGGGTGGTGAGCACCTTGAACTACCAGGTGTTTCACAGTTTTAAAATGATGAGCCGTGAAAATTAACAACAACACATTTTTCCTCACAAAATTTATTTTAGCCCCAGTTTTTTTTTTTTTTTTTTACTTACTCAAAAAAATTGGACACACAATTTGTTGAGCAATATCTACTGAGTACGCAGACACCCCACATGTGGTGGAAAACGAATGTTTGGGCGCACGGCAGGGCTCCTAAGGGAAGGAGCACTAATATGGCTGGAATAGGTGGCGGATACCACATCACGTTTGAAGAGCCCTTGACATGCCAAAACAGCAGAAACCACCACAAGTGACTCCATTTTGAAAACGAAACCTCTGAAGGTATTAATCTAGGGGAGTAGTGAAGATTTTTAACTTTCAGGCGATTCACAGACTTCAATAACATTGTATAACATTGGGATGAGTAAATGAAATAGTACCATTTTTTCCACTAATATGTTGCTTTGACCCCAAATTTGTAGTTTTCATAAGTGGTAATAGAAGAAAAAAAAGTACAACTTATTGTGCAATTTCTACAGAATTTGTTAAGCTCAGAAAGGAAGGAGAGCCATATTATAGTGATGATTTTGTTGGAATGGTTTGAGGGTGCCATGTCACATCAACGCTGGACAAAGTCCAGCAAGTGCCGACATTTATCTACAGTAGACAGTCGTGAAGAGTAGGGTTGAGCGACTTTAACTTTTTTAGGGTCGAGTCGGGTTTCGCGAAACCCGACTATCTCAAAAGTCGAGTCGAGTGAAATCGGCTGATTATTGCAAAAAGTCGGGGATCGACCGAAACACGAAACCCAATGCAAAGTCAATGGGAAAAAATTTCTCTCTCTCTCAACAGAAAAGCTGGTGTTACACATTGCAACTCGCTACAGTGCACAAGCGAGAAGATGGTGATAGGCGTGCACGCCCCTAAGACCTATGTCATCACTCTGCCCACGCTCCTTCATTGGCTGAAAAAATGGCACCAAACGCGTCATACGAAACACGGCTTTGGCGCGAAGATCGCCGACCGCATGGCCAATCCCACACTAGGATCGGGTCGGGTTTCATGAAACCCGACTTTGCCAAAAGTCGGCGACTTTTGAATTTGTTCGATCCGTTTCGCTCAAGCCTAGTGAAGAGGTTAAGATTCACTGTCTCCATGGAGAAAGTATCTTGCCTTAACGCTAGATTTATGCTACAATGGATATACACAGTTTTAAAAGAAAAGCACAACACAAAGGTCCAGGTTCGGGAGCACAATAGTCGGGCACATCACAGAGGTCAAAGTTCATCATTAAAGGCCAAGTACCCAACAGAGGTCACTGATCTCAACTGTATCAAGGTGAACATGGACATTTGTATACATTTTGGAATAGTACTGTGTATCCCACGGAAGGATTCTAACACGCTACCATTGTACTTACAATGACTTATTTTCTTTTCAGTATTTAACAAACTTCCATTTTTATTACACAGCTAAAAAATGTATATTCATCAATAAACAGATATTGTGCTGATGTGATTGATGGCTGTGACAAAACTTAGATGGATCCATGTTCCATTGATGTATAGTGAAAGGAAGACAACAGAGACAGATTGGGACAGGGACGGCCGCACAGCATTAACAAGCGCACAACACAGAAGGGTCATTTCTCCTTCGGGGGCATCGCAACAAGTACAGAGATACACAGTCCATTTTATTAGACATCAATCAAGTAATATTGAAAACAAAATCCATAATGAGACGAATCAAAATATCGGGGGGCTTGTTAAGCATGGAACGTTCCTATTATGATCGACACGGAGGTACCAATATTACTGGGTTTCCAAGGAAACAAAAAGCACAGAAAAAGCAAATACAAACATACTTCCATTAACTATTCTCTGAAAGAAACCTTTTATAGAGTAATTGTATGTTTCCACATGTCTTTCCTCATCCCACAAGAGTCATTATGTGGCTAACAATGGTCTTCTGTATGACAGCATGACTGCAAAAAACAAGCTGATAGGTGTCTTTTCTAGCAATTCCTAATTGAATTTCCTGTAGGTACGATGGGCAGCGAGCCGCGCACCATTATGTGGGTTATCTGGTTAGATTTCTCACAGAATTCTACATCAAGCCAAGCTCATCAGTTCAACTTAACCCCTGCATGTGCGGATGCATTTTGGTTTATGAAATCAAAATCATGTTTGAAAAAGAAGGCTTTGTACAAAAACATTAATCATTGTTATTTCATGGCTTTAGAATAATTACAGAACTACTACATTACTAAATGACTTGTCTATGTCAACTCATGGATCTAATTATTACCCTAAAGAGAGAAGAAACAAAAAAAGGCAAATAATCTGGATTTCATAGGCAACAGGAAAGGTAAAACTATGGTTACATTTAAGTTCATAAATCAATAGTACATGTGAAAATATTAAATGCGTCTTATCAGAGAAATCTTCTTTTATTTCCTCATGGATTGGTCAGTAATTCTTAATATTTTCAATTCACAAGTAAAAATCAGTCTTCAGTGAATAGAGAGTTTCCCATTACTGAGATAGAGGACAGTTGGTGCTTTTAAAATTCTATGTAGAGGGAAGGAGGGAGGCGCTAGAGGCAGGCATCGGCATCCGCCTGCAAGTTCTCTTGAAATGACCGTTACAGTTCTCCATAGAACTCTATAAGCACAGACTGTCATCTATGTCAATAATGGGAAAATCTGGATTTGTAATTCACTGGTAACATCTATCACTCCAGGAAGAGCAACCCTCTGTAGCACAAAAATAGCCACAAATGCAAAGTATTTTTTAACAGCATGCTACATGGAGGCACAACCACCTTGAGTGTTCTGCTTATCACTCAGGAATGTAAAAACAAATAGAACATTGAGGCTATTTTCCTAGGATGAGCTTTCGATGTAAAATATTGTCTGCACCCATTAAGTAAAATACGCAGCGTAAAAAATTATATCTACTATATAATTGTACAAGGGTCACTTCCGTCTGTCTTTCTGTCTGTCTGTCACATATATTCATTGGTCGCAGCCTCTGTCTGTCATGGAAATCCAAGTCGCTGATTGGTTGTGGCAAAACACCCATGACCATTGCCATGACCAATCAGCGACGGGCACAGTCCAGCGGCAACATGGCCGCTCCTTCCTCCCCGTAGTCAGTGCCCGCTCCATACTCCCCTCCAGTCAGCGCTCGCATGGGGTTAATGGCAGCGCTAACGGACCGCGTTATGCCGCGGTGTAACACACTCCATTAACGCCATGCCTATGCAGCATCAATAGTAAAAAGATCTAATGTTAAAAATAATAAAAAATCGTTATATACTCACCGTCTGTCGGCCCCTGGGATCCAGAACAGGCCTTTCCCGCTCCTAGCGAAGCTCCGGTGACCGCTCCATGCATTGCGATCTCGCGAGATGATGACGTATCGGTCTCGCGAGACCACTACGTCATTATCTCGCGAGACCGCAGTGCACTCTTGAGACCGGAGCGCGCGAGGAGCGTCGGTAAACGCTTCCTGGATCCGGGGGCCAACGGAAGGTGAATATATAACTATTTTTTTATTTTAATTCTTTTTTTTAACAGGGTTATGATGCCCACATTGCTATATACTACGTGGCCTGTGCAATATACTACGCGGGCTGTGCAATATACTGAGTGGGCTGTTCAATATCTGCGTGGGCTGTGCAATATACTGCGTGGGCTGTGCAATATACTGCATGGGCTGTGCTATATATTGTGTGGGCTGTGCAATGTACTACGTGGGCTGTGCTATACACTATGAGGGCTGTGCTATACACTGCGTGGCCTGTGTTATACACTATGTGGCTTGTGTTATACACTACCTGGCCTGTGTTATACTCTACGTGCGTGGGCTGTTATATACTACGTGAGCTGTGTTATATGCTATGTGGGCTGTTATACACTCCGTGGGCTGTGCTCTATACTATGTGGCTATGCTATATACTCCGTGGGCTGTGTTATATACTATGTGGCTGTGCTATATACTACGTGGCTCTGCTATATACTCCATGCGCTGTGCTATATACTCAGTGGGCTGTCCTATATAATACGTGGCTCTGCTATATACTACGTGGCTGTGTTATATACTACGTGGCTGTGCTATTTACTACGTGGGCTGTTATATACTATGTGGCTGTGCTATATACTACGTAGCCAGCCGCAAACAATCAGCGACAGGTGCAGTCCGGCGAATTGGCGCAGAAGTTGAACCACGCTTCGCTAATTGGTCACGGACGGCCAAAATCTGTGTATTCAATGTATTATTCTAAAATCTTAATAAATAAACTACATACATATTCTAGAATATGTATGTAGTTTATTTATTAAGATTTTATATATAATGGTTTAATTTCCCGGTCTGTTCAGATGTCACCGTTTCCCAGAATTCCAAACGGAGGAAGTTCACCGACCGCCATATTGGGACACCCAAGTGATGGGTGTCTCAATATGTTAACCGCTGTTGGTCATCGTACCACACACACACACTCTATACGCCGTATGCACCACACTCTCAAACTCACACAGCCTCTTGCGCAGTACCACTAGAGTAACAACGTCGCAAACACGCTGCCGCCGGGATCAGCCAAATGATTCACTGACTGCCGACATCTTTGTACAGGAGTGCATGCATAGTTTTAATGTGATCGCCGCTAATTGTCTTCACAAAGATGGCGGCAGTCTGATTTACTGCGCCTGCGCAAATTATGTGCAGGTGCAGTGAATCATTCGGATGATCCCGGTGGCAGATGCGCAACGTGTCTATGGGAAGAGGAAGCAGGTCACATTAAAGGGGTTTTCCCACGAACAAAAGTTAATTTTAAAAATTGACAGTGTATGGAGCATACCACATCTCCTGGGCAGGGGAGGAAGCAAAAGACAATACTGACATTACAGCATGTGAACACAGTGGATTCATTTTGTGAGGTAAAATATTTCAATGACTTTTTAAAAAAATATTTTGCCTCACAAATTGTATCCTTTGCGATCTTCGGCCGTAATGTCAGTATTGTTTTTTGCTTCCTCCCCTGCCCAGGAGCTGTGGTATGTTCTGTACATGGTCAGACACAGGGGTGAGTGTGAAATTGCTACATGATGATGTGTTGCCCTCTTTATCCACTAAAGACGGCACGTTCCCTGAGTTTTTCCAGCAAGTTGGTGCACCAGCACATTATGGGTGGCAGGTCCGAGCATTCCTACAAGGATTCTGACCCCCTTAGACTAGCATTTCTTCTGCGGTGTTGCTATCAGTGTGTCAAGAGTAGGAGAAGAGGGTTGCATTGACAATCCAACACAATCGGCAGCACTTTGAACACATTTTATAAGTGGTCATAAACTTGTAAACTCATGAAAGAATAAAGTTACATTAAAACCAAGCACACCATTGTTTTTCTTGGGAAATTCTCAATAAGTTTCATGTGTCACATGACCCTTTTCCCATTGGAAAAAATAAAGTTGGATCCAAAATGGCCAACTTCAAAATGGCTGCCATGGTCACCACCCATCTTGAAAAGTTTCCCCCCTCCCATACACTAATGTACCACAAACAGGAAGATGATATCACCAACCATTTCCATTTTACTTAGGTGTATCCATATAAATGTCCCACCCTGTAGAGTCATTACAGAGTGATCTATTTCAAATGTTAATTTCTGTTGAAATCCCAAAAGTCATTATCTCAGTAAATTAGAATAATTAACAAAAACACCTGCAAAGGCTTCCTAAGCATTTAAATAAGGTTCCTTGGCGTGTTCAGTTGGCTCCACAATTATGGTGAAGACTACTGACTAACAGATGTCCAGAAGGCAGTCACTGACACACTCCACAAGGAGGGTAAGCCACAAAATATCATTATTAAAGAAGCTGGCTGTTCAGAGTGCTGTATCCAAGCATATTAATGGAAAGTTGAGTGGAACGAAAAACTGTGTTAGAAAAAGGTGCACAAGCAGCTGGGATAACCGCAACCTTGATAGGATTGTTAAGAAAAGGATAATCAAAAATTTGGGGGGAGATTTTCAAGGAGTAGACTGCTGCTGGAGTCATTGCTTCAAGAGCCACCACACACAGACCCATCCAGGACATGGGCTACAAGTGTCGCATTCCTTGTGCCAAGCCACTCATGACCCATAGACAACGCCAGAAGAGTCTTACCTGGGACAAAGAGAAAGAACTGGACTGTTGCTCAGTGGTCCAAGGTGTTGTTCCCAGAGTCTAGAGGAAGAGTGGAGAGGCACACAATCCAAGCTGCTTGAGGTCTAGTGTGAATTTTAGACAATCAGTGATGCTTTGGGGAAACCAAAGTCAGCACTGCCATCTACCAGGAAATTTTAGAGCACTTCATGCTTCATTCTGCTGAGAAGCTTTTTGGAGATGGAAATGTCATTCTCCAGCAGGACTTGGCACCTGTCCACACTGCCAAAAGTACCAATACCTGGTTTAAAAACAGCAGTATCACAGTGCTTGATTGGTCAGCAAACTTGCATGTCCTTAACCCCATAGAGAATATATGGGGTATTGTCAAGAGGAAGAAGAGAGACACCAGGCTCAATAATGAAGATGAGCAGAAGGCTGCTATCAAAGCAACCTGGGCTTCCATAACACCTCAGCAGTGCCACAGGCTGATCGCCTCCATGCCACGCCACATTGATGCAGTAATTGATACAAAAGGAGCCCCAACCAAGTATCGAGTGCATTTACTGAATATACATTTCAGTAGGCCAACATTTCGGATTGTAAAATCATTCTTCAAACTGGTGTTATAAAGAATTCACATTTGCGGAGATTACGACTTTTGGGTTTTCATTGCATGTGAGCCATAATCATCAACATTAACAGAAAAACACTTGAAATAGATCACTCTGTTTGTAATGACTTTATATACTATAAGAGTTTAACAGCAGCTCAGATTAGAGACCAGGTCAATGCCACACAGAGTTCTAGCAGCAGACACATCTCTGCAACAACTGTTAAGAGGCGACTTTGTGCAGCAGGCCTTCATGGTAAAATAGCTGGTAGGAAACCACTGCTAAGGACAGGCAACAAGCAGAAGAGACTTGTTTGGGCTAAAGAACACAAGGAATGGACATTAGACCATTGGAAATCTGTGCTTTGGTCTGATAAGTCCAAATTTGAGAGCTTTGGTTCCAACCACCGTGTCTTTATGCGACGCAGAAAAGGTGAACGGATGAACTCTACATGCCTTGTTCCCACCGTGAAGCCTGGAGGAGGTGGTGTAATAGTGTGGGGGTGCTTTGCTGGTGACACTGTTGTGGATTTATTCAAAATTGAAGGCATACTGAACCAGCATGGCTACCACAGCATCTTGCAGCAGCATGCTATTCCATCCGGTTTGCGTTTAGTTCAACTATCATTTATTTTTCAACAGGACAATGACCCCAAACACACCTCCAGGCTGTGTAAGGTCTATTTGACCAAGAAGGAGTGGAATGGGGTGCTACGCCAGATGACCCGGCCTCCACAGTCACCAGACCTGAACCCAATCTAGATGGTCTGGGGTGAGCTGGACCGCAGAGTGAAGGCAAAAGGGCCAACAAGTGCCAAGCATCTCTGGGAACTCCTTCAAGATTGTTGGAAGACCATTTCCGGAGACTACTTCTTGAAGTTCATCAAGAGAATGCCAAGAGTGTGCAAAGCAGTCATCAAAGCACAAGGTGGCTACTTTGAAGAACCTAGAATATAATACATATTTTCAGTTGTTTCACACGTTTTTATTAAGTATATAATTCCACATTTGTTAAATCATAGTTTTGATGCCTTCATTGTGAATTTACAATTTTCATAGTCATGAGAACACAGAAAAATCTTTAAATGAGAAGGTGTGTCCAAACTTTTGGTCTGTACTGTGTGTATATATATATATATATATATATATATATATATATATATATATATACATACACACACACACACATATTGCCGTTCTTCACTGAATTGGATTCAAGAACATAAAAGTCAATATTACATTAATTTTAGTCGTAAAGAATGGCAACGAATGCCAAATATGTGACATCTGTGTACATATAAGATTTACCAGGAGTGGACAAAACTTTTTTGCCGTGTGGCACTGAGCCTTCCCTACGCCCCCTGCTCACACTGGCTTAGTTTAACTTCAGACATTTTGGAACTAATTATTCAAAGGACCAATGGTGATGGTAATTTTCCTTATTGTATTTCCTTATTTCCACTGTAGAACTCCAAAGCTACAGGTAGGGGGTATAGGCTTCTTTTAATTAGATAAAGGCTTACCGCACAGCTACTTCAATGCATTTTCATGTTCATAAAACGTAATGGACCACTACAAATCAATGCAGCTCCATATAACTGCTTCTAGCAGGGCCCATACACACAGCATCTCAAGCTGGAGGTAATGATTCATCTTGAAGCCTTAAGTGTGTTATCTGGTTTCCAAGCCAATACAAAGGATATCTGTAATAACTGAAATGTAGAGATGTGTGGAAAATGAAAAGCAGATTTGACCCTTTGAATGGCAAGACTAACCGGGAGCATGCGGAGGTGCTAAACTTCAAAACTCCGACTTCTCAGAGCAGAACACAGAGACAATTGCTGGAAAGCTTGAAAGGAAACATCACTACTTCTTCCTTATTAGCACTGGTGAGATATATAAAACAGATGAATGGGAAAAAAAGAAAGAAAACACACTACATAATTTAAAATATGCTGCCTTTTGGCTTCTAGGAATCTGGAAACAGCATCTCAAAGGGTTTTATTTACTTGTCTTTGACAGCTTGTCGTTCTGTGCCCCCATTTATCCTATCTATACTAACAACCTCCAGCTTACATATTTATAGACACTTTTTTGTTAAGCTCTTGACATCCACTAATTAGTTATTAGTTATGTGAATACTGCAATGTAGCTCAGTGCATTCTACTCATAAATAAGCAAGAGAGTGTCACCGCATGAAACGGAATTACAAATGGAGTTATGTTATTAGCTGCGGTAGGTCATTCAAGAGATGGAATCATTTTGCTTTGATTAATGAAGATAAACAATGAATGAGAAGTATAAATATATATATACCTCCGACTGCACAGAGATGAATTCCTAGCAGGCATTTTCCACTCACATTTTACAATTATTGCTGGGTGCCTCTAGGAATATAGAGGTTAATTACAGAGATATTATATCGGGGCAGATTGAAAATAAAACATCAGCCATTATTTATTAAAGAACATCTAACGTGGAATCAAATACGTGGCGCTTTATGCTCCTTTGTAGCAAGCATTCTTGCTTCTGTCTGAACAGTGGACAGAAGAAGTAATCAAACGGCCAAGGTATCAGCGGTCTGGGGAAATATACAAGTCTGAAAATTTATTTTAAAAGAGTTTAAAACTACTTAGAACCCCCAACAAATATCTAACCATTTTCTGAAATTCAAACATGAATGATGAAAATCATGATGTCTTTTTGAACGTTATGTTCAAATTTTGGAATGAAGGCACATAAAAAAGCACAATGATCATTTCACTATTCTTTGTTTAAAAGCAAAACCTCAAAGACTCAAACATCAAAATAATAATAATGTATTTGAACCTGTGATCTCTTGATCACCAATGCAATATACTAGAATTCAATAGTATTTTATGGCAAGGGATTGTGAAATAGATTTTATCCTATATAGAATCAGTAACAGGCTGTCCTTCAAAAGGGATATCACATGTCAGAGAATGGGGCCCCCCAGCTGCCATGGCAAATGATACCCAATTTGTGCTGCAATGGATTGCCGGTGGGTGTCAGACGCCATCTTTAAGAAGTTTAAACGCTAAAGTCATGCTTGACAAGAGTAGCTTAAAGGGACACTGCACCTGAATTTGGAGGGAACAATCTTCAGCCATGGAGGCGGGGTTTTCGGGTGTTTGATTCACCCTTTCCTTACCCGCTGGCTGCATGCTGGCTGCAATATTGGATTGAAGTTCATTCTCTGTCCTCCATAGTACACGCCTGTGCAAGGCAAGATTGCTTTGTGCAGGCATGTACTACGGAGGACAGAGAACGAACTTCAATCCAATATTGCAGCCAGCATGCAGCCAACGGGTAGGGAAAGGGTGAATCAAAAACACAAAAACCCCGCCTCCGTGGCTGAAGATTGTTCCCTCCAAATTCAGGTGACAGTGTCCCTTTAAGTTAAACTGATGAGATTGGTACTAGCTCCAATCGAAACAGTTACTAACAGATGCTGGTTATGTAACACAGCCAATATTCTGGCTCAGCTCCAGAGCCTGCCCCATAAAGTGACAGTACATAGCCAACATAATGTATGGTGAGAATTACAGATGGGTTAACAAAAACTGATGCAGTGTGTGTAAAATATTAAGCACGCCATAAATCAATAGCTTGTAGAACCACCATTAGAAATCGTATGATTCTCAATGTTGCTTACATTTTTTTGGGAGATTTGTTGGCATTCTTTTCTGAACAGCTTTGTGAGTCCAGCCACAGTATTTCAGTTGGGTTTCAATTTGGCCATTGAATAGGCCATTGCAACACGTTCATTCTTTTTTTTTTTTTTTTTCAGACATTTAATATAGATATGCTGCTAGGCTTGGGATCACAGTCTAGATGCAAGACCTAGTTTCAGCCAGGTTTTAACTTTTGGAAATATATAATGTCTCACAAAAGTGAGAACATCCATCACATTTTTGGAAATATTTTATTATAACTGTTCATGGGACAACACTGATGATATGACACTTGTATACAATGTAAAGTCGTCAGTGTCCAACTTGTATAACAATCACTATTTGGTGTGCCCTCTAAATAACTCAACACAGCCATATATGTCTAAACCACTGGCAACAAAAGTGAGTACACCCTTAAGTGATAATGGCCACACTGAGCCAAATTATCCACTTTACCTCAGTGTTGGCATGTGACTCATTAGTGTTATAAGGTCTCAGGTGTGAATGGTAAACAGGTGTGAAAAATTTGGTGTTATCGCTCTCACACTCTCTAATACTGGTCACTGGAAGTTCAGCATGGCACCTCATGGGAAAGAACTTTTGATGATCTAAAAAAAATGTTGCTTTAACCTTCTTCCGGCTGAGTAGGTACAATTGTAACTATTCCGTTTTAAAATTGCAATAACTTTTTTTTTTTTTTCGAAAAGCCGTAAAAGGCTGAAATTTCGTGACATCTCTGCAGTTTTGGTCCAGAATATATTGGGCAAATTTCAATAAAATATATATGAAGGTACAATTGTACCTCTGCAGCCTGTTAACGTTGTAAAATTATGCAGCCTGACAAATGTTAAATAAAAATGGTCTACAGTAGGCTATAAGAAGATTGTCAAAATCCTGACACTGAGCTGCAGCACAGTAGCCAAGACCATAGTGGTTTAACAAAATAGGATCCACTCAGAACTGGTTTTGCCATAGTTGTCACAAGCTATTGTTATCTTATCAAAATAGTCAAATGAGTGCAGCCAGCATTGCTGCAGAGGTTAAGGGGGTGGGGTGTCAGACCACATGCCACACACTGCATCAAAATTGTCCACATGGCGGTCATCCCAGACGGTAGCCTCTTCTAAAAATGATGGCCAAAAAAGCCCACAGTTTGCTGAAGACAAAAAAAAATAAGGACATGGATTACTGGAACCATGTCCTTCGGTCTGATGAGACTAAGATAAACTTAATTGTCAAGCGTGTATTGGGGTAATCCAGGTGAGGAGTATGTCTTGCATACAGTCAAGCATGGTGGTGTGAGTGTCATGGTTTCAATTACAGGAGTGCTGCTATGTGTGGGGAGCTACAGTTCATTGAGTTAACCATGAATGCCAACATATACTATGACATTCTGAAGCAAAGCATGATCCCCTCCCTTTGGAAATTAGGCCTAAGGGCAGTATTCCAACATGATAACTATCGCGACTCTGTTATTGGGTATCCCGGGACCAGGGGCTCCTTCACTGTCCGTAATGCTAGGGGTACCCTAGCTCGCCCTGTTCCCTGGACTACTTCTGATGCTGGGGCCACATGCCTGGCCTGAGCTCCTGAGTTCCTAAGGCCGGAGTCACACTCAGCGTAGGGAAATACGGTCCGTATTTTACATGCGTAATACGCAGAAATATTCCCAAAATAGTGATCCGTATGCCATCCATAGGCAAGGTGTGGCAGTGTATTTTGTGCATGTAAACCTCTGTATGTAATCCGTATGGCATCCGTACAGCGAGATTTTCTCGCCGGCTTGCAAAAAGGACTTACAATGGATCCAAATATTCATGAAAACATATATATATATATATATATATATATATAACTATAATATAAGGCTGGGAGCGTCACTCTGTCCGAAGCTTTTATAGACAGCGCAAGCGCCGGCGCACTCTGGACCCCACAGAGTGACGCAGCCCTGGAGATCGCGGTATGCGTAAGCACTGAACGCACACCGCGATCTCCAACGGAGAAGCAGGGACGTGCCAGGAGGGTGAGTATAAGCTATATTCACCTGTCCCGTTCCAGCGCTGCGCGCCGCTCCATCTTTCGGGTCCTCTGCCTGTGACGTTCACAGCTCAGAGGGCGCAATGACGCACTTAATGCGCGCCGCCCTCTGACTGAAGAGTCACAGCCAGAGGACCCGGAACACGGAGCGGCACGCAGCACTGGAACGGGACAGGTGAATATAGCAAGTGTCGGGGGCCTGAGCCAGCGGCGACTCCGGCACCTGACCCCCATAGCGTGCTGGTGTCCCCGCCTGCTCAGGCCCCCCGACACTTGGCGCCCAGCGACAATAGATGAGTATGTCTTTTTTATATATCGTAGCAGGATACGGGGCATATACTACGGAGTATCTTATGGGGCCATCAACTTTATGGAGCAGTGTACGGGGCATATACTATGGAGGATCTTATGGGGGCCATAAACCTTTATGGAGCAGTGTACGGGGCATATACTATGGAGCAACTTATGTGGGCCATCAACCATAATGCAGCAGCATATGAGGCATATACTATGGAGCATCTTATGGGGGCCATCAACCATAATGCAGCAGCATATGAGGCATATACTATGGAGCATTTTATGGGGGCCATCAACCATAATGGAGCACCATATGAGGCATATACTATGGAGCATCTTATGGGGCCATCAACCTTTATGGAGCAGCGTATGCAGCATACAGATGGGAGCAGCAAATAATAGAACGGTGGTGCAGGATGGGAGCAGCACATGACAGAACGGGGGCGCAGAATGGGAGCAACACATGACAGAATAGGGCAGCACATGACAGAACGGGGGTGCAGGACGGCAGCAGCACATGACAGAACGGGGGTGCAGGATGGAAGCAGCACATGACAGAATGGGGGCGCAGGATGGGAGCAGCACATGACAGGATGGGGTCGCAGGATGGGAGCAGCAAATGACAGAATGGGGGCACAGGATGGGAGCAGCACATGTCAGAATGGGGGCGCAGGATGGGAGCAGCACATGACAGAATAGGGGCGCAGGATGGGAGCAGCACATGACAGAATGGGGCGCATGATGGACCAGCACATGACAGGATGGGGTCGCAGGATGGAACAGCATATGACAGGATGGGGACGCAGGATGGAGCAGCATATGAAAGGATGGGGATGCAGGACGGAGCAGCACATACCAGGATGGAGACCATATACCAATATAAATGCTCGCCACCTGGGCGTAGAACGGGTTCAATAGCTAGTATATCTATATACATAATTGTCTAAGGGGTACATCCGTCTGTCTGTCTTTCTGTCACGGTTATTCGTTCGCTGATTGGTCTCGGCAGCTGCCTGTCATGGCTGCCGCGACCAATCAGCGATGGCCACAGTCCGATTAGTCCCTCCCCTACTCGGCGCTCGCTCCATAATCCCCTCCACTCACCGCTCACACAGGGTTAATGGCAGCGGTAAAGGCCCGCGGTGTAATGCGCTCCGTTACCACTGCTATTAACCCTGTGTGTCCCCAACTATATACTATTGATGCTGCCTATGCAGCATCAATAGTAAAAATATGTCATGTTAAAAATAATTAAAAAAAAAACCTGCTATACTTACCCTCCGCCGCCTTTCCCGCTCTTCGCCACGCTCCCGGGACAGCTCCATTGCAAGCGGCAGCTTCCGGTGAGGTCCCGTCCCAGGGCTGGTGTGCGGCAAGGACCTGCCGTGACGTCACGGTCACGTGACCGCGACGTCATCATAGGTCCTGCTCACACCAGCCCTGGGACCGCAAGCTGCCGCTTGCAATGGAGTGATCCAGGGAGCGTGCCGAGGAGCGGGAAAAGCGGCGGAGGGTAAGTATAGCACGACTTTAACGGGCTATAGGTGAGTATGTTTTTTTTTTTTTTAAGTCTCTACACTACGTGGCTCTGTGCTGGGCAATATACTACGTGACTGGGCAATATACTACGTGGCTGGGCAATATACTACGTGGCTCTGCTATATACTATGTGGCTGGGCAATATACCACGTGACTGGGCAATATACCGTACTACGTGGGCTGTGCTATATACTATGTGGCTGGGCAATACGTGACTGGGCAATATACTACGTGGCTGGGCAATATAATACGTCGCTGGGCAATATACTACGTGGCTGGGCAATATACTACGTGCCTGGGCAATATACTACGTGGGCTGTGCAATATACTACGTGGGACCAATTTTCTGCCTTTTTTGATTCTGATATTGGACGTATGGCTTGGCAGGACAATATAGTGTAAGATGTCCTGTTGGGTTCGGGTCTGTACCTGTTATGTTTTAAATGTTACTAATATTTGTTGTTAATAAACTTTATATTTTTGGTATCTTGACCGTGTCTCCTATGTATTTCCTCTACAAACCAAGGCTGTCGTCACACTAGCAGTATTTGGTAAGTATTTTACATCAGTATTTGTAAGCCAAAACCAGGAGTGGGTGATAAATGCAGAAGTGGTGCATATGTTTCTATTATACTTTTCCTCTAATTGCTCCACTCCTGGTTTTGGCACAAATACTGATGTAAAATGCTGACCAAATACTGCTAGTGTGACGGCAGCCAGGTTGTTAGTGGTAAGGTTGTTGTAGTCATTGCGTCCTGATTCTGTTCTGCAATATCTATTGGACGCAGACTGAAGAGACGATGGCTGTTTAATACAAAACAGATCTATACTCATCAAGTCAGGTGTCAGAAATAATGAATTCATGATGCACATATAACAGCCTTATGAATTCACTATTTCTGACATGTCCAGGTGAGCATAGATATGCCTTGTATTATTATTAGTATTATTCATTTATATTGCACCATTAATACCATGGTGCTGTGCATGAGAAACGGCTTGTATGACCGCCATCATCCCTTCACTTTGTGTGAAATAGATTTCTCTACTCACCAGGTCAGGAGTCCTAACTAATGAGTATTTGGACACCTGACCTGTTGAGTATAGTTCTGCATTGTATTGCCACCATTTTCTCTTCAGTCTACAACACTAGACATAGTCAAAGCAGAAGGAAGAGATTATGGATAAAATACAAGTATACATTTTTTGGCCCACCTCATATCTCTATACTAAAGACACACAAAATTGCAGTGCTGTACTTGCTAACTACTGGAGCTATGATATGGGCAAAAAATAAAGTGTGCGGCACAGTTTTTTATTTGGCGCATGGTGTGTGTTGCCGGCGGCGAAATACACAATTAACCAAACCTTTTTTGGTGAAAAACACATTATTACCGTATATACTCGAGTATAAGCCGACCCCCCTAATTTTGCCACAAAAAAAACTGAGAAAACTTATTGACTCGAGTATAAGCCTAGGATGGAAAATGCAGCACCTAGCAGTAAATGTCAAAAATAAAAAAAGATACCAATAAAAGTAAAATTAATTGAGACGTCAGTAGGTTAAGTGTTTTTGAATATCCATATTGAATCAGGAGCCCCATATAATGCTCCATACAGTTCATGATGGGCCCCATAAGATGCTCCATACAAAATATGCCTATATAATGCTCCATATTAAAATATGCCCCATATAATGCTGCACAAAGGTTAATAATGGCCCAATAAGATGCTCCATAGAAACATTTGCCCCATACGATGCTGCATAAAGGTTGATGGCCCCATAAAATGCTCCACACATTATGACCCAATAAGATGCTCCACACATTATGCCCTATGAGATGCTCCATACATTATGGCACCATAAGATGCTCCATACATTATGCCCCATGAGATGCTCCACACATTAAGCCCCATGAGATACTCCACACATTATGCCCCATGAGATACTCCACACATTATGCCTCATAAGATGCTCCATACATTATGGCCCCATAAGATACTCCATAAGATGCTCCATACATTATGGCCCCTGTTCTGATCAGGTGGCCTAGGAGCAGCATGAAAAGACCTTCGCTGGAGCAGTGGTAACTTTACTGACCGCAAACCCTGATCCTATCACCGCAACTAGAAGTAGCCGTGGGGTGTGCCTAACCAGACCTAGACACCTCGACACAGCCTGAGGACGAAATATCCCTAAAGATGGAAATAGGAAAACTCTCTTGCCTCAGAGTAGACTCCCAAAGGATATGTAGACCCCCACAAATAATGACTGAGTAGGAGAGGAAAAGACACACGCAGACAGAAAACAGGGATAAGCAAAGGAGGCACTTCTACCTAGATAGGAAAGGATAGTACAGGATACTATGCGGTCAGCATAAAACACTACAAAATATCCACAGCAGAAAAATACAAAAACTCCACCACCTAACTAAAGATGTGGAGAGTATATCTGCGACTCCAGCGAGTCCAACTAGACTGAGAAAAACATCAGGCACAGTCTAGCAGGAACAAAATAGAAACAAGATAAGCACAGAAAATAAACACACAGCAGTGTGTCTAAAAAATGAAGCAAACACTTAGCTGAATAGGCAGCAAGCAGGAGAGGCCAGGCAGAGGACCAACACTTCCAAAGGAACATTGACTACTGGCAAGGACTAATGAGTCCTGCACAGCTAAATACCCCAGTCAGAATTGCAATTAGCAAAAACACCTGTCCAAGACTGCTGCTTAGCAATAACTGCATTACCATCAACAACCACCGGAGGAAGCCCAAAAGCAGAATTCACAACAGGCCCCATGAGATGCTCCATACATTGTGGCCCCACGAGATGATCCATACATTGTGGCCCCATATGATGCTCCATACATTATGGCCCCATGAAATGCTCCATACATTGTGGCCCCATATGAAGCTCCATACATTGTGGCCCCATAAGTATGCTCCATACATTGTGGCCTCATACGAAGCTCCATACATTGTGGCCCCATAAGATGCTCCACACATTTGCCCCATTTGCTGTTGCAGCGATTAAAATTAAAAAAATCACATACTCACCTCTCTTCACGCAGGCCCCCGACACTTGTGATAGTCACCTTCCTCTTTCCACCGCTGAGCGCTACTCTGCCTTCCATCTTCTGCACTGACTGTTCAGGCAGAGGGCGGTGCACACAGTAATCGCGTCATCGCGCCCTCTGACCTGAACAGTGCAGAGGATGGAAGACACAGCGGCACGCAGCGGTGGATCGAGGAAGGTGACTATTGCGCAATGCTCACCTCCCCCGATAAACTCACCTGCTCCCGGCGCAATCCCTGGCAGCATCTCACTGTCAGATGGTCTCCGGGAGCCGGCGGCATCTTCCTGTGTTCAGCGGTCATGTACCGCTCATTACAGTAATGAATATGCGTCCATATTCATTACTTTAATGAGCGGTACCACGTGAACTTCATGTTCGGCTTGAGAAGGCTCATGACGTTGCTCCTCATCAGAAGATGGCATTCTGATGCATGTAGAAATTAGGACATGTGGAGACAGAAAATAGAAAATAAAGGCATTGGCTTTCATATACTCACATTGTTCAGTGTCTTGCTTCCTCCAAGGTTCTGGCCTGCGTCTGCTCTGCTTCTCGGTCTGCCGAATAGTGACCTGCAAATGTCCACTCCCTCTCTTTATCACCTTGTACGTGGGGGGTGGCTAATCAGTGTCTAGACATGTTTTTCTCTGGTGCAACGCATGCATTCACAAACGCAAGAAAACGCATGTGCTTGCGGCCACATGCGTTCACAGACAGCAATGCGTTTTTTTGCCGCATTCCATCCGCTAACAACCACATACGTTTCTAGGCGGCAAATTGACGCCTCTAAAACTACTACATGTAGCGTTTACCGCGCCAAACCGCAGACAACGAAACGACGCATGCGTCGTCAAACGTGGCAAAACGCAATAGAACGCAGACACATGCGTCTCTAATGTTAAAGATAGGAATACACAACGCATGCAGATAATTGCGGAAGAAACGCTGCGGACACAACCGCAAATGTGAAGCCGGCCTAAGATGCGCCTATTCTGGCACTTAGCCTCTCTCTTCCCACTCCTGTGTAGCGGTGGGATACGGGGTAATAAAGGGTTAATGTCACCTTGCTATTGTAAGGTGACATTAAGCCAGGTTAATAATGGAGAGGTGTCAATAAGACACCTATCCATTATTAATCTAATAGTAGCAAATGGTTAATAAAACACACATTAGGAAAAAAGTATTTTATTGAAATAAAGACACAGGGTGTTGTAATAGTTTATTATACTCTCAATCCAATTGAAGACCCTTGTCACCTGAAACAAAGTTAAAATAAAAAATCAACAATATCCCATACCTTCCCACGCTGTAAATCCATCTGAAGGGGTTAAATAATTTTACAAGCAGGAGCCTGCTAATGCAGGTGCCCCTGCCTGTAAAAACTGGGGAATGGAAAGCAGGGGAACGTAGCTATCTAGACTTGCGGTGCTGCACCCCTGCTGGCATAACCTCAGATGAACTCGAGCGTGGGAAATTTTCTGAATATTTTCTCACGCTCCAGTTCACGCTCCTTTTGCTATGACTTCTTCTCACTCTCTACAATACAGTTCTCTGTTCGTGTCCTTTCTTAGGAACTGCCGCACGTGGGGCAGGCGCAGCTCCGTGTCCTTCTGTCTAGGCCTCTGACAGGATCCCACCCCTGTCAGGGACCAATTACCTGAGCGGAGCTCAGCTAGCAACTGCCTGAGCGAAGCACAGTCAGTATCTGCTTAACTTCCTATCCAGGCCACCAGTTTTACCTAATTGTGAAGAGTGCCCTAATAAATAGGAGCATAGCTCCCCCTGGTGGACTGGAGTATGACATGTGTTGTATGTTTGTGTTACCTGTAGGGATGAGCGACTTTTACTTTTTTAGGATCGAGTCGGGTTTTCCAAAACCCGACTTTGTCAAAAGTCGGGTCGGGTGAAATCGGCCGATTATTTCGAAAAGTCGGGGGTTGACCGAAACACGAAATCCAATGCAAGTCAATGGGGAATCAAAGTCGGCAGTGAGTAGAGGACAGGAAAACACCTACAGTGCCCATTTTAATGCTAAAAACATCAATTCTTATTTCTTAAGCTTGTCAATCTTAATTTACTTTATAATAATAGTTAGGCATTGAAAACAGGGAGTCATTTGGCAAAAGTTGTGGGGGGGGAGGGCTTGCTCAAGATTTTCGTGGGCCCAGGAAACGCGGAATATGTCACAGCGGTGGAGCAGGGAGAGGTAAGTATTTCAACTTTGCTGTGATCCTGAGCAAGCAGGGGGGGGCCACTTGTTGGCACTTGGCCCCTCCTAGTACGGCGGTGTTTTTGACGGCGGGTGGCGCCTCCCACTGCCAGAGACACTTTTGCGTACTATGAGGGGCCCTGTGCCAGTGACGTCGCCAACGAGTAAGCCCCCCCACCTGATGAAGGAACCTGCACTTTCATCTGCACCTTCCTCTTTGTCTCAGTGTAAGGTGGTATAGTATGCAGGAAGGGGAACCTGACATTCAGCAGGGTCAGATTCAGGCTGTGTAGAGTGCAAGGGGAATGTAGTAGTCTGGGTCAAAGTACCAGCAGACTCATCTAGCAGCGGCTGGGCAATGGACAGGATGAGGAGGAAACACAGATATAGGCCCACAATAAAAAAGTAGGCTAAATGCAGTTCAAAATTGGTAACAGGATTAAACAGGCGGCCTAGCTTTGTTCAGTGGAGGACAACTGTAATGAGTGGCGCAGACATCGTTAGTAGGCCCAAATACAAAAGTAGGCTAAAAGCAGTTCAAAATTGATAACAGGACTAAACAGGCGGCATAGCTTTGTTCAGTGGAGGACAACTGTAATGAGTGGCACAGACAGTTAGTAGGCCCAAAATAAAAAAGTAGGCTAAATGCAGTTCAAAATTGGTAACAGGACTAAACAGGCGGCCTAGCTTTGTTCAGTGGAGGACAACTGTAATGAGTGGCACAGACACGGCTAGTAGGCCCAAACACAAAAGTAGGCTAAAAGCAGTTTAAAATTGGTAACAGGAGTAAATAGGTGGCATAGCTAGGTACTGGGGTGGGCTCCTCTGCTGAGTAGGAGACAGTGGTAGTAGGCGCAAAGTATTAACTGGTCTAAATGGAGGCCAGGACCCCTGTATATTTTAACTATCATTTCAACAAATTTCTATTGGCAGTGCCATTGAAGGATTTAACAGCACAGACTACTCAGTGGTGGGGCAGAGAGAGGTAAGTATTGCAAGTGGTAGAGCACTGTTCGAGCTGGGGGGAACACTCTCGTGGGCGGCGGTACTGGCACAGGGCCCCTCATATTACGATGGTGTGTCTGACGTTGGTTGTGCAACCCACCTGTCCAGGCAAACGGCACTCGCATGGGTGCTTGCGCCAGGTGGTGACCACGGCCCTGTGGGGGGAGTCAGCCCATTTAGGGAGGTATAAAAAGGGCCTATGGTGGACATTCAGCAGCTGCAAATGGCGGAATTGGAGAAGTCAGTAAGAGGAGGCCAAAAGCAAGATATTTTTCAGGCAAGCTACGTGTCAGCAGGAGAAGGTGGGGCAAAATAATTTGAAATCCATGAGTGGTTCATTTTAATGAAGGTTAGATCATCAACATTCTGGGTAGCCAGACGTGTCCATTTTTCGGTCAGAATTGAACCAGCAGCACTGAAGACTCTTTCTGATTGCACACTAGAAGCAGGGCAAGCGAGCTCCTGTAATGCATATTCTGCCAATTCAGGCAAGGTGTCTATTTTAGATGCCCAGTAATCAAAGGGGAATGACCCGTGAGGGACAACATCGATAAGGGACGAAAAGTAGTTCGTAATCATACTGGACAAATGCGGTCTCCTGTCACTTTGAATCGATGCAGCACTACCTGTCGTGTCAGCGGTCATTGCGAAATCACTCCACAACCTGGTCATAAAACCCCTCTGTCCAACGCCACTTCAGATTTGTGCACCTCTAACACCTCTGCCATGTTGCCCCTTACAGCTCGTGTGAGAACCATCACTGCCACTGTGTGCTGTGTGAATGCCTGAACCAAACGGTCTACTGTTATGCTGTGCTATCAGGCAACACAGTGTGCAGTAATCAGCGCACATACAGTGATATGGCAATAACCCAAAAACAATAGAACAAGCTCTGAGACGTGGAATCTCTGCAGACTGCAATACCTGAACCTATCCTCACACAACTAAAAGCAGCAGTGGATTGCGCCTAACACTACCTATGCAACTCGGCACTGCCTGAGGAGCTGACTAGCCTGAAGATAGAAATACAAGCCTGACTTGCCTCAGAGAAATACCCCAAAGGAATAGGCAGCCCCCCACATATAATGACTGTTAGCAAGATGAAAAGACAAAACGTAGGAATGAAATAGATTCAGCAAAGTGAGGCCCGATATTCTAGACAGAGCGAGGATAGCAAAGAGAACTATGCAGTCTACAAAAACCCTAAAGCAGAACCACGCAAAGGGGGGCAAAAAGACCCACCGTGCCGAACTAACGGCACGGCGGTGCACCCTTTGCGTCTCAGAGCTTCCAGCAAAAGAGAATAGCACAGCTGGACAGAAAAAACGGAAACAAAAACAAAGTAACACTTATCTAGCAGAGCAGCAGGCCACAGGAAAGATGCAGTAGCTCAGATCCAACACAGGAACATTGACAAGGAGCAAGGAAGACAGACTCAGGTGGAGTTAAATAGCAAGGCAGCCAACGAGCTCACCAAAACACCTGAGGGAGGAAGCCCAGAGGCTGCAATACCACTTGTGACCACAGGAGTGAATTCAGCCACAGAATTCACAACAGTCTACAAGACTTGCTTGTTTGGTAGCCAATATTTGCTCAGGGTTCTCATGTGGCATGATATTTTGTAATTTTCCTTTATATCGTGGATCCAGGAGGCAGGCCAACCAGTAATCGTCATCGGTCATCATTTTGATAATGCGGGGGTCTCTTTTTAGGATACATAAGGCATACTCAGCCATGTGGGCCAACGTTCCAGGTGTCAATTCAATTCACTGCTTGTGCTGGGTTGAGGAGCACTTTCTTGCAAATTAACATCACTTGTGTCCCGCAAACGCCACCAGTTTCTATTGCACCCTGTGAAGCACCCTCCTCCCCATAAATATTCATCCCCATCATCCTCCTCCCTCCTCCTCTTCGTCCGCCACCTTGTCCAGGAGAGTTCCCTGAGCAGACAATGGCTGACTGTCATGAAGGCTTCCCTCCTCCTTGGCTGCAGACTTTGCATCAGCAGACGCATTAGTGGGATGCTCATGCTTATGATGGTGTTGTCTGCACTTACCAGCCGTGTGCATTCCTCAAAACACTGAAGAACTTGACAGAGGTCTTGGAGCTTCGACCACTGCACACCAGACAACTCCATGTCTGCCATCCAACTGCCTGCCCGTGTATGTGCATCCTCCCACAAATAAATGACAGCATGCCTCTGTTTGCACAGCCTCTGAAGCATGTGCAGTGTGGAGTTCCACCTTGTTGCAATGTCGATTATTAGGCGGTGCTGGGGAAGATTCAGCGATCGCTGATGGTTCAGCATACGGCTGGAGCGTACGGGCGACCGGCGGATGTCCGAGCAAAGTCTTCGCACCTTCAGGAGCAGGGCTGGTAACTCCGGATAATTTTTGAGGAAGCACTGCACCACCAGGTTCAAGGTGTGAGCCAGGCAAGGTATGTGTTTAAGTTCTGAAAGCGCTATGGCAGCCATAAAATTCCTTCCGTTATCACTGACTACCTTGCCTGCCTCAAGATGTACACTGCCCAGCCATGACTGAGTTTCTTGCTGCATGTACTCGGCCAGTACTTCCGCAGTGTGTCTGTTGTCACCCAAACACTTCATTTCTAACACAGCCTGCTGACGCTTACCACTAGCTGTTCGATAATTGGACACCTCGTGTGCAACACTGGCAGCTGCGGATGGAGTGGTCGTGCGACTGCGCTCTGTGGATGAGCTTTCGCTTCTGGAGGAGGAGGAGGAGGGGTGGCGAACGCCAACAGCCAACTGTTTCCTAGACCGTGGGCTAGGCAGAACTGTCCCACTATGGCTGTCCCCTGTGGCCCCTGCATCCCCCACATTAACCCAGTGTGCCGAAATGGACACGTAACGTCCCTGGCCATGCATCTGATGTGAGGTGCACCTTTCTACTGACTGATTGCCTCAGCGCATGGACAATGCAGTCTTTGACATGCTGGTGGAGGGCTGGGATGGCTTTTCTTGCAAAGAAATGTCGACTAGGTAGGTCATAGCGTGGTACTGCGTAGGCCATAAGGGCTTTGAAAGCTTTGCTTTCAACCAACCGGTAGGGCATCATCTATAACGAGATTAGTCTAGCAATGTGGGCGTTCAAACCCTGAGTACATGGATGAGAGGATGAGTAGTTTCTTTTCCTAATGAGAGTCTCTTGTAGGGTGAGCTGGACTGGAGAGCTGCATATGGTGGAACTAGCAGTGGAGGTGGTGGTGGTGGACATGGCAGATTGAGAGAGGGTTGGTGATGGTATTCTCAATGTTGGCCTACATACAGTGTTTCCTACCAATAACCTTGTGATTCCCTGACTGCTTTGGCCTTGCGACGATACCTCCACATTTGCTGCTGGTGGTGTAATAACCAGTGGGCTTACAGTGGGGGTAGCAATGTAGCATTGCTGACTACCTTCATTTTGAGCAGGTGCACCAACGGTACGGGACGTTTGGTAGTTAGTCCAGGCTTGCAAATGCATGCTGGTTAAATGTATAAGCATGCACGTTGTATTTAAATTTTGAAGATTCTTCCCTCTGCTAAAGGTCTTGGAGCATTTCTTACAGATAACTTTTGACTGATCATTTGGAGTTTGGTTAAAAAATTGCCACACTGCACTCTTTCTACTATGGAAAACCTTTTCAGGCATTGCACGCTGTGCTACTTTCGCCGGATGGCCACGATGTCCTAAAACGTTTTTTTGTTTCTGACAAACGTTTTTGGCCTGATACGGGCCTCCCAGATGACAGCTGTTGCGATGTAGATGGCTGCTGCAGATCATCCTCCTCCGCTTCTGAGGTACTGGCACTTTCTTCCCCCAATGGCTGCCAATCTGGGTCAACAACTGGGTCATCTATCACCTCCTCTTCAATGTCATGTGCACCTTCCTCTGTGTCACCGTGTAAGGTGCCATAGCGTTCGGGACGGAGCACCATGGTCTCATCAGGGTCAGATTCTGGCTCAGTACACTGCGAGGGCAATGTAGTGATCTGAGTCAATGGAACAGCATTATAATCTAGCTGTGGCTGTGCATCAGTGCACTCCATGTCCGATTCATCTTGTAATGGGCAGTTAATTTCCCATTCTAACCCAGGCACGGTATGTGTATAGAGCTCCATGGTGTAACCTGTAGTGTCGCCTGACGCATCCTTCACTTTTGGTTTGGGTGAAGGAAACACGGAAACGTCTTGTTCCTGACCGGGAGCATCCACTGACGACTCGCTGCTTTTATATTTGGAACTTTCTGAAGAGGAGGCAAAAGAGCTAGAGGCTGAGTCAGCAAGGAAAGCCAAAAAACTTTTTCCTGCTGCTCCGGCTTTAAACGCCGTTTTCCTACTCCCAGATAAGGGAGCCTTCGAGGCCTTGTGTAGCCAGACGATGACGTTGGCTCAACACCTCCAGCCTTAGGTGCTATTGTGCTTTTGCCACTACCACCATATGCACCACCACCACCACCATCAGTACCAGCTCGCAACCACCGCCCACGGCCTCTTCCACCTGACTACCTCATTTTTGGGAAAATCTAACCAAAATAACAACAGTTATATGATACTGTAAAACAAGGTAGAAGGTGCATATAAACGTGTTGAGATTTTAAATCTCCCTTTTTTTTTAAGGAGACTGAACAAAAAATCAGGCCCTGTGCAAAAACACAACACAATGTAAGTGGCTGAAAGTGGCTGGCTGATATACGACAAACTAACAGGACAGAAGTATATCCAAAAAAATCTCCCTATTTTTTTTGGGAGACTGAACCACTACTTTTGCCCAGTGTATATAACAACGCTATCTAAGTGGCAGAGAGTGGTTGGCTGATATACGACAAACTAACAGGACTGAAATATATCCACTTTGTGATAATTTGAATCTCACGTTTTTTTTTTTTGGGGGGGGGAGACTAAACCAAACCTCAGGCCCTGTGCATAAAACAACACAATGTAAGTGGCAGAAAGTGGCTGGCTGATATACCACAAACTAACAGGACTGAAATATATCCACTTTGTGATAATTTGAATCTCACGTTTTTTTTTTTTTTGGGGGGGGGGGGGGCGGGGGGAGACTAAACCAAACCTCAGGCCCTGTGCATAAAACAACTCAATTTAAGTGGCAGAAAGTGGCTGGAAGAAATATGAAAAAATACAAGGGCTGTAGTACAATTTCTATCTCCCTATAATGATCTCAGGACAAGTATGGCAGCAATAAAAAGGACTGCTGAACACAAAAGTGTGGACAAATAAACAAGATAACTGTGCAGAAAGGAGCAACAGGATTTTTACTTTTAGAAAAGCAGTTGGTTTGCACAGCAGCGTGCAAACAGCAATGCAGCTATCAGGGAGCCTTATAAGGCAGCCTAATAAGCTACAGAGCTGATGCACAAAAATATAGCCTCCACTGTCTCTGCAAACAAATGGTGGTGTTGGACAGTGGAAATCGCTACATCACAAGCAGTTTCGGGGCTTAATCTTCCCTCCAAACTATATCCCTTCTTCTGATGAAGCTTCGGCAACCTCTCCCTATGCTACGATCGGCAGAAGTAAGATGGCAGCCCCTCTGACGCCACAGAAAGCAAGCAATCACGGTCATGCCCTTCTCTATGATGGTGGGGACCGAGACCTATGTCATTACGCTGCCCAAACTCTGCGTCCTCCTTCATTGGCTGAAAAATCGCGCTGAAAGCGTCATACGAAACGCGACTTTGGGGCGAAGATCACCGACCTCATGGCCGATCCCACACTAAGATCGGGTCGGGTTTCATGAAACCCGACTTTGCCGAAAGTAAGCGATTTTTGAATTTGTCTGATTCGTTTTGCTCAACCCTAGTTACCTGGTAATGAGATCTCCATCATTGCCTCCAAACCTAATATCACTCCCCCCTAGAGGAAAATTATATTACTGCAACAACCAGGACCCTGGGTCGCTGCAAAAATATTGACTCTTTTGGCTGCATATACAGCCAAATATGAAAGACAGCACATCCAAGTAACATTCTAGGCACTTTTGTGTAATAGTGTCTCTATAGACAATCCTCCAATACGAAACAGGTGCTATCGATAAGAAACCGCATAGAATGAGCTTTCAGATGCCTGTCTTTGTATAGACACACCGCTCTTTTCTACATTACTAACAACTATACCCAAACTCAAATGATTTCTGTAAAGATGGTTCACCTTGAATTTAATATGAAGGTAACATGGTCATTTATTGTTCTATTGGTCCTTGAAGTGAGTCTCACAATGCCTGAATGTTAACATCATCGATGCGGGTGTACATTTACTCAAATATATTTTTGTCTTTTTTATATTTTACAATAATTTTACATTGCTTTTCACAATGAATATGGTCATAAGTAAAGGCTGCCTGGATACAGTCACTAACGAGAGCAGAAAGAAAACCATCTTGGAAGAGCAGATGTCAGAAAGTCAACAATAAAAGTTAAATCATTAATACAATGTTATGGACTTCTAATGGATATGGCATAGAATAATGTGTCCTTGTTTAATTGATACAGAAGAAGAAAGTAAAAAGAAAAAAATATATATCTATTATGCATAGAACAAGGAAGGAGGAGGCGGAAAACAGATGGCACGGACTCCAGCGGATCTAAGGTCACCATGTCTTTTTGTCTTTTCGAACGATATATTCATGTCAACTAACTCAAAAGGTGAAAATGCAATGAATTAAAGGTAAAACTGCACATTAGCAAAATGAATCACAAACAAAAAATATAGAATCAGACAAAATTCATCAATAAACTACAAATGTTTAAAAAAAGGCATTAAAAAAACAAACACAAACTGATGCAGATTAGAACCATCTTCAAATGTTATCATTCCAAACCAAATGTGAAAATAGCATCTGGCAAAATATTTTTAATATGAAGCAAATAATAAAGATAATTTAGCTATTCTATAACAGTAGGGTAGGTAAGTGATCTCCAAGGTATGGTTACAACTGACCTAACAGCAGTTAATAAATGTTTAAGCACCTCTTTTTTGATATGGGAGATGGATATAGAATAATGGACAGCAACAATATCTATGGTGTAGGAATCAAATCACTACTTATAACCTCTTAACACTTTTGAAAAAAAAAGGCAAATACATAATCAATGTACCGTACAATCAAACCATATGTGAAGCATGGAGCCTATAGCAAATTGACATTGTCAACATACTCCCAGGACTAGAAGGAAAAATCCTAATAACCACCAAAGAACATGAAAACTATTGTGCCTATTTTATTCCTTAGTTTTTCTCTTGAGATGAGCATACAGTTAGCATCTAAGGTGCTAGGGAAAAAGCTTTACTTCATTCATCACGAGAAGTGAAATTCTCAACTCCTCATAAGTGATTTAGTATCCTACAGGACATGACTAAACGATTAGAGATAAGATCCTAAACTTGAGTTTGGGTCAGGAGACCTGAGACAAGTCTGAAAAATCCCAATCTGTACACTGACTGTGAAAGGTTCAGAACTTCAGTGTCGGGTAGAAGGAAAGGTACGGTAAATGAAATGAATGGATGAGGATGGAAAACATCTAGGAAATCTAGGCACAGACATTAAACTTAAGAATGTTCTGAGGTTGGATCTGGATACCCCAGGATGCAATTTTTTTCCTGAATAAAAGCTAAAAATGTATTTTGGACAATGTGAAGTCGCTCACCAGAAGGGCTCTAAAGAAAAAAAAAAAAAAAAGAAGGTCACTAAGAACACAACAATGGTATTTTGTCCAAATTAATGCAATTAATTGAGGTTAAGAAAAAAAATTTCAGGACTGTAATGATTTCTTGAGTATATTTATCATTGGATGGCTTACTATGAATCGTTTTAGCATTCTAGTTCTAGTTTAGCTCATTGGACAGGAGTCTCAGACAATACACTGCATTTTAGGGAAAAGGTTAAATATTGCCATTCATTTACTGTATTTTTCAGACTATGAGGCTATGTGCACACGTTGCGGATTCTCTGCGGATCCGCAGCATTTTTTGCAGTGCAGAAACGCTGCAGATCCGCCAATGATTTACAGTACAATGTAAATCAATGAGAAAAAAAAATGCTGTGCACACTTTGCGGGAAACCCGCTGCGGTTTAAAAGAAGTAGCATGTCACTTCTTTTTTGTGAATCTGCAGCGTTTTTGTACTTATTCCATTATAGAAAACTGCAGGGGTAAAAAACGCAGCAAATCTGCAAGAGAACCGCAGCAAAAACGCACAAAAAATGCTGCGGAACCGCACAAAAAATGTGACAAATCCGCAGGTGCGTTTTCTGCCAGGAGAGGAGGAATCCGCACCAGAAATTCCTAAGCCTAATCCGCAACGTGTGCACATAGCCTAAGATGCACTCTTTTCCCCAAAAAATTTTTGGAGTAAAGTGGAGGTGCATCTTATAGTCGTAATATACTTACCAGTAGTGTGCCCGCAGCAGGAGTCAGGCGATTCTGCGATGGTCCGATGCTGCAGGGCAATGATTACACATAGTTCCCAGGCTCGTGCAGCAATATAGTAATGCGGGGCTCTGCCGACATTTTGTTAAAGCCCGGAGCCCCCGCACTTCCATTGCTGCAATGGGTGCCCTCTGGAAAAATGGCTGCCATAAGCGGCGCATGTGCAGATTGAGATCTTGGCAACGATATCTCGATGCCAAGATCTCAATATGCGCATGTGGTGTCCCTGGCAGCCATTTTCCTGAAGGCGCCCGCATTGCAACAATGGATGTGCAGGGACTCTGGGATTTCCCAAAATGTCGGCGGAACGCCTGCACCACCGAACCTACCGCACCAGCCTGGGATGGGATTTCCTGGAGGCCACCACATTAAAGCGATGGATGTGTGGGTGCTACTGGCTTTCAGAAAATGTCAGCAGAGCACCCGCACCATGAGCATCGCCGAACCTGCTGCACCAGTCTAGGATAGGAGTCATATCATCTCCGGACAACCGAACACCCACTATGACCATGCTCCACCAGCACTGCAGATTCCCCTGGTAAGCTGAATTCGAACTGTAAGACGAACCACCATTTGACGCATTAACTTTTTTTCCCTATTTTCCTTCTCAAAATTTGGAGTGCGTCTTTTGGTCCTTTGCGCCTTATAGTCCAAAAAATACAGTATCTTGAATAATATTAGGGCATAATATGGAAACAAAATCTGCTAAAATAGTTGTCAAATTAGGGAATAACACAAGTAGTTGGAAGAAGACCATTAGGATGTGCTCCACAAACAGACAAAATATTGAGGCATGCCTGCTCCTATCCACTATTTGCCATATACCATAACTCGGCCTTCAAAAAAAATATAAGAATAATACGTGAAAGGGGAGGTAGCCCTGAAATTCTCTATGCCAATGGATACTGAATTATTAAAAAATGGGAAAAAAAGCAAAATTGGAAGAAAATCTTATACATATAAATATCAGGCAAGAATTATATATTTGTATTTAAAAAAGCTGAGATTTTTCTGTCTGCAGACACCTTGGACGTCTACTTGTCATTTCATCACACAACTCAGCCTTTGAACACATGGCACATCTTGTCATTACAAATAACCTCCTGCCGTTCATATTGAAGCATCTTCGAGGGCCTTGTGATACCATTTATTTATTGAGTGATATATTCAATGAAAAGGGGTGAAATCAAAGCAGATTTGCGTTGCGATGCATAGCCACGTATGAACCCTGGTCTCTTGCTTGTTGTGGTGTTTTATATCTGAGCTAGGTATATTATGCTTTACCATACATAGTAAGACAAAAGATGATGCAATATAAATATAAAAAAGAGCAATAAACTATACGATCAAATAAAACCCACTTAAACATTCATAGCTCAAAATCCTTACATTAAAAAAGTTGAATTCTAGCAATTCATTTTTAATGTGTTACATATTAATAATTGTCCTCTTGCCACAGAGTTAAATGGGCACAACTTTTTCCTGGCTCATTAGTTTATAAAAGGATCATTAATACAATAAGTTCTGCTAAGTACCATTGACTGAAAGCTCAGATTAATAGTCTCTGACCAAACTTTCTGAATAAGCGACTGAATTAAAATTACATCTAACTTCTAAATGCATCTGTCATCCATGCTTATGAATAAATGGCAACCAAGTTCAGCTTTCCATGACTTAGACAAATCATTAGAAGAATAATAAGAAGAATAATTTTAGCAATTCTATTAATTTTGGAGCTGATACACTATGATGTGCCGTGCCTGACACAACTCATTGGAGTCACCCACATATAGAGGTTGATGAAGACATACTGTAATCTTGCAATGTAAAGGCATGATACATACATTACATTATTATTATTATTATTTATTATTATAGCGCCATTTATTCCATGGCGCTTTACATGTGAGGAGGGGTATACATAATAAACAAGTACAATAATCTTGAACAATACAAGTCACAACTGGTACAGGAGGAGAGAGGACCCTGCCCGTGAGGGCTCACAATCTACAAGGGATGGGTGAGGATACAGTAGGTAGGGTAGAGCTGGCCGTGCAGCGGTTTGGTCGATCAGTGGTTACTGCAGGTTGTAGGCTTGTCGGAAGAGGTGGGTCTTCAGGTTCTTTTTGAAGGTTTCGATGGTAGGCGAGAGTCTGATATGTTGTGGTAGAGAATTCCAGAGTAGGGGGGATGCACGAGAGAAATCTTGTATGCGATTGTGGGAAGAGGAGATAATAGGGGAGTAGAGAAGGAGATCTTGTGAGGATCGGAGGTTGCGTGTAGGAGAGTACTGGGAGACGAGGTCGCAGATGTATGGAGGAGACAGGTTGTGGATGGCTTTGTATGTCATGGTTAGGCTTTTGTACTGGAGTCTCTGGGTGATGGGGAGCCAGTGCAGGGATTGACAGAGGGGAGAGGCCGGGGAATAGCGGGGGGACAGGTGGATTAGTCGGGCAGCAGAGTTTAGAATAGATTGGAGAGGTGCAAGAGTGTTAGAGGGGAGGCCACAGAGCAGGAGGTTACAGTAGTCAAGGCGGGAGATGATGAGGGCATGGACTAGGGTCTTTGCGGATTCTTGGTTTAGGAATGTGCGGATCCGTGAAATATTTTTGAGTTGCAGGCGACAGGAAGTGGAAAGGGTTTGGATGTGTGGTTTAAAAGAGAGATCAGTGTCAAGGATTACCCCAAGACAGCGGGCTTGTGGGACTGGGGAGAGTGGGCAGCCGTTTACTGTAATGGATAGGTTCGTTGGGGAGGTCGTGTGAGATGGGGGAAAGATGATGAATTCTGTTTTGTCCATGTTAAGTTTTAGAAATCTAGTGGAGAAGAAGGATGAAATAGCAGACAGACATTGAGGGATTCTGGTTAGTAGGGTGGTAATATCTGGTCCGAGATGTAGATCTGTGTGTCGTCAGCATAGAGATGATACTGAAAGCCATGAGATTCTATGAGCTGTCCCAGGCCAAAGGTGTAAATGGAGAAGAGCAGGGGTCCTAGAACTGAACCTTGTGGGACTCCCACAGATAGGGGGCGAGGTGAGGAGGTGGTGTGTGAGTGGGAGACGCTGAATGTACGGTCAGTTAGGTATGACGAGATCCAGGATAGGGCCAAGTCTGTGATTCCAAGGGATGAGAGGGTCTGCAGCAGCAGGGAATGGTCCACTGTGTCAAAGGCAGAGGACAGGTCCAGGAGGAGGAGGATAGAGTAGTGTCGCTTGCTCTTGGCGGTTAATAGGTCATTGGTGACCTTAGTTAGGGCAGTTTCAGTGGAGTGGTGTGATCGGAAGCCTGATTGAAAGCGGTCGAAGAAGGAGCAGGAAGATAGATGGGAGGACAGTTCAAGATGGACATGTTGTTCCAGTAGTTTTGAGGCAAAGGGGAGAAGTGATATAGGGCGATAGCTAGATACAGAGGATGGGTCAAGCGAGGGCTTTTTGAGGATATATATATATATATATATATATATATATATATATATATATACTAGATGGTGGCCCGATTCTAACGCATGGGGTATTCTAGAATGTGTATGTATGTATATAGCAGCCACATAGTATATAGCACAGGCAACGACATATTGTAGAATACCCGATGCGTTAATACAGGCCATTCAGTACATAATACACCCCAAACAGTATACAACATTTCCCACGTAGTATATAACATTGCCCACGTAGAATATAGCAGCCACGCAGTATATAACACAGCCCATATAGAATACAGCACTGCCCATGTAGTATATAGCAGCTATGTAGTATATAACACAGTCCACATAGTATCTAAAACTGCCCATGTAGTATATAGCAGCCATGTAGAATATAACACTGCCCATGTAGTATATAGCAGCCACGTAGTATATAACACAGCCCACATAGTATATAGCAGTGTGGGCATCATATCCCTGTTAAAAAAAATAATTAAAATAAAAAATAGTTCTATACTCACCCACCGTCATCCAGCGAAGCTCTGCTGATGTGTGCGCGGCTGGCACCAGCTTCCGTTCCCAGGATGCATTGCGAAATTACCCAGATGACGTAGCGGTCTCGCGAGACCGCTAAGTCTTCTGGGTAAATTCACAATGCATCTCTGGGAACGGAAGCTGGCGGCAGCTGCACGCGCCTCGACGGACAACAGATGGTGAGAATAGCAGGTTTTTTGTTTATTATTTTTAACATATCTTTTTACTATCGATGCTGCATAGGCAGCATAAATAGTAAAAATTGTTCACATAGGGTTAATAGCAGCGTTAACGGAGTGTGTTACCAGTGGCATAACGCGGTCCGTTAACGCTGTCATTAACCCTGTGTGAGTGCTGACTGGAGGGGAGTATGGAGCGGGGGCCGGGCACTGACTGGACGGAAGTAGGGAGGGACTAATTCTCTGCCGGACTGTGTCCGTCGCTGATTGGTCGCGGCAGCCAGGACAGGCAGCTGGTGAGACCAATCAGCGACGCGGGATTTCCGTGACGGAAGTTGCAGACAGAAAGACGGAATTACCCCTTAGACAATTATATAGTAGATATATAAATAATGAAAAAATTGGAACAGCACCATCAAATACCTCATTTGCCGTGGAAAGCTTTTCCAACCAACAGTCCAATGGTCCCTTATAATAAAGTAAAAATAGAAAAACAGGACAAAAAGATGAAAATAACTGACTATTGACCAATGGTGTGATGATGTTTCGGATGTGATATTGATTTGAGAAAGGATATCACATCCGAAAAGTCACCACGTCATTGGGCAATAAAGTGTAGTTTTTTTTGGTTTTTTTTTAAACTTTGTCTGCTCTTTCTCTCTCTCTCTCTCTCTCTCTATATATATATATACTGTACAGACCAAAAGTTTGCACACAACTCAGATTTTTCTATATTTTCATGACTGAAAATTGTACATCCACACTGAGGGCATCAAAACTATGAATCAACACATGTAGAATTATATACTTAACAAAAAAGTGTGAAACAACTGAAAATATGTCTTATATTCTAGGTTCTTGAAAGTAGCCACCTTTTGCTTTGATGACTGCTTTGCACACTCTTGGCATTCTCTTGATGAGATTTAAGAGGTAGTCACCGGGAATGGTCTTCCAACTATCTTGAAGAAGTTCCCAGAGATGGTTAGCACTTGTTGGCCCTTTTGCCTTCACTCTGCGGTCCACTGGTCTAATGTCTATTCCTTGTGTTCTTTAGCCCTAACAAGTCTCTTCTACTTGTTGCTTGTCCTTACCAGTAGCTTCCTAGCAGCTATTTTACCATGAAAAAATATTTACTGACAAACCAATCATTAATTTTAATAAAATTATTTTATTTATTGGTTGGTAATACACGGCTGCTTTTTATGTTTGTATTTATATATTTTCTGTATGTGCACGGATGTAATAGCTTATGAATTTTTAAGTTTAGACTTTGTTTTATACCTGCCCTCAGCACCTGGAGGATTTATATGTAATCAGGCTATATTTTTACTTAAATCTGGATTGCAGATATATAATTGGTCACACTGTCTATATATATTTTTTCTTTTCATATATTTATTATTTTTTGTTACACGATTGCAGTGCCTACACATTAATTGGATTATATAAAAAATGTTGTGCTCACAATTAATTATTTATTATTTCTTTTCACATATTGTTATCACCTTTATTTATTAGATACATTTATTAAATTTATTGGCACGTATTTTATTGTTTACACTTTCTTAAATTTTTGGTGCTGTGTCACCTTGTCATCGTGGTAGTTTTGCATAAAATTTCCACATTAGCTATTTATATGTTCATATAGTTATTACACACACTTTCATACATCACATTTTACTTTCATACATCATATTTATCTTTTATTTTTTTTATTATTTATTTTTTATTTTATGATTATTTTTTACTTCATTATTTTGTATATATTTTTATTTTTCTTTATATCATGCCATCAATTATATATTATTCATAGGCATTAATCAGGTGTATATACTTATATATGTATTTATACTTTATATTTATGTTCTATCACATGAAATATTTTTTATTTAATATTATTTATATAATTTTTACTGTATTTCATTGAGAATATAAAAGAAAAAAATCTTTTGTCAGCCGTGTAATAATTTTATTGATTATATATGTTCCTCTTGTGATTACATCTGTATTTAATTGATGTAAAATATTATTGTATTTTGTGGTTATTTATATATAATTTAATTATCAATCAGTCTTGGTGTGCCCTAGCCCCATCACATACGAGTTAAATTTTTATTCAATAATTCATTATATATATATATATATATATATATTATTTTTTTTTAATAAAGAAGTGTTATTTGCTGAGTTATGTCCTTTTTAAAAATAAAATAATTTGATTAAAATTAATTATTGGTTTGTCAGTAAATATTTCTTTGGGGTATATGCTTATTGTGTAATATTTACTAAAATTAGTTATATTGGAATATTATTTGGTATTTCTTTTCTATATAGGATTTCTTTATTTTACCATAAAGGCCTGCTGCACAAAGTCTCCTCTTAACAGTTGTTGTAGAGATGTGTCTACTGCTAGAACTCTGTGTGGCATTGACCTGGTCTCTTATCTGAGCTACTGTTAACCTGCAATCTCTGAGGCTGATGACTCAGATAAACTTATCCTCAGAAGCAGAGGTGACTCTTGGTCTTCCTTTCCTGGGGCGGTCCTCATGTGAGCCAGTTTCTTTGTAGTGCTTGATGGTTTTTGCAACTGCACAATTTTCATAGTCATGAAAATACAGAAAAATCTTTAAATGAGGTGTGTCCAAACATTTGGCCTGCACTGTATATATATATATATATATATATATATATATATATACTCAAGTATAAGCCTCCCCGAGTATAAGCCGAGGCACTACTTTTGCCACGGAAAACTGTGTAAGCTTATACTCGAGTCAATAAGTGGGTATGTATTGTCCCCTCATCCCTATCCCGGCTCCCCTTCTTGTATGCATGGCTCTCCATCCCATCCTTGTATGCATGGCCCTCCCCCATCCCATCTTGTATGCATGGCTGGGCTCCCCCCGTCCTCCCCTGTCATACTCACCCTCACTGCGCCGTCGCTGAATGTCCCTGCATCTCCATTGTTCCGGAGCAGCAGCTTCTTCCTGTGTTGAGCAGTCACATGGTACAACTCATTAAGGTAATGAATATGCGCTCCAAGCCTATGGGACTGGAGACGCGTGCATATTCATTAACTTAACTTTAGATCACCCCTGCGTGAGTATAATATAACCTCTTTTTTATCTTTCAGGATACATCGGGGGCTTATCTACAGCATTACAGAATCCTGTAGCTAAGCCCCTAATGCCGGTGGGCTTAGCTCAGGTTCCATTTAACAATATGCCCAGGTCATTGTTATATAAATTTGTGATTGAGGATAATGTCACATTTGCATGTAGCTGAAAAGTGGGACCCTCGAGTTGGTTACCTGCTTCTACACAATATCTATATATTTATTCTCCTGAAATCAATATTTACTTTGAAGATCAATCAAAAATCCATTAGCTTGAAACAGGAATGACTGCCTGCTAATTGAGGAATCAAGTTACAGCTGCCTATTAAGTCTTTGATGAGAAAGAGAGGAGAAGAGAGGGAGGCAGAGATACAAGGCTGCAGCTTTCTAGTGACTGTTTTCCCTCACCTAAATGCTTGACTCACAGCTGTACTGCTCAGTACAATATAATGCACCCATTCTGCTGCAGTATCTGGCTATGTACTACAAAAATACAGAAGAGCAGGACTCTGTTGTCTCTCATGTCTGTTGTGCTGTGTATGGCAGACATCATCAAGGACAACTGAAGATAACAGACAATCTGTGAAGGTGATGAATGCAGAATATCAGTCACATAACAGCCAGGTATAGTGCTATCATCAAGTACTGTACACACATGGCAAATTATTCGGAAAAGTAACCTATTTAGAAGTCTATTGAGAAAGCACCACTAATATGCCACATACCAAAACACTGTGAACATGGCAATTGTGATATAGATTAACAACAAACATCAAACAACAATTATTAAAAATCTGTCAAATTCAGTGTAAAACCAGTTAGTCAAACTGTACAAATCATTACATTGCATCAACAAAATGGCAACCATACATCATCATGTAAGGAGATACTGTATACCAGTATGTAATGATCCTGGGAAGAGGTACCGAGCTACATCACAAGAATTACAACTCCGTCATAGAAAAATCACATCGAAAAAAAAATTCAATTTCACATGGAAGGTTCTGCAGATATTAATAAGAGTCCCCGATATACTCACCCTATGTGGAAAGTAAACATACTTCCTAGGGCTCCTTGCATGGTGAGGATGGTCACAAAACTGCTGAGAGATCAAAGATTTCTACTATATATTTCAGTGCTCCTGATTAAAATCATATGCCAGGTATTTCAAGGTTCTCGGTTTCCATTCACCATTACTGCTACTGCCCATGAGGCCAGGAGGTACCATGGACAGGCAAGTGGTCACCAACATAACGATGAAGAACCGGTCTCCCAACTACTGCACACTACTGAATGCGCTAAGCTGGCAATAGCTTTCTGAGAATACACGTAGCCCTTCCAGGTAAGAAACGAAGAAAGTGCTGACACAGAATGATCAAAGGACAGCTGACATACTGCTAAAAATACTACTGCACTGGTATACACAGGATACGCACATTAGCCATGCAGCTCTATAGAGACTGAACTGTACCTTAGCCAACATGATAAGCGTATAGGAACCGAAGAACAACGGTAGTTGGGACAGTGCTACCAAACCTGGGTCAGGAACCAAAAAATAGGTCACAGTGTTCTTTTATATGGGTAGTGACGGAATCTCATTATTATTCATATTAAGAACTGGAAGCTGAAAGGAACCTGCAGATGTGTCAGTTATCATCACACATAGCTCCGCAGTGAGATCAGGAGAGCAGAGAGCGGCCATGACATGTCTCACTGATGACTCCGCTTTCATTTATAATTATCTCTGGAGGCAGATTATCAGGCAGATCAGTGTTTGGCCCCTAGTCCTGAACAGCTTATTCACAAAAAAACTGGATTTCTCTGGAATAAGACATGGGATCACAGACAAAGGTGGAATTTTATTCAGCTTCCTGTGACCTGAATGCCCATATGGATGCACAGGAGGGCTAATCTTACTGACAGATTCCTTTTAAAGGGACACTGTCACCTGAATTTGGAGGGAACAATCTTCAGCCATGGAGGCGGGGTTTTGGGGTTTTTGATTCACCCTTTCCTTACCCGCTGGCTGCATGCTGGCTGCAATATTGGATTGAAGTTCATTCTCTGTCCTCCGTAGTACATGCCTGCACAAGGTAATCTTGCCCTGCGCAGGCGTGTACTATGGAGGACAGAGAATGAACTTCAATCCAATATTGCAGCCAGCATGCAGCCAGCAGGTAAGGAAAGGGTGAATCAAAAACCCCAAAACCCCGCCTCCATGGCTGAAGATTGTTCCCTCCAAATTCAGGTGACAGTGTCCCTTTAAGTACACTAACAGGGTCAAAAGGTAGTCACAAGCCTCTGGCTCTGTTCCTTGCTCAACCCTACAGTCTTTTGCTTGACTGATATGCAAATGAGGCTTAAGTGCTCATCAATTGAAAAGAAAAGTTCAGGTTGCAGGAGTAAATGTTGTGAATTCCGCTCTTGGGCTCCCTCCGGTGTTTATGAGTGGTAGTGCTGCTGTCTTTGGATCGCAGCATTTATCAGGTGTATCCATTTTTTGCAATTTGGGCTGGGCTATTTAGTCCTGCTTTATCCTTTAGTCAGTGCCAGTTGTCCATTGTTTTTGGAGGATTCACATCCATACCTGGTCTCTCCTGTTTTGCTGTTCATTTCAACAAAGATAAGTTCTGGCTTTGTTTTTGCTGTCCACCTGCTGTGGACCTTATAGTTCTGTGCATTTTCATGTTTTGTCTTGTCCAGCTTTGTCTGTGAAGGATTATTTGCAGCCAAGCTGTGTCTCTGGAGATGCAGATATACCCTCCATGTCTTTAGTCAGATGTGGTGATTTGTATTTTCTGTGGTGGATATTTTCTAGTGTTTTAATACTGACCATATAGTACTCTGTCCTATTCTTTCTTTTTAGCTAGAATGGCCTCCTATGCTAAATCCTGATTTCATGTCTGCGTATGTTATTTCCCTCTCCTTTCACAGTCAATATTTGTGGGGGGCTGTCTATCCTTTGGGGATTTTCTCTGAGGCAAGATAGTTTTCCCGTTTCTGTCTTTAGGGGAAGTTAGTTCTTAGGCTGTGCCGAGGGGTCTAGGGAGTGTTAGGTACTCCCCACGGCTGCTTCTAGTTGCGCTGCTAAGTTCAGGGTTTGCGGTCAGTACAGGTACCACCTTCTCCAGAGTCCGTCTCATGCTGCTCCTAGGCCACCAGATCATAACAAGTAAAGGTGTGGATAAGATTATCTTTCAGAGAGCAACATGACCAAATAAACATTTTGGGGGAGCGGGATGATTGGGATGAGGGATCTTCTGAGATTTCTTTTAAGGAATGACGCAACAGATGCAATTTTACATTATGAGCACCTTCAACAGTGAGGACTCTAGATAACTTAGGGATTGGAAGCATCGGTGCCGCTTTTATCTATCGGTTGTATCTGCATTTCCAGCTCCAGTGCAGGACTTCGAGAACTGTTCATCCTGAACCACCCTTCAGAACAAATACTAGAGGGACACTTAGAACAATTGGAGAGGGACAGGAAACACAACAATGTACCGTAGATTTATACGCCATTCAGTGTCTTTTGTAAGAGACAACTGAAACTAGAACAGCTGCCATCAGTGGTGGTCAACCACTACTTTCCAAGGAACACTCTGAATAACCACTCGGTCAGATGTGGCAAACATTTCGGTGTCATGTGATGATCAGAAAAGATCTGCTTTCTTGTAGTGCCCAAACAGACCAAGGACTGTGCCTGGTACTGCAGATGAGTCCAGCTCATCGACAGGAGGATAAATTACAATATTAGAATCATATATGCAAAAATATGCAAAATCAGCAATATCCTAAATTGCAATATCTGTCCATGGACAGACATAGTGTGTTTAAGGGAAAAAAAACACAAACAAACAGCAGTGTAAAGTACCGTAATTTCAAATTCGAGAAATAATCATTTTTATTTATATTTATTAAAAAAGGAGTATGAAAAATATTCTACATGTAAAACATAAATTATAACTCAAGAGTAATCTGTGCCGCAATGTATCTGAATAACACCATCATTGTAGCGAACACAATAATAAAAACAATAAAGTCCTCCAATAAGAAGTTTATCATCGCTAAGCCGGGTAATACAAAACGCCGAGATGTCTGTCTGTTCAATTTCATGTTTTTATTTCAGTCCTCATTAAAATCAACAATGTCAAAATTAATCCTTCCCTATGTGCCAAACCTATCTATTTCTCACTATTCAAAACACTTGAAAAGCCTAATAACACTGCTCTAGAAGGACAAATTAGGATGGAGTTTCAGGGTGTGCGGCTCACACTGCCAGGAGCACTGCCTGGGGAATTGTGAGTACAAGACCTATCTCCAGCAATAATTCTCTTCTTATTCAGCGGTTAAAGATGACATTCAATTCCTTACATCTGAACTACACTGTGTAGAGAAAAATGAAAATGTATCTTTCTTACAAGATGAACACAATTGCATCCAAAAAAAGCTCTCGTCTGCCTGCAAAAACTATATTTCTATCCATGGAGCAAATCTGTCAATTCCACAAAACAAATTGCATAAATAGATATCTTAGACCTGATAAGGCTGGTGTACTTATTTTGAAATCCAATGTCAAAATGGCGTGGTTCTCCTCCTGCTCTTGCTAGTGCAGCTTTCCTCAGTCTGCACAGCTCTCCAGACTGGCACTATGACTGTTGGTGGAGGAACATGTGACCAGCCCTGTCTATCAGCCTTGTCCAATTGAAAGCCTCACATGAGAAAACTGCTTTTCTATTGGATGAGGTTGATGGACAGGTCAAGTCACATGCTCCTCCACCGGCAGCCATTTTTTGGACTGGAGGGCTGTGCAATCTGTGAGTAAAGCTGCACAGACAAGAGCAGGAGGAGAACCATGCCATTTTAACGTTGGATTTCAAAATAAGTGATCAATAACCGATCAGAATTCTGATTATTAAGTTCTCTCAATTTCAATAATCTTTTAATACAATTGCAGGTCTACACATGCTGTTGAACGGTGGTGGTCAGGATCCTGAGACCTTCACCGAGCGCTCAAAAAACAGTTTTGAAGTGCACTGCTTAGGAGGTTTAAGTCATCAGCGCCTACATGAAGGAAGCAAAGTGTGATGTACGGGCTCAGTAGAAATGCTATGAGATTACGTACAGAGCAGTGTATTGATGTATTGATCCATAGATGGGTGCACTTTAAATGGGTTGTCTGGCCTTATGGTATAAGTATGAAGTGCTTAAGTATATGACTTGCATACATGTGGTCACGCGCTGACTAGATGTACATGGCCTGGATCAATGCAAGCGTATTGAGGCCAGACAAGTGTAGTCGAAATGTGGCAAAAAGAAAAAAAACGTCATGATCGCATGCTGAGAAAACTCAAGTTTGCAATCACATAGATTGACTGCAGACTTGTACCCTAAGGCTGGACAACTCACTATAAAATCACTAAAGGTACTTACTTGAAAAAACATATTTTGTCCTGTTTACTGTAAAGCTTCCATAAATCTCAGACAAGGGGCCGAAATTGAAAATTATGTATGATCCAGGCTACGAAATTGAATATGTAAGGAGACTTTGAACAACAATGAATAAAAGCGGCTTTACTGGCTTTATAAATCTGTGATGTAACACTATAGACTATTAGGAGAAAAGCTGCCCACGTAGCGCGTGTCAATAGAGATGCATTTTACTGCTGCTAATATATCGACTCCTGCAGGCTTCATACTCTAGGCCCATGTCCTAATTTCACCATGGAGGATTTACAGATACAATTATCTAATGTTTGTCACCGAGTAAAGCCTGACTTAGTCCCTTTGCTAATTAAGTTAATCTACAGGAAAACAGAATGTACTGAATGCTGCAGCCTATTTCTCCATTAAATGGAAGCAATTAAAATATACACATAATGAAATAACACAGGAAAATGCAGAATAAAAATAAACTCACTAAATTAGATGAGAAAAAGGGAATCTTGAGCAAACAGAACAGCCTCGCCATTCAATGCAGTGTCTTTAAAGGAAATTACTCATGTTCTTTTTGAAGGACTCGCTATTCTTTCAGCACTTCAGCATGAAAGGCATTAGAAGAGAAAGTGTTGTGAAAAAGGCACAGTGGTTTCCAGCAGGCAAGGATGTAAATGACGTGTAATGTATGTAATGTAATTATCCTATAAAAAGTCCCTAGGCTTCATATTTAATTTAAAAGTGAAAACATATTACCTGCAAATATCCATTTCCATTAGATGCAGTGGTCTCTCTGATCGTGAAATCTTGTTCTTTAGATCCCCAAGGTCTATTGAAATAAACATGTATCGTCGCCCCCTTGGTTTCCTGCAGTGATCACGATCGCACAATTATAGTAGTTGCCTAAATGGCTAAGATTAATGCACTGAAGGGCCAGTGATCCGCCTCTGCCCACATGGAATAAACAGCAAGTTTTAGCGCCTGATAGCATCTCCCCATGCTGTAGGGATCAAGTACAAAAAGGGAAAACTCAAAGCAGCAGCTAGGAAACACCGGTGTATTAACCATGCAGCCTCCTAGAGACTTCTCATCGCACCTCACTCAATATCTCATGTGAATCGCAACGAAACACAAAAGATACTTTAATTTAGGATATCCTCAGAATTCTAGAGCATTGATGGCAGAAACAAAGCACATGGTCCCTGGAGTGTTCGCTTACATTAGTTTCATTTTTATAATCATAGGATAGCTATAAGCATCTCTGGCACATTTATAGTCACTTACTGTCGATTTTCCTATCATGGCAACTTGACGTTTGTACCAATCATCCATTACTCTTTCAGTAAACTACTATTTTCTGATTCCATCCCTCCAAGTACACTGCGTGCAGAATTATTAGGCAAGTTGTATTTTAGAGGATTATTTTTATTATTGATCAACAACTATGTTCTCAATCAACCCAAAAGACAAAAATATCAAAGCTTAATATTTTTGGAAGTTGGAGTGGTTTTTTTTAAGATTTGGCTATCTTAGGAGGATATCTGTTTGTGCAGGTAACTATTACTGCGCAGAATTATTAGGCAACTTAATAAAAAACAAATATGTTCCCATCTCACTTGTTTATTTTCACCAGGTAAACCAATATCAATGCACAAAATTTAGAAATAAACATTTCTGACATGCAAAAACAACCCCCCCCCCCACATTAGTGACCAATATAGCCACCTTTCTTTATGATGACACTCAACAGCCTTCCATCCTTAGATTCTGTCAGTTGCTTGATCTGTTTACGAGCAACATTGCGTGCAGCAGCCACCACAGCCTCCCAGAGACTGTTCCGAGAGGTGTACTGTTTTCTCTCCCTGTAGATCTCACATTTTATGAGGGACCACAGGTTCTCTATGGGGTTCAGATCAGGTGAACAAGGGGGCCATGTCATTTTTTCTTCTTTGAGACCTTTACGGGCCAGCCACGCTGTGGAGTAGTTGGAGGCATGTGATGGAGCATTGTCCTGCATTAAAATCATGTTTTTCTTGAATGATATTGACTTCTTCCTGTACCACTGCTTGAAGAAGTTGTCTTCCAGAAACTGGCAGTAGGTCTGGGAGTTGAGCTTCACTCCATCCTCAACCCGAAAATGTCCTACAAGTTCATCTTTGATGATACCAGCCCATACCAGTACCCCACCTCCACCTTGCTGTTATCTGAGTCGGAGTGGAGCTCTCTGCCCTTTACTGATCCAGACTCTGGCCCATCAAGATTCACTCTCATTTCATCAGTCCATAAAACCTTTGAAAAGTCACTCTTAAGATATTTCTTGGCCCAGTCTTGACGTTTTATCTTCTGTTTCTTGTTCAAAGGTGGTCGTTTTTCAGCCTTCCTTACCTGGGCCATGTCCCTGAGTATCGCACACCTTGTGCTTTATGTTACTCCAGTAACGTTGCAGCTCTGAAATATGGCAAAACTGGTGGCAAATGGCATCTTGGCAGCTTCATGCTTGATTTTCCTCAATTCATGGGCAGTTATTTAGCGCCTTTTCTGCCCAACATGCTTCTTGCGACCCCGTTGGCTATTTGCCATGAAACGCTTGATTGTTCGGTGATCACGCTTCAAAACGTTGGCAATTTCAACACTGCTGCATCCCTCTGCAAGACATCTCACAATTTTGGACTTTTCAGAGCCCGTCAAATCTTTCTTCTGACCCATTTTGCCAAAGGAAAGGAAGTTACCTAATAATTAAGCACACCTTATATAGGGTTTTGATGTCAGACAACACCCCTTCTCATTACAGAGATGCACATCACCTGATTTACTCAATTGGTAGTTGGCTCTCAAGCCTGAACAGTTTGGAGTAGGACAAGATGTATACAAAGTATCATGTGATCAAAATACAACTTGCATAATAATTCTGCACACAGTGTAAAGTCAGATTGGGCACCTTGTTCAATTTATTTCTTTTGAAAACATTTCCCTCCTGAACCTATTAGGGATCAACTACAAGATGGGAAAACGTTGCGTATTGAAAGGAGCAACTTGGATATATATATAAATCATATTACGAACAATCTGCAGTAAATCAAAATACTTCACTATACTATCAAAATCTAAAGAATGATGCTACAGGATTCGGAATGATACATCTTAATCTTGCCATTAAAATGTGGCAGTTAAATAAGTTGCCTTATGAAGACACCATATTGGCACACCCCTCCCGATTAGCCAGCGGAAAGCAGCTAAACTACACAAGCTCCTTCTCTTCACCCGTCCCCTCCTTTGTGCATTGCATAGTTAGATTCGGATTTGGCTGGCCAGCATATAATACTGCCCGGTCCTTACTGCTCCTGCATTGCCCAGCATCTTATCAAGATAAGTTCCAGAAGATCAGACCCTATGGATCAGCTGAAGGCTAGAGTATGATTTTTTTTTTATTGTTTTAAGTCCAAAGTTCCTATTTTAAAAGCAGTGTCGAAAGAGGTATATAGTGTACAGCCACACAACAAAAGGAGCACATTTTACTTCTATTAGATACACAAGTGTTCCTGCAGTGATAATCATAGTGGTCTACAAAATGCTATAGAATAATACACTGAAAGCCATGTAACCCTCTCCTTCTCCACATGGAATAAACCTCAATTTGGGACACTCCTCTATTAGCTCAAAAGGAGATATGTTCTGTACCAGCAGACTCCGTTCAAGTTGTCCTTACAGTATGGATTACAGCCGGAGAAATGCCCGGCTGCCTACCGCTTGCTCGGGAGACCCAGCCGCAATCAGCTGCTCACACTAGTGACCACCATTTTTAAAAGATTGCCGCTAATGAAATAACCCTATTATTAAATGAACAACATCATGAATAAATCTTATTTCTGACACCATGGAACAGCGCATCCTGTAATGTTATTCTGACCCGTCAAAAACTACAATGGGAAGAATCATACCTGTTCAGTATTTTATTTTGGACAACTCTTGCTTACACGTAGTCATAAAATATTGTAATTTGAATAAAGCACAAGACAAGGATGAATCTAGGATACAGATGTGACCAAGTTTATCTATACAAAATGTGCATAACTTAGAACAGAAAGTTATCTTCCTTGAAGGGAACCTGACAGGTCCCCCATGCCCAAACCTCCATCACGTGTTTATTCTTATATTAACACCCCGCCTAACCAGCCCTTTGTAGAGTGATTCCGGTGGATGCCAAAATAGAATTTTAAAAATCCATTAGCAAAAACCAGGGATTCAAGCTTGAGGAGGCTAATTTGCATATTCCAGGTGCCTTCTGGGAAAGCGAAGAGTCTCCCTAAGCTAGAAGATCGTTGGGTACAGCCGGGACCAGCTGCTTGGAAAGAATCACCAAACCGAATTTTTGCCTGTAGGACATTATTGCAAGAGAGCTTGGCTGAGTAGATTACACAAGAAGGAAAACACACAGCAAGTCAGCAGGATCTAGGAGCAACATGGCAGATGTGACAACCTACATGGTGAGCTGCAGCATGTGCTACATGTTCACAGATCGACCAGAAGAAGAATTAAATTTCACCTGTCAGAAGTGTAGACTAGTGGCCCTTTTAGAAGAAAAGGTGCGGGGTCTGGAAGAAAGAATAGCAACCTTGAAACTCATCAAAGAGAATGAAGACTTTCTAGACAGAACAGAAGCATCTCTACTGGTCACAGAAGGTGAAAAAAGTGTCAGAGAACCTCCAAAAGCAGATGAGTGGAAGCATGTGACCAAAAGAAGCAAGAAGACCATGGATAACTCACCAACCACACAACTGAAGAACCGATATCAAATCTTTGTAGAGGATGAAGATTGCACACCTAAGGATGAAGCAATACCAGCAAGCAAAAAAGAAAAGGGCACACAGCAACAAGTGACAGCAAAAAGTACAGCCAAGAAGCAACGAAGAGTGGTGGTGGTGGGAGACTCACTACTGAGAGGCACAGAAGCAGCCATCTGCAGACCGGACATAACTGCAAGAGAAGTATGCTGCCTTCCAGGTGCGATGATCAAGGATGTGACCGATAGGATACCAAAGCTCTTCAGCTCCAAGGACGTCCACCCATTTCTTCTGATACATGTTGGCACCAATGACACGGCAAGGAAGGACCTACCGACAATCTGCAAAGACTTTGAAGAGTTGGGGAAGAAAGTAAAGGAACTGGATGCACAGGTAGTTTTTTCTTCTATCCTTCCAGTAGACGGGCATGGCACCAGGAGATGGAACAGGATCCTTGATGCAAACAACTGGCTAAGACGATGGTGCAGACAACAAGGATTCGGATTCCTGGACCACGGTGTGAATTACTTGTACGATGGACTCCTCGCCAGAGACGGACTACACCTCAACAAACCTGGGAAACACACATTCGCCAGAAGACTCGCTACACTCATCAGGAGGGCGTTAAACTAGAAGAAGAGGGGACGGGAAGAAAAACATTAGACTTGAACAAAGAAGATCCAGGAAAACATACTCAGAAGGGAGGTAAGAACATTTCTAAAACAATCCACAGCGAGGAGATTGGAACAAAACAAAATCCTCTAAACTGCATGCTTGCAAACGCCAGAAGCCTGACAAACAAGATGGAAGAACTAGAAGCAGAAATAACTACAGGTAACTTTGACATAGTGGGAATAACCGAGACATGGTTAGATGAAAGCTATGACTGGGCAGTTAACTTACAGGGTTACAGTCTGTTTAGAAAGGATCGTAAAAATCGGAGAGGAGGAGGGGTTTGTCTCTATGTAAAGTCTTGTCTAAAGTCCACTTTAAGGGAGGATATTAGCGAAGGAAATGAGGATGTCGAGTCCATATGGGTCGAAATTCATGGAGGGAAAAATGGTAACAAAATTCTCATTGGGGTCTGTTACAAACCCCCAAATATAACAGAAACCATGGAAAGTCTACTTCTAAAGCGGATAGATGAAGCTGCAACCCATAATGAGGTCCTGGTTATGGGGGACTTTAACTACCCGGATATTAACTGGGAAACAGAAACCTGTGAAACCCATAAAGGCAACAGGTTTCTGCTAATAACCAAGAAAAATTATCTTTCACAATTGGTGCAGAATCCAACCAGAGGAGCAGCACTTTTAGACCTAATACTATCTAATAGACCTGACAGAATAACAAATCTGCAGGTGGTCGGGCATCTAGGAAATAGCGACCACAATATTGTACAGTTTCACCTGTCTTTCACTAGGGGGACTTGTCAGGGAGTCACAAAAACACTGAACTTTAGGAAGGCAAAGTTTGACCAGCTTAGAGATGCCCTTAATCTGGTAGACTGGGACAATATCCTCAGAACTAATAATACAGATAATAAATGGGAAATGTTTAAGAACATCCTAAATAGGCAGTGTAAGCGGTTTATACCTTGTGGGAATAAAAGGACTAGAAATAGGAAAAACCCAATGTGGCTAAACAAAGAAGTAAGACAGGCAATTAACAGTAAAAAGAAAGCATTTGCACTACTAAAGCAGGATGGCACCATTGAAGCTCTAAAAAACTATATGGAGAAAAATACTTTATCTAAAAAACTAATTAAAGCTGCCAAAAAGGAAACAGAGACGCACATTGCTAAGGAGAGTAAAACTAATCCCAAACTGTTCTTCAACTATATCAATAGTAAAAGAATAAAAACTGAAAATGTAGGCCCCTTAAAAAATAGTGAGGAAAGAATGGTTGTAGATGACGAGGAAAAAGCTAACATATTAAACACCTTCTTCTCCACGGTATTCACGGTGGAAAATGAAATGCTAGGTGAAATCCCAAGAAACAATGAAAACCCTATATTAAGGGTCACCAATCTAACCCAAGAAGAGGTGCGAAACCGGCTAAATAAGATTAAAATAGATAAATCTCCGGGTCCGGATGGCATACACCCACGAGTACTAAGAGAACTAAGTAATGTAATAGATAAACCATTATTTCTTATTTTTAGGGACTCTATAGCGACAGGGTCTGTTCCGCAGGATTGGCGCATAGCAAATGTGGTGCCAATATTCAAAAAGGGCTCTAAAAGTGAACCTGGAAATTATAGGCCAGTAAGTCTAACCTCTATTGTTGGTAAAATATTTGAAGGGTTTCTGAGGGATGTTATTCTGGATTATCTCAATGAGAATAACTGTTTAACTCCATATCAGCATGGGTTTATGAGAAATCGCTCCTGTCAAACCAATCTAATCAGTTTTTATGAAGAGGTAAGCTATAGGCTGGACCACGGTGAGTCATTGGACGTGGTATATCTCGATTTTTCCAAAGCGTTTGATACAGTGCCGCACAAGAGGTTGGTACACAAAATGAGAATGCTTGGTCTGGGGGAAATTGTGTGTAAATGGGTTAGTAACTGGCTTAGTGATAGAAAGCAGAGGGTGGTTATAAATGGTATAGTCTCTAACTGGGTCGCTGTGACCAGTGGGGTACCGCAGGGGTCAGTATTGGGACCTGTTCTCTTCAACATATTCATTAATGATCTGGTAGAAGGTTTACACAGTAAAATATCGATATTTGCAGATGATACAAAACTATGTAAAGCAGTTAATACAAGAGAAGAATATGCTACTTAGTCTCAGTTGAGGGGGTGTTGGTTTCCCCAGACTAGTCATCCTATTATTCATGTAACTGTACCCCATTGGGCGTGATAGTCGTCATGTGTGCGACTCATCATTTCATATCAGTGCGCAGTGTAGTTGGGGACCAGTTGTACTTTTAACCCCTTCCCGACCTATGACGCCACGTAGGCGTCATGAAAGTCGGTGCCAATCCGACCCATGACGCCTATGCGGCGTCATGGAAAGATCGCGTCCCTGCAGGCCGGGTGAAAGGGTTAACTCCCATTTCACCCGATCTGCAGGGACAGGGGGAGTGGTAGTTTAGCCCAATGGGGGTGGCTTCACCCCCTCGTGGCTACGATCGCTCTGATTGGCTGTTGAAAGTGAAACTGCCAATCAGAGCGATTTGTAATATTTCACCTATTATAACGGGTGAAATATTACAATCCAGCCATGGCCGATGCTGAAATATCATCGGCCATGGCTGGAAATACTAATGTGCCCCCACCCCACCGATCGCCCCCGCAGCCCCCCGATCTGGCCGGTACACTGCTCCGGCTCCCCTCCGTCCTGTGCTCCGCTCCCCCCGTGCTCTTGTCCGCTCCCCCCGTGCTCCAATCACCCCCCCGTGCTCCAATCACCCCCCCGTGCTCCAATCACCCCCCCTGCACTCCGATCCACCCCCTCCGTGCTCCGTTCCACCCCCCGTGCTCCATTCCAGCCCCCTCGTGCTCCATTCCAGCCCCCCCGTGCTCCGTTCCACTCCTCCCGCGCTCCGATTCCCCCCCCGTGCTCCGATCCCCCCCCGTGCTCCGATCCCCCCCCTGTGGTCTCCCCCCCACCCCATCATACTTACCGATCCAGCCGGGGTCCCGTCCATCTTCTCCCTGGGAGCCGCCATCTTCCAAAATGGCGGGCGCATGTGCAGTGCGCCCGCCGAATCTGCCGGCCGGCAGATTCGTTCCAAAGTGCATTTTGATCACTGAGATATAATCTATCTCAGTGATCAAAATAAAAAAAATAATAAATGACCCCCCCCCCCTTTGCCACCCCCATTGGTAGGGACAATAAAAAAATAAAGAAATTTTTTTTTTCCACTAATGTTAGAATAGGGTTAGGGTTAGGGGTAGGGTTAGGGGTAGGGTTAGGGCTAGGGTTAGGGCTAGGGTTAGGGCTAGGGTTAGGGCTAGGGTTAGGGCTAGGGGTAGGGTTAGGGCTAGGGTTAGGGTTTCGGTATGTGCACACGTATTCTGGTCCTCTGCGGATTTTTCCGCTGCGGATTTGATAAATCCGCAGTGCTAAACCGCTGCGGATTTATGGCGGATTTACCGCGTTTTTTTCTGCGCATTTCACTGCGGTTTTACAACTGCGATTTTCTATTGGATCAGTTGTAAAACCGCTGCGGAATCCGCACAAAAGAAGTGACATGCTGCGGAATGTAAACCGCTGCGTTTCCGTGCAGTTTTTCCGCAGCATGTGTACAGCGATTTTTGTTTCCCATAGGTTTACATTGAACTGTAAACTCATGGGAAACTGCTGCGGATCCGCAGCGTTTTCCGCAGCGTGTGCACATACCTTTAGAATTAGGCTATGTGCACACGGTGCGGATTTGGCTGCGGATTCGCAGCAGTGTTCCATCAGGTTTACAGTACCATGTAAACATATGAAAAACCAAATCCGGTGTGCCCATGGTGCGGAAAATACCGCGCGGAAACGCTGCGTTGTATTTTCCGCAGCATGTCAATTCTTTGTGCGGATTCCGCAGCGTTTTACACCTGTTCCTCAATAGGAATCCGCAGGTGAAATCCGCACAAAAAACACTGGAAATCCGCGGAAAATCCGCAGGTAAAACGCAGTGCCTTTTACCCGCGGATTTTTCAAAAATGGTGCGGAAATATCTCACACGAATCCGCAACGTGGGCACATAGCCATAGGGTTAGGGTTGGAATTAGGGTTGTGGTTAGGGTTGGGGGTGTGTTGGGGTTAGGGTTGTGGTTAGGGGTGTGATTAGGGTTATGGCTACAGTTGGGATTAGGGTTAGGGGTGTGTTGGGGTTAGTGTTGGAGGTAGAATTGAGGGGTTACCACTGTTTAGGCACATCAGGGGTCTCCAAACGCAACATGGCGCCACCATTGATTCCAGCCAATCTCGTATTCAAAAAGTCAAATGGTGCTCCCTCACTTCCGAGCCCCGACGTGTGCCCAAACAGAGGTTTACCCCCACATATGGGGTACCAGCATACTCAGGACAAACTGCGCAACAATTACTGGGGTCCAATTTCTCCTGTTACCCTTGTGAATCTAAAAAAATGCTTGCTAAAACATCATTTTTGAGGAAAGAAAAATGATTTTTTATTTTCACGGCTCTGCGTTGTAAACGTCTGTGAAGCACTTGGGGGTTCAAAGTGCTCACCACATATCTAGATAAGTTCCTTGGGGGGTCTAGTTTCTAAAATGGGGTCACTTGTGGGGGGTTTCTACTGTTTAGGCACACCAGGGGCTCTGCAAACGCAACGTGACACCCGTAGACCATTCCATCAAAGTCTGCATTTCAAAAGTCACTACTTCCCTTCTGAGCCCCGACGTGTGCCCAAACAGTGGTTTACCCCCACTCATGGGGTATCAGCGTATTCAGGAGAAACTGGACAACAACTTTTGGGGTCCAATTTCTCCTGTAACCCTTGGGAAAATAAAAAATTCTGGGCTAAATAATTATTTTTGAGGAAAGAAAACGTATTTATTATTTTCACGGCTCTGCATTATAAACTTCTATGAAGCGCTTGGGGGTTCAAAGTGCTCACCACACATCTAGATAAGTTCCTTTCGGGGTCTAGTTTCCAAAATGGGGTCACTTGTGGGGGGTTTCTACTGTTAAGCCACATCAGGGGCTCTGCAAACGCAACGTGACGCCCACAGAGCATTCCATCAAAGTCTGCATTTCAAAACGTCACTACTTCACTTCCGAGCCCCGGCATGTGCCCAAACAGTGATTTACCCCCACATATGGGGTATCAGCGTACTCAGGAGAAACTGGACAACAACTTTTGGGGTCAAATTTCTCCTGTTACCCTTGGGAAAATAAAAAATTGCAGGCTAAAAGATCATTTTTGAGAAAATAATTTTTTATTTTTATTTTCATGGCTCTGCGTTATAAACTTCTGTGAAGCACTTGGGGGTTCAAAGTCCTCACCACACATCTAGATTAGTTCCTTTGGCGGTCTAGTTTCCAAAATGGTGTCATTTCTGGGGGATCTCCAATGTTTAGGCACACAGGGGCTCTTCAAACGTGACATGGTGTCCGCTAATGATTGGAGCTAATTTTCCATTTAAAAAGCCAAATGGCGTGCCATCCCTTCCGAGCCCTGCCATGCGCCCAAACAGTGGTTTACCTCCACATATGGGGTATCAGCATACTCAGGACAAACTGGACAACAATATTTGGGGTCCAATTTCTCCTATTATCCTTGGCAAAATAGGAAATTCCAGGCTAAAAAATCATTTTTGAGGAAAGAAAAATTATTTTTTATTTTCATGGCTCTGCGTTATAAACTTCTGTGAAGCACCTGGGGGTTTAAAGTGCTAAATATGCATCTAGATAAGTTCCTTGGGGGGTCTAGTTTCCAAAATGGGGTCACTTGTGGGGGAGCTCCAATGTTTAGGCACACAGGGGCTCTCCAAACGCAACATGGTGTCCGCTAACAATTGGAGCTAATTTTCCATTCAAAAAGTCAAATGGCGCGCCTTCCCTTCCGAGCCCTGCCGAGTGCCCAAACAGTGGTTTACCCCCACATATGAGGTATCGGCGTACTCGGGAGAAATTGCCCAACAAATTTTATGATCCATTTTATCCTACTGCCCATGTGAAAATGAAAAAATTGAGGCGAAAATAATTTTTTTGTGAAAAAAAAGTACTTTTTCATTTTTACAGATCAATTTGTGAAGCACCTGAGGGTTTAAAGTGCTCACTAGGCATCTAAATAAGTTCCTTGGGGGGTCTAGTTTCCAAAATGGGGTCACTTGTGGGGGAGCGCCAATGTTTAGGCACACAGGAGCTATCCAAACGCGACATGGTGTCCGCTAACGATGGAAATAATTTTTCATTCAAAAAGTCAAATGGCGCTCCTTCCCTTCCGAGCCTTACCATGTGCCCAAACAGTGGTTTACCCCCACATGTGAGGTATTGGTGTACTCAGGAGAAATTGCCCAACACATTTTAGGATCCATTTTATCCTGTTGCCCATGTGAAAATGAAAAAATTGAGGCTAAAAGAATTTTTTTGTGAAAAAAAGTACTTTTTCATTTTTACGGATCAATTTGTGAAGCACCTGGGGGTTCAAAGTGCTCACTATGCATCTAGATAAGTTCCTTGGGATGTCTAGTTTCCAAAATGGGGTCACTTGTGGGGGAGCTCCAATTTTTAGGCACACGGGGGCTTTCCAAACGTGACATGGTGTCCGCTAAAGAGTGGAGCCAATTTTTGATTCAAAAAGTCAAATGGTGCTCCTTCCCTTCCAAGCCCTGCCGTGCACCCAAACAGTGGTTTACCCCCACATATGAGGTATCAGCGTACTCAGGACAAATTGGACAACAACTTTCGTGGTTCAGTTTCTCCTTTTACCATTGGGAAAATAAAAAAATTGTTGCTAAAAGATAATTTTTGTGACTAAAAAGTTAAATGTTCATTTTTTCCTTCCATGTTGCTTCTGCTGCTGTGAAGCACCTGAAGGGTTAATAAACTTCTTGAATGTGGTTTTGAGTACCTTGAGGGGTGCAGTTTTTAGAATGGTGTCACTTTTGGGTATTTTCAGCCATATATACCCCTCAAACTGACTTCAAATGTGAGGTGGTCCCTAAAAAAAATGGTTTTGTAAATTTCGTTGTAAAAATGACAAATCGCTGGTCAAATTATAACCTTATAACTTGACAAATCGCTGGTCAAATTATAACCCTTATAACTTCCTAACAAAAAAAAATTTTGTTTCCAAAATTGTGCTGATGTAAAGTAAACATGTGGGAAATGTTATTTATTAACTATTTTGTGTCACATATCTCTCTGGTTTAACGGAATAAAAATTCAAAATGTGAAAATTGCAAAATTTTCAAAATTTTCGCCAAATTTCCGTTTTTATCACAAATAAACGCAGAATTTATTGACCTAAATTTACCACTAACATGAAGCCCAATATGTCACGAAAAAACAATCTCAGAACCGCTAGGATCCGTTGAAGCGTTCCTGAGTTATTACCTCATAAAGGGACACTGGTCAGAATTGCAAAAAACGGCAAGGTCTTTAAGGTCAAAATAGGCTGGGTCATGAAGGGGTTAAATGATACTATTCATTTTACTACATAGTATACTCGTAAATGGGGGAAAAAATTCCAAGTGCAGTGAAACTGAAAAAAACAATTCTGACATTTTTGGGGAATCTTTTATTACGGTGGTAATATGATTATCCTCATCAATATGATTACGGTGATACCAAAAATGTTCACTTTTTTATTATTTTACAAGTGAAAGAAAACAATGAGAAGTTTTCAAAAATAACTTCTGCAGTTGTGTAGCTATTTTCCAAGACCCTTAAGATTTTTATTTTTCATCAAATGAGGCTATGTGATAAGTTATTTATTGCGGAATGAGACAACATTTTTATTAGTATCATTTTAGGATAGATGTGACTTTTAGATCTCTTGCTAAAGAATTTTTTGTGAAACTGCGGTGACCAACAAAATGTAATTTTGTCGTTCTTGAATTTTTTCCTTTTACGGCGTTTCTTGATTGGGTTAATTGTCTTTATATTTTGATAGATTGGATTTCTGAATGCGGTGATACCACTATATATATATATATATATGTACACACACACACATATACACACACATACTTTTTTCCTTTTTTATTATCTATTTTTAAAGGGGGGAAGTGTAGTGCTTTAAACTTTGTTTTTTATCATATTTTTTCAAAAAATGTTTATTTTTTTTATTGTTCTTGTTATACCCCTTAGGGGATTTGAAGATGTGATTGTCTGTTCGTTTGTGTTATATTCCACAATCCGGTCAAGTTCTAATTTTTCTCTATGTTACAGTGACCAAATTAATAGATAGTGGTTACAATAAGGTTCACTATTCAAGAATATCTGTCACTAATACATCTTGCATATATAAATAAGTGTACTTACTTTTAAGATCCATGTCAGATTGACTTAGAGCCCATACGTCTATGCATCACGGTCCGAGCATTGATGGGCTGGCAGGAGCACTCCTGACCAAATCGTGACCGCTACATATAGTTCTATGAGGCGGTTATGCTCAGGTCAGTAGCCCCATGACCAGTCTGTGCATTGTGGTCCGTGCTCGGACCATGTTACATGGATGTTTGCATGAGCTCTAACTCATCTGTTTTGAAAGTTTTCTCATCTGATGTTAAGATGAGAATGTTTAGAGTCCACAGAAATGGTAAAATAATTGATGAGTCCAAGTGTATTCTTGTGCTAAACTCTATCTCTCTCCGGCCAACCAACCTGATTGATAAGCTCCTCAGTGTCCCTCCTCCCTGCTGTCCAAGTCTCACTCTGCTCAGTACAAGCTACAGCTTGAAAGTTTTAGACTTGGTGGATGAAGCTTGGAAAGCTCACTATTAGGCTATATGCACACGTTCAAGTTTTTTCGCGATAAAAACGCTATAAAAACTCATTAAAAACGCATACATTATGCATCCTATCATTTAGAATGCATTCTGCATGTTTTGTACACATGATGCGTTTTTCTAATGCGAAAAAAACACATCGCGGTAAAAAAAGCAGCATGTTCATTAATTTTGCGGATTTTCTGCGTTTTTCCCGCTATTCTATGCATTAGGAAAACCGCACAAAAATCGCACCAAAAACGCTTAAAAAAAACGTGAAAAAAACGCATGCGGATTTCTGGCAGAAATGTCCGGTTTTTGTCAGGAAAATTTCTGCAAGAAATCCTGACGTGTGCACATACCCTGATACTTGGTTTCTTGGTTATGTACCGTTTCTGGGATGGACTTTGAAAAGACGTGCATCAGCCACATGAGGTCTAAGTTATATGCACTTTGTGTTGTCAATCAGGTGACAGATTCTTCAAGTATAAAAAAAAAATCAATTTTAAAAACAATTATTACAATAATAAAAAACTCATCTTAAAGCTCTCTTTAACCCCTTCATGACCCAGCCTATTTTGACCTTAAAGACCTTGCCGTTTTTTGCAATTCTGACCAGTGTCCCTTTATGAGGTAATAACTCAGGAACGCTTCAACGGATCCTAGCGGTTCTGAGATTGTTTTTTCGTGACATATTGGGCTTCATGTTAGTGGTAAATTTAGGTCAATAAATTCTGCGTTTATTTGTGATAAAAACGGAAATTTGGCGAAAATTTAGAAAATTTCGCAATTTTCACATTTTGAATTTTTATTCTGTTAAACCAGAGAGTTATGTGACACAAAATAGTTAATAAATAACATTTCCCACATGTTTACTTTACATCAGCACAATTTTGGAAACAAAATTTATTTTTGGTAGGAAGTTATAAGGGTTAAAATTTGGCCAGCGATTTCTCATTTTTACAACGAAATTTACAAAACCATTTTTTTTAGGGACCACCTCACATTTGAAGTCAGTTTGAGGGGTCTATATGGCTGAAAATACCCAAAAGTGACACCATTCTAAAAACTGCACCCCTCAAGGTACTCAAAACCACATTCAAGAAGTTTATTAACCCTTCAGGTGCTTCACAGCAGCAGAAACAACATGGAAGGAAAAAATGAACATTTAACTTTTTAGTTACAAAAAATATCTTTTAGCAACAATTTTTTTATTTTCCCAATGGTAAAAGGATTAACTGAACCACGAAAGTTGTTGTCCAATTTGTCCTGAGTACGCTGATACCTCATATGTGGGGGTAAACCACTGTTTGGGCGCATGGCAGGGCTTGGAAGGGAAGGAGCGCCACTTGACTTTTTGAATCAAAAATTGGCTCCACTCTTTAGCGGACACCATGTCACGTTTGGAGAGCCCCCGTGTGCCTAAAAATTGGAGCTCCCCCACAAGTGACCCCATTTTGGAAACTAGACCCCCCAAGGAACTTATCTAGATGCATAGTGAGCACTTTGAACCCCCAGGTGCTTCACAAATTGATCTGTAAAAATGAAAAAGTACTTTTTTTCACAAAAAAATTCTTTTAGCCTCAATTTTTTCATTTTCACATGGGCAACAGGATAAAATGGATCCTAAAATTTGTTGGGCAATTTCTCCTGAGTACACAGATACCTCATATGTGGGGGTAAACCACTGTTTGGGCACTCGGCAGGGCTCGGAAGGGAAGGCGCGCCATTTGACTTTTTGAATGGAAAATTAGCTCCAATTGTTAGCGGACACCATGTTGCGTTTGGAGAGCCCCTGTGTGCCTAAACATTGGAGCTCCCCCACAAGTGACCCCATTTTGGAAACTAGACCCCCGAAGGAACTTATCTAGATGCATATTGAGCACTTTAAACCCCCAGGTGCTTCACAGAAGTTTATAACGCAGAGCCATGAAAATAAAAAATAATTTTTCTTTCCTCAAAAATGATTTTTTAGCCTGGAATTTCCTATTTTGCCAAGGGTAATAGGAGAAATTGGACCATAAATGTTGTTGTCCAGTTTGTCCTGAGTACGCTGATACCCCATATGTGGGGGTAAACCACTGTTTGGGCGCACGGCAGGGTTCGGAAGGGAAGGCACGCCATTTGGCTTTTTAAATGGAAAATTAGCTCCAATCATTAGCGGACACCATGTCACGTTTGGAGAGCCCCTGTGTGCCTAAACATTGGAGATCCCCCAGAAATGACCCCATTTTGGAAACTAGTCCACCAAAGGAACTAATCTAGATGTGTGGTGAGGACTTTGAACCCCCAAGTGCTTCACAGAAGTTTATAACGCAGAGCCATGAAAATAAAAAAAAAATATTTTCTCAAAAATGATTTTTAGCCTGCAATTTTTTATTTTCCCAAGGGTAACAGGAGAAATTTGACCCCAAAAGTTGTTGTCCAGTTTCTCCTGAGTACGCTGATACCCCATATGTGGGGGTAAACTACTGTTTGGGCACATGCCGGGGCTCGGAATTGAAGTAGTGACGTTTTGAAATGCAGACTTTGATGGAATGCTCTGCGGGCGTCACGTTGCGTTTTCAGAGCCCCTGATGTGGCTAAACAGTAGAAACCCCCCACAAGTGACCCCATTTTGGAAACTAGACCCTGAAAGGAACTTATCTAGATGTGTGGTGAGCACTTTGAACCCCCAAGTGCTTCATATAAGTTTATAATGCAGAGCCGTGAAAATAATAAATACGTTTTCTTTCCTCAAAAATAATTATTTAGCCCAGAATTTTTTATTTTCCCAAGGGTTACAGGAGAAATTGGACCCCAAAAGTTCTTGTCCAGTTTCTCCCGAGTACGCTGATACCCCATGTGTGGAGGTAAACCACTGTTTGGGCACACGTCGGGGCTCAGAAGGGAAGTAGTGACTTTTGAAATGCAGACTTTGATGGAATGGTCTGCGGGCGTCACGTTGCGTTTGCAGAGCCCCTGGTGTGCCTAAACAGTAGAAACCCCCCCAAGTGACCCCATTTTAGAAACTAGACCCCCCAAGGAACTTATCTAGATATGTGGTGAGCACTTTGAACCCCCAAGTGCCGAAACCCTAACCCTAGCCCTAACCCTAGCCCTACCCCTAACCCTAACCCTATTCTAACATTAGTGGAAAAAAAAAATCTTTATTTTTTACTGTCCCTACCTATGGGGGTGACAAAGGGGGGGAGGGTCATTTATTATTTTTTTTTGATCACCGAGATATAATCTATCTCAGTGATCAAAAGGCACTTTGGAACGAATCTGCCGGCCGGCAGATTCGGCGGGCGCACTGCGCATGCGCCCGCCATTTTGGAAGATGGCGGCGCCTGGGGAGAAGACGGACGGAACCCGGCAGGATCGGTAAGTATGATGGGGTGGGCGGGAGCACGGGGGGGGGGTCGGAGCATGGGGGGGTGGATCGGAGCGCGGGAGGGGTGGAACGGAGCACGGGGGGGTGGAACGGAGCATGGGGGGGTGGAACGGAGCACGTGGGGGTGGAACGGAGCACCGGGGGGTGGAACGGAGCACGGGGGGGTGGAACGGAGCACGGGGGGGGTGGAACGGAGCACGGGGGGTGGATCGGAGTGCAGGGGGGGTGATTGGAGCACAGGGAGGGTGATTGGAGCACGGGGGGAGCGGACAAAAGCACGGGGGGGAGCCGGAGCACAGGACGGAGGGGAGCCGGAGCAGTGTACCGGCCAGATCGGAGGGCTGGGGGGGCGATCGGTGGGGTGGGGTGGGGGCACATTATTGTTTCCAGCCATGGCCGATGATATTGCAGCATCGGCCATGGCTGGATTGTAATATTTCACCCGTTATAATAGGTGAAATATTACAAATCGCTCTGATTGGCAGTTTCACTTTCAACAGCCAATCAGAGCGATCGTAGCCACGGGGGGGTGAAGCCACCCCCCCTGGGCTAAACTACCACTCCCCCTGTCCCTGCAGATCGGGTGAAATGGGAGTTAACCCTTTCACCCGGCCTGCAGGGACGCGATCTTTCCATGACGCCACATAGGCGTCATGGGTCGGATTGGCACCGACTTTCATGACGCCTACGTGGCGTCAAAGGTCGGGAAGGGGTTAATAGTAAATGTTCATGAAAGAATGAACTTCTATTAATCTCCTCAGATTGCAAAATGACTCCGGACCATTAAATTCTACAAAAAAATTAAATACATTTCTTATTTTAAAAGGTAAACTCAAGTGTTTTTTAGACTCCAAACTAACGTAATCTATGTGAAGTCTCTGTAATGTTGATTAAATCAATAACATGCCCGAGAACACGTGCAAATGTATTCATTCCCATGGCCGAAGCAGATCACGGAGGAGAGTGACCTGTCAGTCACTGACAAGAAGCCGCCGGCGGGCAGGTAAAGCGGGAGAGAGGCCAAGACCCCTGCACTTGTGGCTCATTTGAATAAAAATTTACCAATGCATTTCTGTAAACCAGAAGCACAGACTTATAAAACAAAGGGCGTTTACATAGATGTTAGTTTGGGGTCTAAAAACCTGCTGGTTCACTTAAAGAGGTTCTCCGGTCCAAATCGATAAGTCTGCAGTAACATAGTAACATAGTTAGTAAGGCCGAAAAAAGACATTTGCCCATCCAGTTCAGCCTATATTCCATCATAATAAATCCCCAGATCTACGTCCTTCTACAGAACCTAATAATTGTATGATACAGTATTGTTCTGCTCCAGGAAGACATCCAGGCCTCTCTTGAACCCCTCGACTGAGTTCGCCATCACCACCTCCTCAGGCAAGCAATTCCAGATTCTCACTGCCCTAACAGTAAAGAATCCTCTTCTATGTTGGTGGAAAAACCTTCTCTCCTCCAGACGCAAAGAATGCCCCCTTGTGCCCGTCACCTTCCTTGGTATAAACAGATCCTCAGAGAGATATTTGTATTGTCCCCTTATATACTTATACATGGTTATTAGATCGCCCCTCAGTCGTCTTTTTTCTAGACTAAATAATCCTAATTTCGCTAATCTATCTGGGTATTGTAGTTCTCCCATCCCCTTTATTAATTTTGTTGCCCTCCTCTGTACTCTCTCTAGTTCCATTATATCCTTCCTGAGCATCGGTGCCCAAAACTGGACACAGTACTCCATGTGCGGTCTAACTAGGGATTTGTACAGAGGCAGTATAATGCTCTCATCATGTGTATCCAGACCTCTTTTAATGCACCCCATGATCCTGTTTGCCTTGGCAGCTGCTGCCTGGCACTGGCTGCTCCAGGTAAGTTTATCATTAACTAGGATCCCCAAGTCCTTCTCCCTGTCAGATTTACCCAGTGGTTTCCCATTCACTCTGTGTGACTGCAGACTTAAGAATCCCCCCAGTGCAAGCACTGTGAGGATTCACCTGTTTCTGAGCCGGGGGACAAGAGGATAAGTATGAGTTATACATACTGCCGGCCAGTGTGTGGACAAGTGTATGGAGCAAGGCCACACCCACAGGATGGTCCCTGGCCGGGAGTATGTATAACGCATAGATACCCTCTGATCACGACTCAAAAACCGGTGAATCCCTGCAGCACATACTGCATGTTGGGGGAATTCATAAGTCGCCAGAGTGACGCCAAACTTATCGATTTGGACCGGACAACCCCTTTAACTGTACTTTATTATGTCTTATGCAGCATTGCTTCTAATGGAGACATCTCCATCACACGGCACCCAATAGAGGCATCAAATGATGGCATGGATAGTGCCAGTAATCCATAGTACAGAGCCTATGGTGGCAATGCACAGCCTCCTCCACCTGCTGTGTGCTTAGATTCCGCTTACATGCACATAAAGATCTTCGGTCCTTGCAGTCTCATTGCTTTTCCCAAGATGCATTTCTGTATAGGTAAACTATGCATGTTGTCCCTCTATAATGAGTATACAGTTCTATGAATATGTATGAGAAAGCCATGACATTTACAAATAGTATAGATTCCGCAAAGAGATATAAAGCAGCTGAGGTAGCTTCAGAATATTAAATCAATCAATCTCCATACTGTATTGTACTTTTTTCTTTCTTTAGTTGGTTGGGGGTGTCTTAATTTAGATACATACAATACAAAATAAAATCCAGACAATTTAGCATTGAAATAGACAAGAATGCAAAAATAAGCTATTACAGTGTAATCCAACCACTGACAACATGGTTAAATGCCAAGACAAGAGCACAGTGGCTGAGCTTGTGGTTTGCTTGTATGAGTGATTAATTAGCCTGAAACAACCACTCGACTCTTGCATAGATTAAGCTCAAGAGAACAAGATCAGACCTAAATGGGAGTTGGGGGTCAACGATGATGTAAATCAGTAATAGCTGTACAATCACTTCTCCTGTGGGGACCAGTGATTAACACGCTTTCTACAAGAAGAAACACTGGATTTATGAAGAGCTTTCATCCATTTTTCACATTTGTTATACTGCATGTGAGCTGTAGCAGACCTCCTAACTGAGGCTTATTTGGCTCAGTATATGTTCTTTGACAGTTACCTGATGGTTTAATTGCTTGCTGGTTTTAAATAATTTTATCATTACGATGGCGGAAATCATCTTCTCATACATGGACTTTCTGGTGGCTCACGCACATACACAGAAGCCAATCTAAACATGCAGAGCTGCAGCAAAAAATCATGAGAGTGATATTACAGTAGACTGATGGGACAAGAGGTGTACTTCAGAACATTACCATAAAGTCACAGATAGATAGATATAGATACAGTAGATAGTGGGCCGTATTTAAAGCTTATGCTGCCCTAGGCACCTTTAGTGCTACCTCCCCCATTGGTGAGTATGACACTATCGGCAGTGACTGGCAAAAATCGCTGATGTGAAAGTAGCCTTTTGCAGCATATCCGGCAGTTTATCCGCATGTGCCGCGTAATGGATCACTTACGGCAACACTGCGTTCAGCCTCATTCATTCCCTATGGGACTTGCGGACATGTGCGGCACTTGAGGTTTTGCAGTGATCCGGCAAATTCGGTACTTGCAGCAATGGAAAAAAAACACTGCTAGCAGTGTTATTGTTGTCTCATCGCAAGTGCAACACCGCAAGTGCCGCACATGTCCACAAGTAGCCATCACTACCTGTCCCTGCACCTTGCTAGCTCATCCCTAACCATTCCTCCCTGATCTGAAACTACACTATAAAGCTTTAGAAAAACAATTAACTGACATATTTCTACGATAATGAGGGCCCCAGGCTACGGCGTAGACTGGGACGGGCAGTCTCCGGGTCTCCTTTCTCTCTCTGTGCACACCCTCAGTCCCTGCATCACTGCCTGTGCACAGACATCCCTCCACCGGACTCGGTAATCACCGCGCACAGTAACATACCGGCAAAGGTGTATCTAGGTTTTCTGGCACCAGAAGCAAGAATTCAGTTTGCAACTCCCCTAATCCCTACCTCCCCCCCCCCCCCCCGAGACATATGCGATTTTCACACTAGGTCATGTACCGACGAGCTCCTCTCCCTAATGCTCTCAATGTTCAGTGAACAACAGGGAAACAGAAGGGAAGCTCAATGTCACAGGATCACAAGTATGGATATCGCATATGAGTGAAGTGTCCATGTGACGACTGCTGGAACCTGCAGAGCTGAATCCTGACATTGCAGGCTTATGAATTCTCACAACTAAGGCACTGCACACTTTTAGGATTCTCTCTTGCCGGTGGACAATCATGTCAGCACAAGCACGTGATTTGTATACTTCTGACCACATTCCGACTATACGTGCTCTGCCTCGCTCAGTTCATTTTCATTGACTGAGGCCACACATGTCTAGTCAGCATGTGACCGGATGCATGTAAATCGCCAGCGTGAGAGAATCCTGACAGCATGCAGTGCGCACTGTGCGAACTCAGAAGTCTGCAGTCCCAAAGAATGACTGCAGACCTGGAAATCATCTTAAATGCCCCTAACATAAATAAAAACATAAAAGTTGGTATCACACATAACATTTACATCCAGGTACCTTTATACATGGTGTGCAGAATTATAAGGCAAGTTGTATTTTAGAGGATTATTTTTATTATTGATCAACAACTATGTTCTCAATCAACCCAAAAGACAAAAATATCAAAGCTTAATATTTTTGGAAGTTGGAGTGGGTTTTTTTCAGATTTGGCTATCTTAGGAGGATATCTTTTTGTGCAGGTAACTAAAACTGTGCAGATTAGGCAACTTAATGAAAACCAAATATATTCCCATTTCACTTGCTTATTTTCACCAGGTAAACCAATATCACTGCACAAAATTTAGAAACAAACATTTCTGACATGCAAAAACAACCCCCCCCAAATTAGTGACCAATATAGCCACCTTTCTTTATGATGACACTCAACAGCCTTCCATCCATAGATTCTGTCAGTTGCTTAATCTGTTTACGATCAACATTGCGTGCAGCAGCCACCACAGCCTCCCAGACACTGTTCCGAGAGGTGGACTGTTTTCCCTCCCTGTAGATCTCACATTTTATGATGGACCACAGGTTCTCTATGGAGTTCAGATCAGGTGAACAAGGGGGCCATGTCATTTTTTCTTCTTTGAGACCCTTACTGGCCAGCCACGCTGTCGAGTACTTGGAGGCATGTGATGGAGCATTGTCCTGCATGAAAATCATGTTTTTCTTGAAAGATACTGACTCCTTCCTGTACTACTGCTTGAAGAAGTTGTCTTCCAGAAAATTGCAGTAGATCTGGGAGTTGAGCTTCACTCCATCCTCACCCCGAAAAGGTCCCACAAGTTCATCTTTGATGATACCAGCCCATACCAGTACCCCACCTCCATCTTGCTGGTTCTGAGTTGGAGTGGAGCTCTCTGCCCTTTACTGATCCAGCCTCTGGCCAATCCATCAAGAGTCACTCTCATTTCATCAGTCCATAAAACCTTTGAAAAGTCAGTCTTAAGATATTTCTTGGTCCAGTCTTGACGTTTTATCTTATGCTTCTTGTTCAAAGGTGGTCGTTTTTCAGCCTTCCTTACCTTGGCCATGTCCCTGAGTATCGCACACCTTGTGCTTTTTTTTTATCGTTGCAGCTCTGAAATATGGCAAAACTGGTGACAAATGGCATCTTGACAGCTTCACGCTTGATTTTCCTCTATTCATGGTCAGTTATTGTGCGCTTTTTTGCCCAACACGCTTCTTGTGACCCTGTTGGCTATTTGCCATGAAACGCTTGATTGTTAGGTGATCACGCTTCAAAACGTTGGCAGTTTCAAGACTGCTGCATCCCTCTGCAAGACATCTCACAATTTTGGACTTTTCAGAGCCCATCAAATCTCTCTTCTGACCCATTTTGCCAAAGGAAAGGAAGTTACCTAATAATTAAGCACACCTTATATACGGTTTTGATGTAATTAGACAACACCCCTCCTCATAACAGAGATGCATATCACATGATTTACTTAATTGGTAGTTGGCTGAAGCCTGAACAGCTTGCAGTAGGACAACATGTAGAAAAAGTATCATGTGATCAAAATACAACTTGCGTAATAATTCTTCACACAGTATATGATGTGGTCTCTGGAGTCATTCTCCTTTTCTTCATCTTGTCCAGACCCCATGATGAGATTTCTCATCCACAGCTCATCTCTGCAGACTTCCATCTTCCTCCGTTCCTTATGGGCATCCACATGATGCCCATAAAGATACAAGTGTCATTATAATGCTCCTGAATGAATAATTGCCCCTCACTATATTGTCTGCTCAAAATATGACCCCCACATTGTCCCTCTTATGGTACATGCTCTTCACACTGACCTCTCCTTTCCATACCGTCCCCCTCTTCACACTGTCCTCTCACATTGTATCCCCCCAATAGGGCCCAGTATTTATACTGTACTCTCTCATCACACTCCCTCTCCTTGGTATACTGTCCCCTCCTGGCTGTGCTCTTAAATTGTCCCCCATGCTACAAACTCACTACTCAGTTTCTATTCTGTGCCCATTCACTTTTCTCCCCCCATACTGTCTCCTCACACTATTCACCTCCCTCCTCATACTGTCTCCTCTCACATCCCTCCTGTTCACCATACTGTCTCCTCATATTTACCCCCTCACTTTCTATACTGCTTGCTCACCTCACTCCCCATACTGTGTTTGCACACATCCTATCACCCTCACTCCCTGTACTCTGTCCACATACATTTCTCACATCGCTACTCATACTGTGTCCACATACATTCCCCCATTCGCTCCCCATACTGTCTGCACCCATCCCCCCATACGGTTTCCTAATATATGCCCCATTCCCCCATACAGTTTCCTGATACATGCCACCCATTCCCCAGTACTGTTTCCTCATACATGCCCCCCATTCCCCTGTATTGTTTCCCCAACTCCCCTGTTATGATCCGGTGACCTTGGAGCTGCATGAACACTTTCACTGGAGATGGTGGCACTATACTGACTGCAATCCTGAACTTAACACCGCAGCTAGAAGTAGATGTGAAGTGTACCTAACACACCTAGACACCTCGTCACAGCCGGAGGACTAAATACCCCTAAAGATGGAAATTGGAATACTATCTTGCCTCAGAGAAAATCCCCAAAGGATAGACAGCCCCCCACAAATATTGGCGGTGAGTCGGAGAGGAAAAAACATACACAGGCAGAAAAACAGGATTTAGCACAGGAGGTCACTCTAGCTAGATAGGACAGGATAGGACAGAGTTCTGTGCGGTCAGTATTAAAACCCTTCAAAATCATCCACAGCAGAATAGTTAGATGTAGGAAGTTTTTTTTGTATAAAGATGTAGGAGCGTAAATCTGCAACTCCAGTGAATCCTACAATCAGAGCAGGAATAAAAATGAAACAAGCACACAACAGTGTGCCACAGATACAAACAACCAAACACTTATCTTTGCTGAATTTGGCAGCAAGCAGGAGAAGCCAGAAAATGATCCAACACTTCACAAGGAACATTGACAACTGGAAAGGGCTAAAGGATCCTGCACACCTAAATATCCCAGTCAGAATTGTAATCATCCGATACACCTGGCCAGGACTGCGAGTCAGAGACAACTGCATTCCCATCTACAACCACTGGAGGGAACCCAAGAGCAGAATTCACAACACTCCCTCTTTGCTCTTCATTTTGTGTCCTCAAATCTCCCCCACACATTAAACACCCCATCCCCACACACACAATAAATCACCCCATCTCCACTCCAAATCTCACCCCACACATTAAAAACCTGTATCACCAGTCCAATTCTCCCCACACATAAATCCCCTCATCCCCACTCAAATTCTCTACACACATAATAAATCCCCACGTGCACTTAATCTTCGGTGTCTTCTGCTCCACTGGAGCACATATCATCATTGTTTGCCTCTGCACAGCGAGTGAGCGAAATCAGCAGCGTGATCACATGATCTGATCACGCTGCTCATGTCGCTCTGACCCGACAGTCAGAGCCTCAATTGACCTTACTTCTGTAAGATGCAAGTACAATTGATCCTTTGGCAGGGGCGGACACTGACAGCTTGGGGCCCCTGCGCAAGAAATGTGTGTGGGCCCCTTTCCTTTTATGGCAACTAAGCTATATATAATGCCACACACACATACATGTGTAGATATTGCATGCCATATATACTCGAGTAGAAGCCGACCCAAGTATAAGCCAAGGAACCTAATTTTGCCATGGAAAACTGGGCAAGCTTATTGACTCGCGTACAAGCCAGGTATGCATTGTTCCCTCATTCCTATCCTGGTAGGTGTGGCTCCCCCGTCCTGTCCTGCTCTGTGTGGCTCCCCCTGTTGTATGCATGGCTCCCCCTATTGTATGCATGGCTCCCCAGTCTCATCTTATGTGTGGCTCCCACCCCTCCCATCTTGTATGCATGGCTCCCACCCCTCCGATCTTGTATGCATGGCACGGCGCCCCCCCATCCTTGTATGCATGGGTCCCCTGTCCCAACTTGTATGCATGGCTCCCCCCTCCCATCCTTGTATGCATGGCTCCTCCTCCTCCCATCCTTGTATGCATTGCTTGGCTCTCCCCTACCATCCTTGTATGCATGGCTATCCCCTCCCATCCTTGTATGCATGGCTCCACCTTCTCTCATTCTTATATGCATGGCTCGGCAAACCCCTCCCATCCTTGTATGCATGGCTCCCCTGTTATGACCTGGTGGTTAGGAGCACCCGACCTGATAGTTAAACTCATACAGGACGAGCTCTGGGATGTGGGAGCTCTGCTGACCGCAAGCCCTAATCCTATCACACACACTAAAAATAGCCGTGGAGCGCTCCTGACGCTCCCTAGGCACCTCGTCACAGCCTCAGAGCTAGCTAGCCCTAGAGATAGAAAATAAAGCCTACCTTGCCTCAGAGAAATTCCCCAAAGGAATAGGCAGCCCCCCACATATAATGACTGTGAGTAAAGATGAAAGTCACAAACGCAGAAATGAAATAGGTTTCAGCAAAGAGAGGCCAGACTTACTAAATAGACAGAGGACAGGAAAGGAATCTTTGCGGTCAGCACAAAAACCTACAAAAGACCACGCAGAGTGTGCAAAAAAGACCTCCGCACCGACTCACGGTGCGGGGGGGGGGGGGCACTCTGCATCCCAGAGCTTCCAGCTAGCAAGACAAAATCAGGATAACCAGCTGGAGAAAGAAACAATGAGCAAAAATAACAATAAGGAACTTAGCTTCTGCAGGAGAAGACAGGTCACCAGGCAGATCCAGGAGCGAACTGAACCAATGCTAAAACATTGACAGCTGGCATGGAGTAACGATCTGAGTGGAGTTAAATAGAAAAGCCAACCAAAGGATAAACCACGTCACCTGTGTAAGGAACCTCAGAAGCAGCAGCTTCACTCATAGCCACCAGAGGGAGCCCATAGACAGAACTCGCTGAAGTACCATTCACGACCACAGGAGGGAGTTCGACAACAGAATTCACAACAGTACCCCCCCCTTGAGGAGGGGTCACCGAACCCTCACCAGAGCCTCCAGGCCGATCAGGATGAGCCAAATGAAAGGCACGGACAAGATCGGCAGCATGAACATCAGAGGCAAAAACCCAGGAATTATCTTCCTGACCATAACCCTTCCACTTGACCAGGTACTGGAGTTTCCGTCTCGAAACACGAGAATCCAAAATCTTCTCCACCACATACTCCAACTCCCCCATGACCAACACCGGGGCAGGAGTATCAACGGAGGGAACCATAGGCGCCACGTATCTCCACAACAACGACCTATGGAACACATTATGGATGGCAAAAGAAGCTGGAAGGTCCAAATGAAATGACACAGGATTAAGAACCTCAGAAATCTTATATGGTCCAATGAAACGAGGCTTAAACTTAGGAGAGGAAACCTTCATAAGAACGTGACGAGATGACAACCAAACCAAATCCCCAACACGAAGTCGGGGACCAACACAACGCCGGCGGTTAGCGAAATGTTGAGCCTTCTCCTGGGACAATGTCAAATTGTCCACCACATGAGTCCAAATCTGCTGCAACCTGTCCACCACCGCATCCACACCAGGACAGTCCGAAGGCTCAACCTGCCCTAAAGAGAACCGAGGATGGAAACCAGAATTGCAGAAAAAAGGAGAAACTAAAGTAGCCAAGCTGGCCGGATTATTAAGGGCGATCTCAGCCAAAGGCAAGAAGGACACCCAATCATCCTGATCAGCAGAAACAAAGCATCTCAGATATGTCTCCAAAGTCTGATTAGTTCGTTCGGTTTGGCCATTAGTCTGAGGATGGAAAGCCGAAGAAAAAGAAAAATCAATGCCCATCTTAGCGCAAAAGGACCGCCAAAACCTCGAAACAAAATGGGAACCTCTGTCCGAGACAATGTTCTCCGGAATGCCATGCAAACGAACCACATGCTGGAAAAACAATGGCACCAAATCAGAGGAGGAAGGCAGTTTAGATAAGGGTACCAAATGGACCATCTTAGAGAAGCGCTCACAAACCACCCAAATGACCGACATCTTTTGAGAAACAGGGAGATTAGAAATAAAATCCATGGAAATATGCGTCCAGGGCCTCTTTGGAATCGGCAAGGGCAAAAGCAACCCACTGGCACGAGAACAGCAGGGCTTAGCCCGAGCACAAATCCCACAGGACTGCACAAAAGAACGCACATCCCGTGGCAAAGAAGGCCACCAAAAAGATCTAGCCACCAAATCTCTGGTACCAAAGATTCCAGGATGACCAGCCAATACTGAACAATGAATCTCCGAGATAACTCTACCAGTCCATCTATCAGGGACAAACAGTTTCTCCGTAGGACAACGGTCAGGTCTGTCAGCCTGAAACTTTTGCAGCACACGCCGCAAATCAGGGGAAATGGCAGACAAAATTACCCCTTCTTTAAGAATACCCGCCGGCTACGGAATACCCGGAGAGTCAGGCACAAAACTCCTTGACAGGGCATCGGCCTTCACATTCTTAGATCCCGGAAGGTATGAAACCACAAAATCAAAACGGGAGAAAAAGAGCGACCATCGAGCCTGTCTAGGATTCAACCGTTTGGCAGACTCGAGATAAGTCAAATTCTTGTGATCCGTCAAGACCACCACGTGATGTTTAGCTCCTTCAAGCCAATGTCGCCACTCCTCGAATGCCCACTTCATGGCCAACAACTCCCGATTGCCCACATCATAATTGCGCTCAGCAGGCGAGAATTTTCTAGAAAAGAAGGCAAAGGGTTTCATCACCGAGCCATCAGAACTTCTTTGCGACAAAATAGCCCCTGCTCCAATTTCAGAAGCATCAACCTCCACCTGAAAAGGGAGCGAAACATCTGGCTGGCACAACACAGGGGCAGAAGCAAAACGACGCTTCAACTCCTGAAAAGCCGCTACAGCCGCAGAGGACCAATTGACCACATCAGCACCTTTCTTGGTCAAATTAGTCAACGGTTTAGCAATACTGGAAAAGTTAGCGATGAAGCGACGATAAAAATTAGCAAAGCCCAGGAACTTCTGCAAGCTCTTCACAGATGTCGGCTGAGTCCAATCGTAAATGACCTGAACTTTAACAGGGTCCATCTCGATAGTAGAAGGGGAAAAAATGAAACCCAAAAATGAAACCTTCTGAACTCCAAAGAGACACTTTGACCCCTTCACAAACAAGGAATTTGCACGAAGGACCTGGAACACCATTCTGACCTGCTTCACATGAGACTCCCGATCATCCGAAAAGACCAAAATGTCTTCCAAATATACAATCATAAATCTATCCAGATACTCTCGGAAGATGTCATGCATAAAGGACTGAAACACAGATGGAGCATTAGAAAGTCCGAATGGCATAACCAGGTACTCAAAATGGCCGTCGGGCGTATTAAATGCTGTTTTCCATTCATCACCCTGTTTAATTCGCACAAGATTATACGCCCCTCGAAGATCTATCTTGGTGAACCAACTAGCCCCCTTAATCCGAGCAAATAAATCAGACAGCAGCGGCAAAGGATACTGAAATTTGACTGTGATCTTATTAAGAAGGCGGTAATCAATACAAGGTCTCAAAGAACCATCCTTCTTGGCCACAAAAAAGAACCCTGCTCCAAATGGTGCCGACGACGGACGAATATGACCCTTCTCCAAGGATTCCTTTATATAACTCCGCATAGCGGCGTGCTCTGGCACAGATAAATTAAACAGACGGCCCTTAGGAAACTTACTACAAGGAATCAAATTAATAGCACAGTCGCAAACCCTATGAGGAGGTAGGGCACCAGATTTGGGCTCTTCAAATACATCCCGGTAATCTGATAAAAACTCAGGGACTTCAGAAGGAGTGGAAGGCGAAATTGACAGCAATGGAACATCACCATGTACCCCCTGACAACCCCAGCTGGACACAGACATAGATTTAAAAATCCAATACTGGATTATGGACCTGTAGCCATGGCAACCCCAAAACGACCACATCATGCAGATTATGCAACACCAAAAAGCGAATATCCTCCTAATGTGCAGGAGCCATGCACATGGTCAATTGAGTCCAGTACTGAGGCTTATTCTTGGCCAAAGGCATAGCATCAATTCCTCTCAATGGAATAGGATACTGCAAGGGCTCCAAGAAAAAACCACAGCGCCTGGCAAACTCCAAGTCCATCAAATTCAGGGCAGCGCCTGAATCCACAAATGCCATTACAGAATAGGATGACAGAGAGCAAATCAGAGTAACAGACAAAAGAAATTTAGACTGTACCGTACCAATGGTGGCAGACCTAGCGAACCGCTTAGTGCGCTTAGGACAATCGGAGATAGCATGAGTGGATTCACCACAGTAAAAACACAGCCCATTCCGACGTCTGTGTTCTTGCCGTTCAGCTCTAGTCAAAGTCCTATCACATTGCATAGGCTCAGGCCTATGCTCAGAGAATACCGCCAGATGGTGCACAGCTTTGCGCTCACGCATGCGCCGATCGATCTGAATGGCCAAGGACATAGACTCATTCAGACCAGCAGGCGTGGGAAATCCCACCATGACATCCTTAAGGGCTTCAGAAAGACCCTTTCTGAAAATTGCCGCCAGGGCACATTCATTCCACTGAGTAAGAACAGACCACTTTCTAAACTTCTGACAGTACACCTCCGCTTCATCTTGACCCTGACACAAAGCCAACAAGATTTTCTCTGCCTGACCCACTGAATTTGGTTCATCATAAAGCAATCCAAGCGCCAGAAAAAACGCATCTACATCTCGCAATGCAGGATCTCCTGGCGCGAGGGAAAATGCCCAGTCTTGAGGGTCACCACGCAACAAAGAAATTATGATTTTTACTTGTTGAACGGGGTCACCAGAGGAGAGGGGTTTCAAAGCTAGAAACAGTTTACAATTATTTTTGAAATTCAAGAATCTAGATCTATCCCCAGAAAATAAATCAGGAATAGGAATTCTAGGCTCTAACATAGGATTCTGAACCACAAAATCTTGAATGTTTTGTACCCTTGCAGTGAGACGATCCACACAAGAGGATAGACCCTGAATGTCCATCTCTACACCTGTGTCCTGAACCACCCAAAGGTCTAGGGGAAAAGAAAGACAAAACACAGTGCAAAGAAAAAAAAATGGTCTCAGAAGTCCTCTTATCCCTCTATTGAGATGCATTAATACTTTGGGCCAGCTGTACTGTTATGACCTGGTGGTTAGGAGCAAGATTGCCTTGTGCAGGCATGTACTACGGAGGACAGAGAATGAACTTCAATCCAATATTGCAGCCAGCATGCAGCCAGCAGGTAAGGAAAGGGTGAATAAAACACCCAAAAACCCCGCCTCCATGGCTGAATATTGTTCCCTCCAAATTCAGGTGACAGTGTCCCTTTAAGGGAATATTTCCTCTTTCTTGTCGCTAACCAGTATTGACATTGGAGGCAAGTCGGATGCGGCATGTGATGAGGTTTTTTTTTTATCACTGTACCCTGGTTGTCAGCAGAGTTACAAAGTGGTAACGCTTTCCCTCACAAATCAGAAAACATTAGAAAATCACGAACAACAATTGCATGATGCTACAAGTTTTTGACCACTCTCACTTTTGACTGCTCAGGGAGTTCTCTGCAGTCAAGTATCTTTCCACCAGGCTCACTAGATGATCTGCATTCTGGGGATCTACTTGGGCAACCCAGCTTTGCATGGATTTAGGTAGTAAGTGGATAAATCTGTCCACTAGAAATCTTTCCAACATCTGTGCTGGAAAGCAGGTCTCAGGCTGCAGCCATTTTTGAACCAGGTGTAACATGTCAAACATACAGTCATGGCCAAAAGTATTGACACCCCTGCAATACTGTCAGATAATACTCAGTTTCTTCCTGAAAATTATTGCAAACACAAATTATTTGGTATTATCTTCATTTAATTTGTCTTAAATGAAAAAAAAACGCAAAAAGAATTGTCCTAAAGCCAAATTGGATATAATTTCACACCAAACATAAAAAAGGGGTTGACAAAAGTATTGGCACCCTTCGAAAAATCATATGATGCTTCTCTAATTTGTGTAATTAACAGCACCTGTAACTTACCTGTGGCACCTAACAGGTGTTGGCAATAACTAAATCGCACTTGCAGGCAGTTGACATGGATTAAAGTTGACTCAACCTCTGTCCTGTGTCCTTGTGTGTACCACATTGAGCATGGAGAAAAGAAAGAAGACAAAAGAACTGTCTGAGGACTTAAGAAACCTAATTGCGAGGAAGCATGAGCAATCTCAAGGCTACAGGTCCATCTCCAAAGACCTAAATGTTCCTGTGTCTACCATGCGCAGTGTCATCAAGAAGTTTACAGCCCATGTCACTGTGGCTAACCTCCCTAGATGTGGACGGAAAGGGAAAATTGACAAGAGATTTCAACGCAAGATTGTTTGGATGTTGGATAAAGAACCTCGACTAACATCCAAACAAGTTTAAGCTGCCCTGCAGTCCGAGGGTGCAACAATGTCAACCCGTCCTATCCGTCGGTGTCTGAATGAAAAAGGACTGTATGGTAGGAGACCCAGGAAGACCCCACTTCTTACCCCGAGACATAAAAAAGCCAGGCTGGAGTTTGCCAAAACTTACTTGAAAAAGCCTAAAACGTTTTGGAAGAATATTCTCTGGTCAGACGAGACAAAAGTAGAGCTTTTTGGGCAAAGGCATCAACACAGAGTTTACAGGAGAAAAAAGAGGCATTCAAAGAAAAGAACACGGTCCCTACAGTCAAACACGGCGGAGGTTCTCTGATGTTTTAGGGTTGCTTTGCTGCCTCTGGCACTGGACTGCTTGACCGTGTGCATGGCATTATGAAGTCTGAAGACTACCAACACATTTTTCAGCATAATGTAGGGCCCAGTGTGAGAAAGCTGGGTCTCCCTCAGAGGTCATGGGTCTTCCATCAGAACAATGACCCAAACACACACTTCAAAAAGCACTAGAAAATGGTTTGAGAGAAAGCACTGGAGACTTCTGAGGTGGCCAGCAATGAGTCCAGACCTGAATCTCATAGAACACCTGTGGAGAGATCTAAAAATGGCAGTTTGGAGAAGGCACCCTTCAAATATCAGGGACCTGGAGCAGTTTGCCAAAGACAAATGGTCTAAAATTCCAGCAGAGCATTGTAAGAAACTCATTGATGGTTACCGGAAGCGGTTGGTCGCAGTTATTTTGGCTAACGGTTGTGCAACCAAGTACTAGGCTGTGGGGGGGGGGGCAATACTTTTGTCTGGCCCATTTTTGGAGTTTTGTGTGAAATGATCAATGTTTTGCTATTTGCTTCATTCTCTTTTGTGTTTTTTCATTTAAGACAAATTAAATTAAGATAATAATACCAAAGAATTTGGGTTTGCAATCATTTTCAGGAAGAAACTGAGTATTATCTGACAAAATTGCAGGGGTGTCAATACTTTTGGCAATGACTGTAAGACCAGGGCAGCTTGTGTTTTGGTAGTGCCAGAGGTGCACCCGTTGCGCCCTGATGGACTGGATTACACCCGAAAGGGTCAGAAGCCCTGTCTTCAGCTTGCCCTTCCCTTTGACATCCTGAAGTTCATATTATATGACGCTGTGTACTTAAGATTGTTCATATTGGCTTTCTACCCAGCTAATTCTTCTCTTTTTTCTGCCCTATGCAAAAATGAGAAGCGTCTTGTCCCTGCATTTATCATTCTCTTCAAATTCTGACCCAGCTGTTCCGCTCCTCCCCAGCAATTGACTTTTGCGGTGACTTAAGTCATACTGGGAAAATTGACCTGTTTCTACGTAGAGCTTCGAAGGATTCAGTTAGTCAGTTTTTAATTCTGTGATGCCATAGACCTTATGGAAAACAGAAGGATTAGCAGCGTAGAAAGGCAAATTGAGCAATTGTAACTGTGCCATATGACAATTGCAATATATTTTAAGGATACAACATTTGATGGGAGTGCTTCTTTAAAGAATGCGGTATTACATAGAGCTTTTTTCAAAAGAATGGGTTGTTTTCCAGAGTAAGATTTTGGAAGACAGGTAATGATTTATTACCTCTCAAGTCATTTTATCCTTTAGCACTTACTATTCCTCACACAGATTTGGCTGATTTCACATCTTCATTGGAAGCTCTATGAGGAGCCTTCATCGCAGATTTCATTACATCTGACAGAAAAATAGCTGAACATGTAACTTTTAATCCTGTCAGGGCAATATACTCCTTGGCAGAACCTCCTACCGAGCGTGCATGTATATGGGAGAGCCAGGAGAGTCAGCTGTTTGGGAATTAGTGTTCGGCTAAGGTATATGTCATTGTTAAGATTAAGTCACACTTCTGTAGGATCTCCTGATGTATATCTCTGACGGAGGACAGCATTATGCTCCACGGTGTAGTCATACTGCTATTAGTCTTCCCTTGTAATAGGGACCCGATGCCGCTCCCCCACCTCCACACCACAGCCGCTACATCCAGACTATAACATGCGCCCCCCATTTTCCTCCAAATTTTGGAGAAAAAAAGTGCGTCTTATAGTCCGAAAAATACGGTATATATATTACCATGTAACATGTATGGAATACTTTAAGGTTTCCATAAAAAAAATACAGATGCAAATTAGCCAAGAGGTCACTGTTTTGTATTCTCTTAGGTGAAGAGACCTTTGGACATGTTTGGTGTTTAGGCCAGGAGCTTTCATTGTGCTTTATGCCAAATACAGGCTCATATCGGAATGTGAACAGTGACAGATATTCTCATTATATTACATTGAGTTCCTAGGATTAGAGAGTATATTCGTCTGTAAACTCTCCTGAGCGTATAATTAAACACAGATTTTTCAGGATGAAACTCTGAACACATTTTTATACACTCGTGTGAACCTACCCCTAAGGCCATGTGCACATGGTGGGTATTTGATCAGTATTTTACATTAGTAGTTCTAAGCCAAAATCAGGAGTGGGTGATAAATACAGAAGTGGTGACCTGTTTCTATTATACTTTTCCTCTGATAGTTACACTGCTGGTTTTGGCTTACAATACACATTTTCAGTACGGTAAATATGGCATGAGTTTTTATATCCTCAGCATGTTCATTTTTCCAATGGATATGTACCACTGCTTATATCTACTTCAATAGGGTTTTGGGGGCTGGGGACAGTCTGTATACAGTGAAATGTAAAAGTTTGGGCACCCCGTTCAAAATTACTGTGAACAGTTAAGCAAGTTGAAGATGAGATGATGTCTAAAAGGGCTAAAGTTAAGGATGCCCCATTTCCTTTGTATTTTAGGTAAATGTATACATATTTTTAATCATAAAACAGTATTTTATATGGCCTTTTTGGAATAATACTGACAAATCTGGAAATATTTGGTTATTTATTCTGTATATATGCCCCCTTGACTGATGTGACTTATGCCATGGTCTAGGTTGGCCTTATTGGAAAGCTGCCCCTGTAACCATGATAAGGAATTAATAAGTTCTTAAAAGGGGTTGTCCACTACTTGGAAAACCCCTTCTTGATATAAATGTTTGGCCCGATAAAATTTTAAAAAACCTATACTCGCCTCATATGTCGGTGCCATTCCAGTGGTGCCGGCAAGCGCGGTCCCGAGGCTCTCAAGAGGTTATGGCATGTGAGCCCAATGCCCCTCCGGCCTCACTGTCCCTGCCTTCATACAAATTGCAAAGAAGAAGTGAGAGTTCATCTGAAGCCCTGACTTCAGCCTCGTGTTCAATTCATCCAAATCTCAGTGTACCCCAAAGAGAAACTGACATGTTACGAATTTGAAACACACACAGCAGGTCAGTTTATGCCGAGTAGAAAAAAAGTACAGCAGGCTCAAGATTTCCATAAACCCCATCACCTTTCCTGGATTGGTAAGATGCTGCGAAAAATAGGCAGCACCAAAACTAACCCACAACTCATTGTGGGAACTTAACCTTAGTGTCTTATACCAACAAAAGTGTAACTGTTGTGTTACGCCGGGTCTTTAGGCTTCCACCATTTAGGTCTCTATTTTGTGATAGCTGACATTTCACAATTTCTGCATGATAAGAAAACAGATATTACACTACTAGCAGGAAAGATGTTCCATTTTGTTCTTAGGATGTTGTAAAGCGTTATCTGGTCTAACATTCATGTTCGGAGATATCCTACGGAATATCTGGCACAGTGTCCTCTTTTCATGGCAGAGACTACATCAGCAACATTGTACTTGGCAGCATCTCACCTTGCAGCTCCGCCGAGCTAACCATGGAGGAAATTACATTTAATGAATATCATGTTACAAAGGATAATTGTTTATAAGGCACTGGGGACTGGACGGGTGGCTTCTGCTGCATTATCCAAGGAAAAATGCAAATAATTAAAACTTCTTAAAAAAAGGTAAAGTTCTGAAGATGAAATAACGCCATAAAAGACAAAATGAGGATACAAATCACACTTTACCAGACAGAACTAGGTTGATTATAACAAGAAAAAGGAACATATGTACTTTTACAGACGTGGCACAGCAAGGTAGAAAAATAGTGATATAAATTATATATCATCAAAAAAAAAAGAAACAAAAAAAAAGATAAAATATAATACAAATGTGATAATACAGGGAATGCTCGACTTAAAAAGCCTGGCGACATGGCTTTATGATCCCAGTCCACTTGTAAAGATTTTATATACAATGTGAAGTGGATCTCTTTGGGCTCAATTATTGGCTGCCAAATGCCACTTTTGAGTGCGCTGGGAAGCCAGGATTATGACAACTGATATGATATAAAGAATCTGTCATCTAATCCTGACAGCACTAATCAGCTTAGTGTACGTTCACTTCCAGCTAAAGAAAGTGTTGCTATCCTCCGCTGGGGTATGGAACATTTACCAATTTAAAGCTACAGTAATTCTATCTTGCCGGACAGACATCCAGGCAGTTTTTGATTCAGTTCCTGAGAGCTGATTTATTTGAGCTAAAATCTGAGACAAAAATATGAAGTACAGTATTTTTCAGATTATAAGACACACTTTTTTTTCTCCAAATTTGGGAGGAAAGTAGGGGTGAGTCTTCTAGTCCAAAGTGATCTTACCAGGATGGGAGTAGTCAGGGGTGGAGTGGGGTCACAGGATGCAGGCGGTGGCTGGAGTGCGGCAATGCTGCGATGCCTGGGCGCTCATTCTTTGTCGGCACTGGTGAGTGGAGGTTCTTTTCCCGTATATTATTATTATTATTTATTATTATAGCGCCATTTATTCCATGGCGCTTTACATGTGAGGAGGGGTATACATAATAAAACAAGTACAATAATCTTGAACAATACAAGTCACAACTGGTACAGGAGGAGAGAGGACCCTGCCCGCGAGGGCTCACAATCTACAAGGGATGGGTGAGGATACAGTAGGTGAGGGTAGAGCTGGCCGTGCAGCGGTTTGGTCAATCGGTGGTTACTGCAGGTTGTAGGCTTGTCGGAAGAGGTGGGTCTTCAGGTTCTTTTTGAAGGTTTCGATGGTAGGCGAGAGTCTGATATGTTGTGGTAGAGAATTTCAGAGTAGGGGGGATGCACGAGAGAAATCTTGTATGCGATTGTGGGAAGAGGAGATAATAGGGGAGTAGAGAAGGAGATCTTGTGAGGATCGGAGGTTGCGTGCAGGAAAGTACCGGGAGACGAGGTCGCAGATGTATGGAGGAGACAGGTTGTGGATGGCTTTGTATGTCATGGTTAGGCTTTTGTACTGGAGTCTCTGGGTGATGGGGAGCCAGTGCAGGGATTGACAGAGGGGAGAGGCCGGGGAATAGCGGGGGGAAAGGTGGATTAGTCGGGCAGCAGAGTTTAGAATAGATTGGAGGGGTGCAAGAGTGTTAGAGGGGAGGGATATATATATCCCTTCGGCGGTATTCAGGTAAATGACTGCCAGAGGCGGACCATGCACAGAATGAGATCTCAAGAAATGATATCTCATCTTCCGTGATTTCAATCTGAGTATGCGCCACCACTGATGGCCATTTTCCCAAAGCCCACTGCAGGGAACTGATTGGGAATGGTAACTTAGCTTACTGGCGCCAATATCTAATGAGCGCCCAGGCACTGCAGCATCACTATACTCCTGCAGTCGCAGACCTTATAAAGCAGCGGCCCCGCCTTTTGTCACCCGGCTCCACAGCAGATTATTTTGGATAATCTGCACCATTTAACTGTCCTGGCAGTGGATGTGATTTTATGAAAACTCACGAAACTGAGCGTCTAAAGATGCTATTTAACTGCGCATATTTTGATGTGCGTTTCTTCTCTATAGGTTTTCTACAGAGAATGTGGAAAAGCTACTACTAAGTGCAGAATCACAATTTCCAAACTAAAAATAAGTCAGCACAAAAACATACATTAAATAAAGGGGAAAATGCATTAAAAACCTGCAAAAAATGCAATAATTGGGGATTATTATTATTGCGTATTTTGGTGCGGGCACCTGCAGAAAACAAGCAGACGCATGTACGTGCATTATACATCACATAGCAGACATTGCCTGCTTGACCTGTGTTGCATCCAAAGATGCCCTTTAGCTCCAGCCTTAATTTAAGTTCCCACAATGAGCTTTTGGTGCATTTTTGATGCTACATATTTTTGTCTTACAGTTCCAGCAAAGTAGATGGGATTTATAAAAATCTCATGCTATGCTTTTTTTCATACTATGTAAATTGATCTGTGGTGCATGTTCCAAACCCACAACATGTCAATTCCTTGTGGGTACTCTGAATTTAATGTGCAATGTGCATAAAAATGCATTAGATGCGGATAATCTGCAAATAAAAAAAGGTACATGTGGAAATGTACGGTATTAAAGTATGCAATCAACACATGACTGTATCAATGAAGTTTTGTCAAAGCCAAACACCAGTTAAGAGTAAGAAAGTTTGGATTTGATACTAAGAGCCACATTCAACCCTGATAGATGATCGCAATCCACATCCAGAGTCCTCTGGATAGTGACATCCGGTTTCCCTGCCCTTCCCCAGTAGTTACAGCCAGAGCCCCCCACCACCACTATAGTGATAGCCAAAACTTCCCCCCCCAGAAATCACACTGAGACCTATGGCCGCCCTGTGCAGTATCAGTGTCAGACTGGGGTGTTAAGGGCCCACATTTAACAGCAATTAAAAACACAATGGAAAAAATGCATGTAACCTTACATATGTGCAGAAATGCTGCAACATCAAAAACTCACCAAATACTCATCGTGACAGCATAGCCTTCTTGTAAAAAGTGGAAATGCTCCCTTTAACTGAGGGAGTCCATAGGCACAGGCTGTACAGAGATCACTCATCCCCTAAGTTGGCAGCCAAACCTGCCGTGCAGTGACTTCGCTCACGATTGGTTGGTATGTGTCGCAGATGATACACTTTATTCCTGGCCGTAATTCTCCTTTCCCAGCCCCTGCACACAGTCCTGAGTACATTCGCATCAGTTACAAAATCTACTCCCTAGTAAAATGCTGACCCTAGTGCGGGAAAAATCCTGTCCCTGACATTGTATGTGCCTTAGGGGTAATGTAACCCGGCGCACAAGTTAGTCTGCCAATGAAAATGAAACATGGCGTAATAAAAGCATGATAAACATAGCAGTGCAAGAAAAATGAATGTCAAATAGTTATAGTGGCAGTGGCATAGATGGCTGCTGCACCTTTACAAGCAGCATGGGGACAATTACAGAGCCGAATCGGACAGGACAAGTAATATATACACATGTGCCTGTGTGTCAGAGCCACAGCTATGTGACCCCAACATGGAGGAATGACAATCTGGCCCTGTCCTCCAGACAGATTATAGACTGCAAAGCAGATTTTCCTGCTAATAAGTGCTACAGCCCAGGGAAGCGGTGAACTCTCGAAGTAGAGCAGAAAATTGGAAAGACACATTCACAAGTCTATCCATGAGTCCTGTCCTCTCGCGCACGGAGATATCTTGCCATCAGAGTAATTCATTTGACACGCACTCTCCCCTGCAGCTGACTCTTACCAGTCTTTAGTAAAAGATGGGTTTCTTCCTTGCAGTTAACAACTTATCATCTGCTGCCTATATCAATTCTGCCATCCTTCCAAGTCCCTTCTCCCTGCCTAATGCAATTATTCTATAAGAAAAGAAATAAAAGAAAACTGCAAGAAGACAAAAAGAAGCCAAAGGATTAATTCAGGTTAGCGATACCTCATGAAAAGACTCAGCATATTGAAATGTATTCTCCCCCCCCCGTCTTGGTGGACTCAGATGGCCCGAGGCCGTGTTATGTAGCGCGTTTCATCTCGCCATGCTATCACGATTTCAGCACACAATTTAATGGTGGCACAGAACCAATTTTTATTCTTTACCCCCTATACTTTCAATCCGTTAAAAAAAATATTAACACATTGAACGGTGATCTTTGAGGCCAAATTGTAGAATCCTAGAGTATTCCTTTTCTATTTAATAAACATAGAATGAATTGGATAATTACTAACAAGTTTTTCAGAAGTTTATGGTTTGCTTTTTTTTTTTTTTTTTTTTTTTTTTTTTTTTTACTTTAGCCTACAAGTATACTTATTTTCATTTTATCAATTCTGAAAAGTTATTATTCCTTCTATAGCATGTATCAATTATTTTTTTCATCTGTAGTTTTCTTTATGTATAAAAACAAAAATACAGACCAAAAAAAAGGCGAAAATCAGAAACAGATGCAAAATGGTGCCAATAAAATGTAAAACTAAAATAAATTATAATTTTTTCAAAGGACAGCTTTTAACAAAATGTATGAAGTGTGAACAAATTCTAACAATCCTAGAATCATAGAGTTGGAAGGGACCTCCAGGGTCATCGTGTTCAACCCCCTGCTCAGTGCAGGAGTCACTAAACCATCTCAGACAGATGTCTGTCCAGCCTCTATCTGAAGACTTCCATTGAAGGAGAACTCACCACCTCTCGTGGCAGCTTGCTCCACTCAATCACCCTCACTGAACAAAAGAGGTTTTCTGATACTACATCTGGCTGCTGCCAGAGCTGGCAGCAACTGATTTATGGCTTACCCACATATTTGATATTGATTAACTATGCATGGATAGGTCATTGATATTACAGTGGCAGGAAACCCCTTGTATGGCTTACGCACATGACCATTTTTGGACCCCATAAAGATTTTAGACACAATTATTTGCACTTGTGAATTATAATATACATAGTGTGTGCAGCCAGGATTCTCTGGTGCCGGAGGTGAGACCGGGCAGTCATGTGGCAATAAATATGTAATATGCATGCATCCGGACACATTCCGACTAGACGTCCGTGGTCTCGTTCAATTCACATGTATTGAGCGAGGCTGGACAAGTCTAATTGGAATGTGCCCGGGAGTATGCATATCACATACTTGCGGTCACATGACAGCCCAATCCCTTCCCCGGTGAATCCTGACAGAAGCGCTGTGCACAATGTGAGCATTCGACAGTCTGCAGTCAGATAGAGTGATCGCAGACTTTTGCGCCAAACTTAGACAACCCCTTATAACTGCTTTCAGTCCAATATATTTTAACTGCTGATGTAAAAATTCAGAAGAAAAGGGTCTATTTTGTTCTTAACGTGAACTTATTCTAGCTGTGTCATAGGGATCTCTGAAGAGGTCAGGTCGGGGCATGTTGTGGTAATACAGATGCCAAACTATGGTGGCATTACGGCAGTCTGGCGCCTTACTGATAATTCTTGAAGTTGCTCTTGAGTTTCATTTTGAAGGGTTAAGTTCTTTTTTCATTAGACAGAGTGCAAGGACAAAAGCAAGAGTGGAGCGCTTCATGTTCAGCTGTAGGTATGTAATGAATGCACTACACCTAAATGTATGAAGCACACTCAATAATTACTGGTGTCTCCGTCAGAGACATTAACACTACAGAGCGAGAGAGACAATTATATTGCGTTATTAATGTACACAACAAATGTTGACTAGCTGCTCAATAAATTTCCAGTGCGGAGAAATGTAATTACTTGTAAGTACTATCAGTATGCAGGTATTGTGTACAGGTCAACAATTACTAAACAAGTTAATTTCCTAATTGCTTGAGCCTTGTCAGCTCGCACTATTTACGCAGGTATGGAAGGTGCAATATACTGTAAATTCTGCATTTATTGCCCGTCACCAATATTTCACACTAAGCTGAACATGTTCTTATAACAGCTCGTAAATAAAGGCAGCTAAGTGGATGCAGCTGCCAAAGGGAATAAAGAATGAGGTACCGTGATCTGTGATCTTGCACGTTACTAAGTAGAGCTCCTTCAGGCTTCGGCCTTCCTTTGCAATAACTTCTACACACCTGTGAAGAAAAGAGAAAAAAAATTAGATGGATTGGGCTTTTACTTAAAGAGGTTGTCCACTACTTCAGCATCGATGACTTACCCTTATGTGTCATGAGTGTGTGATTAGTCAGGGTCCGACAACAGGACCTCCTCTGATCAGCCGGTATCGGTGTGGCCGGAAGTACTCACTTTTGGAGCTGGCCGTCTTCTGATTGTGGCCCCGGGGCTTGGTACTGAACATCCACCTCCTATTCAAATCAATAGGCGGATGTTTAGTACCCTGCGGTGACCACTTTCAGACAATGGACAGCTCCATAAGTGAGTACTTCCGGCTGCCACCGACACCGGCTAATCAGAGGAGGTCCCGGTTGCTGGAATCCAACCTATTAGACACTGACGACCCATCCTTAGAGTAGGTCATCAATGCTAAAGTAATGGACAACCTCTAAGTGTTTTAGTAGGCGTTTCCCATAAAATAATTCCAGGCAATATATGTTTAAAACTCTGTCTTTGTATTATTCCTCCCAGAAACATATTCATAAATTGGCAAATGGATGTTATTATTCCCCTTGTCACTTGGTTTGTCTCAACATGTTGAATTGGTGCTCACTGTATCAGTGAGTATTAACAAAAATGGATAGACTAGTAGTCAATTTATTCATACTTTAGCAGGAAGAGTAACAAAGGGACAAAATAATAAATATTGTGGAAATAATTTAACATTCACTCACAGCTTCAGAAAGCAGAAAACAAGCATTTTGGAAGACGGGAGAATTGTATGTCCCATTGACAGAAAAAATAATGGAGCAGATTCGTATTAGGCGATCGTAAAATAACAGAGATTATCATTACTTTTCCAACTAGTAAATCTTGCCGTATCTTACACATGTCACACCCCGATGCCTGCCAGAGAAGCAGACTGGATAACATGCTGCTATTTCCCCAAACCCTTACACTTGAAGAGTTTTATGAGGTTCCTCATCTCCTGAGGTTACTGCCGTCCCCATTCTAATGTTCCCAGAATGCAGCAGCTCCTCCTGTGACTAATGTTCCCTTCCTTCTGATTTAGGGTTCCTTGGGGAAGGTCTATCACAAATAATGGGACATCCTCCAATCATGACTACAGCACAGAAATGCAGAACCCCATGGAGACTTATTTTTTTTCTCTTACTTAAATACATGTATTTTCAATTAAAGATCATTGTTGCAAATTCGTTTCCTTAACATTTCTCCACTGTTATGCTATAATACACTGTTTCCTTGCACATTCAACTTTAATGTGGTCTGTGGTCATAAATCAGCAGAAAGGAACTAAAAAAAAAACAACCTGAAAAAAGTTACAACCAGCAGCCAGTATTGGACAGAGCAATACAGAGGCTATAGAAAGCTAATGATGCCATGAAAGCCGAATGCAAAAAAAAAAAAAAAAAGATTTATAACTCAAAATACATTCATTTCATTAGGAAAAGAAAAGTGGACAACCCCTTTACAGCGAAAACATACGTAGAGTTTACCAGGAAACAAATCACAATGAAATGTTACAAAATGGGTAGCGAACATTTTGGAGCAAAGACTGACTCTCCTTGAGTTTTAGATAGTGCCAACCATTAAGAGTTAACTAGGGATGAGCGGACCCGTGGAAGTCCAAAGACTTCGCTGCACCTGGTTTCGGTGAAAATGTCTCATCTATAAAGCAGCACCTTACAGAACTGTTATGAAAGGTAATTCAGTACCACAATGGACATAGAGGTCAGAGCACATACAGTGACCTGACAATAACCCAAAAACATAGAACGAGCTCTGAGACGTGGGAACTCTGCTGACCGCAATCCCTAATCCTCTCCAACCACACTAGAGGCAGCCGTGGATTGCGCCTAACGCTCCCTATGCAACTCGGCACAGCCTGAGAAACTAGCTAGCCTGAAGATAGAAAATAAGCCTACCTTGCCTCAGAGAAATACCCCAAAGGAAAAGGCAGCCCCCACATATAATGACTGTGAGTTAAGATGAAAAGACAAACGTAGAGATGAAATAGATTTAGCAAAGTGAGGCCCGACTTTCTGAACAGAGCGAGGATAGGAAAGGTAACTTTGCGGTCAACACAAAACCCTACAAAAACCACGCAAAGGGGGCAAAAAGACCCTCCGTACCGAACTAACGGCACGGAGGTACACCCTCTGCGTCCCAGAGCTTCCAGCAAGCAGGAAAAAACAAATAGACAAGCTGGACAGAAAAAACAGCAAACAAATTAGCAAAGCAGAACTTAGCTATGCAGAGCAGCAGGCCACAGGAACGATCCAGGAGGAAACAGGTCCAATACTAGAACATTGACTGGAGGCCAGGATCAAAGCACTAGGTGGAGTTAAATAGAGCAGCACCTAACGACTTCACCACATCACCTGAGGAAGGAAACTCAGAAGCCGCAGTACCACTTTCCTCCACCAACGGAAGCTCACAGAGAGAATCAGCCGAAGTACCACTTGTGACCACAGGAGGGAGCTCTGCCACAGAATTCACAACAGTACCCCCACCTTGAGGAGGGGTCACCGAACCCTCACCAGAGCCCCCAGGACGACCAGGATGAGCCATATGAAAGGCACGAACAAGATCGGGAGCATGGACATCAGAGGCAAAGACCCAGGAATTATCTTCCTGAGCATAACCCTTCCACTTAACCAGATACTGGAGTTTCCGTCTTGAAACACGAGAATACAAAATCTTCTCCACAATATACTCCAACTCCCCCTCCACGAAAACCGGGGCAGGAGGATCAACAGATGGAACCATAGGTGCCACGTATCTCCGCAACAATGACCTATGGAATACGTTATGTATGGAAAAAGAATCTGGAAGGGTCAGACGAAAAGACACAGGATTAAGAACCTCAGAAATCCTATACGGACCAATGAAACGAGGTTTAAACTTAGGAGAGGAAACCTTCATAGGAATATGACGAGAAGATAACCAAACCAAATCCCCAACACGAAGTCGGGGACCCACACAGCGTCTGCGATTAGCGAAACGTTGAGCCTTCTCCTGGGACAAGGTCAAATTGTCCACTACATGACTCCAAATCTGCTGCAACCTGTCCACCACGGTATCCACACCAGGACAGTCCGAAGACTCAACCTGCCCTGAAGAGAAACGAGGATGGAACCCAGAGTTGCAGAAAAACGGCGAAACCAAGGTAGCCGAGCTGGCCCGATTATTAAGGGCGAACTCAGCCAAAGGCAAAAAGGACACCCAGTCATCCTGATCAGCAGAAACAAAACATCTCAGATATGTTTCCAAGGTCTGATTGGTTCATTCGGTCTGGCCATTAGTCTGAGGATGGAAAGCCGAAGAAAAAGACAAGTCAACGCCCATCCTACCACAAAAGGCTCGCCAAAACCTCGAAACAAACTGGGAACCTCTGTCAGACACGATATTCTCTGGAATGCTATGTAAACGAACCACATGCTGGAAGAACAATGGCACCAAATCAGAGGATGAAGGTAATTTAGACAAGGGTACCAAATGGACCATCTTAGAGAAGCGATCACAGACCACCCAAATGACTGACATCTTTTGAGAGACGGGAAGATCTGAAATAAAATCCATAGAGATATGTGTCCAAGGCCTCTTCGGGACTGGCAAGGGCAAAAGCAACCCACTGGCACGAGAACAGCAGGGCTTAGCCCGAGCACAAATCCCACAGGACTGCACAAAAGTACACACATCCCGCGACAGAGATGGCCACCAAAAGGATCTAGTCACTAACTCTCTGGTACCAAAGATTCCAGGATGACCAGCCAACACCGAACAATGAACCTCAGAGATAACTTTATTCGTCCACCTATCAGGGACAAACAGTTTCTCCGCTGGGTAACGATCAGGTTTATTAGCCTGAAATTTTTGCAGCACCCGCCGCAAATCAGGGGAGATGGCAGACACAATTACACCCTCTTTGAGGATACCCGCCGGCTCAGATAAACCCGGGGAGTCGGGTACAAAACTCCTAGACAGAGCATCCGCCTTCACATTTTTAGAGCCCGGAAGGTACGAAATCACAAAGTCAAAACGGGCAAAAAACAGCGACCAACGAGCCTGTCTAGGATTCAACCGCTTGGCAGACTCGAGATAAGTCAAGTTCTTATGATCAGTCAAGACCACCACGCGATGCTTAGCTCCTTCAAGCCAATGACGCCACTCCTCGAATGCCCACTTCATGGCCAGCAACTCTCGATTGCCCACATCGTAATTTCGCTCAGCAAGCGAAAACTTCCAAGAAAAGAAGGCGCATGGTTTCATCACCGAGCAATCAGAACTTCTCTGCGACAAAACAGCCCCTGCTCCAATCTCAGAAGCATCAACCTCGACCTGGAACGGAAGCGAAACATCTGGTTGACACAACACAGGGGCAGAAGAAAAACGACGCTTCAACTCTTGAAAAGCTTCCACAGCAGCAGAAGACCAATTGACCACATCAGCACCCTTCTTGGTCAAATCGGTCAATGGTTTAGCAATACTAGAAAAATTGCAGATGAAGCGACGATAAAAATTAGCAAAGCCCAGGAACTTTTGCAGACTTTTCAGAGATGTCGGCTGAGTCCAATCATGGATGGCTTGGACCTTAACAGGGTCCATCTCGATAGTAGAAGGGGAAAAGATGAACCCCAAAAATGAAACCTTCTGAACACCAAAGAGACACTCTGATCCCTTCACAAACAAAGAATTAGCACGCAGGACCTGAAACACCGTTCTGACCTGCTTCACATGAGACTCCCAATCATCCGAGAAGATCAAAATGTCATCCAAGTACACAATCAGGAATTTATCCAGGTACTCTCGGAAGATGTCATGCATAAAGGACTGAAACACTGATGGAGCATTGGCAAGTCCGAATGGCATTACTAGATACTCAAAATGGCCCTCGGGCGTATTAAATGCAGTTTTCCATTCATCGCCTCCGCTTAATACGCACAAGATTATACGCACCACGAAGATCTATCTTGGTGAACCAACTAGCCCCCTTAATCCGAGCAAACAAATCAGATAACAATGGCAAGGGGTACTGAAATTTAACCGTGATCTTATTTAGAAGGCGGTAATCTATACAAGGTCTCAGTGAACCATCCTTCTTGGCTACAAAAAAGAACCCTGCTCCTAATGGCGACGATGACGGGCGAATATGCCCCTTCTCCAAGGACTCCTTCACATAACTCCGCATAGCGGCGTGCTCAGGCACAGATAAATTAAACAGTCGACCTTTTGGGAATTTACTACCAGGAATCAAATCGATAGCACAATCACAATCCCTATGCGGAGGTAGGGTATCAGACTTGGGCTCATCAAATACATCCCGGTAATCAGACAAGAACTCTGGAACCTCAGAAGGGGTGGATGATGAAATAGTCAGAAATGGGACATCACCATGTACCCCCTGACAACCCCAGCTGGACACAGACATGGATTTCCAATCTAATACTGGATTATGGACTTGTAGCCATGGCAACCCCAACATGACCACATCATGCAGATTATGCAACACCAGAAAGCGAATAACCTCCTGATGTGCAGGAGCCATGCACATGGTCAGCTGGGTCCAGTACTGAGGCTTATTCTTGGCCAAAGGCGTAGCATCAATTCCTCTCAATGGAATAGGACACTGCAAGGGCTCCAAGAAAAACCCACAACGCCTAGCATACTCCAAGTCCATCAAATTCAGGGCAGCGCCTGAATCCACAAATGCCATGACAGAATATGATGACAAAGAGCAGATCAAGGTAACGGACAGAAGAAATTTTGACTGTACCGTACCAATGGTGGCAGACCTAGCGAACCACTTAGTGCGCTTAGGACAATCAGCGATAACATGAGTGGAATCACCACAGTAGAAACACAGCCCATTCAGACGTCTGTGTTCTAGTCGTTCAACTCTGGTCAAAGTCCTATCGCACTGCATAGGCTCAGGTTTAAGCTCAGGTAATACCGCCAAATGGTGCACAGATTTACGCTCACGCAAGCGTCGACCGATCTGAATGGCCAAAGACAGACTCATTCAGACCAGCAGGCATAGGAAATCCCACCATGACATCCTTAAGGGCTTCAGAGAGACCTTTTCTGAAAATAGCTGCGAGCGCACCTTCATTCCATTGAGTGAGTACAGACCACTTTCTAAATTTCTGACAATATACCTCTATCTCATCCTGACCCTGACACAGAGCCAGCAAATTTTTCTCTGCCTGATCCACTGAATTAGGTTCATCGTACAGCAATCCGAGCGCCAGGAAAAACGCATCAATATTACTTAATGCAGGATCTCCTGACGCAAGAGAAAATGCCCAGTCCTGAGGGTCGCCACGTAAAAAAGAAATAATGATCCTAACTTGTTGAACTGGGTCACCAGAGGAGCGAGGTTTCAAAGCCAGAAATAGTTTACAATTATTTTTGAAACTCAGAAATTTAGTTCTATCTCCAAATAACAAATCAGGAATAGGCATTCTCGGTTCTAACATAGAATTCTGAACCACAAAGTCTTGAATATTTTGTACTCTTGCCGTGAGCTGATCCACACATGAAGACAGACCTTTAATGTCCATCGCTACACCTGTGTCCTGAACCACCCAAATGTCTAGGGTAAAAAAAAAAGCAAAACACAGTGCAGAGAAAAAAAAATGGTCTCAGAACTTCTTTTTTCCCTCTATTGAGAATCATTAGTACTTTCGGCCTCCAGTACTGTTATGAAAGGTAATTCAGTACCACAATGGACATAGAGGTCAGAGCACATACAGTGACCTGACAATAACCCAAAAACATAGAACGAGCTCTGAGACGTGGAAACTCTGCTGACCGCAATCCCTAATCCTCTCCAACCACACTAGAGGCAGCCGTGGATTGCGCCTAACGCTCCCTATGCAACTCGGCACAGCCTGAGAAACTAGCTAGCCTGAAGATAGAAAATAAGCCTACCTTGCCTCAGAGAAATACCCCAAAGTAAAAGGCAGTCCCCACATATAATGACTGTGAGTTAAGATGAAAAGACAAACGTAGAGATGAAATAGATTTAGCAAAGTGAGGCCCGACTTTCTGAACAGAGCGAGGATAGGAAAGGTAACTTTGCGGTCAACACAAAACCCTACAAAAACCACGCAAAGGGGGCAAAAAGACCCTCCGTACCGAACTAACGGCACGGAGGTACACCCTCTGCGTCCCAGAGCTTCCAGCAAGCAGGAAAAAACAAATAGACAAGCTGGACAGAAAAAACAGCAAACAAAATAGCAAAGCAGAACTTAGCTATGCAGAGCAGCAGGCCACAGGAAAGATCCAGGAGGAAACAGGTCCAATACTAGAACATTGACTGGAGGCCAGGATCAAAGCACTAGGTGGAGTTAAATAGAGCAGCACCTAACAACTTCACCACATCACCTGATGAAGGAAACTCAGAAGCCGCAGTACCACTTTCCTCCACCAACGGAAGCTCACAGAGAGAATCAGCCGAAGTACCACTTGTGACCACAGGAGGGAGCTCTGCCACAGAATTCACAACACAGAACATTCTGCCAATATCTGTCTGCAGGATTAGCATTGCTTTCTTTTAGCTCAAACGATGATTTTATAAAGTTTGTATATAGTCAACATTCAACAAGTAATATACTGGTAAATTATGGCGTAGAATAGATGCAATGATTATTTTCTTTATCATTACACAATACATCATATTTTTATTTGATAAAATTTCATTGATATGACTTGCATTTATTTGGGAAAAAAATGAAATATGGTGACAATTTGGAAAATTTCGCAATTTTCCAACTTTGAATTTTGATGCCCTTAAATTACAGAGATATGTCACACAAAATACTTTTAATAAATAACGTTTCCCACATGTCTACTTTACATCAGTACAATTTTGGACCCAAAATTTAGTTTTGTTCGGAAGTTAATAGGATTAAAATTTGACCAGCGATTTATCATTTTACAACAAAATTTACTTTTAAATTTATTTTACAACAAAATTTACAAAACCATTCTTTTTAGGGACCACATCATTTGAAGTCACTTTGAGGGGTCTATATGACAGAAAATACCCAAAAGTTACAACCATTTTAACAACTGCACCCCTCAAGGTGCTCAAAACCACATTCAAGAAGTTTATTAAGTCTTAAAGTGCTTCACAGCAATTTTTGGAATGTGGAAGGAAAAAAATTAACATAACTTTTTTCCCACAAAAAAAAATTACTTCAGATCCAAATTTGTTTTTATTGTGACAAGGGTAACAGTAAAAAATGGACCCCAAAATACGTTTTGCAATTTCTTCTGAGCATGCTAATACCCCATATAAGGGAAAAAACCACTGTTTGGGTGCACGGCAGAGTTTGGAAGGGAAGGAGTGTCATTTGACTTTTTGAATGTAAAATTTGCTGCAACAATTGGCGGACGCCATGTCACATTTGGAGAGCCCCTGATGTGCCTAAACAGTGAAAATCCCCCACAAGTGACACCATTTTGGAAACTAGATCCCACAGGGAACTTATCTAGATGTGTGGTGAGCACATAGTGTACTGGAAAAACGGGAACAAAAATTCAAGAGCGATGAAATTACAAAAAAAAGTTCAATTCCACAATTGCTTTTTTTAAATTTTTTTTACCATGTTCACTAAATGCTAAAATTGACCTGACATTATGATTCTCCGGGTCATTATGAGTTCGCAGATGTCAAACATAAATAAGTTTTTCATTATCTACGGTAAGTGGTGAAAAAAATATACAAATTCTATTCAAATATCCAGATGTGCAAAAAAAAAAAATGGCGGCATTTTCCGAGACCAGCAGAGTCTCTATTTTTCGACATCGGGGCCTGTATGATGGCTTATTTTTTGCGTGCCAGGTTTACGCTTTTATCAAAACCATTTGATTGCAAGTTATTGCAATGATGTGTCGACCAAACAAAACGTAATTTTGTGGTTTTGTTTATTTTTTGCTTATTTTTTCGTTTATTGTTTAGCGAACGGATTATTTTTATATTTTGATAGAGCGGACATTTCTGAACGCAGCAATATCAAATATGTGTATTTTTGATTTTTTTGTTTTATTTTGAATAAAGCAAAAGGGGGGTGATTTTAACTTTATATGTTTTAAAAACTTTTTTTTCTTTTACAGTTTTTACTTGATTCAATAGTCTCCATAGGAGACATGCAGCTGCAATCTTCTGATCGCTTGTGCTGCACATAGCAGTGCTTCAGCCCTGCAGTGTGTAGAAGAAATGATAATCTGCATGGACGTCAACCATGGGACAGCGCTCATAGTAGATTGGCAGTGACCAGCACTGAGGTTTCCTGCAGACCCACGGTTGTCATGCCAACCCATCGGCACCCTACAATCATTTCATAGGGGTGCTAATTGGGGTTATTAGTGACACATTTCCGACACGTGCGTAGTTAACATATTAACAGCCGTGTATGGATAACCGTATCGCACACAACAAACAGGGGGAGGCGAGGTATGACGTACCTATACATCATAGGTCATAAAGGGGTTAATTGCAGTAGATGGCAACATTTTGGTCCAGAAGATGAACACAGCTTTTAATCAAACTGTGATTTGAACCATTTTTTAAAATTTAGCTGGTACTTTATAATTGCCTGCAGGTTTGTGGAGGGGGGGGGGGGAGGTCCGAGTCTTGAGACTCCAAAAGATCACTGAATAGACCACCAAACAGTGTGTAGTTCAGAATACAGAAGCGCTCAGCTACTCTCTGAGCCACACACAGAGCAGAGTGCAGATTCAACAGAAAACAGACCATTCAGGGGTCCATTGATCGAAAGGTGGGGGTCTCAGGAACAGGCCCCCCTCATTGAACAGTATGCAAAAAGCCTATTAAGCGTTAAAAAAAGCAGATTCAGAGTTTAGTTACTATTTAAAGCTCAAGGAGAGTCTGTACTTTAAGACAACTCTATTTTATTTTAATATAATGAATCATATTCCAACTTTTGATTCTTTTGCCATTTTATTTAATTGACAAATAGATGATATTTAACCCCTTTCTGACCTCGGACGGGATAGTACGTCCGAGGTCAGATCCCCTGCTTTGATGCAGGGCTCCGCGGTGAGCCCGCATCAAAGCCGGGACATGTCAGCTGTTTTGAACAGCTGACATGTGCCCGTAATAGGCGCGGGCAGAATCGCGATCTGCCCGCACCTATTAACTAGTTAAATGCCGCTGTCAAACGCAGACAGCGGCATTTAACTACCGCTTCCGGCTGGGTGGCCGGAAATGACGTCATCGCCGACCCCCGTCACATGATCGGGGGTCGGCGATGCGTCAGGATGGTAACCATAGAGGTCCTAGAGACCTCTATGGTTACTGATGACCGGTGGCTGTGAGCGCCACCCTGTGGTCGGCGCTCACAGCACACCTCCATTTCTGCTACATAGCAGCGATCAGCAGATCGCTGCTATGTAGCAGAGGCGATCGAGTTGTGCCTGCTTCTAGCCTCCCATGGAGGCTATTGAAGCATGGCAAAAGTAAAAAAAAAAGTTAAAAAAAATGTGAAAAAAATAAAAAAAATAAAAGTTTAAATCACCCCCCTTTCGCCCCAATCAAAATAAATCAATAAAAAAAAAAATCAAATCTACACATATTTGGTATCGCCGCGCTCAGAATCGCCCGATCTATCAATTAAAAAAAAGCATTAACCTGATCGTTAAACAGCGTAGTGAGAAAAAAATTAAAAACGCCAGAATTACGTTTTTTTGGTCGCCACGACATTGCATTAAAATGCAATAATGGGCGATCAAAAGAACGTATCTGCACCAAAATGCTATCATTAAAAACGTCATCTCGGCACGCAAAAAATAAGCCCTCAACCGACCCCAGATCACGAAAAATGGAGACGCTACGAGTATCGGAAAATGGCGCAATTTTTTTATTTTTTTTTTTAGCAAAGTTTGGACTTTTTTTTCACCACTTAGATAAAAAATAACCTAGTCATGTTAGGTGTCTATGAACTCGTAATGACCTGGAGAATCACAATGGCAGGTCAGTTTTAGCATTTAGTGAACCTAGCAAAAAAGCCAAACAAAAAACAAGTGTGGGATTGCACTTTTTTTGCAATTTCACCGCACTTGGAATTTTTTTCCCGTTTTCTAGTACATGACATGCTAAAACCAATGATGTCGTTCAAAAGTACAACTCGTCCCGCAAAAAATAAGCCCTCACATGGCCAAATTGACAGGAAAATAAAAAAGTTATGGCTCTGGGAAGGAGGGGAGTGAAAAAAGAACACAGAAAAATGAAAAATCCCAAGGTCATGAAGGGGTTAATACACTTTCTACTTTATAAGCTGATTGAAGAATTCTGCAAATAAATCTAAACCTGTGATTTGTATATAACCTACACACAGTATACAGATTTGTTTTTACAAACATAACTTACAGTAAATCACGAAATACAACCGAGCGATGTGCCAAATATTCTGTTCATACTTAAGTCTCTGTAAACATATGGAGCAATAAATTGCTCAGTTATTACTTTGATACATAACCCTCTCTTGACTCTAGAGAGCTGAAGATTTCGCTGCCTAGGGTTTAGCTCTGCTCAAAAGACACAAATGAAAAATAAAAGCCACATGTTTCACGTGCAGTATAGATCATTCACAAAAAATGCAAACATGAACAGTATGTCTTCTTTAGGACAGCATTAAAAACTAGAAACGGACAAAGTGACATGCAAAAGATCTGCCCCTCACTACTGTTCTTCCATGAGAAATGTATCACAAGATTAAATATTCTGCATAAACACGTTATTGGGGGGTATTTGCACAAACAAAATAGATTGTACAGGCCCCTTTGTATGTGTATGCATGCCTTTGTGAATTTCATTTTTATATTGTTATTATTTGATGGTATTTTAATGGTATTCTTGACACATGGCGGATAGGCAAGTCATAAATTGTGTCCCGCCAATTGATGCGGGCTCTGGCGCGGAGTCTGTATCATTACCAGCACATGACAGCGGATTTGATCAGCTATCATGTCCCTAACATCCATAGGTGGAATCACGATCTATCCGCAGCTGTTAACATGTTAATTGAGGCGGTTAATCACTGACAGCAGCCTGTAACACGAGTGCAGCGGCAGAGCATCACAAACCCCGCCCATCTGCGCCCCTGCCCCATGACCGCTGGGAGCAGATAGGCTGGCATGAAGACTTGCTTGTCCTTGCTGATCTGCTATGAATCCGGTTCGTGGCAAGCATTCAAAGGAGATAATGATTTTTGCTAATGATAGCTAAGGAGACTATAGAAGCAAGTAAAAGTAGAAAAAAGTTTTCAAAAATACAACAAAAAAAAAAAAGCAAAGCTTAAATCGCTCCCCTTTTGCCCCATTCACAATAAAACAATTTAAAGAATACAAATATTTGGTATTGCTGTACTCAGAATCGCTCGATCAAAATCTAAACTAAATTATTCCGATCAATAAATGGGGTAACGAGAAAAAAATTGTAACACCATAATTAAGTTTTTTTTTTGTCACCACAACAATAACCCCTTCATGACTGAAGGTATTTTTTTTTGCGTTTTCGTTTTTTTGCTCCCCTTCTACCAGAGCCATAACGTTTATATTTTTCAGTCAAGATGGCCATGTGAAGGCTTGTTTTTTTGCAGGACGAGTTGTACTTTTGAACGACACCATTGATTTTAATATATCGTGTACTACAAAATGGGGAAAAAAATTCAAAGTGCAGGGAAATTGAGGCCTGCTGGAAACTACTGGTTGTCATGCCAACCCATCGGCGACCAACGATCATGTGACACGGGCACCAATGGGCAGGATTTCTGTCACGCTTGCTGGAAGCGCGTGTTAAATGCCGCTGTCAGAGTTTGACAGAGTCATCTAATGGGCTTACAGCCGTGGGAGGATTGCACATGTTAGCTGTTCAACTGCCAGAGCCCACATCAAAGGGTCACTTCCGTCTGTCTGTCTGTCATTCTGTCAGTTATTCATTCGCTGACTGGTCTCGCCAGCTGCCTGTCATGGCTGCAGCGACCAATCAGCGACGGGCACAGTCCGGAAGAAAATTGCCGTTCCTTACTCCCCGCAGTCAATGCCTGTCGCCTGCATACTCCCCTCCAGTCACCGCTAACACAGGGTTAATGCCGGCGGTAACGGACCGTGTTATGCCGTGGGTAACACACTCCGTTACCGCCGCTATTAACCCTGTGTGTCCCCAACTTTTTACTATTGACGCTGCCTATGCGGCATCAATAGTAAAAAATGTGATTTTAAAAATAATAAAAAAACAAATAAACCTGCTATACTCGCCCTCCGAAGTCCGCCGAGCAGCTCGCGCCTGCCACCATCTTCCGTTCCCTGCGATGCATTGCGAAATTACCCAGAAGACTTAGCGGTCTCGCAGCTGTGCGCCTATTGCCGGAGCTTCGGTGGATCCCAGGGGCGAGGATATAACTATTTTTTATTTTTATTTTTTTTAACAGGGATATCGTGCCCACACTGATGTATACTATGTGGTCTGTGTTAGATACCGCGTGGCTTTGTGCTGTATACTACATAGGCAGTGTTATATACAGTACTATGTGGGCTGTGTGATATACTTCATGGGCTGTGCTAGATATTACGTGGCCACTGTTATATACTGTGTGGACAGTGTTATATACTACGTGACTGGACAATATACTACGTGGCTCTGTGCTGTATACTACATCGCTGGGCAATATACTACGTAGCTGGGCAATATACTACGTGACTCTGTGCTGTATACTAAGTCGCTGTGCAATATACTACGTGACTGGCCAATATACTATGTGGCTGGGCAATATAATATTTGGCTGGGCAATCTACTACGTGGCTGGGCAATCTACTACGTGGCTGGGCAATCTACTACGTGGCTGGGCAATCTACTACGTGGCTGGGCAATCTACTACGTGGCTGGGCAATCTACCACGTGGCTGGGCAATCTACTATGTGGCTGGGCAATCTACTACGTAGCTGGGCAATATACTACGTAGCTGGGCAATATACTACGTGACTGGGCAATATATACTACGTGGGCTGCGCAATATATACTACGTGGACATGCATATTCTAGAATACCCGATGCGTTAGAATCGGGCCACCATCTAGTAATTTATAAAGACAAAAGAAAAAAAAAACACCATGGAAAATGTTACACTATCGGGTTTAAATTCAGCGTTAGACAAGTTGTCTATGATTTAAAAACATAGCAGATTTCTTCCAAAAAAAGAACCAAACCTTTTTACTACAGCAGCATAGCTGCATTACTAAATACAACAGGCCTTGCGTGATCATTAAAAAAAAAAAACTTACTGTGTATGTAAATACACACATACATATACTATACATATAATATATATCTATATATATCTATATATATCTATATATATATATATATATATCTATATATATATATAGATATAGATATATATATAGATATATATCTATATATATATATATATATATAGATATATACACACATACATACACATTTATCTATCTATAGATAGATAGACATACATACATATATATACATATATATTCTATGCAAACCCTTTTACAAGCCATTTATTTTATCCCGACAAACTGAATTGACAGAATTAAGTTAGGCAAGCTGTCAAAAGGACTGCTGTCAACATTTCAGGAAAATCATCTGAAGAAGTTGTAGATCTGACTTGCGGGACCTTTGAATGTCACTTGTGGGCAGTCAGATAAAATTGGAGGTGTGAAAAAAAATACTGTTCAGCAAGAAGAGTTTAATCAATGCAAAGTTTGAAAAGCACATTATACTAGAAGGCAGCTCAGAACAACGCTCTACACAGGAGTCATTACAGTGAGCTTCAAGTCAATCAGAAATGATCTGAAATGGTTAAAAACACACAAAAAGCAGTTTATTCAGCAACACTTGTACTGTTCTGGACACCAAATATTTCCCATACAGAGTATTTGAAGATCACTGGTGGAAGACAAAAGACACATTCTACCTGTTTAACCACATAACCCTACACATACAGCATGGTGGGCATTCCAGAGATTGCGATGTGATGACTTCAGACTATTCGTCTTGATCGGAACAAGCATAAATAGCATCTACAAAAAAATGAATGCAGTAATATTGCACTACTAAAGATTGGCTGGTGGCAAAATCGAGTGGGAGTTCATCAGTCAGGCTTGAGTCACACGACCGATTTCCTCTCATCCGAGATTGATTATGCTGATAAGATTCTGATCGGAGTTTGATAAAAGCGTGATCCGATTTTCACGGATGCGGAGAATGAAAAAAAAAACCTCAATCTCCATCTTCTTCCTTTACTGTGTCTGTGAAAATTGGACTGCACTCGGATGTCACTAAAAGTGTGGTCCGATATTATCAACAAACCGATTGACTTGAATGACCGAGTGTGTTCCAATTATAATTGTTGGAGGCAACTTGTGCATGCTGCCATTTTTCCTCAATAACAACTCAGTCCAAGGAAAAAAAAATTGGACATGTGTACAGCTCCATTAAAAAACATGGGTACGAGTGCTATTCGTCCAAACAACAGATCGCACTCGTCCGATTATTATGGTCGTATGCACAAGCCCTTATTGTCAACTTTGGGAATCTCTTTTGGATGAAATGGGCCATTAATGGCAACAGAAAAAATTTAAGAGCAATTGATGTATGATGGAGGTAGTATGATGGTGTGAGAATGCTGGAACGAGACTGGGGATATGCTTGCTGAATAATCCTCTAATAATGCTTATCCTTCTAATTTATTTACCTTTCAAAAACCTCATTTTAAATATTATGAAAAATAGTTTAATTTATGTAAAAATGCTTCAACGTGACATATGGGGTGCAAATATTTTTAGGCAGTGATCGGCAAATACTATATGGTATAACATTTTAACAATATAAGCTTTTTCTCCTTATGTGATAATTTAAATTGCCATAATATTATATATACACACACACCGGTATATATATTTTTAATTTATACCCCATTTAAAAGTTTTGACCTCTCCACTATACTGAGCGCAGATGTACTGAAAGCAACTTTGCTAAAAAAAAAATTTTTTTTAAACCTAATTTAACTGTAACACTCATCCGGCTGCTGTCAAATTACCAAAACCTTTTCATAACACTCTGTAAAACGGCTTGATTGATTGATACATTTCCCTCCCGGTATTATTTCTCTTTGCCATCAGAATGAAATGTTATAGACGTAAAAAAAAAAAGGCAAGGAAAGTGGAGGCTTTTGAAGGACGAGACCTCGGGTCCTCAGCTCTGCTACCGTCATGCTACTAGACATCACATTAACATACTTTTGTGAGACTCCCGCTCGTAGCAAAGGTCATGAACAGCATGCATTTAGAAGCGGTGCGTTGTCCTGGTGGAACATCAATGCACCCAAGTTGTCATTAACACTGAAAGTTCATCTTCAAAGAGTCTTCTCATGGCTTTGAGGAAAGGAAATCGTGTTGGTTGCAATTCTTTATGCAGAATTAAGACTTGGAATAAACAGATTAATATGGAATGGTTCAGCATACCCCCCCAAAATTAACAATTTTGCATATAGTTGAACAAGATCTGGTTGGGAATCTTTTTTTCTTTGTTACAGCAGGCAATTTAACACAACATCATGGTTTTGGCATCACAAGTATTTTGACTACTTTTACTTTCAGGGTTAGCCATTTTAAATCAAACACTAAACAGTATTTTCTCCAAAAAAAAATAAAAATCTGATCTACACCTTTCAGTATGTTGGTGAATCGAAGTTTAGGGGAAATTACAGATTTTCTCTTTTTTTTTTTAATGTAGACAGATATCCTCATTTTGTTCTTTTTAGTTGTGACAAACAAGTTGATAGAAAAAAACCTTCAGTAAGTACCATTTTCAATTTACCAAATGGTAGAACATGCCAACAAATCACAGTATATCCTCAAAAGAGAAAAAACTACAATTATACTCTAGACTTTGGACTGTGTGTCGTACAACCTCAGACACATTCAGGTACATGGTTTAAGCTGTAATACTAGACAAAGCCTTAAAGGGGAGCTTCAGACATAAAAACAAATGTGCATATCCAAGAAGGATTTCATCACTTCACTTAACTACTCAAAAGTAAAAAAAAAAAATGCAAAAAACCCCCCAGAAGTTTGGAGTAACTAGCTTCCATTTTTAAAATACAATAGTTAGTTTACATTTTCCAGCTTGTCCACATGTATTGTGCCCTTACACTAATGACAAATCCTTTAATATTTGTGTGAGGTCATTGTACAATACAAACAAAAAATGTGTGGATACATACAAATCACTGAAAATTGCACACAACTAACAACGACTCGGTGTCTATAGTAGCTATTGGGAATCCATGCAACTGCCCAAATACCTTGTGATTATTTGATTTATCCTGAAGTGTGAGTCAAAAAGAGTTACATCACAACTCTCGTCACGTGAAGCCTGCATTGGAGATAATCTCACTTGCCAGCATGATGAAAAAACATGGCAGACAAAGAGATGCTGCTGTTGGGTCAGTTAAACACCTTGCTGGCCCAAGTGCTGGATTCACAGCAACAATCACAGGGATAGAAAAAGAGAGATCCTACCCCTTTTTCTCATTGTTTGCAATTTATGGGAGATAGAATAGCAGAAAGTATGTGTTCCTCAATCTAAGGTCAAAGAAAACTGACAATACGAAGCATTCAGACATGTGTGCAAATCAGTCAGAAATTGGATGGCAATGCCAACTGATCTTCTAACCCGAGCAAGCCAGCTTTATATTATTTCTATGAAGCGGTTACTCTGTCGTAGGGAGACCCGTGGCTTGTCTGCTCATTATGGTCCGATCTCCGACAGATTTGCATGGAAGTTTGAATGCCCTTCAGAGATGGAGCCTGCAGAGGAGGAGGAAAACTGCTGTTAAAAGCATAAAATGGTTAGCAGAGGTCTTATTACCCATGTGCCCACACTATACAGCACAGTGGCATAGTGGTTAGCACTGAAGTCTTGCAGCGCTGAGGTCCCGAGTTCAACTCCCATTAAGGACAACATCTGTAAGAAGTTTGCATGTTCCCCACATGTTTGTTTGTGTGGGTTTCCTCTGGGTACCCCTGGTTCATCCCACACTTACATTCATAGAGCTGTGCCTACTGTGTACGGTTTATGCTACCAATAGCCTAAGGCTACTTTTGGACTTGCTATATTTATTTCTTAGACATCGAGTTCACATCCAAAGACTTAGTTCTTCTTGGCAGTGAAGGAGTCACATAGTTACCAAAAACACAGAAAAGGGCATAGTGATTATGACATGAACATCATGAACATCATTTTCTTCATAGTGTATGCTTGAACATGCTTATGAGGAAAAAAAACCCATCAGAGTGCCATACTAAAAAGTTCTATGACTTCCACAAGGTGGAAAGGTTAATAGAATAAAGAAATGTAGACTTCTAAACTATCAAACGAATTCAAGAGAGACTTAAATTATGGAAAATAATAGTATGTAGAACAGGCAAAGTTTTTTTCTTTCTTCGTCTTCATGTTTTTTTGTTGTCTATCACTCAGATGTTTGGTACATGGCATTAGTGCCAATTGAAAGGAACTAATGAGGAAAAATGACTATGGAGCCTGCAAAAGTAGTGGTCCTAGGAGACCTTGTTACTGTTTGTGATGCACTTCAGGGCAAAGTGAAGCTAATTGGAGTTGCCATACGCTGGTTATCAGACTTCACTTTAAAGGCCCGCATTTCAATCACCTCCAGAGGTGTGAAAGAGAATGGCACCATCAGAGACATTAATGTAGTGCTTGATGAAATTGGAAATTAACATTTGAATGTGTGTTGCAAGTCTCGATTATTTTTGCACTCTATTAATTCAAAATGTTTCTTAAAAAAAAAAAAAAAAAGATACAGTCAAGTCATGGAAGTGGCAGGCTGAACATGCAAAATACAATTAGAATGTGACATTAAACACAATTACAGCCTGGCATTAGGTGAACTGGTAATTAGAATCATCGTTAACAGCGATCCGTTGGTGGCTCTTTATTCGTACTTTTATAAGTTATGAGGGTTTTAGAAGCATAACACTCAAAATCGATTGTGCTTGTTGTTTTACTACATTTCTGGAATGTATAATACATTTCTCACCTCAATTGCAACAATATCTAAGCAGCAAGAAAGCAATGAGTTAGCATGTTAATATAAACTTACAAAAAAACATTGCTCAAAGTATTATATAGTGACAATAAGAGTTTCAGTCCCAAGAAAAATATCTGTCACCAATTTTCAATTAAAATCATTACTACTGTAGCACCAGCGTCCCTGCACGCTCCACATCCTCCTCCAGCAGAGACGCAATACACTCACTGCCACGTCCCACACTTCCTCCTCCTCATGCTGCTGCCCAGGGTTTGCACACGGCTCGTACATCCTAGGGCACTGTGCTTAGGGCATACGCAACCTCTTTCTTAAAGGGACAGCGTGCCCAGTCTAAAAGTGCCACCAGCCAACCACTGGGAGGCACTTATTATTTAAGGCAGTTCCACCTGATGGCAGGTGCCTGAGAAACATGTTTACTTAGTTGCATGCTTACTAATTTCAGGTCCCATGTTCTAGTTTATCTTCCACTACCTGCCGTGCCACCTGTATGTCATCCGTACCTGCCTGCACCTGGGGTGCCCAACTGTATTGCAGCCGTACCAGCCAGTTCCTGCCTGTATATCAGCCGAACCTGCCTGCAGCTCCTGCGACTGCCAGTCAGTATAAAAGCCATCCCTACCAGCACCTGTTATGCCTGTTTGTACCAGCTGAACTTTCCTTCTGGGCTGTACCAGCTTCCTACCCCTTGGGGGTTAGCTGCGGTGCCTCCAGGCTCTCCTCAGACCATGGCACAGTGGTTCCACCATGCTAGTTACAACTATACTACAATACAGTCACTTAAAGGTGTTGTAGAAGACTATAAAAAACTATAAAATCATGTCTGCTTTCTTCCATAACCGTGTGTGTGGTATTGTAGCTCATCTCCATTGAAGTTCATAGGCTGAGTATATTTACCTGAAAGGCTCTATTAAGGTTGGTTAGTTTAGTGGCATGTCCTCTATGCAGTTTTACTAGAGACAGACAGTCATACTTTAGGGTATGTGTGCACAGAGTAATTTAACTAAGGTGAATCCGAAAAGTTTTTCAAGCAGAATTCGCTTCAGGAAACCCTGGGAGTTTATTTCCAGAAACATTTTTTTGTGTTTATCCATTAGTTTGAGCATTTTTATGAATGCCTTAGCCACCAGTGGTTTTCCAATTGTTTTTGTGAAGTCTTCACTGTCTTTTCATTTTTCAATTGAGTGAAAAAACAACAACAAGCAGTTTAAGCAAAAACTATGGCTAGACTCCCAAAAACCGTTATCTTAAGACAAAAATAGAATGCACAGAACAATAAGTCCACAACATGTGGACTGAAATGAGCAAAGCCAGAACTTATCTTAGCAGAACTGGTCAGGAAACCTGGAGAATCCAAGCAGAGATGTGAATCCAACCAGAAAACATTGACAAGTGGCATAGGCTGAAGACTAGAGCCAGGTTAAATAGCAGAGCCAGGAGAGACGATTAGTGAAAGCAGCTGCTAAAGCTAAACCCAAGGAGCGGCAGTTCCACTCAAAACCACCAGAGGGAGCCCAAGGGCAGAATTCACAAAAGTGCCATTTACAACCACCGGAGGGAGCCCAAGAACGGAATTCACAACAACTGACCCCCTCACAGTAATGCCAACCAAAGCCCCCATTATGGGTATAATGATAACCAAAAGCTTTTCCACACAAATCACCCTGAAGTAGTATACCAAGTTCCAGGGATTCCCACCAAACCCCCATTCAGCATTCTCCCATCACGCACTCCCAACAGTCTCATCCAGCTTCAAGCACCTCCTCTGACCAGTAGTATCATCCTTTCTCCAGCATACCATAGTTAAATTATCTCTAATCCCCCCCATGACCAGTATATGGGCATCCAGATCTGCTCTTCTGTGCAGGGCTACTCACAAAGTTCACCATTTTAAGATGTGCTTTTCATACCGGTTTACTAAATCTGGAGCCAATGCACCAAGCTGGCAGACAGCTGCAAGCCACAATTCATGGGACCGCGAGCCACATGTGGCTCCCAAGCTACAGGTTGGGGAACACTGGTGTAAGGTATACAGGTTTAGGATTTCTTAGCTTAGTTTCTTAGCATATTGACATGTTTCTATATGTTTTTTTAACATGTGCATCATTCTTGCATTACCAAAGTGGATAGTTTTTACTACACTGCCTTGCAAAAGTATTTGGCTCCCTGAAACTTTTCAACCTTTTCCCACATATCATGCTTCAAACAAAGATACCAAATGTAAATTTTTGGTGAAGAATCAACAACAAGTGGAATACAATTGTGAAGTTGAACGAAATGTATTGGCCATTTAAAATTTTTGTGGAAATTTAAAAAATGAAAAGTGAGGCGTGCAATATTATTCGGTCCCTTTAACGGAATACTTTGTTGTGCCACCTTTTGCTGTGATTACAGCTGCAAGTCGCTTGGGGTATGTCTTTCAGTTTTGTACATCGAGAGACTGAAATTCTTGCCCAGTCTTCCTTGGCAAACAGCTCGAGCTCAGTGAGATAGTTTATGAACAGCAGTTTTCAGCTTTTTCCACAGATTCTCGATTGGATAGAGGTCTGGACTTTGACTTGGCCATTTTAACACCTGGATACTGTTATTTGTGAACCATTCCACTGTAGATTTTACTTTATGTTTGGGATCATTGTCTTGTTGGAAGACAAATCTCAGTCCCAGTCTCAGGTCTTTTGCAGACTCCAACAGGTTTTCTTCAAGAATGGTCCTGTATTTGGCTCCATCCATCTTCCCATCAGTTTTAACCATCTTCACTGTGCCTGCTGAAGAAAAGCAGGCCCAAACCATGATGCTGCTGCCACCTTCATGTTTGACAGTGTGGATGGTGTGTTCAGGGTGATGAGCTGTGTTGCCTTTACACCAAACATATCGTTTGGCATTGTTGACAAAAAGTTCAATTTTGGTTTCATCTGACCAGAGCACCTTCTTCCACATGTTTGGGGTGTCTCCCAGGTGGCTTGTTGCAAACTTTAAACAACACTTTTTATGAATATCTTTGAGAAATGGCTTTCTTCTTGCCACTCTTCCATAAAGGCTAGATTTGTGCAGTGTACGGCTGATTGTTGTCCTATGGACAGACTGTCCCACCTCAGCTGTGAGATGAAAGTTTAGAGGGACAGCCGGGTCTTGGTAGATTTGCAGTGGTATGATACTCCTTCCATTTCAATATGATCACTCGCACAGCGCTCCTTGGGATGTTTAACCCCTTTCTGACATATGACATACTATCCCGTCGAGGTGGGGTGGGCCCGTATGCCCAGCGACGGGATAGTACGTCATATGCGATCGGCAGCGCTCACGGGGGGAGCGCGGCCGAATGTCAGCTGCCTATCGCAGCTGACATCCGGCACTATGTGCCAGGAGCGGTCACGGACCGCCCCCGGCACATTAACCCCTGGCACACCGTGATCAAACATGATCGCGGTGTGCCGGCGGTGCAGGGAAGCATCGCGCAGGGAGGGGGCTCCCTACCTCCCTCCCTGTAGCAGGCCCGGATCCAAAATGGCCGCGGCATTCGGGTCCTGCAGGGAGGGAGGTGGCTTCACAGCGCCTGCTCAGAGCAGGCACTGTGAAGCCTGCAGCATTGTAAGTCAGATCGGTGATCTGACAGAGTGCTATGCAAATGATCAGATCATCAATCTGTGATGTCCCCCCCCCAAATTGGAGCTGAAGTAAATTTTTTGTGAAAAAAGTTAAATGTTTATTTTTATTTAAACATTCCAAAAATTCATGTGAAGCACCAGAAGGGTTAATAAACTTCTTGAATATGGTTTTGAGCACCTTGAGGGGTGCAGTTTTTAGAATGGTGTCACACTTGGGTATTTTCTATCATATAGACCCCTCAAAATAACTTCAAATGAGATGTGGTCCTTAAAAAAAAATGGTGTTGTAAAAATGAGAAATTGCTGGTCAACTTTTAACCCTTATAACTCCCTAACAAAAAAAAAATTTGGTTCCAAAATTGTGCTGATGTAAAGTAGACATGTGGGAAATGTTACTTATTAAGTATTTTGTGTGACATATCTCTGTCATTTAATTGCATAAAAATTCAAATTTGGAAAATTGCGAAATTTTCAAAATTTTCGCCAAAGTTCCATTTTTTTCACAAATAAACGCAGGTAATATCAAAGAAATGTTACCACTATCATGAAGTACAATATGTCATGAGAAAACAATGTCAGAATCACTGGGCTCCGTTGAAGCGTTCCAGAGTTATAACCTCATAAAGGGACAGTGGTCAGAATTGTAAAAATTGGCCCGGTCATTAACGTGTAAACCACCCTTGGGGGTAAAGGGGTTAAAGTTTTGGAAATCAATTTTTATCCAAATCCGGCTTTAAACTTGTCCACAACAGTATCACGGACCTGCCTGTTGTGTTTCTTGGTCTTTCATCATGCTCTTTGTGCTTTAAACAGAACCCTGAGACTATCACAGAGCAGGTGCATTTATACAGAGACTTGATTACACACAGGTGGATTATATTTATCATCAACAGGCATTTAGGACATTGGATCATTCAGAGATCCACAATGAACTTCTGGAGCGAGTTTGCTGCACTGAAAGTAAAGGGGACAAATAATATTGTACGCCCCACTTTTCAATTTTTGAATTTCCACAAAAATGTTGAATAACCAATAAATTTCATTCAACTTCACAATTGTTTTCCACATGTTGATGATTTTTCACCAAAAATTTACATTTGGTATCTTTATGTTTGAAGCATGATATGTGGGAAAAGGTTGAAAAGTTCCAGGGGGCCGAATACTTTCGCAAGGCACTGTACATATGGGGAGAAGTCACTTTTGCATTACAAAGGCTAAACTTTACTACCATGACAAGGAAAGCCTATAACCTGAATTTTGGCTGTAGAGTGGGAGATTAGAACAAGAGTTTGGCTCCACACATATGCTATAATAGATGTGAATGACATCTTACCCAATGTCATTCAATCATCTGGAGAAAGCCAACCAATCACAACACCAATTGCCATTTCTGAATTTTACCCCCCATTAGGAAAGGAAATTTCAAGAATTAAGAAGTAGACTTTACAGTATCCAAACATTCCATCTACAATACACCCAGTACCACATACAGAAGAACTGCGGGTTTAAAAAAAAACTAGAAAGATTTTCAGTATGCTGTAGATAAGCCCCTAAAGGAAAAAAATCACACAAACAGTTTTCTGGGGGCACTACATTGATGACGTCCTAATTTTATGGGCAGGAGACGTAGCCTCTTTCAATACTTTTGTCCAGGGTTTGAATAGAAATTACATAGGCCTCAGGTTTACCTCTGAAATTAATAGCAACACAATTAACTTTTTGGATGTCACAATCAGTAAGGATGGGGATGATCATCTTGCAACTACCATCTATAGAAAACCCACCTCTACAAAAAATCTATTGAGTTGGAACAGTCATCATCCGTATGGGCTCAAGAGGGGGATACCTAAAGGGCAATATATGAGAGCGAGAAGAAACTGTTCGTCTGATGCTTCTTTTTATGCTGAGACATGAGATCTGAAAAATAGATTTCTTGAGAGAGGTTATCCTATGAGAGTACTTCGGGACGCATTTAAGCAGGTTGAAACAGTTTCCAGAACCAGCCTCTTACATCCTAATAATAAGGATGACGTGGATCCCCCTTTGAGACTCACAGGTATGTTTGATGAATGTTCCCAAAAGGTGAGGGATATCATCAATAAACATTGGGCTATATTGTTGGCAGACATGGACATAAAAGGCTGCCTGTCTGAGGTACCCATGATCACCTACAGGAAGGGGAGATCTCTAAAGGACCAACTTGTGCATAGCGTCTTTGTCCCCCCAAAAAGAGTGGAACGTGGTTAGATAGAAGACAATTTGGTACCTTTCGTTGTGGCACTTGCTCCGTCTGTGGATATTTAGACACGGGGAATTGTTTCTCCAGTGTCAGCACGGGACAGTTTTTTGAGAGCAGACACTTTGCGAATTGCAAAACAAGCGGTGTTATATATCTGTTCAGATGCACTTGCCCGATAAATTATGTGGGGAAAACGAGAAGGGAGCTAAGAAGAAGGATTGGGGATCACCTAGGTGATATTAGACATGCCAGGGACACCCCAATATCCAGACATGTTCGGACTGTACATCTGGGTGACCTTAAATCCTTCTCTTTCTGTGCCATTGAGGTGGTGGTTCCATCCATTAGAAGCGGTGACTGGGATTGAAAGATTTTGCAAAAATAACAAATGGATTCATAGACTGGACACAGTCTTCCCAAAAGGATTGAACGAGTAAATGAACTTTGGCTGTTACCTATGACTCGGTATATCTATTTGACTCCTGATGAACTTCCTGGAGTATGAGGAGGGGAAATGCGTTGAGTTGCAAAGGAAAGCATGTTGACTCATAAGGTGATACATCGGATTATGACCTGGTGTTGTTATGTGTCAGAAAGGGTCAAGGGGGATGTGTCTCTGGGATATTTAATAATGCTCTGAACCACTAGTTCAATGTTTATGATTTGAGTAATGAGGATATAGTATCTTTATTTATTGTGTTTTGTATCTGTCCTCATACATATTCATCTGGAAACTATGTAGTGTGTGGAGTTTGAATGACCAGCACATTAAGTGAATATTTACATATGCAAAAATAGTACCCTTAAGGACACCCTTTATATAAAGTAACAACTGAGGATTGTAATCTTCCTGACACATTTATGTATAATATAACGCTGGGAGTGTCACCCTGTCCGAAGCCTTTATAGACTGCGCACGCGCCGGCGCAGTCTGGGCCTCACAGAGTGACGCTCCCAGGAGATTGCGGTGTCCGTAAACACTGAACGCACACCGAGATCTCCAACAGAGAAGCAGGGACCGCCAGGAGGGTAAGTATGAGCTATATTCACCTGGCCCCGTTCCACTGCTGCGCGCCGCTATCTTCCCGGTCCTCGGCCTGTGACCTTCAGTTCAGAGGGCTCGATGACGCGCTTAATGCGCGCCGGCGCCACCCTCTGACTGACCAGTCACAGCCAGAGGACCGGGAAGATGGCGGCACGCAGCGGTGGAACGGGGCCAGGGGAATATAGTAAGTGCTGGGGGGCCTGAGCTGGCGGCGATACCGGCACCTGACCCCCACAGCGCGCCAGTGTCCCCGCCTGCTCAGGCCCCCCAGCACTCGGCACCCAGCGACCATAGGTGAGTATGGTATTTTTTTTTATATACATATTGCAGCAGCATACGGGGCATATACAATGGAGCATCTTATGGGGCTATAAACCGTAATGGAGCATCTTATGGGGCCATAAACCATAATTGAGCAGTGTACGGGGGCATATACAATGGAACATCTTATGGGATCATAAACCATAATGGAGCAGTGTACGGGGGCATATACCATGAAGCATCTTATGGGGGCCATAAACCTTTATGGAACAGCATACGGGGCATACACTATGGAGCATCTTATGGGGGCCATAAACCTTTATTGAGCAGTGTACGGGGGCATATACTATGGAGCATCTTATGGGGGCCATAAACCTTTATGGCGCAGTGTACAGGGGCATATACTATGGAGCATCTTATGGGGGCCATCAACCTTTATGGAGCAGTGTACGGGGCATATACTATGGAGCATTTTATGGGGGCCATAAACCTTTATGGAGCAGCATATGGGGCATATGGATGGGAGCAGCAAATTAAAGAACGGGGGCGCAGGATGGGAGCAGCACTTGACAGTATGGTGACGCAGGATGGGTGCAGCACATGTCAGAATGGAGGCGCAGGATGGGAGCAGCACATGTCAGAATGGGGGCGCAGGATGAAGCAGCACATGACAGGATGGGGACGCAGGATGGGAGCAGCACATGACAGGATGGGGGCGCAGGATGGGTGCAGCACATGACAGGATGGGGCGCAGGATGGAGCAGCAAATGACAGGATGGGGACGCAGGATGGGAGCAGCACATGACAGGATGGGGGCACAGGATGGTGCAGCACATACCAGGATGGAGATCATATACCAATATAAATGCTCGCCACCCGGGCGTAGAACGGGTTCAATAGCTAGTAGCACTATAAGCACCTTAACCTACCTTCTATATCTCATATATAGGGTCAGATTAGTGGACAGTCATCGTGGAGTGGGGGCGCCATTTGCGTTTTTATTACGGTGCCAACCCCCGCTGACAGGAAGGGAAAAGTGTAGGTAGTGAGAAAGATCCACCAAGTCATCGTTGTTGACTCATTATATTTCCATAGGGGCACTGTTTGTGTGATTTTTTCTTTCCCCATCCCAGCAGGGACCATTAGGGGTAGCAGGAAGAGTCGACGAGGAGCGGGGGCGCCATTATGCAGGTCAATAGGGTGCCAACCTCCGCTGGTAGGTAGGGTGTTTTTTAGTTTAGTGTAGGGCCTGTGTTGTGAATTCTGCTCTTGGGTTCCCTCCAGTGGTTGTTGGTGGGAATGCAGTTGTCTCTGACTCGCAGTCCTGGCCAGGTGTATCGGATAATTACAATTCTGACTGGGATATTTAGGTGTGCAGGATCCTTTAGCCCCTGCCAGTTGTCAATGTTTCTCTGGAAGTGTTGGATCTCTGCCAGGCCTCTCCTACTTATCTGCCAGTTCAGCAAAGATAAGTGTCTGTTTCTTTTCCTGTGGCACACATGCGGTGTGCTTATTTTCAGTACTGTTCGTTTGTTTTTCTTTTGTCCAGATTTGACTGTCTGTATTTTCCCAGTCTGGTTGGTTTCATTGGAGTTGCAGATATACGCTCCTACATCTTTAGTTAGATGTAGGAAGTTTTTTGTATATTCTGTGGATTTTTTGAAGGGTTTTAATACTGACCGCACAGAACTCTGTCCTATCCTGTCTTATCTAGCTAGAGTGGCCTCCTGTGCTAAATCCTGTTTTTTCTGCCTGTGTATGTTTTTTCCTCTCCGACTCACCGCCAATATTTGTGGGGGGCTATCTATCCTTTGGGGATTTTCTCTGAGGCAAGAGAGTATTCCGATTTCCATCTTTAGGGGTATTTAGTTCTCCGGCTGTGACGAGGTGTCTAGGTGTGTTAGGTACACTCCACGGCTACTTCTAGTAGCGGTGTTAAATTCAGGTTTGCGGTCAGTATAGTGGCCACTTTCTCCAGTGAAAGTTCTCATGCAGCTCCAAGGTCACCGGATCATAACAGGCCTGGCATCACCCTGGCCTTTCCTGTAATATGCTGCTATCTTGGTGATGGTTAAGTAGTGCACTTATGTGGTTGTATTTTATCATATTATATTAATAAAGGTTAATTTTTAATTTTGGGTTTTTTTTCTGTGAGCTTCAAAATATATCCCCAAGGTCATATTTTGTTTTTTTTTCTGTGAAATTATAAGCCCCTAAAGGCGATGGCCGCAGCTTAAATATGAAAAAGTAGGTGACAAATTCCTTTTAAGGACGACAGAGGAGGCAATTTGAAAATGGTTTACACCTCCTGCCTACACCATTTAGTTTTCCATGGCACTCTATGATTTTTTTCCTCAGCCATATGTTCATAAAATTCAAGCTGAGAAGGTTCACTTCTGTATATTTGAGATTTGTGTGGAGTGGTTACTGCTTATTAAGACAAACAAAAAAGCTGAAGGCCTCCATTTAAATTCTTTGTTTATTGGCCTCTACCGACCAATAACACATTTTTATAGTTATTGAGATATAAAGTTTACTTTTGCCTCATAAACTTATTAGAAGTAGCAATTGGAGCCTTTAAGGGCAAATAAGGACATATTGAACTGATAAGATGCCTGAAGTTTAATAGACACTTTCAGAAAGCTTCATTATATTACAACTGAAATTACAATAATTTCAGCTATACACATAACAATGGAACAACATGAATACCTAGAGGTGAAGAATATTCTACTCATCCTCTGCATGAATCCTATCACAACTGACATAAATCAACATTACACATTCTAAAGCATGGTTTGCCTTGTCTTCAAGACAATTTCAGATAAACATGACTATTTACTCAGCAAGCCGAAAATAATCATCTCTTCACGGTGTCCATCCCAGATAATTTAGATCAAATTCACCAAGTAAATAATGTATACTTGCCCCTTACTCAACATAAAAAAAATGTCTTTACTTTACACATTGTAAATTGATTTAACTTTTTAATTCTATTTTTCTGAAATAGTTGGGACATACAGGAGCATCTGCTAAACCTTTAGTTGTAATGTTCTAGAATATGCTATATTGTGTACTTTGATAATATACAATTATTACTTTTAGATAAAATACAGTTATATGAAAAAGTTTGGGCACCTCTATTAATCTTAAGCTTAATGTTTTATAAAAATTGTTTTTTTGCAACAGCTATTTCAGTTTCATATATCTAATAACTGTTGGACACAGTAATGTTTCTGCCTTGAAATGAGGTTTATTGTACTAACAGAAAATGTGCAATCTGTATTCAAACAAAATTTGACAGGTGCAAAAGTATGGGCACCCCACCAGAAAAGTGACATTAATATTTAGTAGATTCTCCTTTTGCAAAAATAACAGCCTCTAGTCGCTTCCTGTAGCTTTTAATGAGTTCTAGGATCCTGGATGAAGGTATTTTTGACCATTCCTCTTTACAAAATAATTCCAGTTCAGTTAAGTTTGATGGTCGCCGAGCATGGACAGCCCTCTTCAAATGATCCCACAGATGTTCAATGATATTCAGGTCTGGGGACTGAAATGGCCATTCCAAAACAGTGTAATTGTAACTCTGCATGAATGCCTGAGAAAATGTGGAGCGGTGTTTTGGATCATTGTCTTGCTGAAAGATCCATCCCCTGCGTAACTTCAACTTTGTCACTGATTCATGAACATTATTGTCAAGAATCTGCTGATACTGAGAGGAATCCATGCGTCCCTCAACTTTAACAAGATTTCCGGTGCCGGCATTGGCCACACAGCCCCAAAGCATGATGGAACCTCCACCAAATTTTACTGTGGGTAGCAAGTGTTTTTCTTGGAATGCTGTGTTTTTTGGCTGCCATGCATAACGCCTTTTTGTATGACCAAACAACTTAATCTTGGTTTTATCAGTCCACAGGACCTTCTTCCAAAAAGAAATTGGCTTCTCCAAATGTGCTTTTGCATACCTCAGCCGACTATGTTTGTGGCTTGCTTGCAGAAACGGCTTCTTTCGCATCACTCTCCCATACAGCTTCTCCTTGTGCAAAGTGCATTGTATAGTTGACCGATGCACAGTGACACCATCTGCAGCAAGTTGATGCTGCAGCTCTCTGGAGGTGGTCTGAGGATTGTCCTTGACTGATCTCACCATTCTTCTTCTCTGCCTTTCTGATGTTTTTCTTGGCCTGCCACCTGTGTTCTTCCATTTCCTTACTATGTTCCTCACAGTGGAAATTGACAGGTTAAATCTCTGAGACAGCTTTTTGTATCCTTCCCCTGAACAACTATGTTGAATAATCTTTGTTTTCAGATCATTAGACAGTTGTTTTAAGGAGCCCATGATACCACTCTTCAGAGGAGATTTAAACAGGTGAACAACTTGCAAGTGGCCACTTTAAAGAGAACCTGTCACCTGAATTTGGTGGGACCGGTTTTCGGTCATATGGGCGGAGTTTTCAGGTGTTTGATTCACCCTTTCCTTACCCGCTGGCTGCATGCTGGCCGCAATATTGGATTGAAGTTAATTCTCTTTCCTCCGTAGTACACGCCTGCGCAAGGCAATCTTGCCTTGCGCAGGCGTGTACTACGGAGGACAGAGAATTAACTTCAATCCAATATTGCAGCAAGTGGGTAAGGAAAGGGTAAATCAAACACCTGAAAACTCCGCCCATATGACCGAAAACCGGTCCCGCCAAATTCAGGTGACAGGTTCCCTTTAAGTAGCTTTTCTCATGATTGCATGCACCTGGCTATGAAGTTCAAAGCTCAATGAGGTTAGAAAACCAAAAAAAGTGCTTTAGTAAGTCAGTAAAAAGTAGGTAGGAGTATTTAAAACAAGAAAATGATAAGGGTGCCCATACTTAAGGTACCGTCACATATAACGATATCGTTAAGGATATCGTTGCTTTTTGTGACGTAGCAACGATATCGTTAAGGAAATCGTTGTGTGTGACAGCGACCAACGATTAGGCCCCTGCTGGGAGATCGTTGGTCGCTGAGGAAAGTCCAGAACTTTATTTCGTCGCTGGACTTCCCGCTGACATCGCAGGATCGGCGTGTGTGACGCCGATCCAGCGATGTCTTCACTGGTAAACATCGGGTTACTAGGCGCAGGGCCGCGCTTAGTAACCCGATGTTTACCCTGGTTACCAGCGTAAACGTTAAAAAAAAAAAACACTACATACTTACCTTCAGCTGTCTGTCCCCGGCGCTGTGCTTCTCTGCACTCCTCCTGCATCCTGTGTCAGCGCCAGCCAGCCGGAAAGCACAGCGGTGACGTCACCGCTCTGCTTTCCGGCTGACCGGCGCTGACAGTGCAGAGGAAAGCAGAGCGCCGGAGGACAGACAGCTGAAGGTAAGTATGTAGTGTTTGTTTTTTTAACGTTTACGCTGGTAACCAGGGTAAACATCGGGTTACTAAGCGCGGCCCTGCGCCTAGTAACCCGATGTTTACTCTGGTTACTGGGGACCTCGGGATCGTTGGTCGCTGGAGAGCTGTCTGTGTGACAACTCTCCAGCGACCAAACAGCGACGCTGCAGCGATCGACATCGTTGTCGGTATCGCTGCAGCGTCGCTTAGTGTGACGGTACCCTTATGCACCTGTCAAATTTTGTTTGAATGCAGATTGCACATTTTCTGTTAGTACAATAAACCTCATTTCAAGGCAGAAACATTACTGTGTCCAACAGTTATTAGATATATGAAACTGAAATAGCTGTTGCAAAAAAAAAAAAACTTTTTATAAAACATTAAGCTTAAGATTAATAGGGGTGCCCAAATTTTTTCATATAACTGTATTAAATGGATATGTAATATTTTAGGTTTGTAGCCAACATAAGAGCAAAATTGTACCAAGTGGCCGATTACAGAGGGACCAGCTAACTATTTTGTGTGTATGACTGCTTCCCAACTGTCCCTCGAAAAAGAGGTAAGGGGGAGCGATATTTTATCCATCTGCTAAATAACCGACTCCCATGTAAGGGAAGTTCAGATATAGCACCATGCTTCAAAACACCTCTAAACTACTTTAGTATTCCTCCATCTACAGGACATAGCTCAATCTGAACTAATTAGGACCCATATACATTTCTCTACTTTGTTTTTGACAACCTGCCTTCTGAGGTATCTAGTGGCAGATGGTGAAAGCTTCCTTTAATGGCACATCCAAGTAGAGTAACCAACATGCCTTCAATTTTAAACCTGTGAACTAGCCTTCCTACTGTATCTCTAGAAACATTCAATTTTGATAAGTCCTGGAAGATTCTGGAAAGGTTGTCAGTCGCCTGACTGGATCCGCCCCAATAAATAATTGGGATTTGAAGAAGGCAGTTGAATCATGCAGCCAAATAATATGAATGAATAAGAAACCATTATCCATGAGGAATGGGCTAAGATTCATCAGGTACACTGCCAGAAGCTGGTGTCAAGTGTATTTCACAATTGCAGTAGGTCATAACAGTTGTAGAGCACTCTAATAATGTCATGAAGGGTTTGAATAATTCTGAGACTTCAATTGACAATAAAAGTGCCACCATTGTTATATTAGTTGTGTTGAGATATTTAAAATTGTTCTCACTTCACGGTTTTATTGCAAACAGCAAAAAATTTGTCCATTTTGCTAATATGCAAATTGCCTCTTCAGAGAAAAAGAGGACTTTATCTCCATAGCGCCACGTGTTGGAAGTAGCGATCCTACAAGTCACAATCAACTCTTTAAAGAGTTGTGCAATATGACTTCGGATAAGAGCCAAATCAGTATCTCAATTCGCAGACACAGTGTTTCGGGCTGTTGGCCCTCATCAGTGCGAAGCATGAGAACTGATTTGGCTAGGTGTGAGTTCTCAAGCTTCGCTCTGACGAGGGCCAACAGCCTGAAACACCGTGTCTGTGAATTGAGATACTGATTTGGCTCTTATCCTAAGACATATTGCACGACTTGTTAAAGAGTTGATTGGGACTTGTAGGATCGCTACTTCCAACAGGTGGCGGTATAGAGATAAAGTCCTCTTTTTCTCTGAAGAGGCAATTGGCATATTAGATTTCGCAGAGGAGCATTGCACGGCGAATAAGCCTCCTTACCTTGACAAGCCAGAGCTGGTATGTCACTCTCTATAAGGAGAAATGTTACCCCTTAGACTCCATTTTGCTAATAAACCTAACAAGCAACATGGGGGTTGAATTATTTTGAATGGAACTATAGCGCAAGTCATTAAATGCTCTGTTTGCTGCTCACTATAGAGACTATAGGCTTTTCATCTTAGAAACTATGTAGTTGAAAAATCCATAAAGTTTAGACTCCATGTGACAATGAGCCAAAGCTAAATGATAACAGAAAACAACAGCTCTAGTTACATTTTATTCACTATGGAAAATGTTTTGATTCTTTCAACTATTTTATTTTATTACTTTGAACCATGTCTAAAACCAATTTGTTCTATTATGTCTGTCTATACTGTATTACATAATTGCCACATATTGCTTTTTCCTAAGTAAAATTCAATACAAAATTAAGTGAATAATTGCTGCCTGCAAATAAAAGCATAGAAGTCACTGTCAACACGCACCCACTAATGAGGCAGGCCTACCTCCAGTTCTGCCTTTAATTTGAGATAAAGGAAAAAAAAATAAATAAAAAGACAATGGCCATGTTATTAACAAACAAGGATTCTATAACTTTTTCTACAGTACAAGAAGGTATCCAAAAACAAGGCCAAATTCATAAACTATACACAATAGTGGGAGACAGGACGAGCTACAGTTCATTCATGATACCATTACCCACCAAATACACTGCACTGCTCAAAAAATAAAGGGAACAATAAAATCCGACATCCTAGATATCACTGAATGAAATATTCCAGTTGTAAATCTTTATTCATTACATAGTGGAATGTGCTGTGAACAATAAAACCTAAAAATGATCAACATAAATCACAACTCATATCCCACGGAGGTCTGGAGTTGGAATGATGCTCAAAATCAAAGTGAAAAATGAAGTTACAGGCTGATCCAACTTCAGTGGAAATGCATCAAGACAAGGAAATGATGCTCAGTACTGCGTGTGGCCTCCACAAACCTGTATGTTATCGCTACAATGCCTGGGCATGCTCCTGATGAGGTGGTGGATGTTCTCCTGAGGGATCACCTCCTAGACCTGGACTAAAGCATCCGCCAACTCCTGGATAGTCTGTGGTGCAATGTGACGTTGGTGGATGGTGTGAGACATGATGTCCCAGATGTGTTCAATCGGATTCAGGTCTGGGGAATGGGCGGGCCAGTCCATAGCTTCAATGCCATCATCTTGCAGGAATTGATGACACACTCCAGCCACAAGAGGTTTGGCATTGTCCTGCATTAGGATTAACCTAGGGCCAACCGCACCAGCATATGGTCTCACAAGGGGTCTGAGGATCTCATCTCAGTACCTAATGGCAGTCAGGCTACATCTGGAGAGCACTTGGAGGGCTGTGCGGCCCTCCAAAGAAATGCCACCCCACATCATTACTGACCCACTGCCAAACCAGTCATGCCGACGGATGTTGCAGACAGCAGAGCGCTCTCCACGGCATCTCCAGACTCTGTCGCATGTGCTCACTGTGAACCTGCTTTCATCTGTGAAGAACACAGGGCACCAGTGGTGAACTTGCCAATCATGGTAATCTGTGGCAAATGCCAAGAGTCCTGCACAGCGTTGGGCTGCGAGCACAACCCCCATCTGTGGACGTCAGGCACGCTGACTATCCTCATTGAGTCGGTTTCTAACCATTTGTGCAGACACATGCACATTTGTGGCCTGCTGGAGGTCATTACGCAGGGCTCTGGCAGTGCTCCTCCTGTTCCTCTTTGCACAAAGACTGAGGTAGTGGTCCTGATGCTGGGTTGTTGCCCTCCTACGGTCTCCTCCATGTCTCCTGGTGTACTGGCCTGTCTCCTGGTAGCGCCTCCAGTCTCTGGATACTACACTGACAGACACAGCAAACCTTCTTGCCACAGCTCACATTGATGTGCCATCCTGGATGATCTGCACTACCTGAGCCACTTGTGTGGGTTGTGGAGTCTGTCTCATGCTAAAATGAGTGTGAAAGCACAACCAACATAAAAAAGTGACCAAAACATCAGCCAGAAAGCATTGGTACCAAGATGGGGTCTGTGGTCCCTGTTATGATAAGATAATTCAGTACCACAATGGACATAGAGGTCAGAGCACATACAGTGACCTGACAATAACCCAAAAACATAGAATGAGCTCTGAGACGTGGGAACTCTGCTGACCGCAATCCCTAATCCTCTCCAACAACACTAGAGGCAGCCGTGGATTACGCCTAACGCTCCCTATGCAACTCGGCACAGCCTGAGAAACTTGCTAGCCTGAAGATAGAAAATAAGCCTACCTTGCCTCAGAGAAATACCCCAAAGGAAAAGGCAGCCCCCACATATAATGACTGTGAGTAAAGATGAAAAGACAAACGTAGAGATGAAATAGATTTAGCAAAGTGAGGCCCGACTTTCTGAACAGAGCGAGGATAGGAAAGGTAACTTTGCGGTCAACACAAAACCCTACAAAAACCACGCATAGGGGGCAAAAAGACCCTCCGTACCGAACTAACGGCACGGAGGTACACCCTCTGCATCCCAGAGATTCCAGCAAGCAGGAAAAAACAAATAGACAAGCTGGACAGAAAAAACAGCAAACAAAATAGCAAAGCTGAACTTCGCTATGCAGAGCAGCAGGCCACAGGAACGATCCAGGAGGAAACAGGTCCAATACTAGAACATTGACTGGAGGCCAGGATCAAAGCACTAGGTGGAGTTAAATAGAGCAGCACCTAACGACTTCACCACATCACCTGAGGAAGGAAACTCAGAAGCCGCAGTACCACTTTCCTCCACCAACGGAAGCTCACAGAGAGAATCAGCCGAAGTACCACTTGTGACCACAGGAGGGAGCTCTGCCACAGAATTCACAACAGTACCCACCCTTGAGGAGGGGTCACCGAACCCTCACCAGAGCCCCCAGGACGACCAGTATGAGCCATATGAAAGGCACGAACAAGATCGGGAGCATGGACATCAGAGGCAAAGACCCAGGAATTATCTTCCTGAGCATAACCCTTCCACTTAACCAGATACTGGAGTTTCCGTCTTGAAACACGAGAATCCAAAATCTTCTCCACAACATACTCCAACTCCCCCTCCACCAAAACCGGGGCAGGAGGATCAACAGATGGAACCATAGGTGCCACGTATCTCCGCAACAATGACCTATGGAATACGTTATGTATGGAAAAAGAATCTGGAAGGGTCAGACGAAAAGACACAGGATTAAGAACCTCAGAAATCCTATACGGACCAATGAAACGAGGTTTAAACTTAGGAGAGGAAACCTTCATAGGAATATGACGAGAAGATAACCAAACCAAATCCCCAACACGAAGTCGGGGACCCACACAGCGTCTGCGATTAGCAAAACGTTGAGCCGTCTCCTGGGACAAGGTCAAATTGTCCACTACATGAGTCCAAATCTGCTGCAACCTGTCCACCACAGTATCCACACCAGGACAGTCCGAAGACTCAACCTGCCCTGAAGAGAAACGAGGATGGAACCCAGAGTTGCAGAAAAACGGCAAAACCAAGGTAGCCGAGCTGGCCCGATTATTAAGGGCGAACTCAGCCAAAGGCAAAAAGGACACCCAGTCATCCTGATCAGCAGAAACAAAGCATCTCAGATATGTTTCCAAGGTCTGATTGGTTCGCTCGGTCTGGCCATTAGTCTGAGGATGGAAAGCCGAGGAAAAAGACAAGTCAATGCCCATCCTACCACAAAAGGCTCGCCAAAACCTCGAAACAAACTGGGAACCTCTGTCAGAAACGATATTCTCTGGAATGCCATGTAAACGAACCACATGCTGGAAGAACAATGGCACCAAATCAGAGGAGGAAGGTAATTTAGACAAGGGTACCAAATGGACCATCTTAGAGAAGCGATCACAGACCACCCAAATGACTGACATCTTTTGAGAGACGGAAAGATCTGAAATAAAAGCCATAGAGATATGTGTCCAAGGCCTCTTCGGGACCGGCAAGGGCAAAAGCAACCAACTGGCACGAGAACAGCAGGGCTTAGCCCGAGCACAAATCCCACAGGACTGCACAAAAGTACGCACATCCCGCGACAGAGATGGCCACCAAAAGGATCTAGCCACTAACTCTCTGGTACCAAAAATTCCAGGATGACCAGCCAACACCGAACAATGAACCTCAGAGATAACTTTATTCGTCCACCTATCAAGGACAAACAGTTTCTCCGCTGGGCAACGATCAGGTTTATTAGCCTGAAATTTTTGCAGCACCCGCCGCAAATCAGGGGAGATGGCAGACACAATTACTCCCTCTTTGAGGATACCCGCCGGCTCAGATAAACCCGGAGAGTCGGGCACAAAACTCCTAGACAGAGCATCCGCCTTCACATTTTTAGAGCCCGGAAGGTACGAAATCACAAAGTCAAAACGGGCAAAAAACAGCGACCTACGAGCCTGTCTAGGATTCAACCGCTTGGCAGACTCGAGATAAGTCAAGTTCTTATGATCAGTCAAGACCACCACGCGATGCTTAGCTCCTTCAAGCCAATGACGCCACTCCTCGAATGCCCACTTCATGGCCAGCAACTCTCGATTGCCCACATCATAATTTCGCTCAGCAGGCGAAAACTTCCTGGAAAAGGCGGCGCATGGTTTCATCACCGAGCAATCAGAACTTCTCTGCGACAAAACAGCCCCTGCTCCAATCTCAGAAGCATCAACCTCGACCTGGAACGGAAGCGAAACATCTGGTTGACACAACACAGGGGCAGAAGAAAAACGACGCTTCAACTCTTAAAAAGCTTCCACAGCAGCAGAAGACCAATTGACCACATCAGCACCCTTCTTGGTCAAATCGGTCAATGGTTTAGCAATACTAGAAAAATTGCAGATGAAGCGACGATAAAAATTAGCAAAGCCCAGGAACTTTTGCAGACTTTTCAGAGATGTCGGCTGAGTCCAATCATGGATGGCTTGGACCTTAACAGGGTCCATCTCGATAGAAGAAGGGGAAAAGATGAATCCCAAAAATGAAACCTTCTCAACACCAAAGAGACACTTTGATCCCTTCACAAACAAAGAATTAGCACGCAGGACCTGAAACACCGTTCTGACCTGCTTCACATGAGACTCCCAATCATCCGAGAAGATCAAAATGTCATCCAAGTACACAATCAGGAATTTATCCAGGTACTCTCGGAAGATGTCATGCATAAAGGACTGAAACACTGATGGAGCATTGGCAAGTCCGAATGGCATTACTAGATACTCAAAATGGCCCTCTGGCGTATTAAATGCAGTTTTCCATTCATCGCCTCGCTTAATACGCACAAGATTATACGCACCACGAAGATCTATCTTGGTGAACCAACTAGCCCCCTTAATCCGAGCAAACAAATCAGATAACAACGGCAAGGGGTACTGAAATTTAACTGTGATCTTCTTTAGAAGGCGGTAATCTATACAAGGTCTCAGTGAACCATCCTTCTTGGCTACAAAAAAGAACCCTGCTCCTAATGGCGACGATGACGGGCGAATATGCCTCTTCTCCAAGGACTCCTTCACATAACTCCGCATAGCGGCGTGCTCAGGCACAGATAAATTAAACAGTCGACCTTTTGGGAATTTACTACCAGGAATCAAATCGATAGCACAATCACAATCCCTATGCGGAGGTAGGGTATCGGACTTGGGCTCATCAAATACATCCCGGTAATCAGACAAGAACTCTGGAACCTCAGAAGGGGTGGATGACGAAATAGTCAGAAATGGGACATCACCATGTACCCCCTGACAACCCCAGCTGGACACAGACATGGATTTCCAATCTAATACTGGATTATGGACTTGTAGCCATGGCAACCCCAACACGACCACATCATGCAGATTATGCAACACCAGAAAGCGAATAACCTCCTGATGTGCAGGAGCCATGCACATGGTCAGCTGGGTCCAGTACTGAGGCTTATTCTTGGCCAAAGGCGTAGCATCAATTCCGCTCAATGGAATAGGACACTGTAAGGGCTCCAAGAAAAACCCACAACGCCTAGCATACTCCAAGTCCATCAAATTCAGGGCAGCGCCTGAATCCACAAATGCCATGACAGAATATGATGACAAAGAGCAGATCAAGGCAACGGACAGAAGAAATTTTGCCTGTACCGTACCAATGGTGGCAGACCTAGCGAACCGCTTAGTGCGCTTAGGACAATCAGAGATAGCATGAGTGGAATCACCACAGTAGAAACACAGCCCATTCAGACGTCTGTGTTCTTGCCGTTCAACTCTGGTCAAAGTCCTATCGCACTGCATAGGCTCAGATTTAAGCTCAGGTAATACCGCCAAATGGTGCACAGATTTACGCTCACGCAAGCGTCGACCGATCTGAATGGCCAAAGACAGACTCATTCAGACCAGCAGGCATAGGAAATCCCACCATGACATCCTTAAGGGCTTCAGAGAGACCCTTTCTGAAAATAGCTGCAAGCGCACCTTCATTCCATTGAGTGAGTACGGACCACTTTCTAAATTTCTGACAATATATCTCTATCTCATCCTGACCCTGACACAGAGCCAGCAAATTTTTCTCTGCCTGATCCACTGAATTAGGTTCATCGTACAGCAATCCGAGCGCCAGGAAAAACGCATTGATATTACTTAATGCAGGATCTCCTGACGCAAGAGAAAATGCCCAGTCCTGAGGGTCGCCACGTAAAAAAGAAATAATGATCCTAACTTGTTGAACTGGGTCACCAGAGGAGCGAGGTTTCAAAGCCAGAAATAGTTTACAATTATTTTTGAAACTCAGAAGTTTAGTTCTATCTTCAAAAAACAAATCAGGAATAGGAATTCTCGGTTCTAACATAGAATTCTGAACCACAAAGTCTTGAATATTTTGTACTCTTGCCGTGAGCTGATCCACACATGAAGACAGACCTTTAATGTCCATCGCTACACCTGTGTCCTAAACCACCCAAATGTCTAGGGGAAAAAAAAGGCAAAACACAGTGCAGAGAAAAAAAAATGGTCTCAGAACTTCTTTTTTCCCTCTATTGAGAATAATTAGTACTTTCGGCCTCCAGTACTGTTATGATAGGATAATTCAGTACCACAATGGACATAGAGGTCAGAGCACATACAGTGACCTGACAATAACCAAAAAACATAGAACGAGCTCTGAGACGTGGGAACTCTGCTGACCGCAATCCCTAATCCTCTCCAACAACACTAGAGGCAGCCGTGGATTACGCCTAACGCTCCCTATGCAACTCGGCACAGCCTGAGAAACTAGCTAGCCTGAAGATAGAAAATAAGCCTACCTTGCCTCAGAGAAATACCCCAAAGTAAAAGGCAGTCCCCACATATAATGACTGTGAGTTAAGATGAAAAGACAAACGTAGAGATGAAATAGATTTAGCAAAGTGAGGCCCGACTTTCTGAACAGAGCGAGGATAGGAAAGGTAACTTTGCGGTCAACACAAAACCCTACAAAAACCACGCAAAGGGGGCAAAAAGACCCTCCGTACCGAACTAACGGCACGGAGGTACACCCTCTGCGTCCCAGAGCTTCCAGCAAGCAGGAAAAAACAAATAGACAAGCTGGACAGAAAAAAACAGCAAACAAAATAGCAAAGCTGAACTTAGCTATGCAGAGCAGCAGGCCACAGGAACGATCCAGGAGGAAACAGGTCCAATACTAGAACATTGACTGGAGGCCAGGATCAAAGCACTAGGTGGAGTTAAATAGAGCAGCACCTAACGACTTCACCACATCACCTGAGGAAGGAAACTCAGAAGCCGCAGTACCACTTGTGAACACAGGAGGGAGCTCTGCCACAGAATTCACAACAGGTCCCCACCTGCAGAACCACTCCTTTATTGAGTGTGTCTTGATAATTGCAAAAAATTTCTATCTGTTGTCTATTCCATTTGCACAACAGCATGTGAAATTGATTGTCAAACAGTGTTGCGGCCTAAGTGGACAGTTTGATTTCACAGAAGTATGATACTTGGAGTTATTTTCTGTTTAAGTGTTCAATTTATTTTTTTGAGCAGTGTATATAGTTGGGAAGAATTAACAGACAAAACATGAGAAATCCAGCTCAACGAACTTGTGAAGAAACTCCTTTATTCACCAAAAAGTGCTCAGCAGAGGATAAAACAACATCAGTCTTGGCAGTTACATGATATGTGACCGACACGTTTCAGGTGGCTGTGCATCCTTAATCAAGGATTAACAGTGCATAAGCCTTCAAGAGCTATACAACCTATTGAGGTTCATCACATGCAGCCAGTGTCAATATATCTTCTCTCTCATGACAAAAAACAACATAGCAGAATATACATGTGAATTTGTACACATAGGTATAATTTACAGCATAATTTAGTAAAATGTTTTTGATGTTAGATTGCATTATTTGTGGTAAATCTACATTGAAGTCATTCATATGGATGAAGTCCTTTCTTGAAGTCCTGTTGAGTGTACTTTGGACCTGAGCAAATAAGTCCTTAAAGTTGTCTGTGACTTTTACATTAATGGACTTTCTTTAAAATAGGTTAACAATATCTGATCAGTAGGATGTGACATCTCTAACTGAAAGCTGCACAACTAAGTCAACTGTATAGAGGCCAAGGCTCATTACTGAATTAAAATCAATAGGAGGCAGATATGAAGTACTCAACCATGGCCACTATGCAGTTCACATTAGCTGTACAGCCCCACAACTGAGCGATTCCAACCATCACAGGGAACAGCTGATCGGCCAGAAATACTGCAGTTAATGGAGCTATGCTGTGGACATGACCGTATCAATGATGAACTGGGGGCATTGCATGCATTTTGTAATCCTTGCGTTGGCCACAAAAACAACTCCTTTTGTGTGACAGTAACCGGCATTGCTGTAAATGAATGGGTAGTCTTGCAGAGGAAGAAATCCTCTGCGCTGTAAGCCTGAAAAGTTTCTCTGGGACCTGTAGTTCCACAAGCCTTGTTTTTGTACTTATACTAGGGGGGCTTACAGGGTTAGCCGAAGAGCTGGGTGGGCCTGGCTAACAACACACACCTCCCAACTATGTGGGAGTTTTCAGCTACATAATGTGACCTTGGTTTGGGTAACATGTTCGAGGTTGTAAGGTCCTTTAAAGGGCCACTGTCACCCCCTTCAGCTGTTATAAACTAAAAGAGCCACCTTGTGCAGCACTAATGCTGCAATCTAACAACGTGGCTCTTTTAGTTTTTGGTGCATGTATTCCCAAAATAAAGCATTTTATAACTTCTCCAAAATAGCCATATTTCGCGAGGGAGGCAGGTCCTCACCCCCCTGCTTGAACCGCCACACTGCCGTCACACAAATATTTAGGGACTCCGGGCACTGCCCCCTCCGCGCTGTTTTCACATGAAATCCGGCGCTTGCGCTGTGTAGTACTGTCTCGTGTCTGATGTCCCAATCAGGCTTGCAGACTGCGCCTGTGCGGCCACCCACCTTGGTAATCCCAGCCCCGCAGTGTGTTATGCATTATGCACAGTGCGGGGCTGGGATTCCTGGGCATGCGCACTGCGTGTGTCAGTGGGGGACCTGGGTGAGTGGCTGACACGTTTATAATGGCTGGAGGGGGTGACAGTGGCCCTTTAAGAGTTCAGGCCTATGTGTTGGAAGGTCGTATGAGTGGATGGACTTCCTGAAGAGCACATGGTGAGGCCGTTTACCTGGTAGGTCTCTGTGTTGTAAGGTCCTGTGAGTGGACCGGACTCCTGAATAGAACATGGAGAGACCGTGAACATGGATGGTCGTAGTGTTGGAAGGTCCTGTGGGTGGACTGGATTCTTGAATAGCACAGGTTGAGACCATGCACTCGCAGAGTCTGTGACAGCACTGCGTTGGGGAAACTATGGACATTCTGAGGGTCTGGACTGTTGGGAGTGCCCTTGTCCCAAAGCATTGAATGAGATGGTGATCCCAGAAAGGCAGCTTCCTAGAAGCCAGAACTGATAAAAGAGTCAGCGTGGGGAGCAGGAGCGTAACTCCAGACAAGGGGGTTATGGTAATCGCAGACAATTATCTGCCATTTGAACAGACTGTTGGTGCTTGCTAGTTAACTGTTCAGCGAGCGGTCGCCCATGGTAACAGGACAAAGAAGTATGGCGTGTTTAGGGACCATGATTCAAAGCCGAATACTACGTGCTATGGACTATGTGAGGTCTGCGATGTGCAACATGGCCTACAGAGGTTTATCAGTTGCATAATAAACTGCATAGACTGTTTTGTAGATAAACATGCCTGTGTGCCTTCAACCCGTTGCCAAGAGAGTGTCCCCCAACATATGCAGCGCTGCACTACACTTTTTCCTTTCTCTCAAGTTGCCAGAGTAATAAATGGTGTAGTAATCTGACCCAAAGTCCCCAAATACAATAAAGCACAAGTTAGAGATTCCCACTACGTCCACACTTATTAATTTAATTTTGCTTTTGATAAAGGTAATCCATCCAATGGTCATTCCTCTCACATTCTACGTTGCAATGGTATATCATTCCTTGCAGCTCAGGAAGCCCTTTTCATTATGGACTTTATCAACAATTGGGTCTGCATGTTGGGTTCCCTTTCTTGAATCATAGTAGTACTAATTTCTTCTCCAGTCACTTGAGAGATAAGGGGTGTGGTTCTTAAAATAGTGTAACTTGGTGGGGGGATGTTAATACAAACGCCCATCAAAGACACATGAGCAATAAACTGGCTCAAAAATAATTTCTGAATGTTACTTGAAAAATGAAAAAAAAAATGCTACTAGATTTGTATGGGTCTAAAATAATAAAAAAAAATAAAAATTGGACATTAAAATAATGATGCCAACATAAAGTAAACATATGGGAAATGTCAAGATTTAACTATTTCATGTGGTTTGGTAATCTGGTAATTATTTTTACATTTTTTTTAAATAATCACTTTTTGTTTCATTAAAGCTAAACATAACCTAAGTTTACAACAAAAGTACAATGTATCATTAATATGTATCAATTATAATAAATAATAATAAAAGAAAAATCTCAGAACCAAGGGAATACATAAAGGCATTCAAACGCTATTGCTATGTAAAGTGACACAATCTTATAAATTTACCAGCATAAATTAAGTTACACAATTTATGGACAGCTATGGTTTGATCTCTTTGCCTGTGTGTTACCATTTTCGGGCACGTGACATTTTTTGATTTTTGTGAGGCAGAATGACCAAAAACCAGCAATTCATGAATTTCTTTTTTTTTTTTTTTTTTTTGGGGGGGGAGGGGCGTTCATACCGTTCCGCGTTTGGTAAAATTGATACAGCCATTTTATTCTTTGGGTTAGTACAATTACAGCGATACCTCAATTATATCACTTTTTTGTGTTTTGGCGCTTTTATACAATAAAAAACTTTTATATAAAAAAAATTTTTTTGCATCGCTTTATTCTGAGGACTAACTTTTATTTTTTCGCTGATGATGCTGTATGGCGGCTCGTTTTTTGCGGGACAAGATGGGTCGTTACGGACGAGGCGATAATAAATATGTGTACTTTAATTGTTTTTTTTTAATTTAAATAAAGAAATGTATTTATTGGAACAATATTTTTTTTTACATTGTCCCAGGGTGGGACACGATGCTGTAGTGTCAGATCGCTGATCTGACACTTTCCCATGCACTGTGTCAGATCAGCGATCTGACAGGCAGAGCAGGAAGCTTGCCAAAGCCTGCTCTCAGCAGGCGGTTGCAAGCCACCTCCATGCAGGACCCGGAAAGAGCCCCGCAGCCATTTTGGATCCGGGGCCTGAAGGGAGGAGATGCTCGGATCACATCGCGTTGTTCTGAGGGTCTCAGGGAAGCATGCAGGGAGCCCCCTCACTGCGCCAAGCATCCCTGTGCCGCCGGAACGCTGCGATCATGTTTAAGCGCAGTGTTACATGGGTTAATGTGCCAGGAGCGGTCCCGGCACCCGGTGGCGATCGGCCGCGCTCCCCCATGAGCGCAGCCGATCGCCTATGACGTGCTATCCCGTCCCTGGGAATTAAGTCCCAGGTCACCTCGACGGGATAGTACGTCATATGGGATTAAGGGGTTAAAGCAATGACTACAGCAGCAGCATACTGTTTGTTTATCTCCCCAAAAATTTTGAATGGCCTTTTCTTAACAATCCTTTCAAGGCTGCAATTATCCTGATGGTTGTGCACCTTTTTCTACCACAGTTTTTCCTTCCACTCAACATTCCATTAATATGCATGGATACAGCACTCTGAACAGCCAGCTTCTTTAGCAATGACCTTTAGTGGCTTACCCCCCTTATGGAGTGTATCAATGACAGTCTTCCCCATGATTGTGGCACCTACTGAAACAGACTAAGGGACCTTTATAAGCGCTTAGAAATCCTTTGCAAGTGTTTCTTGTTAATTATTCTAATTTACTGAGATGATTACTTTTGGGTTTTCATTGGCTGTAGGCCATAATCATCAACATTATCAGAAATAAACACTTGAAATAGATCACTCTTTGTAATGACTATATAATATATGAGATTCGCTTTTTGTATTGCAGAACAGAAATAAATTAACTTTTTGATGATATTCTAATTTAGTGAGAAGCACCTGTAAAATCCCAAAAGCCTTAAATAATAACTTTATCCAGGCACCTCCCCTTAAAAGAGCGATTGACTTTTTCAGTGACATACATAATTAGCAAAGACATATCGCCCTGGTATTGCTCAAGAAAATGGCGTGCTACACCACAGAGGCTCCTATTAACAAAGGATGTGGTATTGTAGCCGCAGTATGCTCTGCTATTCTAAAAAATGCTAACACCATATAAACTGCAAGAGTATAAAAAAAACATAACTTATGTATTAGCACAATTAACATTTAAAGTTAGCATGATTAAAACACCTTTTTCATAGATAATCAGGTGTATAACTGCAATTTAATAAGAAGTGAAATAAAAGGTTGGCTATGATCAAAGCTTAACATGCTGTGCACCTCACATCCGGGGTCAGAATATTTAAATTTGTATCTAATATATAGTAAATATCAAATGTTTGTACAAAAGAGTGACACTCCCATAATAAGCCATATTTAAAAAGTGGAACATGTTTTTATATGTTTCTTAGTTAATTTTCTCTATTTTTGTGACCTAGCCAAGAGAATGGATTGAGCTGTCTCCAGAACACCAGTATTGTAACTACGCAATCTAGAGATGCGTTTACATCTGACTGTCGGCACTAAACGACTGATAACCAGTGACTTGCTTGATGATCAGTAGTCATTTATTGCCCTGTTTACACAGGTAGACAGCGCTCAGGATGCACACTGAATGACATGTAGTATTTAGATCATTCAGCGGGCAAAGGCAGCCATTGGATCTTGGCAGCACAATTCATGTTTGCAAAGGACGATGTACTGCCGAGAACAATCATCTTTTGTGCAAACCAGAAGATTATCTAATCCAACGAAAAAGCATCTTCTGATGAACGGCAGCCTATTTTGACTGCAAGATGATTATGAACAAGCTCGTTGACGATATTTGTGCAGTGTTAATGGACTTTCAGTCTGTTCTTAATCCAATAAGGACCAGGGGTATTTCAGTTATTGAATTTCCGTGTTTTGCTCCCCTTCATCCCTGAGCCATAACTTTTATTTTTTGTTAAAAATGGCCATGTGAGGATTTATTTTCTGTGGAACAAGTTGTACTTTTGAACGACACCATTGGTTTTAACATATCATGTACTGCAGGGGTGTCAAACTGCATTCCTCGAGGGCAGCAAACAGGTCATGTTTTCAGGATTTCCTTGCATTGCACAGGTGATAATTTAATCACCTGCAGAGAATGATTCCAGCACCTTGTGCAATGCTAAGGTAATCTTGAAAACACGCATAGTTTGAGGCCCTCGAGGAATGCAGTTTGACACCTGAGATGTACTGGTTTAATAATTTCAAGTGCGGTGAAAGTGCAAAAAAAAGTGCAATTCCATAGTTTGTTTGTTTGTTTTTTTTACCATGTTCACTAAATACTAAAACTGACTTGCCATTATGATTCTTCAAGTCATTACCAGTTCATAAAGGCTATAAATATATAGCCTTTTTTACTAGGCACTGCTCCTAATAGCCAGATTCCTACTCCACACTGATGAGGGGCAAAAACCCCGAAACAGCTGTCTGTGGATGGATACCATGCTTGGCATAGGTGGCTTTCCTTCATAGGATGCTGCCCTTCCCGTGGTTGTTCCTTCCCGGGGAAAGGCCTGGCTATTCACTGCTTGCGTCGAGAAACACGTGATGGTGTCTCCGCAGCTTCCTTACATGCATTACCAGTTCATAGACACAAAACATGTCTATGTTTTTTTTAAGTGGTGAAAAAAAAATCTCAAATTTGGTTAAAAAAATAACTAAATAAATAAAACAAATAAAAAAGGCACCATTTCCAGAGTTCTTTTAGTTTAAATTTCCGTGATCTGGGGCTGGATGGGGACTTATTTTTGAGTGCGCCGGAGCTGTCATTTTTACTAATACCATTTTTGATTGCCCGATATTGCATTTTACTGCAATGCAGCAGTGACCAAAACACGCAATTCTGGCGGTTTTAATTTTTTTCACGTTAGGCCGTTTAGCGATTAGGTTAATATAGATCGGGCGATTCTGAATATGGCGATACCAAAGATGTGTATATTTGATTTTTTTCTAGTTTTGTTTTGATAAAAAATGATCAGATCGCCTGTGTGTAGCAGAAATGCTCACTTGCTATGAGCGCTGACCACTGCATCACATAATGTTATTGTTTAAAGGGTTTATGGTCACATACACAGTGCTTTGAAAAAGTATTCATACCCGTGAACTTTTCCACAATTTTTTTTTTACTTTACACCCATAAACTTAAAATGAATTTTATTCGGCTTTTATGTGATATACCAATACAAAGAAGCAAGTATTTGTACAAAGAAGCAAGTATTTGTGTAAAGAAAATTATACATGATTTTTTAAATATTTTAAAAATAAAAATCTAAAAATTGATAAGTGCATTTGTATTCAGTCCTCCTGAGTCAATACTTTGCAACACCACCTTTCGCAGAAATTATTGCTGCAAGTATTTTGGGGTATGTCTAGATCAGATTTGCACATCTAAAGGCTAAACATTTTGCCCATTCTTTGCAAATTAGCTCTAGCTCAATGAGATTTGATGGAGACATCTGTGAACGGCAATTTTCAAGTTTTGACACAGATTCTCAATGGGATTTAGCTTTGGACTTTGCCTGAACCATTCAAGCACATGAATATGCTTCTATCTAAACCCTTCCATTGTATCTTTTGCAGTAAGTTTAAGGTCACTGTCCTGCAAGAAGGTGGCCCTACGTCCCATTCTCCAGTCTTTTGAAGCCTTTAACAGGATTTCCTGCAGAGTTGCCCTATATTTAACTGTATCCATCTTCCCATCAACTCTGACCAACTTCCCTGTCCCTGAAGAAAAAAATTCCCACAGCATGATGCTCCTACCACCATGTTTGAAAGTGGGGTTGGTGATTTCAGAGTGATTTGAAGTGTATGTTTTCCGCCTCATATAGTGATTTGCATTTAGCCAAAAAACTACTACTTTGGTCTCATTTGACCAGAGCATCTTCTTCCTCCACAAACTAGCTATGACCCCTACATGGCTTTTTGCAGAACTTCTCACGGTATGCTTTAAAAAATGGCAGTATTCTAGTTGCTCTTCAATAAAGGATAGATTTGTGACATATACAACTAATGGTTGTCCTGTACACATTCTCCCACCTGAGCTGTGGATCTCCGTGACTACCCAATAGTGACTGTGGTCTTCTTGGCTGCTTATCCAATTAGTGTTAGTGTTCTTCTTGTTTCAGATGTCAGTTTAAGTGGACAAGTTTTGGTAGGTTTGCAGTTGTGCCATACTTGTTCCATTTTTGCATGATGAATTGAACAGTGCTCCATGAGATCTTCAGAGATTAGGCAATTTTTTTGGTAACCTAACCCTGCTTTACTCTAATACCCTGCTTTACTGTCTGATATGTTTCTTGGTTTTCATGATACTGTTTGATCGCTAATGTTCTCAAACAAACCTCTGAGGCCTTCCCAGAACAGCTGTAGTTATAATTAAAATAAGTTAGACACATGTGGTCTCAATTTACTAACTATGTGACTTCTGGAGGCAATTTGTCACTACAAATAGTATTTACAGGTATCAGACTACAGGGGGCTGAATACAAATAAACATCACAATTATGAGATATAATTTTAAAATAATTACAAAACCAAGCATCAGTACGTGCAATGTGAGAATTCACCCGTCTGCAGTCACATAGGGTGACTACAGGCTTGTAACCTATGCAACCTCTATAAGGCGACATTTGAATGATGAAAGTAAAGTATATATAATTAATGCAAAATAAGTGCAGAATAATACGCTGGTCATGCAAGTTACAAGTAAAATGAAAGCACACGACAAACAATATCACCTGCTCAAAAGGTGACTTTCTTTAGTGGGTCGCTTTGGTCATCTGCAGTACAGTATATATTTGCTGAGTAAAACCTTTAGAACACAATTTAATGTTCGAGTCCCATCACTTCATCATGAAAAATATTGCCCATGGGCTTCTAACATTTCCTGCACGGAATATACAAAATGTCACAATGCCTTTTTTTATAAAAATAATGTGCCTGATATGCAATCACAAGAGGGGCAATACATTGCCATACCAATTTCTTAGCTGCTAGGTCCTCGCTTGAAAGCAAACAGCATATCAGTGTTCCTGTGCGAGGAAATGAGTAACAGAGCTCCAGAGAGATCCTGCACAATCACAGATGTTTAAATAACAGCCTGTCTCACAATCCCGCTTGGACTTCAAAAGGTTAAAGGTGGCAAAGAATTGCGAGCCTTCAGGATATTCACAGTAAGAGCCATAATGTACTGGGCTACAGCTCTGTCTATTTTTAACCAGTGTGGACATTGATGGTGTCCAGTGACTGATTATGTCAGTAAAAGATAATTCAATCCAGAGATGCTCTGTACATTGCATCGGGCTGTTACTTAAAAAGAAAGATATTGTTCTATACTGTAAAATAAGCAGGTCGGATTGAGCCAGAGAAGAGGCCAGTATAGATCCTAAATTAATCAATCTTGTTAAGGGAATCTAGCGCAGTGTGTAAACTCAATACTGTAAGACGTTATTTGAGCTATGGCCACATAGTCAGCCAATTACAAAAAAAACAAATCGGACATTTTAAAGGAACAGCACAGGAGAAACTGACACAATGTGCTACACCTAAAACGGGGTGCAATACAAGACATGCACCGTCTTCTTAAACATGCAAGGTGCATTGCCTATCAGTAGTCGAGGGATTACTCCGAATTGTCATCAAGCTTTACCATTTCTAACTTTCTTAAAACTCCCCATCTCACAATGTCACATCTAGTGCTACAATGCCAGTACATATATTATATACTATATGTACTCCTAATTGATTCAGAATCCTAAATGGAGCACATTCTGTGATGTATAACCTGAACACGCACAGGTTTACAGATGATGGCACTGATAAGATCAGCTAGCTTCTGTACAACTGTTGCAATATCTGAAGTTTGCGGCAAAGGTGAGACATGCTGAGGATATATCAGACATGTGGACCATGCCTAGAAAAAAATGCTGATTTATTATGTAGGAATGGACTTTAATCCAACATCATTCACGGTTTTTCAGTAAAAATTGTGAGGGAAATTATTGGCTTTGCTCCAAAATTCTGAAAAACTAACCCAATTTTTTGCGCACCATATTTGCAATAAAACTTGCACCATTTTTAGCCTTATTATATGATTTAAAGCCAAAGGCTGATTTAATTAGACTTCCATCCACTATTCGTGCAAATAGTAGTACAAATTTCTGCCTCCTTATATAGCAGCCATAGATTTCAATCTCTTGTGGATGTACAGCCAACAATGCACCAAATTAATGAAGAGACTTCACTGGACAATGCAGAAGAGAATCAGTAGCTCTTGTCCTGCATGTTACCTGTGTGTATGGCAGAAGCATGTGTCTCCCATCAGCGGCATCTGGATTTTCTCTATTGGGGCCATTGTGACACTATCTGAACAGATAGGATAGTGACAGAGGGGTTCAGGTTCATGTCCTTTTGACACTGGAGACCACAAAATTGATAATTTGACAACTTAATTTGCATTTTTAATATGCAAAAAAAATGGTACACATTGTGAGGTAACAGAAAAAAGGCATATATAACAAGAAATGCTCTGCAATGGAAAGGAGGGAAGAATTAAATTATGTCTTTAGATTTTTTGGCAGACTTGTCCCCTTTAAAGGGAACCTGTCACCCCGAAAATCGCGGGTGACGTAATCCCACCGGCATCAGGGGCTTATCTGCAGCATTCTGTAATGCTGTAGATAAGCCCCCGATGTTACCTGAAAAAGGAGAAAAAGACGTTATATTATACTCACCCAGGGGCGGTCCCGCTGCTGGTCAGGTCAGATGGGCATCTCCGGTCCGCTCCGGCGCCTCCTATCTTCTTTCCATGACGTCCTCTTCTGATCTTCAGCCACGGCTCCGGCGCAGGCGTACTTTGCTCTGCCCTCTTGAAGGCAGAGGATAGTACTGCAGTGCGCAGGCGCCGGAAAGGTCAGAGGCCCGGCGCCTGCGCACTGCAGTACTTTGTCTGCCCTCAACAGGGCAGAGCAAAGTACGCCTGCGCCGGAGCCGTGGCTGAAGATCAGAAGAGGACGTCATGGAAAGAAGATAGGAGGCGCCGGAGCGGACCGGGGCCGCCCCTCCGACCTGACCAGCAGGGGACCGCCCCTGGGTGAGTATAATCTAACATCTTTTTCAGGTAACATCGGGGGCTTATCTACAGCATTACAGAATGCTGCAGATAAGCCCCTGATGCCGGTGGGATTACCTCACCCGCGATTTTCGGGGTGACAGGTTCCCTTTAAAGAGAATGTGTGATCATAAAATCACCTATTGTTTAAATAAGGTTTTTGTGTTGTGTATTTTTTTTTTCATAATTGCCAGTTTCCCTATTTTTACATGTCCCAATGTATCAATCTATCTAAATTTATATATAAATTCATACTGGCCATTGGACTTAGACATTAACTTCCTTTGGTTTCAGGAAACAACACAGGTGCATAGCCTCTAACCCTATCTTTTCTATTGAAATGTCTAATGAGCTTGTGTAACAGTTATTGTGAAGGAGGGAGTCCAGGGTCAGGTACGACATGCATTGTGATTGGATGATCCTGTGTTACCAGCCATGTATTGAGGTGTTACTTGTTAATATGATTCTGCCTCTGATAATATGGAGGCTTGTTGTAAACTCTTCCCAAAAGAACACGACGTTGGAGTCTAAACAAGCTCCAGTGGCCAGTGAGAAAATTGCAGCATTACTATTTTTTTTTGTAATTAAGAGTAGAATACGAAGAAACAAAATTGCCAATTTCAAAGATACGGAACACAAAATTCTGATTTAAACAATATATCATAGTTTATTTTTTAATGTGAACTGCTCTGTTAAGGTCCTATCCCAGCATCTCCATAAAGTCTGAGCCAGGCTAGGCTGATGATTACATCTTATTACTCATGTGATTGGTACAATCCTGTTCATTTACATGAATATAAATGGTAAAATTTGGACTGAGAAATTATGTAAACACATAATATTCTGAATACTTGACAGATTCGTGCGATAACTGAAAATCTTCTGTTCAGAACACCAATATTTGTGCAAATATTACGAGAGCATTGATTTTAATGTCAACAAGATTCCTAAGGGGAATGCTAAAAGCATCAACCACTGGAAGCTATTTGAACTCAAGATGATAAGGCATTTTAATTATAATGAAAAAGGGATGAATAAGAATGTGAAATACATAGTGAGAAATGCGGATTAGCATGATCCCATTATCCATTGCTCTCCTATTATCGATCTGTTTATTTTATTCCCCCTCTCCAATGTTCCAGGATGCTTTTCAGAATGCTTTATTTTGAGAATCTATGTTCTACTCTACAAATACTTGTTGTAATTCAAAGCAAATAAACCCTTAGGAAAAAAATAAATAAATTTGAATTTCAATGTAAATTATGAGACCATCGGAACAATAAAGGCAATCTCAGAGTTAAAATGCATTTCAACAAAACTTTTCTATAGAAAATGGATAAGCATTTTCTAAGCTAGGAAAAATAAACCTGAGTCGTAACAGCTGCAATTCCCAGCATGCACTTTAATGCAAGTGGGAATTTCAGGTATGATTTCTTACTAAAAAATGTTGTTGTTTTTTTAGGATGCTTACAGGAATCCCCCAAAAAATACATGCTTTAACTGAGTAGTTAAACCTAAATCTACTAAAAATAACATTACATTTAAAATATTAAACCTTTTACCAAGACACTAAAAGCCGATATTAAGGAATAAAAGAAATTCAGCTTATGCCATGACAAATATACAACTCATACCCAAAGTTAAAGTGAAGCAATCCTCTGGAGCTTTGTACTGTACACAACTTTCAAAAATGAAACTTTGGACTACATTTGGTCTACTTTTTAGTGTTTTTTTTTTTCTTTGTACCCAGGTACAATAGCGTAAAAAAGGAGGTCAAATGGAGTCTAATATTTTTCACTTCGCTTTTCTCATTGAAATCAATCCCTGCATTTGAAGAAAGGCAGAATTCTGTTTTCTGGCATTAAAACAAATGCCCCCAATAAAGTCCTAAATAGGCAGCAAAATGTTACCTGTGGTCAGATTCAAGCAGCTGCATTTCAGTCTGCAAAGGGTCCACAAAGACTGGACTGCCTGTGGTAATCAGAACTTATAACCTCATACACAGTATGACTATGACTATCTAGGTTTGGCTCAGGTGGCCTTCTGTCAGGCCAGGCATTGCGGTCTTAATATGGATTGTGAAGTATGGCCACCTGAACCCAGCCTATAACTGTGCCAATGTCTTCTGACCAACTTGTCACTACAGCTTAAGTAGTGGGACAGAATAGGGGCAATTTTGGAACAGAGGTAAATGGGTCGCTTAGGACTAGAGTTTTGCATTCCAGTTTAAATGAAGGGACTCAAAGGAGCACAGCGCACCTTATTCTCTAAGTGGAGCATGCGAGTGCCACCGCCAGCAATGCACTCTGTGCCTATCTTGAGCAAGTTACGCAATTAAGGTGGAGTAACTTTGAAGAGAAGGCACAAACAATCCCGTCTATGCTCCTCCCATATCGATGCAGCTAGTCAAGACTGGCGTGTAAACACGAAGTGTCGTAAAACATTTTTGCAACTTCCAAGATGCGCAAAAATGTTGTGAACTTTAATGGTGTTTTATACCAGAATTCTGGTGTATGTATACACCTCAATGAATTTCTCCTTGTGTTTGACATTTCATAGTAGTTGTTTTAAAGGTGCAAATAGCTATTACAGTAGTCATTAAGGTGGATGTACAGTGATAGAGTAATGAGCTTGTCAGGCGATGCTGGCTGTTGTGAATTCTGTGGCAGAGCTCCCTCCTGTGGTCACAAGTGGTACTTCGGCTGATTCTCTCTGTGAGCTTCCGTTGGTGGAGGGAAGTGGTACTGCGGCTTCTGAGTTTCCTCCCTCAGGTGATGTGGTGAGGTCGTTAGGTGCTGCTCTACTTAACTCCACCTAGTGCTTTGATCCTGGCTTCCTGTCAATGTTCCAGTATTGGACTTGTTTTCCTCCTGGATCGTTCCTGTGGCCTGCTGCTCTGCATAGCTAAGTTTTCCTTTGCTATTTTGTTTGCTTTTCTTCTGTCCAGCTTATCTATTTGTTTACTGGAAGCTCTGGGATGCAGAGGGTGTACCTCCGTGCCGTTAGTTCGGTACGGAGGGTCTTTTTGCCCCCTTTGCGTGGTTTTTAGGGTTTTGTGTTGACCACAAAGTTACCTTTTCTATCCTCGCTCTGTTCAGAAAGTTGGGCCTCACTTTGCTAAATCTATTTCATCTCTACGTTTGTCTTTTCATCTTACTCACAGTCATTATATGTGGGGGGCTGCCTTTTCCTTTGGGGTATTTCTCTGAGGCAAGGTAGGCTTATTTTCTATCTTTAGGCTAGCTAGTTTCTCAGGCTGTGCCGAGTTGCATAGGTAGCGTTAGGCGCAATCCACGGCTGCCTCTAGTGTTGTTGGATAGGATTAGGGATTACGGTCAACAGAGTTCTCCCACGTCTCAGAGCTCGTTCTATGTTTTTGGATTATTGTCAGATCACTGTATGTGCTCTGACCTCTATGTTCACTGTGGTACTGAATTGCCTAATCACAACAGCTGGCGTGATAAAATACGGCAATGGTAATGCACAGACATTAAATCTACTTTACTGCTACAAGAAACAGTTGCCTACTCCTTATTAGAAAGTATTTTCTTACAAGACTGATGTAAGCTTTTTTATGTACAGAGAACAATAAACCAATAAAAAGTGACTAGAAGACGAAGGGGAGCCATCCACTGGACTCTTCTCCCAAGTCCTGCACTTATTAAGCTATGATTTCTCTTAAACGCTTGTAAGTAAAACATAGTTTAGTGCATTCATTTAGTGTTGCTGTAGGATACAGTGAAGCATGAAGCTGATAGAAATGTCGCCTTAATTTACAATCTTTGTATATAGGTCTGCGTTATGCAGTAAATGAAAAAAAATAGTCTTTTGCTAAAAAACAAATTATAAAATTTCACATAGTATGAAATGACAAGAGAGACTCCAGTATCTACCCCATTCATCTCGACGAGGTTTTTGGAGCCTATGTGCTTGCCACCATAACAACACCTTTCAGATTAAGGAAATTGACCTTCATTACAACAGAATTTTGTAACAGATCTGACACGCCATATTTTCGGTGCAACAAAACATTGCATCACACTTGGACCAATGATAGCCTATAAGGCTGTTCAAATGTCAATTTTTTTTCCTTAAATCAAGACTTTTTTTCTCCTTCTCCTCACCCATGAAAATCGGATCACACTATGATCACATTTTGATTAGAGTGATTTGCATAACCAACCCAATTCTCTCATCTGCCCATGGATTGCTCCAGTAAAACTCCTACCTATTGTTTTTATGCTCATTGGGCTCTCAGAAGTTGGACCCCAACAAATAATCTTTATCTATCCAAAATTCTCTTTGGTCGTTGAATCCCTTTAAGGAAGCTTTCAGGTTTCCCATTTTGATGCAGGTTTTTTTTTTTTTTTAAAAGCCAATGTCAACAGTTGAACTCTGTGAGAAGATAGTTACACAAAAAAGGTAATTTTCTTAAATAAATTTCTTGCTTTGGCATGAAAGGCATCAAAATGGCACACATAAAAGCATCCAAATTGCTTTACAGTGCTCGGATTAACGATTTTATACGCTTATGTTTGAAACACTGCAGGATGTGCAGACACTGCATAAGGAAATCACCAGGGGTGCCCTATCTGGACCATACTTATTACTAAGAACATACCGTATTTTTCCAAACAATAAGACGCTCCCAAAGTTTAGAGGAGGAAAATAGGAAAAAAAAATTTAACTTGTCATCCGGATTAGGCATGTCTGGGCTCACGGGCAGTGGTGGAGCGAGATCAAAGGAGGCAGGAGCAAGGTCACATTTACGTCACTTGACATCAGGAGTGGGGCAATGTAGCGGGCCCTGGACTGGGGGAGGGGAGCGTTCCAGGGGCGATGAAGAAGCGGAGTCCCAGCTGCACACATTGATCTCCCGACAGGCTTCAGTAAAATGGCGCCGGAAGGAGAGAATGCGCAGATTGAGATCTAAGCTCGTCATTGAGACAAGATCTAAATCTGCGTTTGCGCAGAAGCAATTTTCCTGAAGCCTACCACAAGATAAATGTGCGAAGCGGGAACTCCGCTCCTGCGTCCTCCGCTTCTGGCAAAGAAGCACATAAACAGGCATACTTTATGGTAATAGGGGTCTACCTTAAAATACTCACTTGGCATTTTAAAATTCACCCAAGTTGGACAAAGCACTTTTTAAGAAAAAAAAAACAAATAACCTATATGCATCAAACAGTCAAATAGGAAGTCACATTTATACCGGAGAGTTAAGTAATTTCACAGGTAGCAACTTCTCAAAACAACAATACACCAATCAGCTACATGATGAACACTCCTTTGCTGAGTTATTAAGCAAGCTCCATCATCAACAATAGATCTCTTTTTTTTTCTAAATTGCTAAAATGATTTTTGCAAAATTACAATTACTATTTCAGCCTTTGCAATGTAATGAATCGCAAATATGTTTAAAAGCAATCAGGATGTCCTGAAACTTTCACCAGCAAATGAACAAAAAAGATTTCCTTTAGCAGCTTATCATCCTTCAGTTAAACCTTAATCATCTGATCAATTTTCCTAACAGCTTTGCGTGTACAGAATTCTTGAATAAGGATTTAATTACGCAATGATCAAATGGCAAATACAGAGAGAAAAACACATCCCAGGAAGATAGAAATAAATAAAGATGATGAGAAATTATAGTTCCGCTAATTTATTTACTCTGCTTGAATTAGACTCGAGCTCAGATATGTTTCAATCCAAAGGGAAAAAATGACAACATGGTTAAGTAGTGGAAAAAAAAAGGACTTCATGTATGAAAACTTTCACAGACTGGAAAAAAAATTCTTGTGTTTCCCATATGATTTTGTTTACAGTTACAGTTCTATGTTTTTCTGACAGCAGTAGCGCCTCAATTACTGCATATATGACCTCTGAAGCCAACATAGACAGCTGCTGAGACCAGTGTTTGGCTGCAGCTGTCACCTGTGCTGTAGGTCTGTCATCACTGCTGCAGCCTGTCAACAAATCCTGAAGCAATGGTTGTGAGGCATCACTTGACCTGAGGAGGGTGAGTAGCATGTGTCTGAATTAATTTAACATGGTGCAATCCAATGGGGATGGAAATCATATCCCCCCCAATAAAACTCTGTAAGGCCCCAGTTAATCCAAAATTTGATTGAGGAGTTTATCCTATAGTTGGTTAACCAATTTTTTTTATTTTTATTTAAATAGACTAGCCAAATACATGCACAACTGGGCAATATGTTGCTTTAGTTTAAAACTATAACATAATACATTAATATTTTATTAAGTGCTGGTGCAGGAATACCGTGACTAAGAGGAACCAGAAGATTGCAGTGTCTGGTCACATGAAGTCTTGCACTGATCAGAATTGCTTCACTATCCTATTATACAGTGCAGGTTTTTCCTATGCTCTGGCATTGCAAGAGTTAATCAGCTCACTTGATCTCCTGGAGCTCTCGATCCTGAATTGCCTGAGCTTTTCTGTGTTGACCACTCCCCTCTTGTCTTGTATTGCCACTGGCACTTGGCAATTGCTAGTGTTATTTCTTATTTCCTAGTTTGGTTTTGGAAAAAAAATTCAGTGTTTGGAGTAGGTGGTTGGAGAGTTGTTCAGGAGATTTATGTGTGGAGTTGGTTTGCATGTTTATCCTCACCTCTCCTATTTGGTTTCTCCTACCTATCCCTCCCTTTTTTTAATTCAGGGCTGGAGTGGTAGCACTAATATAAGTTCCTAAGGACAAGCCACCAATGTCATATCTGTGGCGACCGTATTCCCAGCATACCTTGACCAACAGGGGAAGCCAGAAGGCCGCACACATATTTATTAAAAAAGAGAGCCCACATCAAAGTCAGGGAGCTGGCATATAATGTTGGAGTGCACCATATGTCGGTAGAGGCTTAAAGGGGCTTCCTTAAGTTTAATATGGATGGCCTTTAATTAGGATAAGACATCATTGTCAGATTGGTCGATAGGTAAAGCCTCATTCAGACATATGCTCTTTTTTCTGATGTGAACTAAATGAACCTATTTTCAGCAGTGATGTGGATCACATGTTTATCAGTGGGCCAGTTTTTACCATCCGTGTTTTATCAGTTTTTCTCATATGGAGGTTTCTCAATCTTTTCATAGCAGTCAGTAAAAAACAAACAGCAATAGGGTAGAATGAGGATGCCAGTAGTCTCTAGTTTTCAAAAACCAAAAGACAAGTAATTACATGTCTGATCAGTGACATAGACAAAATTTGGATATGTGTCTCCATTTTTTGTCAATATAAGTTAATGTTAACAGGTCTATAGACTATAATGGGTAAGTGTTGCAGCCGAAAAACAAGTATACAATAAACCCGTAAAAAATGGACATCTGCTTGAGGTTTAAGGCTATGTTCATAATTCACAGGCACTGGAATTGGTCTTGTGATCCGGTATTCACTTACTGTATATTGGTCAATGTGCTGTATTTGCAGTTCACTTAAGCATCACACTATCCAAAGTAATGACAGAAAAACGACTGGCACATCCAAACTAGTGTGAATAGGTGCTTACCAGGAGCAGCTACCTCCATACACAAAATACAAAAAAGGTTGCACTCTATCGTGCCAAAGCATTGTCTAATATGAAATACATGAAATATGAATAGCAAAATGGCTTTTGAACATTACGAAAATATTTGAGAGACGCTTTGCACAAAATTTTATCAAATAATGTGAGCCCATCAACCATCGTCAAGGTGGTGTCAATAAAACACTAGTTTGGATGTGCCAGTCTTTTTTCTGTCATTTCTACGTTAGCTTACTGACTGAGCACTCCTCTCTTCACCATGTGGTTTTTAATTACCTTTAATCACACTTGGTTCCGGCCACCCCATATGTAGGTTTTGCTGACAGAGGTGTCCACATTCACCCACGCATACAGACATTGGCCTTCGGTAAGTGTTCACATTTGGACAGGGAGGTCAGGGACCCATGAGTTTTAATGAGACCACCTTGACGATGGATAATGGGCTCACACTATTTGATCAAATTTTGTGCAAAGCGTCTCTCAAATATTTTCAATTATTTGTTTTCCTTATATCCCCCTTCTTCTTTGATTGATGAAACCAGAGAAGGGCAGAGAAATTTAGAAAACAGCACGGTGAGAAGCTGCACTTAAATGTTTGGCTACGCCAAGAGTGTACTGATCACCTGTGCTTGGTTAAACCGTTATTCTGTGTGGACAGTCTTTCTTTAAGCGAAGAGTCAGATGGCAGTATAATTTGGATGAGGATTGCAACACAATGCCAGGACTGGCGGTCAGCTCTACCGACCCAAGCGTGACAGTATGTATCTCTATGCAGTTGTTACGCTCGGACATTGCATTGTGATCATCGTCTGAGTTATACAGCTGTCTGTCTCTTCCCTAGATGTGAGATTTTCATGTCTGTACTGATCAGATGCTGAGTGTGGAAGGTGCCACAAATACAGAACCTGGACAGATTCAATGTGTTCAAAATGGTGACCCTTACAGCTGTGGTCAGCATAATTGGCACAATTGAATACTCTATGTACACCATGTAAAATTAAAAAAAGGGAAATAAAAAAGGGGAAAAAAGGATACAAAATTGAAAATAACGTTGTGGCATGTTACATGGCACCTGCAGTTCAGTACAGTTTAAAATGAAGGATAAATTCAGGCAGCTGCATTAATCAGCCACAATATAGACAGAAATGCCCAATCTGACCTGAACTCACTTAAGTTTGGATCAGAAGACCTGTAGTCAGACTGGGCAGGGTGGTCCATGTATGGACACACATACAGACAGTGAATGTCAGCCATCTTACAGTAACTTAAACTAGCATGTGATTAATTAGAAACCTGACTCACCTACCCAAACTTGTGATTTGACATTTGACTTTTATTGATGTTTAAAAAGTCCATCTTATTTTGCATTCCTTGCTGACAATAGCAAAGACTATAAATTTATGTTGGTCTAGACAGTAAAGCATGGTGTATCCAATCAGATATGGAGTGAATAGGGATGAGCGGACTGTGGAATTTCAGTTTTTTGTACCTGGCCCAAGCGTTAGTCCAAAGTTAAGTTCTGGTACTAGAACTGTACCTGAACCCGAACCCCATTGAAAACAATGGGTACCCTAACTTTGGATCAGGAAGATCTCTATCTCGTCTCACGGACTTCACCTGGAACACCGAACATAAATTTTGACTTCCAGAAATAGTTAATATTTGGAGTTTAGCATCAGACACTAAGTGTCCAGTACAATCTTTTAAGTTCGGGTTCACTCATCTCTAGGAATGGACATAGAATGGGCATCTATTAACTTAAATGTCCTTCTTTGCTTAGAAAATAGGAAGTTTACTGTGTTGGGATGAAGAACAGCATTATGGGAAAGAAAATGAAAGTGCAATGAATTTTAAAAACTAACGTTTCATCATTTTCCTACAGCAAAAATAACTGCTGTATAACAAATGAGTAAAACATACAGAACAAGCAAAAGATATATTTCATGTTTTAATGCCAGTAGGGGTCTCTCCGGGTCCAGTGTTAAACGTGCTTCTGGATCCAATCGTTATTGTACTTGTCAGTGGGACATCCATCTTTCATACAAAACCTACAGGAGTTTTACATTTACTGGCTAATAAATTTTCCGGGAAACTACTTGCAGAAAACATACTGGATATAATGCTGAAACACACTTATGGAAACATTCTGGAAGCGGACTTTCAAATGATTTAGTTAAGAATGTGCGGGGGCAGAAGCAGGATGTATTCACTGCTGAATGTACTGTACATCAATGACACTTGCTGGAAGCCCCAGTTTAAATCCCAGTCTTACCGCCTTGTGACCTTGGACAAGTTACTTTGTTTCCCCAAGCCCCAGGCTCCACATCTCAATTGCAAATTTAACTGGTCATGGAATATTGCATAATTCTGTATAAAATGTTTTTCAGACTATATCGGCCATATAAGAAATGACATTGCATTGACAGGAAATAATACATTACATTACAGGTTACTTGCCTAGGTTAGCATAACATTGCATTTCGGATAGATAATCCGTTTATAGATGTTTCTAGTCTTTGTGAGGCTGGATATTTTTCAATGCACTTTTTATTATTCATTTGTAACTTGTAGATTATGAAAAACATTTCATAGGACAAAATCAAATGTCACTAAACAGCACATACCAAGATGGAGGCTGATGTAGTTAATATTCTAGGGATGAATATATTGAATTGTACAGTATAGGCATCTGTCGTTTTATGTTACTTCCCATGCATTGTGCCAAATAATAGATCCATGTGTCTGATCTGTGTATATCCGTAGCCTCAGATAATTATGACACTTGAAAACGACCCTATGACATCTCGGGACATTTATGTTCTACTAAATATTTGCATTCCCCATAACAGAAAACTGTGAAATGACAAATGACAATGTAGAATTGTTATGTGAGTCCTCTATTGCTCCTCCTGGGTGTTACCAGCTGAGGGTGTGTCTTCAGACAATCTAATATTGACCAATCAGTGCTGACTGTATGGACACACCTCTACTATATTAGAAATAAATTTTAACACGTAGAAGCAGCAATAATCAAGGAAAGGTTCAATGCCAAAAGAAAAAAAAAATACTCGAGATTTCTGTTTCATAATGGAGAATATAAGCTTTTTTTTAAAGTCCGTAATAAATGATGATGGATCTTCTCTAAAACATACGGTTCTACCCAAATCAAGTTTGTTCCTCGGGTAAGAAAAGTTGCTTTTGGAACTATAAGCAATAAATACAAATGAGAAGAAAAAACCCTCAATATTTACACAAAACAATAATTTTTTTTTTCATGGGAAAAAAGTACTGCCACAACTGTTTCATATATTCCTGTTTTCTTCCATTGGGCGAACTGAAGACCGCGCTCACGAGGTAGATTTTAGGTTTTTTATTGAAGCCTACGCGTTTCAAGAGCTTTCTTACTCTCTTCTTCAGGGCATATAATACATAGCACAGTACAGGGTGTATTTATACATAAGACAAAAGGAAGGGGAGGGGCACCAAGGCACTTATACTATAATACAAAAAGCAAGATTTAAAACATATATATGGTACATAAAATCTTGGCAAATAACTTTTTATAAATTATTAACATTAATTCTTAATTGACATTTAATATTTAAATAAAAAAAAAAAAAAACAAACAAGTCAAAGAATATCTGACATTACATTTAGCCCTTCAGGCTCAAGGGAATTCAAAGTGTATATCCAAAAAAGCTCTTTCTTATTATGTGATTGTATGCGATTAAAAACATGTGCAGGAACGTGATCAATGGGGTGAACTCGAAATAGTGAAGGATTGCAATTATGTGAAATACTGAAGTGTTTGGAAAGACCATGTTTAACCCCTTAGCGACCGCCGATACGCCTTTTAACGGCGGCCGCTAAGGGTACTTAAACCACAGCGCCGTTAATTAACGGCGCTGTGGAAAAAGTGTATAGCGCCCCCCACAGGCCGATTTTCTCCGGGGTCTCGGCTGCCGAGGGTAGCCGAGACCCCAGAGAACATGATTCGGGGGGTTTTTTAACCCTCCCCGCATTTGCGATCGCCGGTAATTAACCGTTTACCGGCGATCGCAAAAAAAAAAAAAAAAAAAAAAAAAAGCGATCTCTTTTTAATTTCTCTGTCCTCCGATGTGATCGCACATCGGAGGACAGAGAAAAGGGGTCCCAGGTGGCCCCCCAATACTCACCTAGCTCCCCCGATGCTCCTCGTGTCTCCCGGTGGGCGCCGCCATCTTCAAAATGGCGGGCGCATGCGCAGTGCGCCCGCCGGCCGGCACCGGGAGAATCTTTGGGGTCTCGGCTGCCTGGGGTAGCCGAGACCCCAAAGAGCATGATCGGGGGTCGGTTTTAGCGACCCCTGTTTTGCGATCGCCGGTAATTAACTGTTTACCGGCGACCGCAAAAAAAAAAAAAAAAAAATTAAAGTGTAATTCTCTGTCCTCTGATGTGATCGCACATCAGAGGACAGAGAAATAGGGGGATTCGGGGACCCTAGCATACTCACCTAGGTCCCTGGATCCTCTTGCTGCTCCTCCTGGCCGCCGGCAGAAGAACATGGCGGACGCATGCCCAGTGCGCCCGCCATCTGTCTCCATCTGCCGGCCGGCAGGAGAACAGCGGTTAGGGCTAAAATTAGGGTTAGGGTTAGGGGTAGGGTTAGGGTTAGGGGTAGGGTTAGGGGTAGGGTTAGGGTAGGGTTAGGGGTAGGGTTAGGGGTAGGGTTAGGGGTAGGGTTAGGGTTAGGGGTAGGGTTAGGGTTAGGGGTAGGGTTAGGGGTAGGGTAGGGTTAGGTTAGGGGTAGGGTTAGGGGTAGGGTTAGGGGTAGGGTTAGGGCTAGGGTTAGGTTAGGGGTAAGGTTACGGCTAGGGTTAGGTTAGGGGTAGGGTTAGGTTAGGGGTAGGGTTACGGCTAGGGTTAGGTTAGGGGTAGGGTTAGGTTAGGGTTAGGGGTAGGGTTAGGTTAGGGGTAGGGTTGGGGCTAAATTTAGGGTTAGGGTTGGGGCTAAATTTAGGGTTAGGGTTGGGGCTAAATTTAGGGTTAGGCTTCTTTCACACTTACGTCGGTACGGGGCCGTCGCAATGCGTCGGCCCGACATACCGACGCACGTTGTGAAAATTGTGCACAACGTGGGCAGCAGCTGTAGTTTTTCAACGCATCCGCTGCCCAATCTATGTCCTGGGGAGGAGGGGGCGGAGTTACGGCCACGCATGCGCGGTCAGAAATGGCGGATGCGACGTACAAAAAAACGTTTCATTGAACGTTTTTTTGTGCCGACGCTCCGCCAAAACACAACTGATCCAGTGCACGACGGACGCGACGTGTGGCCATCCGTCACGATCCGTCGGCAATACTATGGGCAAAAAACGCATCCTGCGGGCACATTTGCAGGATCCGTTTCTTGTCCAAAACGACGGATTGCGACGGAATGCCAAACAACGCAAGTGTGAAAGTAGCCCTAGGGCTAGGGTTAGGGTTGGGGCTAAAGTTAGGGCTAGGGTTGGGGCTAAAGTTAGGGTTAGAGCTGGGATTAGGTTTAGGGTTTGGATTAGGGTTGGTATTAGGGTTAGGGTTGGCATTAGGGTTACGCTTGGGATTAGGGTTAGGTTTGGCATTAGGGTTAAGGTTAGGGTTGTGATTAGGGGTGTATTGGGATTAGGGTTAGGTTTGAGGTTAGGGTTGAGATTAGGATTAGGGGTGTGTTGGATTTAGGGTTTTGATTAGGGTTATGGTTAGGGTTGACATTAGGGTTGTTTTGGGGTAAGGGTTGTGATTATGGTTAGGGTTAGTGATTAGGATTATGGATCAGGTTGGGATTAGGGTTAGGGGTTGGAGCTAGAATTGGGGGGTTTCCACTGTTTAGGTACATCAGGGGGTCTCCAAACACGACAGCCAATTTTGCGCTCAAAAAGTCAAATGGTGCTCCCTCCCTTCTGAGCTCTGCCGTGCGCCCAAACAGTGGGTTACCCCCACATATGGGGCATCAGCGTACTTGGGATAAATTGGACAACAACTTCTGGGGTCCAAATTCTCTTGTTACCCTTGTGAAAATAAAAACTTGGGGGCTACAAAATCTTTTTTGTGAAAAAAAAAAATATTTTTTATTTTCACGACTCTGCATTCTAAACTTCTGTGAAGCACTTGGGCATTCAAAGTTCTCACCACACATCTAGATAAGTTCCTTGGGGGGTCTAGTTTCCAAAATGGGGTCACTTGTGGGGGGTTACTACAGTTTAGGTATATCAGGGGCTCTGCAATCGCAACATAATGCCCACAGACCATTCTATCAAAGTCTGCATTCCAAAAAGGCGCTCCTTCCCTTCCGAGCTCTGCCGTGCGCCCAAACAGTGGTTTACCCCCACATATGGCACATCAGCGTACTCGGGATAAATTGGACAACAACTATTGCAGTCCAATTTCTCCTGTTACCCTTGTGAAAATAAAAACTTGGGGGCTACAAAATCTTTTTTGTGAAAAAAAAAATATTTTTTATTTTCACGACTCTGCATTCTAAACTTCTGTGAAGCACTTGGGCATTCAAAGTTCTCACCACACATCTAGATAAGTTCCTTGGGGGGTCTAGTTTCCAAAATGGGGTCACTTGTGGAGGGTTTCTACTGGTTAGGTACATCAGGGGCTCTGCAAATGCAACATAATACCCGCAGACCATTCTATCAAAGTCTGCATTCCAAAACGGCGCTCCTTCCTTCCGAGCTCTGCCGTGCGCCCAAACAGTGGTTTACCCCCACATATGGGGTACCAGCATACTCAAGACAAATTGGACAACAACTTTTGGGGTCCAATTTCTCTTGTTACCCTTGTAAAAATAAAAACTTGGGGGCTACAATATCTTTTTTGTGGAAAAAAAAATATTTTTTATTTTCACGGCTCTGCATTATAAACTTCTGTGAAGCACTTGGGCATTCAAGGTTCTCACCACACATCTAGATAAGTTCCATGGGGGGTCTAGTTTCCAAAATGGGGTCACTTGTGGGGGATTTCTACTGTTTAGGCACATCAGGGGCTCTCCAAACGCGACATGGCGTCCGATCTCAATTCCAGCCAATTCTACATTGAAAAAGTAAAACGGCACTCCTTCTCTTCCAAGCTCTGCGGTGCGCCCTAACAGTGGTTTACCCCCACATATTGGGTATCAGCGTACTCAGGAGAAATTGCACAACAACTTTTGTGGTCTAATTTCTCCTGTTACCCTTGTGAAAATAAAAATTTGTGGGCAAAAAGATCATTTTTGTAGAAAAAATGCGATTTTTTTTTTTTTCACGGCTCTACGTTATAAACTTCTGTGAAGCACATGGGGGTTCAAAGTGCTCGCCACACATCTAGATAAGTTCCATAAGGGGTCTAGTTTCCAAAATGGTGTCACTTGTGGGGGGTTTCCACTGTTTAGGCACATCAGGGGCTCTCCAAACGCGACATGGCGTCCAATCTCAATTCCAGCCAATTCTACATTGAAAAAGTAAAACGGCGCTCCTTCACTTCCAAGCTCTGCGGTGCGCCCAAACAGTGGTTTACCCTCACATATGGGGTATCGACGTATTCAGGAGAAATCGCACAACAACTTTTGTGGTCTAATTTCTCCTGTTACCCTTGTGAAAATAAGAATTTGTGGGCAAAAAGATCATTTTTGTGTAAACAAAAGCGATTTTTTTATTTTCACGGCTCTACGTTATAAACTTCTGTGAAGCACTTGGGGGTTCAAAGTGCTCGCCACACATCTAGATAAGTTCCTTAAGGGGTCTAGTTTCCAAAATGGTGTCACTTGTGGGGGGTTTCCACTGTTTAGGCACATCACGGGCTCTCTAAACGTGACATGGCGTCCGATCTCAATTCCAGCCAATTCTGCATTGAAAAAGTCAAACGGCGCTCCTTCATTTCTAAGTTCTGCGGTGCGCCCTAACAGTGGTTTACCCCCACATATGGGGTATTGGCGTATTCAGGAGAAATTGCATAACAAAATTTATGGTTACATTTCTGTTTTTACACTTGTGAAAATAAAAAAAATGGTTCTGAATTAAGATGTTTGCAAAAAAAAGTTAAATGTTCATTTTTTCCTTCCACATTGTTTCAGTTCCTGTGAAGCACGTAAAGGGTTAATAAACTTCTTGAATGTGGTTTTGAGAACCTTGAGGGGTGTAGTTTTTAGAATGGTGTCACACTTCATTATTTTCTATCATATAGACCCCTCAAAATGACTTCAAATGTGATGTGGTCCCTAAAAAAAAATGGTGTTGTAAAAATGAGAAATTGCTGGTCAACTTTTAACCCTTATAACTCCCTAACAAAAAAAAATTTGTTTCCAAAATTGTGCGGATGTAAAGTAGACATGTGGGAAATGTTATTTATTAACTATTTTTCGTGACATATCTCTCTGATTTAAGGGCATAAAAATACAAAGTTTGAAAATTGCAAAATTTTAAAAATTTTCGCCATATTTCCGTTTTTTTCATAAATAATCGCAAGTAATATCGAAGAAATGTTACCACTAACATGAAGTACAATATGTCACGAAAAAACAATCTCAGAATCAGCGGGATCCGTTGAAGAGTTCCAGAGTTATAACCTCATAAAGTGACAGTGGTCAGAATTGCAAAAATTGGCTCGGTCATTAAGTACCAAATTGGCTCTGTCACTAAGGGGTTAAGGTAACCTATTTTGATATTATGTCGATGAGAATTCATGCGGAGGTGAAGTGGTTGTATTGTCCTACCAACATATATCTTGTTGCATGGACAAGTGATAATATAAATAACATAAGAAGTGGTGCAAGTGAAATGGTAGCTGATTGGAAAAGGGTGAGGAAAGGAAGAATGTTTAAATGCTGTACTAGTATGTGCTATATTGCCACAGCACAAACATTTTTTGTGAAAACATTTGAAAATCCCTGGTTTTTGTGAAGCAGATAATTTTTTGCATTCATCAAAAAGTCTGCTGGGTGCTAGTTTATTTTTCTAACTGGGTGCTCTCCTAAAAATAATTTTGGGATGTTGCGGCACCAACTTTCCCAGTATATTATCCTCTCTCACTATGTACCACAACTCATTAATAGATTTTTTAATGAATTTGTGGTCTGTGCTGAATGTGGTTAAAAAACTACAGGTAAATTCTTCTGAACTAGCTGCAATATCAGCTTTTTCTTTTTTTAGTAACATTTCTTGATTAAAATTCTTAAAAACATGCTCCAATGCTCTATTCACCAAATCCTTGGGGTATTTTTGTGCTATAAACTTATTTTTTAAAAACTCGGATTGAACCTTAAAATCACTATCGGAAGAACAATTTTTCCTAATACGCATAAACTGACTTTTTGGAATGTTACAAAGCCATTTATCAAGATGGTTGCTGTTATAATGCACATAGCTGTTACTGTCTACTTTTTTAAAAAAAAATTTTGTATGAATTTCTCCATCAACAATAAAAAATGTCACATCTAGATAGTTAATAGCGGTTTTGTTAAAAACAAAAGTAAAATCAAGACCCCAGGGGTTATTTTTGAGCTCTGACATTAAAAATTCTGGAGGTTTAAAAGTTGTGTCCCAAATAAAAACCAGATCATCAATATAACGACCATAAAACACCATGCAATCAGTAAAAGCACTTTTATAGATAAAAGAATTCTCAAAGTGACCCATAAATAAATTAGCATATGTAGGTGCTACCCGTGATCCCATTGCCGCACCGCGTGTCTGGCGGTACAGTTCACCCAAAAAAGTAAAATAATTATTTTTTAAAATAAACTCCATTCCAGACATTAAAAACTGTTTCTGTTTGTCCAATAGTCTTGGATCTGTACCCATAAATAATTTCATACTTTCAAGTCCAATTTCATGTTTGATATTTGTATATAGGGAGCATACATCAACTGTAACAAATACGTAACTATCTTTCCACTTAATATTTCTGATAAGTTTGATCACATGTGCAGAATCCTTAATGTAGCTCCTCAATTGGGTGACATGTAACTGCATAATGCTATCTACAGTGGGGCAAAAAAGTATTTAGTCAGTCAGCAATAGTGCAAGTTCCACCACTTAAAAAGATGAGAGGCATCTGTAATTTACATCATAGGAAGACCTCAACTATGCGAGACAAACTGAGAAAAAAAAATCCAGAAAATCACATTGTCTGTTTTTTTTAACAATTTATTTGCATATTATGGTGGAAAATAAGTATTTGGTCAGAAACAAAATTTCATCTCAATACTTATATATGTAATATATCCTTTGTTGGCAATGACAGAGGTCAAACGTTTTCTGTAAGTCTTCACAAGGTTGGCACACACTGTTGTTGGTATGTTGGCCCATTCCTCCATGCAGATCTCCTCTATAGCAGTGATGTTTTTGGCTTTTCGCTTGGCAACACGGACTTTCAACTCCCTCCAAAGGTTTTCTATAGGGTTGAGATCTGGAGAATGGCTAGGCCACTCCAGGACCTTGAAATGCTTCTTACGGAGCCACTCCTTCGTTGCCCTGGCGGTGTGCTTTGGATCATTGTCATGTTGAAAGACCCAGCCACGTTTCATCTTCAATGCCCTTGCTGATGGAAGGAGGTTTGTACTCAAAATCTCACGATACATGGCCCCATTCATTCTTTCATGTACCCGGATCAGTCGTCCTGGCCCCTTTGCAGAGAAACAGCCCCAAAGCATGATGTTTCCACCACCATGCTTTACAGTAGGTATGGTGTTTGATGGATGCAACTCAGTATTCTTTTTCCTCCAAACACGACAAGTTGTGTTTCTACCAAACCGTTCCAGTTTGGTTTCATCAGACCATAGGACATTCTCCCAAAACTCCTCTGGATCATCCAAATGCTCTCTAGCAAACTTCAGACGGGCCCGGACATGTACTGGCTTAAGCAGTGGGACACGTCTGGCACTGCAGGATCTGAGTCCATGGTGGCGTAGTGTGTTACTTATGGTAGGCCTTGTTACATTGGTCCCAGCTCTCTGCAGTTCATTCACTAGGTCCCCCCGCGTGGTTCTGGGATTTTTGCTCACCGTTCTTGTGATCATTCTGGCCCCACGGGGTGGGATTTTGCATGGAGCCCCAGATCGAGGGAGATTATCAGTGGTCTTGTATGTCTTCCATTTTCTAATTATTGCTCCCACTGTTGATTTCTTCACTCCAAGCTGGTTGGCTATTGCAGATTCAGTCTTCCCAGCCTGGTGCAGGGCTACAATTTTGTTTCTGGTGTCCTTTGACAGCTCTTTGGTCTTCACCATAGTGGAGTTTGGAGTCAGACTGTTTGAGGGTGTGCACGGGTGTCTTTTTATACTGATAACAAGTTTAAACAGGTGCCATTACTACAGGTAATGAGTGGAGGAAAGAGGAGACTCTTAAAGAAGAAGTTACAGGCCTGTGAGAGCCAGAAATCTTGATTGTTTGTTTCTGACCAAATACTTATTTTCCACCATAATATGTAAATAAATTGTTAAAAAAACAGACAATGTGATTTTCTGGTTTTTTTTTTCTCAGTTTGTCTCCCATAGTTGAGGTCTACCTATCATGTAAATTACAGACGCCTCTCATCTTTTTAAGTGGTGGAACTTGCACTATTGCTGACTGACTAAATACTTTTTTGCCCCACTATATGTAGCTGGATAGATTTGAAGTTAGGGAACCAATACCCGAAATAATGGGGCGACCAGGGGGATTTGTAAGACTCTTGTGAATTTTGGGAATATGATACATAAAAGGTACGCTTGGATTTTTTATAGAGAGATACTTACTCTCATTCTCATTCAAGACACCATTATCAAAGGCATCCTTGATCATAGAGTTATAAGCTTTTTGCATTTCTGAAAAAGGGTCATTAGTTATTCTAGAATAGAACTCGTGGTCAGACAATATATTATATGCTTCTTTTATGTAGTCACCTCGGTCCTGCACCACTATACCACCTCCCTTATCTGCAGCTTTGATGACTATCTCCGTATTGTTTTTGAGTTTTAAAAGAGAAGCTTTCTCACCTGATGTTAGATTCCCACCTTTTTTCAATTTTACCTTAGAATTTTTTTCAATATTATTAATTTTTTTTAGTAGTAAATTAGAAAAAGTTTCCAAATGAGGACCCTTACTATCTGTCGGATAAAATTTGCTTTTACTTTTAACATCCAAATGTAACCCTGTAGGTTCAGTTGTATTAGAGAGTTCTTCATTCTCATTAGTGTTATAGACACATTTTTTAATTTCATAATGTCTCTTTAAAGTGAGTTTTCTCACGAAACTATGAACATCCAAAAATATCTCAAGATTCTTACTCCCTGAATTTGGGCAATATGATAGACCTCTAGATAAAAGTGTTAAATCAGTTGTAGTCCATGCCAAAGAGGAAAGGTTAAAGACATTACTAGGTGTTGTTACTGATCGTTTTTGCCTTTTTTCCTTCCCCTTTCCTCTAGACCCTCTATATTTACTTTTCTTTTTAGTTGAGCCTTGCAGAAAAAATGAGGGATAGTTTTATTATTAGTAGCACCATATATATCAAGGGAGGATTTAGAGGTAGATAGAATGGAACTATCCACCCTTGGAAGAAAAGGGACAGCTGCTGAACACCCTGCTCCTGAGTTGTCAATGATGACAGGTGTGGAATTAGTAGGGGCAGTCGCAGCTGAGGTGGTGTCAGATTCCTTGTGTATTGAATTTATATTTCCATTCTTATTATTATTGCCAGTATTAATAGTTACATCATCTAAATAAATTAATGGTTCCTCTATTTGTGAAACTTCATGGATGGAAAGATTTAATAAATTCTCATCGATATCATTTGGGTATACATCATTGACATCAGAGGTTTTAATCTCTGGGTCATAAAGTGGTAATGTAAAGGAAGCTGACTCCCTTCTGTTCTTAAACACTAATTCTACAGATTCAGATAAGGGTTTGGAAATTTTTCCCTCAGTAGATTTCTCAAATTTTTCAATATTACTATCATACTATACTATAATACAAAAAGCAAGATTTAAAACATGGTACATAAAATCTTGGCAAATAACTTTTTATAAATTAATAACATTAATTCTTAATTGACATTTAATATTTAAATTAAAAAAAAAATAAAAAAAAAAAAACAATTCATTGGTTAAGAATTACACACGTACTTTTGTTAATAGCAGTAAATATGCTCAGAGGGGAACCTACCCAGAGGATGCTAAAAATCCCAGCCGAAATAATAACAATAACAATAAAAATTTGGGTAGCACTAATGATCATACTGTGGATCTAACTAAATTGATTGATAGTAATATTGAAAAATTTGAGAAATCTACTGAGGGAAAAATTTCCAAACCCTTATCTGAATCTGTAGAATTAGTGTTAAAGAACAGAAGGGAGTCAGCTTCCTTTACATTACCACTTTATGACCCAGAGATTAAAACCTCTGATGTCAATGATGTATACCAAAATGATATCGATGAGAATTTATTAAATCTTTCCATCCATGAAGTTTCACAAATAGAGGACCCATTAATTTATTTAGATGATGTAACTATTAATACTGGCAATAATAATAAGAATGGAAATATAAATTCAATACACAAGGAATCTGACACCACCTCAGCTGGGACTGCCCCTACTAATTCCACACCTGTCATCATTGACAACTCAGGAGCAGGATGTTCAGCAGCTGTCCCTTTTCTTCCAAGGGTGGATAGTTCCATTCTATCTACCTCTAAATCCTCCCTTGATATATATGGTGCTACTAATAATAAAACTATCCCTCATTTTTTCTGCAAGGCTCAACTAAAAAGAAAAGTAAATATAGAGGGTCTAGAGGAAAGGGGAAGGAAAAAAGGCAAAAACGATCAGTAACAACACCTAGTAATGTCTTTAACCTTTCCTCTTTGGCATTGACTACAACTGATTTAACACTTTTATCTAGAGGTCTATCATATTGCCCAAATTCAGGGAGTAAGAATCTTGAGATATTTTTGGATGTTCATAGTTTCGTGAGAAAACTCACTTTAAAGAGACATTATGAAATTAAAAAATGTGTCTATAACACTAATGAGAATGAAGAACTCTCTAATACAACTTAACCTACAGGGTTACATTTGGATGTTAAAAGTAAAAGCAAATTTTATCCAACAGATAGTAAGGGTCCTCATTTGGAAACTTTTTCTAATTTACTACTAAAAAAATTTAATAATATTGAAAAAAATTCTAAGGTAAAATTGAAAAAAGGTGGGAATCTAACATCAGGTGAGAAAGCTTCTCTTTTAAAACTCAAAAACAATACGGAGATAGTCATCAAAGCTGCAGATAAGGGAGGTGGTATAGTGGTGCAGGACCGAGGTGACTACATAAAAGAAGCATATAATATATTGTCTGACCACGAGTTCTATTCTAGAATAACTAATGACCCTTTTTCAGAAATGCAAAAAGCTTATAACTCTATGATCAAGGATGCCTTTGATAATGGTGTCTTGAATGAGAATGAGAGTAAGTATCTCTCTATAAAAAATCCAAGCGTACCTTTTATGTATCAAATTCCCAAAATTCACAAGAGTCTTACAAATCCCCCTGGTCGCCCCATTATTTCGGGTATTGGTTCCCTAACTTCAAATCTATCCAGCTACATAGATAGCATTATGCAGTTACATGTCACCCAATTGAGGAGCTACATTAAGGATTCTGCACATGTGATCAAACTTATCAGAAATATTAAGTGGAAAGATAGTTACGTATTTGTTACAGTTGATGTATGCTCCCTATATACAAATATCAAACATGAAATTGGACTTGAAAGTATGAAATTATTTATGGATACAGATCCAAGACTATTGGACAAACAGAAACAGTTTTTAATGTCTGGAATGGAGTTTATTTTAAAAAATAATTATTTTACTTTTTTGGGTGAACTGTACCGCCAGACACGCGGTGCAGCAATGGGATCACGGGTAGCACCTACATATGCTAATTTATTTATGGGTCACTTTGAGAATTCTTTTATCTATAAAAGTGCTTTTACTGATTGCATGGTGTTTTATGGTCGTTATATTGATGATCTGGTTTTTATTTGGGACACAACTTTTAAACCTCCAGAATTTTTAATGTCAGAGCTCAAAAATAACCCCTGGGGTCTTGATTTTACTTTTGTTTTTAACAAAACCGCTATTAACTATCTAGATGTGACATTTTTTATTGTTGATGGAGAAATTCATACAAAAATTTTTTTTTTTAAAAAAGTAGACAGTAACAGCTATGTGCATTATAACAGCAACCATCTTGATAAATGGCTTTGTAACATTCCAAAAAGTCAGTTTATGCGTATTAGGAAAAATTGTTCTTCCGATAGGGATTTTAAGGTTCAATCCGAGTTTTTAAAAAATAAGTTTATAGCACAAAAATACCCCAAGGATTTGGTGAATAGAGCATTGGAGCATGTTTTTAAGAATTTTAATCTAGAAATGTTACTAAAAAAGAAAAAGCTGATATTGCAGCTAGTTCAGAAGAATTTACCTGTAGTTTTTTAACCACATTCAGCACAGACCACAAATTCATTAAAAAATCTATTAATGAGTTGTGGTACATAGTGAGAGAGGATAATATACTGGGAAAGTTGGTGCCGCAACATCCCAAAATTATTTTTAGGAGAGCACCCAGTTTGAAAAATAAACTAGCACCCAGCAGACTTTTTGATGAATGCAAAAAATTATCTGCTTCACAAAAACCAGGGATTTTCAAATGTTTTCACAAAAAATGTTTGTGCTGTGGCAATATAGCACATACTAGTACAGCATTTAAACATTCTTCCTTTCCTCACCCTTTTCCAATCAGCTACCATTTCACTTGCACCACTTCTTATGTTATTTATATTATTACTTGTCCATGCAACAAGATATATGTTGGTAGGACAATACAACCACTTCACCTCCGCATGAATTCTCATCGACATAATATCAAAATAGGTTACCTTAAACATGGTCTTTCCAAACACTTCAGTATTTCACATAATTGCAATCCTTCACTATTTCGAGTTCACCCCATTGATCACGTTCCTGCACATGTTTTTAATCGCATACAATCACTTAATAAGAAAGAGCTTTTTTGGATATACACTTTGAATTCCCTTGAGCCTGAAGGGCTAAATGTAATGTCAGATATTCTTTGACTTGTTTGTTTTTTTTTTTGTTTTTTTTAATTTAAATATTAAAATGTCAATTAAGAATTAATGTTATTAATTTATAAAAAGTTATTTGCCAAGATTTTATGTACCATATATATGTTTTAAATCTTGCTTTTTGTATTATAGTATAAGGGCCTTGGTGCCCCTCCCCTTCCTTTTGTCTTATGTATAAATACACCCTGTACTGTGCTATGTATTATATGCCCTGAAGAAGAGAGTAAGAAAGCTCTTGAAACGCGTAGGCTTCAATAAAAAACCTAAAATCTACCTCGTGAGCGCGGTCTTCAGTTCGCCCAAGACTACTACCCTCAATATCCTTTTGGATTTTTGTGGAGACCTGCTGCTACGGTTATGCCTTCATGGGAATTGGACCTTTGGTTCACAACTGAAATAGGTGAGCACATTTCCCGCAAAGGATTGTATTCTTTCAAATATAGTGAGACACATTGGGGGCGCCTTGTGTTTTTTTTTTTTTCTTTGTTTTCTTCCATTGAAATTAAAATTATATGTTGGTCAAGTTCTGATCATGTATCCAGGTTGTATTTTTGATTATTACTTTTTAATAGTTGCAAAATTGGAAATTAATGTAAAAAAAATAATTTGACAAAAACATGCGATCATAGCCAACCTTGTACTTCCAAACCCGGGAAATGCCTGACCCCAACATCCTTATTATAAGTATATCCCACTAATGCTTCTGTAGTACTCTGTGACGTACTAAATTGCTCTGTTCAAATTAATTACTAAACCACCAAAAACAAGCTGATAACTTGATCACAAATTGAATAACGTGACCAGATTTTTTCTTTTAGTTTCATGATACAATCTTAATGGCACATTAACCCCAAAGGTGGTTTGCACGGTAATGACGGGCCAATTTTTACATATTTATACCACTGTCCCTTTATGAGGTTATAACTCTGGAACGCTTCAATGGATACTGATGATTCTGACACTGTTTTCTCATGACATTGTATGTCATGGTAGTGGTAAAAATTTCTTTGATATTACCTGTGTTTATTTGTTAAAAAAAACTGAAATTTGGCAAAAATTGAAAAAATTTAACAATTTTCCAACTTTCAATTTTTATGCCCTTAAATCACAGAGATATGTCACACAAAATACTTAATAAGTAACATTTCCCACATGTCTACTTTACATCAGCACAATGTTTGAACCAATTTTTTTTTCTATTAGGGATTTTTAAGGCTTAAAAGTTGCAAAAAGCAATTTCTTATTTTGACAACACCAACACCAGATTTGAAGTCACTTTGAGGGATCTATATGATAGAAAATACCCAAGTGTGACATCATTCTAAAAACTACACCCCTCAAGGTGCTCAAAAACACATTCAAGAAGTTTATTAACCCTTCAGGTATTTCACAGAATTTTTTCGAATATTAAAAAAAAAAATGAACATTTAACTTTTTCACAACAAATTTACTTCAGCTCCAATTTGTTTTATTTTACCAAGGGAAGCAGAAGAAATTGGACCCCAAAAGTTGTTGTGCAATTTATCCTGAGTACACAGATATCCCATATGTGGGGGTAAACCACTGTTTGGGCGCATGGCAGAGCTCTGAAGGGAAGGAGCGCCATTTGACTTTTCAATGCAAAATTGACAGAAATTGAGATGGGACGCCATGTTGCATTTGGAGAGCCACTGATGTGCCTAACAATTGAAACCCCCCACAAGTGACACCATTTTGGAAAGTAGACCCCCTAAGGAACTCATATAGATGTGTTGTGAGAGCTTTGAACCAAAGTGTTTCACTACAGTTTATAACGCAGAGCCGTGAAAATAAAAACATTTTTCCCACAAAAATTATTTTTTAGCCCCCAGTTTTGTATTTTCCCAAGGGTAAGAGAAGAAATTGGACCCCAAAAGTTGTTGTCCAATTTGTCCTGAGTACACTGATATGCCATATGTGGGGGTAAACCACTGTTTGGGCGCATGGCAGGGCTCGGAAGGGAAGGAGCGCCGTTTGGAATGCAGACTTAGATGGATTGGTCTGCAGGCGTCACATTGCATTTGCAGAGCCCCTGATGTACCTAAAAAGTAGAAACCCAAGTGACCCCATACTGGAAACTAGACCCCCCAAGGAACTTATCTAGATGTGTTGTGAGAACTTTGATCCCCCAAGTGTTTCACTACAGTTTGTAATGCAGTGGCGTGAAAATAAAAAATCATTTTCCCACAAAAATGATTTTATAGCCCCCAGTTTTGTACTTTTCCAAGGGTAACAGGAGAAATTGGACCCCAAAAGTTGTTGTCCAATTTGTACTGAGTACGCTGATACCCCATATGTTGGGGTAAACCCCTGTGTTGGCGCATGGGAGACCTCAGAAGGGAATGAACACTTCTACTTTTTCAACACAGAATTGGATGGAATTGAGATCGGACGCCATGTTGTGTTTGGAGAGCCCCTGATGTGCCTAAACAGTGGAAACCCCCAATTCTAACTGAAACCCTAACCCAAACACACCCTTAATCTCAACCCTAACCATAACCCCACACCCTTAACCGGAACATGCTCCTAACCCTGATCCCAACCACACCCCTAACCCTAATCTCAACAGTAAATATAATTCAAACCCTAACCCTAACTTTAGCCCCAACCCTAACTTTAGCCCCAACCCTATCGGGAAAATGGAAATAAATACATTTTTTAATTTTTTTTCTTTTTCCCTATCTAAGAGGGTTATGAGGGGGGGTTGGTTTACTTTTATAGCAGTTTTTTTTAGCGGATTTTTATGATTGGCAGCTGCCACACACAAAGATGCATTTTAGTGCAAAAAATAGATTTTGTGTCTCCACATTTTGAAAGCTATAATTTTTCCATATTTTGGTCCATACAGTCGTGTGAGGTCTTGTTTTTTGCGGGACGAGTTGACGTTTTTATTGGTACCATGTTCGAGCACGTGACACTTTTTGATTGCTTTTTATTTCGATTTTTGTGAGGCAGAATTACCAAAAACTATTCATGATTTTTTTTTGTTTTTTTTTGGGGGGAAGGGGTGTCACAAAAATCAAAATAAAAAGCTATAAAAAAAAATGTCACGTGCCCGAAAAATGGTACCAATAAAAACGTCAACTCGTTCCGCAAAAAACAAGACCTCACACGACTTTACAGTTTATACAGTTCCACGATTGATAAAGCAGTTTTATTCTTCGGGTCAGTACGATGACAGCAATACCTCATTAATATCATTTTTTTATGTTTTGACGCTTTTTACGATAAAAACTATTTTAAATAAAAAATAATAATTTTTGCATTGCTTTATTCTGAGGACTATAACTTTTATTTTTTCGCTGATGATGCTGTATGATGACTCATTTTTTGTGGGACAAGATGACGTTTTCAGCGGTACCATGGTTATTTATATCCGTCTTTTTGATTGCGTGGTATTCCACTTTTTGTTCGGAGTTATGATATTAAAGTGTTGTTTTTTGCCTTTATTACGGTGTTCACTGAAGGGGTTAACTAGTGTGACAGTTTTATAGGTCCGGCCGTTAAGGACGCGGCGATACCAAATATGTGTATTATTATTGTTTTTTTATTTAGATAAAGAAATGTATTTATTGGAACAATTTTTTATTTTATTTAGGAATTTTTTTTTTACACATTTAAAAAATATATATATATATATATATATATATATATATATATACAGATATACATATATCTATATCTGTATATATATATATATATATATATATATATATATATATTTATTTAACTTTTTTTTACTTTGTCCCAGTGTGGGACATCACAGTATAGTGTCAGATCGCTGATCTGACACTTTGCAAAGCACTTTGTCAGATCAGCGATCTGGCAGGCAGTGCTCCAGGCTTGCCGGCGCCTGCTCTGAGCAGACGCTTGCAATCCACCTCCCTGCAGGACCCAGAAGGAGTACCGCAGGCCATTTTAGATCCGGGGGCCTTGCAGGGAGGAGACGTTCGGAACAACGCGATCACATCGCGTTGTTCCGAGGGTCTCAGGGAAGCACGTAGGGAGCCCTCTCTCTGCGCAATGCTTCCCTCTGCCACCGGAACAATGCGGTCATGTTTAATCACAGTGTTCCGGGGGTTAATGTGCAGGGAGCGGTTTGTGACTGCTCCTGGCACATAGTGCTAGATGTCAGCTGTAATAATCAGCTGACACCCGGCGGCTATCGGCCATGCTCCACCCGTGAGCGTGAGAGTGGCCGATTGCCTATGATGTACTATACCATCCCTGGGAATTAAGTCCCATGTCACCTCGACGGGATAGTACGTCATATAGGATGAAGGAGTTAATTATTTATTTGCAGTTGAGGAAAAAAAAAAAGGTGGTGATTAAAACCAAAATGTTAGTAGTTTGCAAATATACACAAAGAAAATAAATTTTTATCTACGCCTATAAAATTTAATTTAAGATTCACACTACTTAAAAGGTATAGTACATGGATAAATCTAACAAACATAACAATACTATATATACACACACATGCTTACACACATTATAAACACATACAATTGATATAGACAGTCTGGACACCTTTGTTAGAATGTCAGATTTTTGTCATGTAAAAAAGTTATATCAAGAAGAATCGCTTAAGAACTTTTTCCAACTTTAACCTGTACAAAGCCATTTGGAAACAAAATGAAATCATTTGGATTCAATTTTATGAAAAATACAAACAAAACTAAACAATGCGGTTGCATAAGTTTGAACACTTTTATAATTGGGGATGTGGTTGAGTTCAGAATTAGCCAATCACATTTAAGCTCATGTTAAATAGTCACGGGCTTTTCTCATATAAAGTTTAACTGTTCTAGTAGAATTTTCCTGACATTTTTTTTGCTGCATTTTAAAGCCAGAGTCTGTAAACAGCTTACAAAGCAGCAAAGGGTTATCAGTCAGGAGACATGTACAAGCAATTTTTCAAGGCATTAGATATACTACAAAACACTGTCAAGAAGGTCATCAAGAAGTGTTTTAAACTTGCAACAGTGATATTACCCAGAGCTAGACGTCCCTCAAAAATTGATGGAAAGACCAGAAGAAAATTGGTCCAGGAAGCTATCAAGAGGCCTACAGCAACATTAACCCCTCTACCCCCAAGGGTGGTTTGCACGTTAATGACCGGGCCAATTTTTACAATTCTGACCACTGTCCCTTTGTGAGGTTATAACTCTGGAACGCTTCAACGGATCCCAGTGATTCTGACACTGTTTTCTCGTGACATATTGTACTTCATGTTAGTGGTAACATTTCTTTGATATTACCTGCGTTTATTTGTGAAAAAAATGGAAATATGGCGAAAATTTTGAAAATTTCGCAATTTTCCAACTTTGAATTTTTATGCAATTAAATCACAGAGATATGTCACACAAAATACTTAATAAGTAACATTTCCCACATGTCTACTTTACATCAGCACAATTTTGGAACCAAAATTTTTATTTGTTAGGGAGTTATAAGGGTTAAAAGTTGACCAGCAATTTTTCATTTCTACAACACCATTTTATTTTAGGGACCACATCTCATTTGAAGTCATTTTGAGGGGTCTATATGATAGAAAATACCCAAGTGTGACACCATTCTAAAAACTACACCCCTCAAGGTGCTCAAAACCATATTCAAGAAGTTTATTAACCCTTCTGGTGCTTCACAGGAATTTTTGGAATGTTTAAATAAAAATGAACATTTAACTTTTTTTCACCAAAAATTTAATTCAGCTCCAATTTCTTTAATTTTACCAAGGGTAACAGGAGAAAATAGACCCCAAACATTGTTGTACAATTTGTCCTGAGCACGACAATACCCCACATGTGGGGGAAAACCACTGTTTGGGCGCATGGCAGAGCTCGGAAGCGAAGGAGCACCATTTGACTTTTCAATGCAAACTTGACTGGAATTGAGATGGGACGCCATGTTTCGTTTGGAGAGCCCCTGATGTGCCTAAACATTGAAACCCCCCACAAGTGACACCATTTTGGAAAGTAGACCCCTTAAGAAACTTATCTAGATGTGTGGTGAGCACTTTGACCCACCAAGTGCTTCACAGAAGTTTATAAATGTAGAACCGTAAAAATAAAAAATCATATTTTTTCACAAAAATTAACTTTCCAACCACAATTTTTTATTTTCCCAAGGGTAAGAGAAGAAATTTGACCCCAAAAGTTGTTATACAATTTGTCCTGAGTACGCTGATACCCCATATGTGGGGGTAAACCACTGTTTGGGCGGATGGGAAAGCTCGAAGGGAAGGAGCGCCGTTTGACTTTTCAATGCAAAATTGACAGGAATTGAGATGGGACGCCATGTTGCGTTTGGAGAGCCCACTGATGTGCCTAAACATTGAAACCCCCCACAAGTGACACCATTTTGGAAAGTAGACCCCCTAAGGAACTTATCTAGATGTGTGGTGAGCACTTTGACCCACCAAGTTCTTCACAGAAGTTTATAATGCAGAGCCGTAAAAATTAAACAAAACATTTTTCCCACAAAAATTATTTTTTCAGCCCCCAGTTTTGTATTTTCCCGAGGGTAACAGGAGAAAGTGGACCCCAAAATTTGTTGCCCAATTTGTCCTGAGTGCGATGATACACCATATGTGGGGGGAACCACTGTTTGGGCGCATGGGAGGGTTCGGAAGGGAAGGAGTGCCATTTGAATGCAGACTTAGATGGAATGGTCTGCAGGTGTCATTGCGTTTGCAGAGCCCCTAATGTACCTAAACAGTAGAAACCCCCCACAAGTGACACCATTTTGGAAAGTAGACCCCCTAAGGAACTTATCTACATGTGTGGTGAGCACTTTGACCCACCAAGGGCTTCACAGAAGTTTATAATGGAGAGCCGTAAAAATAAAACAAAAATTTTTTCCCACAAAAATTATTTTTTAGCCCCCAGTTTTGTATTTTCCCGAGGGTGACAGGAGAAATTGGACCCCAAAATTTGTTGTCCAATTTGTTCTGAGTGCGCTGATACCCCATATGTTGGGGGGAACCCCTGTTTGGGCACACGGGAGAGCTCGGAAGGGAAGGAGCACTGTTTTACTTTTTCAACGCAGAATTGGCTGGAATTGAGATCGGACGCCATGTCGCGTTTGGAGAGCCCCTGATGTGCCTAAACAGTGGAAACCCCCCAATTATAACTGAAACCCTAATCCAAACACACCCCTAACCCTAATCCCAACAGTTACCCTAACCACACCTCTAACCCTGACACACACCTATCCCTAATCCCAACCCTATTCCCAACTGTAAATGTAATCTAAACCCTAACCGTAACTTTAGCCCCAACCCTAACTGTAGCCTTAACCCTAGCCCCAACCCTAACTTTAGCCCCAACCCAAACTGTAGCCCTAACCCTAACCCTAACTTTAGCCCCAACCCTAACTGTAGCCTTAACCGTAGCCCTAACCATAGCCCTAACCCTAGCCCTAACCCTAGCCCTAACCCTAACCCTAGCCCTAGCCCTAAACCTAACCCTAGCCCTAACCCTAGCCCTAACCCTAACCCTAGCCCTAACCCTAGCCCTAGCCCTAACCCTAATGGAAAAATGGAAATAAATACATTTTTTTAATTTTTCCCTAACTAAGGGGGTGATGAAGGGGGGTTTGATTTACTTTTATAGCGAGTTTTTTAGCGGATTTTTATGATTGGCAGCCGTCACACACTGAAAGACGCTTTTAATTGCAAAAAATATTTTTTGCGTTACCACATTTTGAGAGCTATAATTTTTCCATATTTTGGTTCACAGAGTCATGTGAGGTCTTGTTTTTTTGCGGGACGAGTTGACGTTTTTATTGGTAACATTTTCGGGCACGTTACATTTTTTGATCGCTTTTTATTCCCATTTTTGCGAGGCAGAATGACCAAAAACCAGCTATTCATGAATTTCTTTTGGGGGAGGCGTTTATACCGTTCCGCGTTTGGTAAAATTGATAAAGCAGTTTTATTCTTCGGGTAGTGTACGATTACAGCGACACCTCATTTATATAATTTTTTTATGTTTTGGCGCTTTTATACGATAAAAACTATTTTATAGAAAAAATAATTATTTTTGCATCGCTTTATTCTCAGGACTATAACTTTTTTTTTTTTTGCTGATGCTGTATGGCGGCTCGTTTTTTGCGGGACAAGATGACGCTTTCAGCGGTATCATGGTTATTTATATCTGTCTTTTTGATCGCGTGTTATTCCACTTTTTGTTCGGCGGTATGATAATAAAGCGTTGTTTTTTGCCTCTTTTTTTTTTTTCTTACGGTGTTTACTTAAGGGGTTAACTAGTGGGCCAGTTTTATAGGTCGGGTCGTTACGGACACGGCGATACTAAATATGTGTACTTTTATTGTTTTGTTTTTTTATTTAGATAAAGAAATGTATTTAGGGGAATAATATATATATTTTTTTTCATTATTTAGGAATATTTTTTTTTTTTTTTTTTTTTACACATTTTGAAAATTTTTTTTTTACTTTTTTACATTGTCCCAGGGGGGGACATCACAGATCAGTGATCTGACAGTGTGCACAGCACTCTGTCAGATCACTGATCTGACATGCAGCGCTGCAGCCTTCACAGTGCCTGCTCTAAGCAGGCTCTGTGAAGCCACCTCCCTCCCTGCAGGACCCGGATCCGCGGCCATCTTGGATCCGGGGCTGGAGGAAGCAGGGAGGGAGGTGAGACACATCGTGTTGCTGCGGGGGGCTCAGGGAAGCCCGCAGGGATCCCCCTCCCTGCGGGAAGCTTCCCTATACCGCCGGCACATCGCGATCATCTTTGATCGCGGTGTGCCAGGGGTTAATGTGTTCGTGACCGCTCCTGGCACATAGTGCCGGATGTCAGCTGCGATAAACAGCTGACACCCGGGTGCGATCGGCGGCGCTCCCCCCGTGAGCGCCGCCGATCGCGCTGGACGTACTATCCCGTCCTTGGTCATGGGGGCCCACCCCACCATGTCAGAAAAGGGTTAAAAGGAGCTGCAGGAATTCCTGGCAAGTACTGGTTGAGCATTGTAGGTGACAACAATCTGCCGTATTCTTCATATGTCAGGCCTTTGAGGTAAGATGGCAAGACAAACCATTTTATTTTACAAAGAAAAATATCCAAGCCTGGATACATTTTGCCAAATCCTGGCAAAAAAGATGAACATTTTGGAATGGCCCAGCCAGAGTCCAGACCTTAATACAAATGAAAATCTGTGGGTGACCCACAGAGGGTGTCCTCACAATCTGACAGACGTGGAGTGCTACTGTAAAGAGGGGGCGAAGATTGCTAATTCTTGATGTGCCATGTTGAGAGATTCCTACTCAAAAAGACTTAATACTATCATTCAAAGGGTTCTTTAACAAAGTACTAGTTTAGGGGTGTGCATATTTACGTAATTATATCACTTAAGTTACATAGCTTTGATTTACCACCTGTATAGATTGTAGGTAACATTAAAAGGTGGGAAAAATTCTGAAAGTACTATATTTGGTATGATTGTTAAAATGATAAGGTTTTTGTCATGTAAAACTAAGTTTTCTAGACTTCTTATATCCACTGCACATATCAAACAATGCAGACAATATAGTCATACATATTTCATACATACTACCTTCCACTCCTACAGTCTCTCAGCAGAAGGAGGTACTCTCCGGTTCTGGTTGCAGTGCTGTCAATGTGACTTCAGCACTGCAGGTAATAACAGACACCAAAAGCAGCATGGAGCCGGAACACTGGACCCGTGAAAAAAGACAATAGTCAGTTTTTATTAGTTTTTTTTTTTTCATTTAAATAAGCTGCAGCCATGGAAGAGGGTTTTTTTGAAATGGGAAAACCACTGTAATGCAACAAACGAAAATCGGGAGTGGGGGTGAAGCAAGACCGTCAAACACCCTTATCTGCAGCATGTCCACATCACTAACTGAATATTGGGCAAGTGCACTGCATGCCTCCCACAGCTGAGACCCTGCTTGTTCCATATGTTTGCTATACGAGAATACCAGAGTCTCAATGAAGGCTGGTAGTCCATGGTATTAAATACAAATCTATATAAGTAACGGGATAGACAACTAAATATGCTTGAGCTCCAGACATAGAGCATGAACCAATATTCAGACATGGTGAGCATCTAGTGTAATCCTGCTATTGAGCGTGATCACAGATAATGCCTTCCTAAATGTTGTATGACATTCACAACCAGGGGTACTCCTAAAATGGTGCATAGTGGTAGCAACCAAAACAGGAAAAAAGTACGATTTCTACACTGTTATTTTATTCTACACATCCAAGGTCTACTAGTTACATCTGCTAGGAGATGACTGTTTAACAGGTAATTTATCTACTTTAGGTTAATCTTAATAGTTCTATGTTACAAGTATGAAATAGTATGACATGTCCATATAATATGCTGCCCTATTGAGGCTAACCCCATGAAGCTATATCTATTTCCCCAGGAACTCCGCATACCATTATGAAAAATATAAATCACTCAAGAAGAATGTTGTTGCCTACACCCTTACAGGACAGCACTGGATGAACCGGTAGAAAACATCTGTTCCACATATCCGTATCAAGCTGAAGTGGTGATAATCTGATGATTAGCTCCTTTCTAAAATATTACGTAACACATGTTCATGTACTTAGCAGGTTGGATAGAAAGTCAATATACTGTAAATGAGGCGGCATCATACATGAAACCATAAAAACTATTATTTCCTTTAGTTTTCAACGATAGTCTTGTTTTAGATATAAAAACAACCTAATCACAAGTCACTGGTAAAAAGTCAGAGAGCCCTATGGTCCACGGTTCTGATAAAAGCTTTGCAAGTATTTCAGGACCCAATAAAAAGGGCAGAATCAGGAGAGATTGAGTCGAAAAAATAAGATATCCACTTAGAATACCAATTTGGTGTTGACAGTTCTACATATAACTGCCAGGAGAATGGCATTGTAAACCACTTGAGGATTACCGGGCTTGAGAATAAGGCATTGGAAAGTGGCTGCTTGCACTGCTCTTGCTTTTCTGAATGCCAAGTAGCTGATAGAACCAACAGATAACATGCACTCAGCATTCAGAAAGACAAGAGCAGTGCAAGCAGCCTCTTCTTACCTCAGCACAAATATCATGATGTAAATTACAGTGCTCCAATTGTTCTGCACCTTCCTGTGTTGGCAGGAGGCCAGTCTTGTGAAAGATAAAGGTTTTTTTTACACAAGCACAAATTGCTTTAACAGTGAACAAAGTGATCTTAATGCAAAAGAAGCAAAACAATGTCACATAGATGTTTACACAGGACGAGAATCATGGCTGATTAACGATCGTTAGACAGTGACTTTGAACATCGTGCACTGGGTTCACACAGGTACCTATCTGGAGTTTAAACTTTTCCGTTTTGTCTGTTAAATCAACGAACAAACACAATCTCCATTTACATTTCACAATTTGAGAAGGCTGAATGAGAACTTTTTCCCTCATGCACATGATTTCATGCACGATGAATGAACACTTCTGGAGACATCGTTGTGTCACTCCACCCCTTCACATTACACAATAATTGGGGACAAGGGGTCGTTAGTATTAGAATTTGACAGATCATCAGCCAGTGTAAACAAGGCCTCAAGGGTTAGCTGGCAACACAAAATAACATAAAAAAGGGCAAATTAAATAAGTAGACCACCAGCACCAATCATATCCCAGCACAGAAATGTGGCACTTCTGTTCTTCGGACCCAAGCAGGCACCTGGCACATTACAATAGTAAGTATATAAGTTACTTTCGTAAAACATGTTTTGTTTTTTTTTTTGTTTAAGGAACGGTATTGCACATTAATTTCATCTATTTATTAGCACAGCTTAAAAGGTTACAGGAACATTAAAAAAATTACATCAAGGCAAAAATTGACGCATTTGGTGAAGTCTTATATCCAAATGTCTGGAAAACGTAATTTGCTTTGCTTGCATCTCAAGCCAACCAGGGGCTTTTACTTTCCGTGCTGAGGATCTTCACAGCCAGTGTATGGGAGCTGGGGAACTTTGCACTTTTAACCACTTAAGTCTCTTTCAAATGAAAAGCCAAAATATGCATTTGAGCAGGATGTGAACAGTCTTTTTTTTTTTTTTTTAGAGGACTGTTTGCTTTATTCACTTTTGGACATTTTAAAGGTTTTTAGTAGGGATGAACGAGTATACCGTATATACTAGAGTATAAGCCGACCTGAGTATAAGCCGAGACCCCTAATTTTGCCACAAAAATCTGGGAAAACTTAATGACTCGAGCATAAGCCTAGGGTTCAAAAATAAAAATAGGTACCAATAAAAGTAAAATTAATTGAAACATCAGTAGGTTATGTGTTTTTGAATATCCATATAGAATCAGGAGCCCCATATAATGCTCCATACAGTTCATGATGGGCCCCATATGATGCTTCATGGAAAATATGCCCCATACAATGCTGTATAGATTGAGTATGGCCCCATAAGATGCTCCATAGATAATGTGCCCCATACAATGCTGCATAGATTGATTATGGATCCATAAGATGCTCCATAAATAATGTGCCCTATACAATGCTGCATACATACATAGTAACATAGTAACATAGTTAGTAAGGCCGAAAAAAGACATTTGTCCATCCAGTTCAGCCTATATTCCATCATAATAAATACCCAGATCTACGTCCTTCTACAGAACCTAATAATTGTATGATACAATATTGTTCTGCTCCAGGAAGACATCCAGGCCTCTCTTGAACCCCTCGACTGAGTTCGCCATCACCACCTCCTCAGGCAAGCAATTCCAGATTCTCACTGCCCTAACAGTAAAGAATCCTCTTCTATGTTGGTGGAAAAACCTTCTCTCCTCCAGACGCAAAGAATGCCCCCTTGTGCCCGTCACCTTCCTTGGTATAAACAGATCCTCAGCGAGATATTTGTATTGTCCCCTTATATACTTATACATGGTTATTAGATCGCCCCTCAGTCGTCTTTTTTCTAGACTAAATAATCCTAATTTCGCTAATCTATCTGGGTATTGTAGTTCTCCCATCCCCTTTATTAATTTTGTTGCCCTCCTTTGTACTCTCTCTAGTTCCATTATATCCTTCCTGAGCACCGGTGCCCAAAACTGGACACAGTACTCCATGTGCGGTCTAACTAGGGATTTGTACAGAGGCAGTATAATGCTCTCATCATGTGTATCCAGACCTCTTTTAATGCACCCCATGATCCTGTTTGCCTTGGCAGCTGCTGCCTGGCACTGGCTGCTCCAGGTAAGTTTATCATTAACTAGGATCCCCAAGTCCTTCTCCCTGTCAGATTTACCCAGTGGTTTCCCGTTCAGTGTGTAATGGTGATATTGATTCCCTCTTCCCATGTGTATAACCTTACATTTATCATTGTTAAACCTCATCTGCCACCTTTCAGCCCAAGTTTCCAACTTATCCAGATCCATCTGTAGCAGAATACTATCTTCTCTTGTATTAACTGCTTTACATAGTTTTGTATCATCTGCAAATATCGATATTTTACTGTGTAAACCTTCTACCAGATCATTAATGAATATGTTGAAGAGAACAGGTCCCAATACTGACCCCTGCGGTACCCCACTGGTCACAGCGACCCAGTTAGAGACTATACCATTTATAACCACCCTCTGCTTTCTATCACTAAGCCAGTTACTAACCCATTTACACACATTTTCCCCCAGACCAAGCATTCTCATTTTGTGTACCAACCTCTTGTGCGGCACGGTATCAAACGCTTTGGAAAAATCGAGATATACCACGTCCAATGACTCACCGTGGTCCAGTCTATAGCTTACCTCTTCATAAAAACTGATTAGATTGGTTTGACAGGAGCGATTTCTCATAAACCCATGCTGATATGGAGTTAAACAGTTATTCTCATTGAGATAATCCAGAATAACATCCCTCAGAAACCCTTCAAATATTTTACCAACAATAGAGGTTAGACTTACTGGCCTATAATTTCCAGGTTCACTTTTAGAGCCATAATAGGTTGATTATGGCCCCATAAGATGCTCCATAGATAATGTGCCCCATACAATGCTGCATAGGTTGATTATGGCCCCATAAGATGCTCTATAGAAACAATTGCCCCATAGCCGGCTGCTGCGATAAAAAAAAAAATCACATACTCACCTCTTGTCCTGAGCAGGCCCCCGGCACTTGCAATATTCACCTGTCCGCATTCCACCGCTGGGCGCTGCTATGTGTTCTGCGTCCTCCGCAGTGACTGTTCAGGCAGAGGGCGGTGTCCACACTAATCGCATAATCGCACCCTCTAACCTGAACGTCACAGGCAGAGGACACAGAAGACATAGAGGCGCCCAGAGGTGGAACGTAGACAGGTGAATATCGCACAATACTCACTCTCCAGTCCCCATTATACTCACATGCTCCCGGTGAGGTTGATGGCAGCTTCTCACTGACAGGTGATCTTCGGCGCCCGCAGCTTCTTCCTGTGTTCAGCGGTCACATCATACCGCTCATTAAAAGTAATGAATATGCGTCCATATTCATTACTTTATTGAGCGGTACCACGTGACCGCTGAACACAGGAAGATCACCTGTCAGTGAGAAGCTGCCAGTAGCTACGGGCGCCGGAGAAGCAGGAACGTGCAGAGACGCGCCGTGAGTAGGTAAGTATTATTTGACAGCTGCCACTCCGGTCCCACCCCCTGGGACAATGACTCAAGTATAAGCAGAGAGGGGCACTTTCAGCCTAAAAAATGTGCAGAAAATCTTGGCTTATACTCGAGTATATACAGTACTCATTGCTTGGGTTTTCCCGAGGACGCTCGGGTGGTCTCCGAGTATTTGTGACTGCTCGGAGATTTAGGCTATGTGCCCACATTGCGGTTTTGCTGCGGATCCGTAGCGGATTTGATGCTGCGGATCTGCAGCCAATTTCCATGCATTGTACAGTACCATGTAAACGTATGGAAAACAAAATCCGCAGTGCACATGCTGCGGAATAAGCCGTGCGGAAACGTCAATTCTTTGTGTGGTTTCCACAGCGGTTTACACCTGCTCCTCAATAGGAATCCACAGGTGTAAAACCGCAGGTGAAATCCGCACAAAACCATGGCAATCCGCAGTGGGGTTTACCTGAGGATTTTGCAAAAACAGTGCAGAAGAATCCTTACACCAATCTGCAACGTGTACACATAGCCTGAGTTTTCCTTGCCACAGCTGCATGATTTGCGGCTACTAGACAGGTTCATTACATGTGGGGATTCCCTAGCAACCAGGCAACCCCCACATGCCCTCAGGCTGGCTAGCAGCTGTAAATCATGCAGCTGTGTCAACAAAACCTAAATCTCCCAGCAGTCACAGTCTCCCAGCAACGAGTAAACTCGCTCATCACTAGTTTTTAGGTTTGCTCTGTTTGGCATCCTATACTTGCCCATCCCACATGTCATGATTCTGTTTATCAGCATAAATATATACCTCCTCTGAAGCAATAAAATAGATTCTCGGCCCAGTTTGGGAGTACAGTGGATTTTTTAATAGTTATAGGACTTAAAATATTAACAGAACAGTAGCTCCAATAACAGCAAATTTAATATAACTGAAATAGTGTATATATCAAATAAACAAACTGTTAATATTAAGAAAATTTGACAATCTCATTTTTAGGTTTCTGTGTGCACAAGAACTCCAACGTTTCCCCTATGATATCTGAATTTACATGTCATCTGAACACATGTTGAATTTCTTTATTCATCATCATATTACGGTTTAGAATGATATCACCATGCTTCGGCAGCCTAATATTTCATCTTTTACTATGCACTTTCCTGGGGTATTTCGATACTGTCTTGTGTTTAATAGCCCTCATTTTTCTCTTTGTATGATATTCATAGTGAAATTTGAAAAGCCTTTGGGGTTTAATAAATGCTGTCATGTGCCAGCCCCAATAAAACAACAAAAATCACACTATATTTTATATAGAGAGGCATAACAAGTATAATGATATATAGGAACTCATTTCTCTGAACATCTGTAAAAAGCATATTCAGAAAACAGATGGTATGTAAATATATTAGGCTTGCCTGGGAACTGATTATATGTTACAACACCGAGGATGAAAAAATGAAGGGGAAGGAGAATTAGCAGCAATCAAGAGAAGTGAGGCTGCAATTTATTAAGGAGAAAGACTACTGACAAATGCTGAACAGAAACTTAAGAACAGCTACTTGCCAACTTATTAAAATGCTTCTCAAGGAGATCAGGGATTGCTTTGCACAAAGTGACTTCTTGTTTAAATCCTCTTTTCAGCAGACCACCCCAATTCTACTCCCCATTCATGCCCCGTAAAAGTGGGCCAGGCCGTCTTTACTTGTCATGGCAAAAATAATATTGATGCCTTAACAACCTATGACAGATATATTTGTCATAGGTCACCTCCCCATCTTTGAATCGGGTTCCGGCATTGAGCCCGCAACTTTTCCGGCACATGACAGTTGATCTGATCAGTTGTCATGTGCTCCTAACAGCCGCAGGTGGAATCGCGATCCACCCATCTGTTAACCTGTTAAATGCTGCTGTCAAACTCCGACAGCGGCATTTAACATGGCCGCGCTGAAAGCGCATCTTAACTCCACCAGCTGCGTTTATTTCACATGAACACAGGTCGCTGATGGGTTGGCATGACAACCCAGGGTCTGCAGGAGACCACTGTGGTTGTCAGTGCCTAACTATATAAGTTCAAATCATCACCCTTTTGCCCCCACTGAAAATAAAACAAACAAAAAGTACGCATTTGCTATCGCTGCGTTTAAAAACGCCCGCACTATCAAAATCTAAAAATAATCAATCCGATCGGTAAATGGCGTAAAAAGAAAAAATCAAAACAAAAGAATTATATATTTTTGGTTGCTGCAACACTGCAACCAAATGAAAAAACGGGGGTCGAAACATCAGATCTATCCCAAAACGGTATCTATAAAAATGTCAGCTTGGCAAGCAAAAAATAAGCCAGAAAAATTGAGAATCTAAGAGTCTTGGGAAAAATGGAGCCATTTTATTATTTTATTAATTTTTTTTTTTAAATTGTGGATGTTTTTTTTTAACACTTAAATAAAAAAAAAAATCTATAAATGTTTGCCATCTGTGAACTCATAATGAGGCCGGTTTCACACGTCAGTGGCTCCGGTACGTGAGGTTACAGTTTCCTCACGTACCGGAGACACTGACTCACGTAGACACATTGAAATCAATGTGTCTCTGCACATGTCAGCGTGTTTTTCACCGAGTGTCCGTGTGCAAAACACGGAGACATGTCAGTGTTCGTGGGAGCGCACAGATTACACGGACCCATTAAAGTCAATGGGTCCGTGTAAAACGCGTACCGCACACAGACGCTGTCCGTGTGCAGTCCATGTTCCCTGAAGGAGACAGCGCTACAGTAAGCACTGTCCCCCCCGCGTGGTGCTGAAGCCGTCATTCATATCTTCTCTCCAGCAGTGTTCGCTAGAGAGAAGATATGAAAATTTTTTCTTCTTTTTTCGTGTTAAAAATAAAGATCCCTGCCCTTGTTAATAAAATACTCACTCGCTCCCCCGCAGCGTCCTCTCCGCGCCGCACCTTCTCCTGTATGAGCGGTCACGTGGTGCCGCCGATTAGTCATGAATATGTGGCTCCACCTCCCATAGGGGTGGAGCTGCATATTCATCACTGTAATGGGCGGTACCACGTGACCGCTCATACAGGAGAAGGTGCGGCGCGGAGAGGACACTGCAAGGGAGCGGGTGAGTATTTTATTAACAGGGGCAGGGATCTTTATTTTTAAGACGAAAAAAGAAAAAAAAAAGATTTTTCATATCTTCTCTCTAGCGAACGCTGCTGGAAAGAAGATATGAATGGCGGCTTCAGCAACTGATGCAGGGGACAGCGCTTATCTCTAGCGCTGTCTCCTGCACACTCCGTGTGGTACCCAGTCGGCACACGTGTGCCGCACGTGTGCCACACAGATGGCTTACATGAGCTCACGGACAATTCCGGTACAGATTTTTCCGGTACCGGAATTATCTGGATGTGTGAGACTGGCCTGACATGGAGAATCTTAATGGCAAGCCATTTCTAGCATTTAGTGAACACACATAGAATTTTTTTCCCTCTTCCAGTACACAATGTGGTAAAAGCAATGATGTCGTTCAAAAGTGCAACTTGTACAGCAAAAAACAAGCCCTCACATGGCCATATTTACAAAAAAATAAATTATGGCTCTGTGAAGAAGGGGAGCAAAAACGGAAATGCCTGGCATTAAGGGGTTAAGGAAGCGCTTTGTGGGACAATACTGTGGTGTCCAAGAGATTTGCAATCACTTCAGGACATCGAGAAGGTCTCCCCTTAATCTGAGAGCCTCCCAGACATTTTAGGACCGTTGATAACTATGACTTATTACACAATTATCTTCCACTAAAAGCAAAGCCTCTACTTCTTATGCTTCCACATCTGCACGCAATGGAGCACAACACAACTTTAAGGCTAGGGTCACATTGCGTTATGTGACCGCGTTTAACGGACTACGTTGCACCGTGGCATAACACGGTGTAACGTAGTCCGTTAACGCCGCCATAGCCTGTAATGGCGAACTCATCACTAGTGCACGCCCATATTGGGCGTGCGCTAGCGATGTGCCGTCAGTTGAGTGACGGACCGCGAACACTGCTTGCGAACGCGATCCCTTTTGGGACATTGCATTAGCGCAGTCCATAGCGCTATGCGCTAAACGGACTGCCCTAACGCAATGTGACCCTAGCCTAAGGGGCTGTCTGATCTAAATTGATAAGTCTGCTGTCCCTCTGTGACTGCAGAGTTATGAATCCCCCCAGCGAATCCTCGCAGCGCACGGTGTGGGCGCCAGGGGATTTATAAGTCTATTGTCACACAGAGGGACAGCGGACTTAACAATTTAGAGCGGACAACCCCTTTAACAGTTTATGCCATGGCTTTCACTTTCAACTTCCTTAACTGTTCACAATAGCAGTCATTTTGACCAGGGGTGCCCAAACTTTTACATACCACTGCAGCGGTTTCGGTTTCATACTATGTATGAAAATCAAGATCACTATGACCCGTTTGGTATAATTACTCATACACCGGATTAACATCCCTGACTTTGTGCAAATGTACCAAGAAGAATCGACGCTGGTTAGAAGGCAAAGATTGGTCACAACAAATACGGTCTTGACTTAGTTTTCTCTTTTGTCCATTCTCTGTGTGTTGTGCTAAATGATAAAAATAAACTCGTAACACTTCTATTTTAGAAAGCATTCCTATTGTGCAGTATTTGTTCCACACCTGCCTAACAATGTGCACAGTACAATATATATATAATTGTGCTTTGTTATTGGCTCAATTGCTTCTATTTCTGTTTTGCAGTAAACATGAGATGCACTAGAAAGTACTTGTGCCGTGTTACAAATATAGGAGACCGCTTTTATATTGCGGCACATGTAAGCAGGCTTCAGATGTCTAGACGGAATCTTCAATTTTAGATTATCTTACTGTTTAATGCTCCAATAACTCATATCTTTCTACAAAAAAAAAAGCAAAAAAAAATGTCGCTCCAGTCTTCACGAATCGATTCAGTGTTCTATGGAAAATATTGGCACATTGGCATCAAAGCCCAATTTAGCATGTAAGCAATACTCTTCACTGCTGTGTCCAATGTAGGCAGATGTCAGATTGTATTGAGTGTAACTCAGACAAGTGTCAATCCAGTAACACTATATTGCTGATGTGCACAGTTGAAAAGTGGCTAATTACTATCCAAAGACAAATCTTTCATTGTTCAGTCGTAAAGACCAGGCTCACAGAAACTGAAGATGATAAAACGTCAGTAAAGAGAACTGGATATTACTCAATGATTACATATATTATTATTTATTCATACTGCACTTTGGGCATCAGTTGCAGAAGCAATGTTCCAAGGATTATGAACTACAAAGTAAAAACAATATATAAAATGTATCCGTAACATTACTCATAACTGAAGGTCTACTTTCTGCTAAACATAATTGGTGACATACAGCCAATGTATACATGATGAAGGAGGAAAGGGATTATTCTGGTATCAACAAAAAGAAGGATTATATTCGTACCATAAATTAATAAACCAACACAATAGAACTTCCACTAACTGAGAAATGTCCCATCAATCCAACACTGGTGCTCCAGTGCTTCCTGCCGGTCACATGTAGTCTGCCCACATGACTGCTGTACGTAAGAAAGAACTGGAGCAGCCCCAGAGAGACAGGACATTTCTAATCCAAGTAATGCTTCTTTGGTGATTGTATGCAATTTGCTGTCTTCTAGAGAACCCCTTTAGTAAATTAATATAAGGGGCACAAGAAGGGGTAAATATTAGTGATGAGTGAATGTGTTGGGATAAGGAGTTATCAGAGTATGCTCATGTGCTAACCGAGTGTCTTCAGGGTGCTCGAAAAATAGGTTTGAGTCGAACGGCTCAGCGTCTCGCGGCTGTCAGACAGCCACAACACATGCAGGGATTGTCTAACAAACAGGCTATCCCGGATTGTCTAACAAACAGGCTATCCCAGATTGTCTAACAAAAAGGCTATCCCGGATTGTCTAACAAACAGGCTATCCCGGATTGTCTAACAAAAAAGCTATCCCGGATTGTCTAACAAACAGGCTATCCCGGATTGTTTAACAAGCAGGCTATCCCGGATTGTCTAACAAACAGGCTATCCCGGATTGTCTAACAAGCTATCCCTGCTTGTCTTGCAGCTGTCCAACAGCAGTGAGACATGCAGCCACGGGAAATCAGACATATTTTTCCAAGCACTCAGAACACATTCTGTTAGCACATAAGCATGCTTGGATAACATCTTATGCGAGCACATTCGCTCATCACCAGTAAATATATCAGAGTAAAAAAACTTTGAGAAGTCAGAAATTTTTTTACGAAATATGTCTCTGCAAATATTGAAACTTTTGGCGTTTTCACATCATTTAGTGCTTGCTATGCCAAAATGCACAGAGCTGGGGTGGGACGATGACTGCCAGACGTGAACCTTACGCCAGAAATTTTTCTTAAGTCTCTTATTGGATTAAGATTTCTGGTGGGCGCAGACCACTTGTGGAATGCACCCGATTCTTTAGGTGGCGTGCACATCCTAATGAAATCAGGCTCCTCTTAATTTACGGTGCCCATTCATTAGGACTAGCATATAAAATGCCAGTTTTAGTCAATCGGGCCTGGATGTTTTTTTCTTTTTTTTTTAAAGACCAAGAGAGTTTACCAAGGGAAGCTGCTTCAGGAAATACTCCTTCTTTGGGGTGTTATTGGAGGAGTTTTTAATTTCATGAAGTGGTGTTAAAAAGCTTTGAATCCTTTTGAAAGAAGTTATTTTCCCCCCAGGACCTTTTTGCAGCCATTTCATTGGATACTGTCTAGTTTGTAGCAAAATCCATCAGGAGCAGCTTCAAAAAAAGTTACATGCACTCACTCTTCTTCCACCAGGAGTTTCCCAAAATATGAATCAGAAACAAATGCTCAAATCACTGAAGAAGTGATAAAGAAAATGATTTTCCAACAAAAATGTATACAGAGTTTTGCATTACATTTTTGAGCATCTATATTTAATGGACTTGCTTCAAAGAATTCTAAATTCAGAGTTCACATACGCCTAAAGGTTCATGTATTAGGCTATGCTCACTGTCATGAATCACAGGGGCATATGTTAATCATCCCACTGCTGCCACCAAAATGTCACTGTCACAAATCACAAGGGGATAGGTTTATCATTTCCACCGCTGACACCAGTATGTCATGAACCGGGGTTGTTTGTTTGGCCCCAAATCTTTTCTGAAGAGGGTTTATCTATATACTACTTCCAAGTTCCAGTTTGAAACTTGCAGCTCTCTGGCGCCCCCTTAGCCTCAGGTCAGACAGGGTACTGCACCTAGGATAATTAGTCGCCAGAAAGGCTGGCTAATGGGCACACTGCAGCGAGGGCAACATAACTACTCCTACTCAGGCGGGAACAATAATTATCAATGCCGTCTGTCGCTACAAGTTTTCCCAACAGCTCAGAACACTTTCCGCTGTCACCAGCGCCTATTCCTGCATTGGTAATGGGTCAGGAGCCAACCCAATTAGTAGCATAATTTACATTAGAGGACGTGACAGTACATTACAGAGCAAGGACAAACGAAGCTACTAATTTTATATATATATCTTACTCCAAAAGGTAGGCAGTGTTTACAAAAGTGGAGATAAATATTACAAAATGAGAATTATATATGTACAGATCAATTACAAATAAAACGGGATTAAAGTTGAAGAAAAATACGTACGCTACTCACCTGGTTGCAGTGTTTTTTCAGGAGCCATGACAGCACAACGAGAGAGGGGATCCGCCCTTCAGGGACAGGAAACCTCAGACATAAAAAGGGCGGCACCTCACTCCCCCGCCAGTTGGTTTACAGAGTATGAAAGGACCTTCTAGGTTAGTAGCACATAGACAATATTAATATATGGTACAATTCACCCAGTGAATAAACTTAGGAATTTTCTAAAGGAAGTGTTGAACCCATAAACAAAGAGGGTAGGGAATATAAGGGTGCTGTCATGGCTCCTGAAAAAACACTGCTACCAGGTGAGTAGCGTACGTATTTATTCAGTCGCCATGACAGCACAACGAGAGACTTTCAGAGACGTGAAAAGTGACTAGGGAGGGATAATAGCCTCCAGCACCCTTCTCCCAAACGTGAGGTCGGAGGAGCCACCTAGATCTAACCTATAGTGTCTAAGAAAGGTGGATGGAGAAGACCATGTGGCCGCCTTACAGATGTCTTCAATCGACACTTCTGCCCTCTCAGCCCAAGATGTGGCTACCGCACGAGTGGAGTGTGCCTTTATGCCATCTGGAATTTCCACGCCACCTGCGGTGTAAGCAAGAAATATGGCCTCCCTAATCCATCTGGCTAGCGTATTCTTTGATACCCTAAGCCCCTTCCTAACTCCCTGGTAGGATAAAAATAAGGAATGATCTTTTTTCCAGGCGTCTGTTACTGCAATATATCTGAGAAGGCATCTACGCACGTCCAAACAATGAAATCTCTGTTCTTTATTGTTAGAGGGATTAGGACAAAATGAAGGCAAGATTACCTCCTGGGACCTATGAAATTTTGACGCGACCTTTGGAAGATAAAGAGGGTCAGGCCTCATCACCACTCTATCTTCCGTAATTTGCATATACGGACGCTGCCTGGACAATGCCTGCAGATCACTAACTCTTCTTGCCGATGTGAGGGCAACTAAGAGGGCTGTTTTGACAGACAGGATCTTGATCGGGACAGAGTCAATGGGCTCAAACGGAGCTTGTGTTAGAGCCGAGAGCACAAGATTTAGATCCCATGGCACTATCTTTTGTTTAACAACCGGCCTGGATCTGGTGACCGCTTTGAAAAACCTTGTTATCCAGTGATTACTAGCTATGTTGGAATTATATAGTGCCCCTAGAGCCGAAACCTGAACTCTAAGGGTGCTGGTGGCTAAGCCTAAATCTAGGCCCTTCTGTAGAAATTCTAGGATCTGAGCAATATCAGGTTTCTGATCGATCTGTGCTCCTGAGCTTGATAGGAACTTCCTCCATATCCTAACATAAATGCTAGTCGTGGAGGCTTTCCTACTGTTAAGCAGCGTATTTACAAGGTTCTGAGAGAATCCCTTCTTTTTCAGAAGTGACCTCTCAAGTTCCACGCTGTCAGATGTAAGTTGGCTACTCGTGGATGCAAAACTGGACCCTGGGAGAGGAGGTCTGGAATTTCTGGGAGAATCCATGGTTGGGAAATGGACATGCTTCTTAACCATGGGAACCAAGACCTTCTGGGCCAGAATGGAGCTATTAATATAACTCGGGCTTTGTCTTCCCGAATCTTCCTCAGAACTAAGGGAATTAGATTCAGAGGGGGAAACGCATAGGCGAGACTGAAGTTCCAGGAGATCAGAAGAGCGTCGATTGCGTACGGGTTGTCTCTTGGGTCTAGGGAACAGAATTGATGGAGTTTCTTGTTTCCTCGACTGGCAAACAGATCTATTTCTGGACATCCCCACAACCGTACGATCTGATTGAAGACAGCCGGTTTTAGAGACCAATCCCCTTGTTTGAGCTTGTTGCGGCTTAAGTAATCGGCCGTGGTATTTAGTTTCCCCTTTATATGAAGGGCCGTAAGGGAGAGTAGGTGATTTTCGGCCATCTGAAAAATACGATTTGTAACGTTCATTAATGACGTAGACCGTGTGCCACCCTGGCGGTTCACATAAGCAACTGTCACCTGGTTGTCAGAGAGTATTCTAACATGTCTACCCTGTAGAGGTACAAGAAACCTATCCAAGGCGCGTTCCACCGCCATCAATTCTTTCAGATTGGAAGACGTGTCCTGCTCAGATCGGGACCATAGACCCTGAACGTAATTATTTTCCCAATGTGCTCCCCACCCCGTGGGACTAGCATCAGTTGTTATTACTCGTGATATATGATATGTCCAAGGTACCCCTTTACGCAGATTAGGGATGTGCGTCCACCACCTTAGTGAAACCGTGGCCTCTACGGATAGAGTGAATTTCTTATCTAGGTTGGCGCCTAGTCGCCGAAAATTACGTAGAACATCCCACTGAAGAGACCTAGAGTGAAACTGTGCCCACATCACCGCCGGAAAACAAGAAGTAAGTGACCCCAAAAGAGACATAGCACTTCTTAAGGAGACTACGGGATTTTTAATTGCTCTAGAGGCCAGCCGGTGGATAGCATCGACTTTTGAGTCTGGCAGGCGACATTCCTGCTGAGCTGAATCTACAATAAGACCCAAAAACTGCTGTGATGTGGAGGGTTGAAGACGCGATTTTTTAAGATTGACAATCCAACCTAAGTTACGAAGTGCTACCATCACTTTCTCTAACTGTTCTTTACAGTGTAACTTTGAATGCCCCACGATCAGTAAGTCATCCAAGTAAGGAATTATCAGTATGTTTTGCTCATGAAGGTGTGCCATAACCTCTACCATAACCTTAGTAAAGACCCGGGGTGCGACTGCAACACCAAAGGGGAGTGCCTGATATTGGAAGTGCTCCACTGTGCCGGCAAGAGAAATCGCCACCCTGAGAAAACGCTGGTGATCTGCATGTATCGGAACATGGTAATAGGCGTCTTTTAGATCTAAGACCACCATGAAGCACTCGTGAAAAAGAAGCTTTATTGCCGTTTTCACAGATTCCATTTTGAAGGATGGGATTAGCAAGAATTCATTCAGGCCTCTCAGATTAATAATGGTACGGTATGACCCATCTGGCTTCTTTACCAAGAATAACGGGGAATAGAACCCCCTACCTCGCTCTTCCGTGGGTACCCGAATAAGAACCCCCTTTTGTCTGAGATCCTGAACTTCTGACTCCAACGCCAACTGTTCTGCAGGAGAAGAACGGATAGGAGTTAGTTTAAATTTGTCCTGAGGGATCTGATGAAACTGGAACTTTAATCCCTCTTTAATGATACTGAGTATCCATGGACTGTTGGTGATCCTCAACCAGGCTGGGTAGAAAGCTAAAAGCCTACCGCCCACCTGGACCGCTAGTCATTGAGTTTTCTTCGAGTCCCGAGGGGTGTTAAACATATACCCCCTACCTCTTCTTCTGCTGCTGCCGTAATATCTGGATGAATCTCTATTTGGTTCTCTATCAGATCTGCGGCGATAAGACCATCCCCTGCTGTAGTCACGCCTATAAAAAGGTTTTCTTAATAGAGGGAACCGCTTCTTAGAGTCGCCCGCCTTCTCAAGCAGCTCATCAAGTACCGGACCGAACAGATGAACTCCTTCACAGGGGATGCCGCATAGTCTTGACCTAGCTTGTAAATCACCTGGCCAACATTTAATCCAAAGTGCTCTGCGGGCTGCGTTGGATAAGGCTGAGGATCTTGCGGCCAGCCTGACCGAATCCGCTGATGCATCCGAAAGGAAGGCTGCAGCATCTTGGATCATGGGCATAGATGATAGGATTTCACTTCTAGGAACTTTATCCTTAAGTTGATCTTCCAGGTGGCCTAGCCACACCATCAAGGACCGAGCTGTGCAAGTAGCCGCCACTGCCGGTCTCAGGGATCCCGCAGAAGTCTCCCAAGCTCCTTTAAGGAACACATCAGCCTTTCTATCGAGCGGGTCCTTTAAGTTACCTAAATCTTCAAATGGAAGAGAAGAGTTTTTGCATGCTTTGGCCACTGCTGCGTCTAACTTCGGGACTTTGTCCCAAGAAGCTGAAGCTTCTTCCTCGAACGGGTATCTTCTCTTAAATGCTGGCGGAAGTGACCCCTTTCTTTCGGGCTTCTTCCACTCCTTCATAATCAGAGACTTGATTTTCTCCACCACAGGAAAAACCCTTCGGGATTTACGGTCTATGCCCCTGAACATAATGTCCTGAATGGAGCATTCTGGCTGAGTATCTTCAATCCCCATGGTGTTGTTGACAGCTTTCACCAGATGATTAATCCTATCTAATGATAGACATGTTCGGCTAGACTCTACGTCCTCTGATGATGAAGATGATGGATGAGAATCCGAGCTCACACTATCGGAATCCATCTCTGATACAGGGGATGAACCTAGTATTCTCTTCTTAGATTGTTTCTTATGAGGACTGGATTTTAAGGAGTCCCTGATCTCCTGTCTGACCATGTCCCTAAGGGTAGACGTCAGGTCAGGGGCCTCCTCTTCGATTAAGTGCTGTATGCAGGATCTGCACAGCTTCTTTTTATGCCCATCTGGGAGAGGCTCTTTACAAACGGCACACTCCCTATGTTTAGCTTTGGAAGCACATTTTTTCCCCTAAATAAGGAGAGAGGGAATACAAGGAGGGACACCAATCAGAAAGCGTACTTTCACGTAGCTCACTTACCCATCCTTGAAGTAAACGGTACCGTGATCGGGGGGTCCTCTTTGGCCGGAGAATTCCTACGGCCCGAGGATTTGGTGGACCTCTGAGCAGCTTTAGCTCCACCAGCACGACTACTGCCACTGGAACGCCGCTGGGAGCTTCTCTGAGACTTTCCTGTTTGTGGCTGCTCCAAAGGCTGCTGCTGTTCACCGCACAGCTGCGGAGTTCCCTCCGGTGACTCCATTAGGAAATGGACAGGAACCAGGATGGGCATCTGTGCGGCTCTTAAATACCTCCCCCTGGGTACCACCCCCGGATGGGGGTCAGCAGGGCTTCCTCCAGGTGTCAACGATCGGTATTAACTACCGATAGGCTCTGGCCACTGCACGCCGTGCCCCACGCTGAGCGCCGAACTCCCTGCGGCCAGAATCCTCCCCCTGCCCCTGGGCGCCGCCATTAGCCGGCGAAAGGACGCTACCGCGCGTGCGCGGCCGCGGCGCCGCTCGCTGCGTCATCCGGACACGCCCCTTCCGGTCACAGCTGCGGCGCCGAGGGCAGACGCGCCGAACAGAGGACGGCAGCGTCCCCCGGCCAAGACGGACCACCAAGGCAGGAGTGGACAGACCCCAGAGGCCACGTAGACACGGCGGCGTATACTCACAAGGTAATGTGACACCTAGAAGCTAACCCCTTGGGGTTGCTTCCTCCTGCTCTCACCGACACTAACAGTCCCCCTGCCGTGTGGTGCTACCGGCCTCCTGACTAGGCCGAGGCAGGGGACCCCCGCTACCTGATCCGGCCTGTCAGGAGTGGGAAGACTTCTTTCTTCAACCTTCTTCAAAAGGTCTGCCTGAAGAGGTTCCACTGTCAGGGACAGGAAACCAACTGGCGGGGGAGTGAGGTGCCGCCCTTTTTATGTCTGAGGTTTCCTGTCCCTGAAGGGCGGATCCCCTCTCTCGTTGTGCTGTCATGGCGACTGAATAAAAACACTTCTTTCATATTGCTGACCACGCAGTGCGGGGGAACAGAATATGTACAGGGCATCAGAGCAGCTTGCAGAGTTGCTGTTAAGCTCTTTTCCTGGGCAAAAGCTGACTCGTAACTCAGCCGGGTTAAGCTATACCCTCTGGTCTTGACATCACTGAGTGGGATGAGTTATGAAATGCACTAATCTTTTCTCAGAGGGACTGAAGCGTACTGAAAGCTCCTAGCCATCGTAGCTCAGGGATGGCATATCGTACAGCAACCACGGACCTACCATTCTTCCGGGCATAAGCTGGGCATTAATTTAAGCCAAAACATGAAGGGGATATGAGCCCGTTAAACAGTAACCCGTTTCTCACATGGGTGTGTAGCCCTATTGTTGCACATACCAAATATTTAACTTGCATATCTCTGTCACCATTGGGGTCAAGTTATGCCTTAAGGTAACTTCACACTCAGCGACTCTGCAGCGATACCGACAACGATGTCGATCGCTGCGCGTCGCTGTGTGGTCGCTGGCGAGCTGTCACACAGACAGCTCTCCAGCGACCAACGATCCAGAAGTCCCCGGGTAACCAGGGTAAACATCGGGTTACTAAGCGCAGGGCCGCTGTGCTTTCCTGCACTGACTGTGAGCACAGCGGCCGGAAAGCACAGCGGTGACGTCACCGCTGTGCTTTCCGGCTGGCCAGCGCTCACAGCCAGTGCAGAGAAGCACAGCGGGGGACAGACAGCGGAAGGTAAGTATGTAGTGTTTGTTTTTTTTACTTTTACGCTGGTAACCAGGGTAAACATCGGGTTACTAAGCGCGGCCCTGCGCTTAGTAACCCGATGTTTACCCTGGTTACCAGTGAAAACATCGCTGAATCGGCGTCACACACGCCGATTCAGCGATGTCTGCAGGGAGTCCAGCGACAAAATAAAGTGCTGGACTTTCTGCAGCGACCAACGACATCACAGCAGGATCCTGATCGCTGCTGCGTGTCAAACTGAACGATATCGCTAGCCAGGACGCTGCAACGTCATGGATCGCTAGCGATATCGTTCAGTGTGAAGGTACCTTTACTATTACATTTCTACTTGAACAAAGGACCACATGGTCCTATAGCTGCCTTTAACCAGCTTAAAGCCATAAACTACTCAGTTGGGGGCTGCTGCACATTGGTATCAAGTTGCACAGAGTGTGCATTGAGAAGAGTTTCCTATGCAGCTGAACGGGGGAGGTCAGAGAGCCCACAGCATGTTTCTGCCATAGGGCTTTGCTTTTGTATCAGCGAATGCAGTGGGGGGAAAAAGGGAGGGTCTCATCTGCAGCGTGTGTGTGCGCCAGGGAACAGTCTAGAACTAGACTCATAATATGGCATAGTTATATTATCGTGACAATCACACACTGCATTTTTGTTATTTTTTTATACAAGTTTTAAGCTGCATTTTACAGTACCCGCATAAGCTACGAGATTTCAGGAATCTCATGCACACACCTTGTTTTTTCCTGACAAATGGATAACTGCTGCGTTTTTTAAAACAACTGCAGCATGTCACTTTCAGTGGGTTTTTTCAGTGTTTTACCACCCATAGAAAGCAATGATTAAGTGCAAAAACACAGCAGAAACGTAGGTATTAAGCTTTGCTGCTTTTTTGGTTCAAAAGGAAGTTGCATCATGTTTGTTTGTTTTTTTTTGTTTTGTTTTGTTTGTAGGGAAACTAAACATTATCGGCATGCACAAGAGAGAACAAAACAGCAGCAAAAACGTAGCGAAACCTGCTTTTTGTAAGCAGCTTCTTTACTGCAGAGAGAGCAGGTTCGGCCAGCAAGAAAAAAAGGAAGCAAAAACACAAAATGTGAACATAGCCTTATAGAATTGGTTACACGGAAACACACCGAGGATTTTTTTGCTCGGTTTTGCATTAATTCAAGAGAATATAATTCAATGCATGTGGAATCGGACTAAAGAATGTCAATTTTTTGCCATATTTATTAAAAAATCCAATAAATAAATCCTTTATCTTGGAATAAAACAGAAACATGCAGAAAGACCATGGACTTCTATGAAGGCTTTAGTACAGCTTGGTACAAAAGAAGTCGCAATATGACTGTGTGTATGAGGACTTACCGCTAAAAATGAAAAAAAAAACGTTGGAGATCATGGTCTCAGGCTTGGTGCTGGTATTTAACACTTTTTGAAATCGGAAGATAAAACATTTCAAAATAAATTATTCTACATTTTTACAAGAAGAAATACGGTAACTCTTTAATGAAACAAACCCAAAACCTTCCTTTCTTTCCTATTTCCGTCTCTAGTTTCAGAATACACATGCATTTAAGCTTTTTAAGCAGCTGAACCTAAAGATCATTTTTAAGAGGGATAATTTCAAAACCAAGCAAGTAAAGCATTTAACTTCAGTGGGCCATTAGCTGAAAGATGTTTAATGCTACTTCAGAGTAGAGGTAAATTACATAATTGGTAATAAACCCCTGTAATTATCATGTGTAATTAGTCTTTTCCTCATTTCCTTACTTTGCACATATTTCATCCTCATATTAGGTTCTAAATACATTTGCCCTGTCAACCCTGGCATAAACACGGATAATAAATGCATTAGTATTTCTCAAGAGAATGAACAGTGCAAAGAAATACACGATATTTGCCAGAAATCTGTGACAGTTCAAGGCTTAGGCACAGGATACAGAAAAAAAGGGCCATTGTGAAGAGACAAAATACAACAGAGATCTATGTAAAGACAAACGAGAAAGATATGACAAAAACAAAAAGCAGAATATACAAGGGCAGACATTATTACATTGAGACATCTATGCTTCACATTTTCCATATCTGCTAATGAATTTCTGTTGCAAAATCCACACCGAAATTCTGGAACGAAGTACAATTTAAGTGCACATGGTTTAACAACCCCATTATTCCACAATGCAAAAACATCTCGCAGACTTCCAAAGCATCAGCCTGTCCGAAATGTTTTGGCTGGAGCAACAGCTTAAAGCAGTGTAACATTCACTACATATGTGCATACCCAACCGAAATTGAAAAAAAAAAAAAAAACTTTGTAAAAATAGTAATGAACACATTTATTTGAGTGGAATTGATTTCTACTCAAATATATACAAACTGTGTTTTTGAGAATAAGGATTTTTGTAAATTCGCTGAGTCGCTTCAGCAACTGAGCCGTGAAGTCAATTCATTGCTAAACTATCCGGTGACTCTACTGCTCAATGCCCATCATCCAGCCCTCGTGACCTCTTCTCCCTGATGTAATAGCTCCACGTAGTTCTTTCTGAGCAGGATATTCCAACCATGACCAGGCATCAGAGGTTACTGTGCATTGCATGTCAGTGATGACATGCACAGTACAGACCAAAAGTTTGGACACATCTTCTCATTTAAAGATTTTTCTGTATTTTCATGACTATGAAAATTGTACATTCACACTGAAGGCATTTCAACTATTAATTAACACATGTGTTACAACTGAAATTGTGTCTTATATTCTAGGTTCTTCAAAGTAGCCACCTTTTGCTTTGATTACTGCTTTGCACACTCTTGGCATTCTCTTGATGAGCTTCAAGAGGTTGTCACCAGGAATGGTTTTCACTTCACAGGTGTGCCCTGTCAGGTTTATTTAGTGGGATTTCTTGCCTTATAAATGGGGTTGGGACCATCTGTTGTGTTGTGCAGAAGTCTGGTGGATACACAGCTGATAGTCCTACTGAATAGACTATTAGAATTTGTATTATGGCAAGAAAAAAAAAGCTAAGTAAAGAAAAACGAGTGGCCATCATTACTTTAAGAAATGAAGGTCAGTCAATCTGAAAAATTGGGAAAATTTTGAAAGTGTCCCCAAGTGCAGTAGCAAAACCCATCAAGCACTACAAAGAAACGGGCTCACATGAGGACCGCCCCAGGAAAGGAAGACCAAGAGTCACCTCTGCTTCTGAGGATAAGTTTATCCGAGTCACCAGCCTCAGAAATCACAGGTTAACAGCAGCTCAGATTAGAGACCAGGTCAATGCCATACAGTGTTCTAGCAGCAGACACATCTCTACAACAAAAATAGCTGCTAGCAAACCAAAGCTAAGGACAGGCAACAAGCAGAAGAGACTTGTTTGGGCTAAAGAACACAAGGAATGGACATTAGACCAGTGGAAATCTGTGCTTTGGTCTGATGAGTCCAAATTTGAGATCTTTGGTTCCAACCACCGTGTTTTTGTGCGATGCAGAATAGGTGAAAGGATGGACTCTACATGCCTGGTTCCCACCGTGAAGAATGGAGGAGGTGTAGTAGTGTGGGGGGCTTTGCTGGTGACACTGTTGGGGTTTTATTCAAAATTGAAGGCAAACTGAACAGCATGGCTACCCAAGCATCTTGCAGCAGCATGCTATTCCATCCGGTTTGCGTTTAGTTGGACCATCATTTATTTTTCAACAGGACAATGACCCCAAACACACCTCCAGGCTGTGTAAGAGCTATTTGACTAAGAAGGAGAGTGATGGGGTGCTACGCCAGATGACTTGGCCTCCGCCGTCACCGGACTTGAACCCAATCAAGATGGTTTGGGTTGAGCTGGACCAAAGAGAAAAGGAAAAAGGGCCAACAAGGGCTAAGCATCTATGGGAACTCCTTTAAGATTGTTGGAAGACCATTCCCGGTGAGTACCTCTTGAAGCTCATCAAGAGAATGCCAAGAGTGTGCAAAGCAGTCATCAAAGGAAAAGGTGGCTGCTTTGAAGAACCTAGAATATAAGACATATTTTAAGTTGTTTCACACTTTTCCTGAGTATATAATTCCACATGTGTTAATTCATAGTTTTGATGCCTTCAGTGTGAATCAACAATTTCCATAGTCATGAAAATACAGAAAAATCTATATTGCTTGTCTATCTAACATTTTTGTTGCATGCTGATATACTTCTTAAAATAATCTGCAAATAATCTATTACAACACCCAGGTCATGTCAAGTGTCTAGATAATCATCAAAATCTCCCTATGAGATATTTTAAATTTTGGTGGGAATTTTGGAGGAAATCCAAGCAAAAATAAAATAAAAATCACAAAATGTTTTGTTTCCAAAAGAAAAAGTTAGTGGTATTTTCATTGTGTCTACTGACTAAAACCAGATAACAACACATGGTCTTAATTTCCTCATGACACCAATTCAATAAGATGTGAGAAAAATATCTTACAGAACCTGGAGCATGAATAGGATTCCACCACATTTGTTACAAGTTTGTTATCCACATTCACCAAACAACCTCAAAATGGTCTGCTGGATTGAGATCATGCCGGCCACTGAAGAACAGAAAACTGGCTATCAAATTTGTACAACCAGAATGAGACTTTCGAACATGTTGTGAACGTTAGCTGGCAACAGAGATCAGAATAGGAGTAGAATGCACACCACCACTCATGATGGAGCATCACAAAACGTTTAACTGTTATTAAGAGGCCTCATTTATGCCAGAAACAGTTCTTCTCTAACACTATGACTGCCAAATTCTAATCCTAACCTGTACTGTGCAAAAGATGATGTCTCCTTTAGCTACAAGGCATTTTTAAAATTTTAACAACTTTAACTTTGGTGAACTTCTACATAGACATGCTCTTCTACTTTAAAATGATGCTCCCCTCGAAACAGGAAATATTACTGTATATGTCGCATGAATAGTTAATATTCCCGGTGCCATTCTTCAGAAGCATTCTGTGACAGTCTGTCCATTAGCTTCTGATGATTTTCTTCACAATTTGGCCACCTCTGTGCTATGAAGAGGCTGCAAAAAAAGACCTCGCCACCCCCTACCACTGTCTTTGGATAGGTCAATTGAGAAATTCCATTAAAGCAGGATCATCCTAAATGAATTTGGAGCAAAGATCTGGAAATCAAAAGAGGTTTTGGGTTTGGGCATGACTTTGTGCATGTTTTAGACACGGTTATACAACAAAAATTTAATGAGATTTGCATTCACTCCAAAGACCTCACTCATTAATAGTACATTTCTTCTTAATTCTTGTGTTTGGTCTAAATACCAAGTCAACTTTTTGATCAGGTCAGTAGTATTTGAATTACCGTATTTAAATTGCTGCCGTCTAATTCTAATATGTTCACCAGGGGCGATGCTAGGGTCCTAAAGGATAAGGGGCCCAAGAGCCAAAGCACGCGCTTCCCCATACAACCTCCCATCCACTTAAAAAAGGATCTGTACACAATTACAGTATGCCACTGCTGCTAATTTAAAATACACAATACAAAGACCAATATTACCAAACTTACTACTATACAAGACCAAAATAATACTGCTACACAATGTTCACTACCATCACAGCTACAGTGAGTACAGAATATAATATGACTGTTGCGGCTACATAACATACACTGTACAATGATCAATAATACCGCCATACAGCTAACACTGCAAGACAAAATCATTAAGTGGTTACTAAATAATAAATGAGGAAAAACGCTATTGGAAAGACTGATATTGTCGCCATACGATAATGGCAGATATCAGTTCTGACAACAATATTACGGGGGCTAACGTACAATATATACAGTATTGGGACTTACAACTGACATTCTTTCTGATGGAGTGGTTTTCTTTTCTCATCTTTTCCATGTGGTCCTGACTGATATGACACTTCCTTCCAGCCAGGACTCGGCTGCACAGATTACAGCAAAAACCCTTTTGCCTTCTCACATTTCCAGCACCGTCCCGATCTATTCCCAACCTGCACAAACTCTCCATTTTGCATACTCTTCCAACGTGGAGCAGTGACCCCAATACTTCAAATATGTCATTACTATGAGTACCCTCCAAAAATTAATGCTCAAAACACAATGTGCCAGATAGAGGGGGCCTATAAAAAGAATAGTGTCCTATAGAAAGTAGTAAAGCCCCCACTGTGCTAACTAGCAAGTAATAAAGCTAGATATGCTCTTCTGAAAGCTAAAATATCTGAAGTGTCCCCTACAAGCAACAAATATCCTTGAGTATTCCCTTTAAGTAACAATGCCCCTCCCCAACAGTAATTAATGCTCCCTGAAATCCAAAATTAAAACAAATAATGCACCCATTTAAAAGAAATAATGTCTTGCCGTGGGTTACGAGCTTACGTATTTTGGCCAAAATATCAAGCAATACCAATACCTACACGATCGGCCTCGCATGAGGGGTGTTCGCACTGGGATGCTTTGAGAGTGTGCTGGCCAGCCCGCCTACTCGAAAAGTAGGGGCGTGACTAATAGGCTGTGAACCAGACACTATGCAGTATAATTATGTGAACAACGCCCTATGTGGGCCTTCATTGCGCAACTGTATACTGGGCAGTCACCCCCTCCAGGAATGGGCAGGTGGAGAGTGGCTGTTGATCTGATATTTTGCACCTGTGTTGCTAACATCTTGCTTTATGGGCTGGCTGCACCCTGTAGTGCATTTGTTCCAAGATCTGGGCAGGTAAGTGTTGCTGCCCTTTTTTTCTGCTCTCATAGACTGACAATGAGTAGTGACCTCCGGATCGGCTATCAAACACTGCAGAAATCCGACAGGTCACAAACTGCTGGAGAACGATGGAAGCGGCGCTGGAAACAGGTGATAGCAGCAGCTGGTAGGTATAAGGCCACGATCACACGTTCAGTATTTGTTTAGTATTTTTACATCAATATTTGCAGCCAAAATCAGGAATAAAACAATCAGAGGATAAGTATAATAGAAAGATGTCACCACTTCCGCATTTATCACACACACCTGATTTTGATATCTTCAGTACGAAGAAATAAAACTCAACAAATACTGAACATGTCATAGCAAATGATTAGAGCCCCACGAGCACATCGCAGCGTGGCTGATAGGCGCACATTGTTAAACGGGTTGTCCAGTCTTTTTGCAAATACTCTGAAGTCACTGTATGTGACTGCGACTTCTGAATCATTTCATCATATGCACCACATGTTATGAGGATCCTCCGGTATGGACGATAAGAGTGAGTGATCATGTGACCACAAATATTTGATTTCCAAACTTCTGGCCATATTCAGACTAGACACGTGTCAATACATGTCTAGATGGAATGTGGCCAGATTTATAGAAATCACATACTTATAATCACATGACCACTCACTCTTACATTCAACACTGAAGAATCCTCACAACATGTTAGGCTCGCTGTGAGGATTCAGAAGTCTAAAGACAGAGTGACTGCATAACTTTAGCATAAGACTGGACAACATCAACGTGACTGAGCCCGCACTATAATGCGGGCTCAGCCTGTGTGCCTGCTCCATGCACCTGCTCCTGACTTGCAGAGTACATGTATGACAAATATAGCAAGTAATCATGATATTTGATAACGGATGTGATGGGGGGCTGGTTTTGTGTGGGATAAGTTAGGAGCTTAATTGGTAACATTTTGGGGTACATAATATTTTTTGATCGCTTCAAGTATAAGGCTGGATCACATTCTTGCGTTCTATGCTGAGCACTTATGTTGGGGTCTCCATGTAAATGCCACAAAAATGTGATTCAGACAAAACCCCCAATGGATTCAACCACGATGAGGCAAATAGAGGCACTTCGAACTCCATTTGGAGTCTGCTCCGGTGGTCTACATTTTTTTAGACATGCACAGATCTGTTTTCGACCATGCTGGAACAGAGGCCAGACGGAGTATAAAGTGACTCCATCTGCCTCACAGGTGAATGGTTCCGCGGGTTGTTTTGTCTGAATCACAGGTTGGGGGAATATACACAAAAACCACAATGTAAGTGCTCAGAGGCAAGATCAGCTATACCAGATGTATACAGTTTTGCTACTATCATACATTGAAAATATTTTTTTCATAAAGATTGTAATTTTTGTCGCCATATTTGGAGAGCTGACACTTATTTTTGGTGAATCGAGCTGTATAAGGGCTTATTTTTTGCAACTAGTTGAAGATTTTTTAGGTACCATTGTGATTCTGAAAAATCTGAATAAAAAGCGATCAAAAAATGTAATGAAACCTATAACATTTTTTGATCACTTTGTATCCAGATTTTTCTGACTCACAATGAATAAAAAATCTGCAATTCAATGATTGTTTTTATATTTATTGTTTTTGTGCAGGTCACCATGCAGTATAAGTGATTAGACGACTTTATTCTTCAGTTCAGCGCAATTACAGTGATAATACAGTTAGAATTTATGTGCAATTGCACTTCAGTTATTGCGTTCTGACCATAAGCAGTGCTGGCTTCTCCCCTTTTTTTTGCCTTGCATTGGTATGTGGCTGACCACCACTGTTGCCGCGCACGCTGGGTTATGTGCGCCATTCTTTCTGTGTTCACTGTGATTGATAGGCTGCTGTGCACACACACAGCAGCCCTGCCCCGCCTCAGGCTCAAGTTAATTGTGCACCTGTGTCTCAGCCTGTCTCACCCTTCATCTTTGGTGCGGGTTTGGCAGTGTGGAAGCCAGATCTGAAATGTCCGCACTGGACCTGATCGGCCTTTACCTGCGCTTGCCTTTCCTGGCACCAAGGGAGTGATTCTGAAAATGCTCCAGGTACAGTTCGCATTTAATGTGGTCCTTTTTTTTTTTTTTTTTATACATTCAGGAAGCCATAATGGCACAACGTAAATAAAATACGAAGATTAGGACTGCCCCATTATGAGATTGCCGTGAAGTGGCGGGGTAGCTCAAAGAATTGATCAATTGTTTGCTAAATGTCTCATATTTGAAATACAGTTAGAATTTATGTGCAATTGCACTTCAGTTATTGCGTTCTGACCATAAGCAGTGCTGGCTTCTCCCCTTTTTTTTGCCTTGCATTGGTATGTGGCTGACCACCACTGTTGCCGCGCACGCTGGGTTATGTGCGCCATTCTTTCTGTGTTCACTGTGATTGATAGGCTGCTGTGCACACACACAGCAGCCCTGCCCCGCCTCAGGCTCAAGTTAATTGTGCACCTGTGTCTCAGCCTGTCTCACCCTTCATCTTTGGTGCGGGTTTGGCAGTGTGGAAGCCAGATCTGAAATGTCCGCACTGGACCTGATCGGCCTTTACCTGCGCTTGCCTTTCCTGGCACCAAGGGAGTGATTCTGAAAATGCTCCAGGTACAGTTCGCATTTAATGTGGTCCTTTTTTTTTTTTTTTTTTTTTTTATACATTCAGGAAGCCATAATGGCACAACGTAAATAAAATACGAAGATTAGGACTGCCCCATTATGAGATTGCCGTGAAGTGGCGGGGTAGCTCAAAGAATTGATCAATTGTTTGCTAAATGTCTCATATTTGAAATACAGTTAGAATTTATGTGCAATTGCACTTCAGTTATTGCGTTCTGACCATAAGCAGTGCTGGCTTCTCCCCTTTTTTTTTCAATTACAGTGATACCACATTTCTATTTTTTTATGCTTTGCTGCTTTTCAAGAATACAAAAAAAAATAAAAAAAATAATTTGTTTTTCCATTGCCATATTCTGAGAGCTTTAAGTTTTTTTATTTTTTGCTGAATGAGCCATATTAGGGCTTGTTTTTTTGCACGACGATTGTGTTTTCAATTATAGCATTTTTTTTCTATTTTACAAATTACTTTTTGATTGCTTTAATATTTTTTTAACCCCTAAAAATTGTCCCAAAAGTCGGGGTTCGTCTTATATGCCGGGTACGGGTGCACAGAGCGATCCTGGATGGTTCCCAGGGTCTGAAGGAGAGGAGGCTCTCCTTCAGGCCCTGGGATCCATATTAATGTAAAAAATAAAGAATAAAAATAAAAAATATGGCTATACTCATCCCTCCGACGGACCCTGGCTCTCAGCGCTGCAAGCCACAGCCTCCATTCCTAAGAATGCAGTGAGTGAAGGACCTTCGATGACATCGCGGTCAGGTGAGCGGTCAGGTGAGCGGTCACCTGACCGCGACGTCATCGCAGGTCCTACACTCACTACATTCTTAAGAACGGAGGCAGACGCTTGCAGCGCTGAGAGCAAGGGTCCGTCGGAGGGGTGAGTATATCCAATTTTTTTTAATTTTTATTCTTTATTTTTTACATGAATATGGATCCCAGGGCCTGAAGGAGAGTCTCCTCTCCTTCAGACCCTGGGAACCACATGCAGTATGAGATGACTGGGCGTATAAGATGACCCCCGTCTTATACGGCGGGTATATCTCAAATTCCATATTTTATATGAAAAGTTGGGGGTCGTCTCATACGCCCAGCCTTATACACCAGAAAATACGGTATATGAAAATGTTTGGGCACCCCTATTAATCTTAAGCTTAATGTTATATAAAAAATGTTTTTTTGCAACAGCTATTTCAGTTTCATATATCTTCTGACTGTTGGACACAGTAATGTTTCTGCCTTGAAATGAGCTTTATTGTGTTGAGGAGAGCCATAAGATCAAATACTTAACTAACCCCAAGACATAAGAGATTGAGAGAAGTGACCCATAACGTGTATTGTTTGATCTTACATAAGTTTTTTAGATGAAAGTAAGACACTAAAGATGGCTGCCATTTCCTGTATCAGAGAGCCATGTGGCTGCCTGGCTGGTATCCAAGATGACGCCCACTCTGGTCACCTCATGGATCCACCCACAGTGACGCCCACCTTGATGACCTCATGGACCAACCCACCCTGATGACCTCATGGATCCACCCATGGACTTGCTCATTGCCCAACCCACTAACCAATGGAATGCATCCGATCACTCCCATTTTAGAGCTAACCGAGCCCCCTTACAGGGGATATGTAACCATGTGTTCTGACTGAATAAAGTCTTTTTTTTCCCTTGCAGCTGGGCCATAGATTGATCATGGAGAGTTTACATATGACTGTGTGTTATATGTTTATTTCTTTGGTGCGCACCTGATCAATATCCATTAGGCCAGGAGTAGGCAACTTAAGTGAACATTTTGTTAAATTGTTCAACCTAACAATTTGGCGCCCAACCTGGGGCCAGCAGAGGAAGAGCCCTGAACCCTGAGGACCGGCGACTGGAACGGCAGAACGCGCTGAATACCCCGAACGTGGAGACTGATCACCTCCTTATCAGAACACGGTAAGTCTGCTGATTTTTATAATCTGTAGTCTTTACCTTGTGTCCTTCGGGGTATCCTGTGCAGATTGCCTGACCGTGTCCGGTTTTCTTGGTATCTGTAAGACGGCAGAAGGGTCTCTCCGCTGCTGGTCATTTAATTGCAAGAACCGTCACATGTTTTAGTTGCCTACTGCCTGTTATGTGTTGTGAGGAGGGGAGATGACTGGTAGTTAAAACAGGAAAAGCAGGTTTTTAGAAAAGAAAAGAGAGAGGAAAAAAAAAAAATTATTTTTGTCTGTGGTACAGTAAGTACATGGTTGTCGCCTGTGATAAGATTTTCAGTTCTGTATAAGAGAGACTAGGACCTTGAGTGATTGACTCGGCCTAGGGGGGCCCGGTAAAACTTGGAGTGAGATGACTCAGTTCGGCGCCTAATAAATTGTGTAGCGGCTCATTAAAACTTGGAGTGAGATGACTCAGTTCGAGCCAAATAAATAAATTTATAGTTTTTTTGCCCTGTGGCATCGAGTGAGTTGACTCTGCACGGGGACTGGTAAGTTAGGGAGCAATTTGACTAAGTAGGGAATAATTGGTTTGTAAAGTACGGAACACGGAAGTCAGACAGGGACCACGTGACAAGAAAGAATAGGAACTGAGTACTGCAGACTCAGTTCCCGTTAGAATCTCAGGTTTGAGTCATCTCCCCCGTCTTATTGTTTGTTTGGTGTTTGTTATCTTGATAGAGATATAGATATCTATAGAAAGATGGAGAAATTAATGCAGTTCTGCCGTATTGGCAACAAGCCAAATTCAGATGGCAAGATAGACCCGTGTACATTAGTAGCGACTCGTGAAGGGAAGAGTCATGTTAAACAATGTAAAAAGCTTATGAAGTTGTGTGGAATGCCAGAAGGGGGGAGGTTACAGCCCCTGGAGTGGAAGATTGTCTTGAAAGAAAGAAAAGGTATCCTAGAAGATAATGGATTGTTGTCTACTGCTAGGGCATGGGAGAGAGTCTCTGAAAGTCTGTATAGAGAAAATTGGGTAGAAGAGGAAAGGAATAAAAAGGGCAGAGTTTTGAGTTATGTGTATTACAAAAATATATCCTGTGAGGGGCCACCACCTTATAATGGTGGCCCAGAGCCATGTGCTAACCCTGACGGCGGCCATCTTGTGAATGGCAAATTTGTTAGTGCTGACGGCGGCCATTTTGCAGATGGCAAATTTGTTAGTGCTGACGGCGGCCATCTTGTGAATGGCAAATTTGTTAGTGCTGACGGCGGCCATCTTGTGAATGGCAAATTTGTTAATGCTGGTAGCATCCATTTTGTGGATGGTAAATTTGTTAATGCTGGTAGTAGCCATTTTGTAAATGGTAAATTTGTTAATGCTGGTAGCAGCCATTTTATGGATGGTAAATTTGCTAATGCTGGTAGCATCCATTTTGTGGATGGTAAATTTGTTAATGCTGGTAGCAGCCATTTTATGGTTGGCAAATGTGTTCATGCTGGCGGCGGCCATTCTGTGGATGGCAAATGTGTTAATTCTAATGGTGGCCATTTTGTGGATAACATGTAATTCTGACGGTAGCCATTTTCTGGATGGCAAATGTGCTGCTCCTGGTGGTGAACATCTTAGACTAAGGCTATACACCACATCACCAAATCCTTGTTACCCAGTAATGACCACTAACGGCCAATACTATTTTCCTTTGGGAAGTGAACAAGCTTTACCCATGTATCCTGTCTCAGTGGTTTCCAATGGGGCACCGAACCTTTCCCCTATCTAGCAATGCTCCCGCCTGGATCGTCCTCGGCACCAACCCTTTCTCCTGTCACTTCCACTGCTAATTTAGCCGCACACCCACTGTTGTGAATTCTGTGGCCAAGCTCCCTCCTGTGGTCGTGAGTGGTACTTCGGCTGGTTCTGTCTATGAGCTTCCTTTGGTGGATGAGAGTGGTACTGCGGCTTCTGAGTTTCCTTCCTCAGGTGATGAGGTTAAGTCGTTAGGTGCTGCTCTATTTAACTCCACCTAGTGCTTTGATCCTGGCCTCCAGTCAATGTTCTAGTATTGGTCTTGCTTCCTCCTGGATCGTTCCTGTGGCCAGTCTTTCCTGCATAAGCTAAGTTTTGCTTGTGTTATTTTTGTTTGCTATTTTTTCTGTCCAGCTTGCTTTGTTGGTTTTCCTTGCTTGCTGGAAGCTCTGAGACGCAGAGGGAGCACCTCCGTACCGTTAGTCGGTGCGGAGGGTCTTTTTGCCCCTCTGCGTGGTTGTTTGTATGTTTTTGTGTTGACCGCAAAGCTATCTTTCCTATCCTCGGTCTATTCAGTAAGTCGGGCCTCACTTTGCTAAATCTATTTCATCTCTGTGTTTGTGTTTTCATCTTTACTCACAGTCATTATATGTGGGGGGCTGCCTTTTCCTTTGGGGAGTTTCTCTGAGGCAAGGTAGGCTTATTTTTCTATCTTCAGGGCTAGTTAGTTTCTCAGGCTGTGCCGAGTTGCATAGGGAGCATTAGGCGCAATCCACGGCTACCTCTGGTGTTGTGTGATAGGATTGGGGATTGCGGTCAGCGGAGTTCCCACGTCTCAGAGCTCGTCCTATGTTTTTGGTAATTGTCAGGTCACTTTGTGTGCGCTGAACTTCAATGTCCATTGTGGTTCTGAATTACCTGTTCACAACAACCCACACAAGATGCTCCAAGCAATGGCCTCTCCTCCCAACGCTTCCACTACAATAGCACTCTCACACAGTCTACCTAACCCTATGCCCGGTACCTCACAGGCTCTCTTGCAGCCAAGTGCACACCTGTATGGGACGGTGGCAACTGTATCAAGGGGGGGGCTCAATCTGGGAGGGGGATGTCAATAGCACAGGAAGCACAAAGGGGAGGGAATGTTGACAACCTGTTTTCAAAAAGAACTTCCTGAGGGACCCTTGTTAGTGGTGGGAAAGGGTGACATAACGACAATGGAAACAGACGCTATTGTTAAAGCTGCCAATTCTCGGTTAGAGCATAATGGAGGTGTAGCTAGAGCTATAGTGTAAGCAGGAGGGACGACTATTCAAGCTGACAGTCAAATCATTGTTGAGTCACATGGTCAGATAGCTGTTGGGGACATAGTGGTGACTAAAGCTGGCAATCTTCCATGTAGAATGATCATACACGCTGTGACCCCTACTTTTGACCCTATTCATCCAGACGTTAGTGCTCAACAACTTCATGCAGCAATAACTCGCATTTTAGAGTATGCGAATATTAGTGAGCAAATTGAGACCTTGACAATTCCGGTGCCATTTCTACTCCCGCCTCAGGTGTCACCACCAACAGTGCCAATGCTCATGTCTGAGGAGCCCACCCTCTACGTCAAGTTTACCCCCCAGCAAGCTGCTACTCTGTTGAACCAACTTCCAGATCCAGAAAAACAGCCGATGCCTTTCTACAGAAGTATGCTTCAAATCCAAAGGAATTACTCAGCCACGTGGCAAGATCTCATTTCCCTGGCAAATCTTAAAGCGGGCGATGCATATTGGCCAGTTATGGAGATCGCGTTCAATGATGCCTCACTTGCCAGTGACACCACATGGGACTCTGGTATTTTGTTCTGCCAACAACTTAAGACATGGGCCTCAGATAAGTTGGCTGATCAGTCAACATCTTTCAAGGACATCACGCAGGAACCAGGGGAATCGGTGGCGAGATATCATGCTCGCTTAGCCCAAATGTTTAGTGACCTTGGCTTCAGTAACCAAGTAAAAGTTCAACGGACCCTGCTCGTCTCCTCTTTTGTTGAAGGGATTCGGGAAGCTCTGAGGAAGCAATTTCAAGCAATCAGACCTGAATATGCTACATTGGATCCTAAGGATGTTTTAACAATAGCTAAGGGATTCGAAAAAACACTCCCTGAGAAATCGATAACCTCGAACAAAAAGACCCATATTCTATGGACTGATGTGCAATATCAAAACCAGAAACTTCAATCACCTCGTAGCAAAGATGTCTGCTTCAATTGTGGCAACCCAGGTCACCGAAAACGGGATTGTAGGGCCCCTTTTCCAAGACGCAGATACGGGAATCACAACGAGGATAATCGCAGATTCGACTATCCTCGTTACGATGACCAATACTACGATCGACCACTACAAGCTCGGATGCATCCAGATGTCAATCACACCGCAGCTCTGATGGATCTAAGTACCCGATAGGACAATGGCAAGCCCGTGTCCACTACTTTGGCTTCTATGTCTGGTCCTATAGCCAAAGTAACTATCAACGTTCAAGGCAAACCCTTACCGTTTCTTGTGGATACAGGTGCAGCCAGAAGTGTTATCAGATTACAGGACCTGCCTTTTCCCGATCTGATATCTTCTGAAGCCGTGACATGCGTGGGAGTGGATGGCAAGCCTACCTCTAACAAGCTCACCCGTAAGATACAGGTTGGACCATACGAAGATGTGTTTATGCGTCTAGTGGTGTCCCCCACTTGTCCTACCAACCTTCTGGGAGCAGACCTTCTCCAAAAGCTGAGAGCAACTATTGCCTATTCATCAGATGGTCTCACCATCACCCTCACTGACCCGCTCGATCCGAGCGAAGAGTGTCAACTTCAAGCTGCACCTCTGCTTATGATGATGGATGAAGCTGCTAACACAGTCTCGAGTGTTCCGCCAGAAGTGATGTCACAAGTTCCATCTACTCTATGGTCTACTGGCCCTGAAGATATTGGACGTCTTGCTGTGCCCCCTGTACGGGTCATTCTTAAACCTGGAGCTCAGCTTCCTAGGGTGCCCCAATACCCACTCAAATCTGTCCAGGAAGAGTCTTTGGCCATTCAAATCAAGACTCTCTTGGAGAACGGAGCACTAGTCAAATGTAACTCTCCCTGTAACACACCTTTGTTTCCAGTAAAGAAGAGGACATTAAAAGGAGAAGCCCCAAAGTATCGTATGGTTCAAGATCTCCGGGCTGTTAACGCAGCAACTGTACTAGAAAGTCCCATTGTGCCCAATCCACATACATTGCTGTCGGAAATACCATCAGATGCAGAACGTTTCACTGTCATAGACCTGGCCAATGCTTTCTTCAGCATACCACTGCATCCAGAAGATTGGTACCTGTTTGCTTTCACTTACAGAGGATCACAATATACCTGGACGGTCTTACCACAAGGAGCACAGAACTCACCAAGTCATTTCTCTCAGGCCCTTGCCACTTGTCTACAGCCGTGGAGAGAAATTAACCATCAAGTTGTCCTACTTCAATATGTGGATGATCTCCTACTATGCTGTCCTAATCAGGCGATCGCTGAAGAGTCAAGTCTCAGTCTTCTTCTTCATCTTGCACAACAAAACTGTAAAGTGTCCCTCAATAAAGTCCAGTGGTGTCAGCCTAGAGTTGTGTTTTTAGGACACTGTCTCTCTCCAAAATTGAAACACCTAACGGATGAAAGGAAACTTGCTATTAAGAACGTTCCTCTACCAAAAGGACCTAAGCAGTTACAAGCTTTTTTAGGACTTATCACATATTGTCGCCAATGGATTCCGGATGCTTCCAAGCTGATGCAACCATTGTACAATGACCTTAAGACGTCAGCGTTTCCACTACGTCCCAAATCTGTGGAAGCCTTCTATGCTCTTAAACAGGCCATACAGTCTGCACCAGCTCTTGGAATCCCAAATTATCGACTACCTTTTTACCTGTTTGTCAGTGAAGTAGCAGGACATGCTTCCGGAGTCCTAGCACAAAAACATGGGGGAAGAACAAGACCAATCGGCTATTACTCTGCCCGCCTGGACTCGGTGTCTCAAGCTTCCCCGACTTGCCTCAGAGCCGTTCATGCTGCACATATGCTTCTGGACAAAACTTCTGATATCATCTTAGGACATCCGGTTCTCTTAATGGCTCCACACGACATAAAAGCTATTCTGGGCCAGACTCAACCTAAACACCTGTCGCTACAGCGTCATATGAGACTCCAATGTTCCCTCTTGATTCCGGATAATGTCACTCTTGTCCGCTGCACTATCCTCAACCCGTCCACGCTGCTTCCTCTTTCCAGGGGGGATGTGGATGATGATACTGATGCTCTCGAAGAAGATGTCTCTACACACTCAGAGGATCATGACTGTCTCGAACAAATGCAGGAAGAAGCAGCCTCCAAGAAAAACGTGTCTGAAGACCCACTCCCACAAGCTGACCTGACGTTCTTCACTGATGGTTCCAGATTTGCAGATGAAACGGGAAGGTTCCATACGGGATATGCAGTGGTTACACATGACCAGGTCATCTCAGCTGGATCACTACCACCGCACATGTCTGCACAAGAAGCGGAACTTAAAGCTTTGACATTGGCTTGTCAGGAAGCGACGGAGAAGGTGGTCAACATCTACACGGATTCAAGATACGCTTTCGGAGTGGCTCATGATTTCGGCAGTATCTGGGCAGCCCGAGGATACCTAACGTCCAGTGGAACTCCTGTAAAACATGCTGCTACCATACAAGAACTTGTGGCCGCTCTAGATCTACCTTTGGAGGTTGCAGTGATCAAGATCAAAGCTCACGGGAGATTGGATTCTCCAGAAGCAAGGGGGAACTTCTTTGCTGACAAAACAGCAAAAGCCTATGCTGCGGATCCATTTGGGAAAGAGAAAGCAGCGGTGTACGTGTCACAAAACACTTAAGAAGGGACTAAAGGCTCTCTTATGAGGATTATCCAACTACATCAAGACAAGACATCAGATGATGAAAAGAAGTCATGGCAAGAAGGAGGAGCTAAAAAGGATGAAGATGGAGTTTGGAGGATGAACAAAAAGGTCTGTCTACCCCGTAATCTGTACCCCTCAGTGACAGAATGGGCACACGGTATCACCCACAGAGGCAAGAATCAGATGAATGACCTGATTTGGAAGACTTATATGGCACCTGGAATCTCTACTGTCACCCAAAAATATTGCAAGTCCTGCCTTGTGTGTGCAACATGCAATCCAGCACCGCCCCAGAAAGTTACTCAGAAACATTGGCTAAACCACTCTATCCCTTTCGGAGGATTCAGATTGATCACATTCAAATGCCAAAAGTAGGGAAGTACGAGTATGTACTGGTAGTGACTGACATGTTCTCAGGATGTCCCGAAGCCTATCCAGTAATAAACATGACTGCCAGAGTGACTGTTAAGAGACTGATGACTGAAGTAGTATGCAGATATGGGGTCCCAGAGGTAATTGAGAGTGACCAAGTACCCGCATTCACTGCAGCACTGACTAAGGAACTGTGGACATTGGTGGGAGCTGATTTGGGTTTACATACTCCATATCACCCACAGAGCAGTGGGAAAGTAGAAACACTGAATGGCACCTTGAAAAATAAAATACTGAAAGCCAGTTAGGAGGTCAGACTTGGACAGATATTTTGCCCATTGCCTTATACTCAGTCAGAAACACTCCAAGGGGTCCCACCAAACTCACACCACACGAGATTCTTTTTGGGGGAGCCTCCAAGGTTGGGTCAATATTTTCCACAACAACTAGCTTTAGGAAGTGATACTCTTGTAAATTATGTAATTGTCCTTACTAAAAGAACTGTCAGTAACACATGTACAAGTTTTATCATCCATTCCAGATTCCAGTGAAGGTACCCATGATTTCCAACCTGGTGACTACATGCTGGTAAAGAAGTTCATCAGAAAGACATCCCTGCAGTCGAGATTTGAGGGTCCCTACCAAGTGCTCCTGACTACTCCTACTTCAGTCAGGATTGCTGAGCGTCTCCTGGATCCATATTATTATTATTATTATTGTTTATTGTTATAGCGCCATTTAATCCATCTCTCACATTATAAACTTGTTAGACAGTTAGGGACAGAGTAGGATCTGACCTGCTTGTCAAAGTCCAGCTACAAAGGGAGGTTTTCCACAAGGGAAAACTTGTCTCAAACTGGTGAAAACTCCAATTCCCCCCTCCCGGGCGAGACGGTCAGATCTAGGATGTGTTACATCAGGGTGAGTGACATGTGTAGTTTATGTAACCATGGAGATTGGAGAGTAATAGATCCAGCAGGTAGAAAAGTCCCGAGGACGCTGGTAGCGCGCTCCGAGGTACCTCCTGATATATCCATGATTGGTCACACATTCTCTGGTGTCTATAGCATCTGTATTGTCATGAAGCCTCTGATGTCATAGTGACACTTAACACTGGTGGGTTAGGGAACCACGGTGGGATCAAGATAAAAAAAGGGGTTAATAAAGTATTTAGGGGGGACTGTTGAGGAGAGCCATAAGATCAAATACTTAACTAACCCCAAGACATAAGAGATTGAGAGAAGTGACCCATAACGTGTATTGTTTGATCTTACATAAGTTTTTTAGATGAAAGTAAGACACTAAAGATGGCTGCCATTTCCTGTATCAGAGAGCCATGTGGCTGCCTGGCTGGTATCCAAGATGACGCCCACTCTGGTCACCTCATGGATCCACCCACAGTGACGCCCACCTTGATGACCTCATGGACCAACCCACCCTGATGACCTCATGGATCCACCCATGGACTTGCTCATTGCCCAACCCACTAACCAATGGAATGCATCCGATCACTCCCATTTTAGAGCTAACCGAGCCCCCTTACAGGGGATATGTAACCATGTGTTCTGACTGAATAAAGTCTTTTTTTCCCTTGCAGCTGGGCCATAGATTGATCATGGAGAGTTTACATATGACTGTGTGTTGTTATATGTTTATTTCTTTGGTGCGCACCTGATCAATATCCATTAGGCCAGGAGTAGGCAACTTAAGTGAACATTTTATTAAATTGTTCAACCTAACAATTGTACTAACAGAAAATGTGCAATCTGCATTCAAACAAAATTTGACAGGTGCATAAGTATGGGCACCCCACCAGAAAAGTGACATTAATATTTATTAGATCCTCCTTTTGCACAAATAACAGCCTCAAGTCGCTTCCTGTAGCTTTTAATGAGTTCCTGGATCCTGGATGAAGGTATTTTTGACCATTCCTCTTTAGAAAACAATTCCAGTTCAGTTAAGTTTGATGGTCGCCGAGCATGGACAGGTCTCTTCAAATGATCTCACAGAAATTCAATGATATTCAGGTCTGGGGACTGGGATGGCCATTCCAGAACAGTGTAATTGTTCCTCTGCATGAATGCCTGAGTAGATTTGGAGCGGTGGTTTGGATCATTGTCTTTCTGAAAGATCCATCCCCTGCATAACTTCAACTTTGTCACTGATTCATGAACATTATTGTCAAAAATCTGATGATACTGAGAGGAATCCATGCATCCCTCAACTTTAAAGGGAACCTGTCACCCCGAAAATCGCGGGTGAGGTAATCCCACCGGCATCAGGGGCTTATCTGCAGCATTCTGTAATGCTGTAGATAAGCCCCCGATGTTACCTGAAAAAGGAGAGAAAGACATTAGATTATACTCACCTAGGGGCGATCCCGCTGCTGGTCAGGTCGGATGGGCGTCTCCGGTCCGCTCCGGCGCCTCCCATCTTCATTACAAGACGTCCTCTTCTGATCTTCAGCCACGGCTCCGGCGCAGGCGTACTTTGCTCTGCCCTCTTGAGGGCAGACAAAGTACTGCAGTGCGCAGGCGCCGGGCCTCTGACCTTTCCGGCGCCTGCGCACTGCAGTACTATCCTCTGCCCTCAAGAGGGCAGAGCAAAGTACGCCTGCGCCGGAGCCGTGGCTGAAGATCAGAAGAGGACGTCTTGTAATGAAGATGGGAGGCGCCGGAGCGGACCGGAGACGCCCATCCGACCTGACCAGCAGCGGGACCGCCCCTGGGTGAGTATAATCTAACGTCTTTTTCTCCTTTTTCAGGTAACATCGGGGGCTTATCTACAGCATTACAGAATGCTGCAGATAAGCCCCTGATGCCGGTGGGATTACCTCACCTGCGATTTTCGGGGTGACAGGTTCCCTTTAACAAGATTCCCGGTGCCGGCATTGGCCACACAGCCCCAAAGCATGATGGAACCTCCACTAAATTTTACTGTGGATAGCAAGTGTTTTTCTTGGAATGCTGTGTTTTTGGCCGCCATGCATAACGCCTTTTTGTATGACCAAACAACTCAATCTTGGTTTAATCAGTCCACAGGACCTTCTTCCAAATATTAATTGGCTTCTCCAAATGTGCTTTTGCATACCTCAGCTGACTCTGTTTGTGGCTTGCTTGCAGAAACGGCTTCTTTTGCATCACTCTCCCATACAGCTTCTCCTTGTGCAAAGTGCGTTGTATAGTTGACCGATGCACAGTGACACCATCTGCAGCAAGTTGATGCTGCAGCTCTCTGGAGGTGGTCTGAGGATTGTCCTTGACTGATCTCACCATTCTTCTCTGCCTTTCTGATGTTTTTCTTGGCCTGCCACCTGTGTTCTTCCATTTCCTTACTATGTTCCTCACAGTGGAAATTGACAGGTTAAATCTCTGAGACAGCTTTTTGTATCCTTCCCCTGAACAACTATGTTGAATAATCTTTGTTTTCAGATCATTAGACAGTTGTTTTGAGGAGCCCATGATGCCACTCTTCAGAGGAGATTCAAACAGGAGAACAACTTGCAAGTGGCCACTTTAAGTAGCTGTTCTCATGATTGCATACACCTGGCTATGAAGTTCAAAGCTCAATGAGGTTAGAAAACCCAAAAAAGTGCTTTAGTAAGTCAGTAAAAAGTAGGTAGGAGTATTTAAAACAAGAAAATGATAAGGGTGCCCATACTTATGCACCTGTCAAATTTTGTTTGAATGCAGATTGCACATTTTCTGTTAGTACAATAAACCTCATTTCAAGGCAGAAACATTATGGTGTCCAACAGTTATTAGATATATGAAACTGAAATAGCTGTTGCAAAAAAAAACAAACAATTTTTATAAAACATTAAGCTTAAGATTAATAGGGGTGCCCAAACTTTTTCATATAACTGTATATTCATTTTAACACAAAAGCTGCGTTTTCGGAGGTGAAACAGCTTTTTGTGAAGATTTTATTCGCTTATTTATTTTCCTTTTATTTAACTTATTTTTACTTTTTCACTAGGTCCCACTGTGTGAAATACACTGCACGACTTGTGTATTGCAATGCCTGAGACCTGTCAATTCTGTACTGATTCAGCCTGTAAGGGTACCGTCACACTATACGATTTACCAACAATCACGACCAGCGATACGACCTGGCCGTGATCGTTGGTAAGTCGTAGTGTGGTCGCTGGAGAGCTGTCACACAGACAGCTCTCTAGCGACCAACGATGCCGAGGTCCCCGGGTAACCAGGGTAAACATCAGGTTACTAAGCGCAGGACCGCGCTTAGTAACCCGATGTTTACCCTGGTTACCAGCGTAAAAAAAAACAAACAGTACATACTTACATTCCGGTGTCTGTCCCTTGCCGTCTGCTTCCCGCGCTCACTGACTGCCGGCCGTAAAGTGAAAGCACAGCACAGCGGTGACGTCACCGCTGTGCTCTGCTTTCACTTTACGGCCGGCAGTCAGTGAGTGCGGGAAGCAGACGGCAAGGGACCTGACGGACACCGGAATGTAAGTATGTACTGTTTGTTTTTTTTACATTTATGCTGGTAACCAGGGTAAACATCGGGTTACTAAGCGCGGCCCTGCGCTTAGTAACCCGATGTTTACCCTGGTTACAAGCGAACGCATCGCTAGGTCGGTGTCACACACACCGATCTAGCGATGACAGCGGGAGATCCAGCGACGAAAGAATGTTCCAAACGATCTGCTACAACGTACGATTCTCAGCAGGATCCCTGATCGCTGCTGCGTGTCAGACAGCGATATTGTATGGATATTGCTGGAACGTCACGGATCGTACCGTTGTAGCGATCAAAATGGCACTGTGTGACGGTACCCTTAGAATCAGCTCATAGCTGGGCCAAACAAGCCACCATAGCCTGGTGTCATCTGATGACTTCGAGGAACCATGGCAACATTCGGATAATGTTTGGGGCAGGAGCCCCGGATGTTTGATGCTAGCGATGACCCTGATGTTCACTAATGAGCAAGTGAAAGGGCACAATGACCAATGCGTGCTCTAATCTTCTCTCGATTCCACTTGATATTTCTAATTTGCTGCAATAAGAGGATAACAGTCCTATTTTCATCTTTTCAATATGAATATTATTACCGCAATCTTGGTGATCATTTGTGCATTTGCCAGGAATGACAATATCCTCTATCTGAATACAATATAAAGTAGGCGCCTACAGTCACTGAATTACAGAACCCACACACTTCACCGCTATCCATAGTACTAGAGACTTAAAGACTCAAAGCAGCCGTATTAGAATTAAGAAAGGCCGTAAGGTAAGGGGTAAGAAAAGGTCACTCCATTATCCTCCATCCAAGATATGTGGGTTGTTACAATAAAACGTCTACACTTCATACACAAAAAGGCTTTCTCAGCGGAAGATTTAAGCTTTTGTTAAAATTCCGTAAGAGGATGAACAAAGAGGGCTCCAGACATGTCTACCTGAGGACTGACACGTAACCTGCAGTACAATAACTCATTCTCTTTACATGAAATGGATTGATGAAAATAAACCTTCCTCTGTATATAATAAAGTTTTTTCTTGTTCTGATATACTTTTTCTATCCTTTACCTGTATATTCCAAGATTTCCTTGACATCAGTAAAAATCATTGACATTTTAGAAGCAGAAAACCAGCAGATGCCTTTTATGTATGCTTTTTACTAAATTTTGTGCAGGCAATCCTATATATGGCTCTGGTCACAGTCAGTTTGTACTCTCCATTGGGAGGCTCTGTGGTAGTTTCCTGTAAAGAGATCCCGTCACAGGCAGCATGGAAGAGTCTGCCTGAGAGGCTGAATTGTGGAGCTGAACGTGGTTTGAAATATCAGCAGACTATTTCCCGTTGCCCAGCTTCAGGTGCCTGACCGGTCTTTCCCTATGTACACATGGAATATACCGGTTAAACAACTGCAATGAGGCTGGGGAGTTGCCAGTAGGAGGCCACAACAGACAAAACACGTTTGTCGCTATGGTTAGAAGTCAGTTTTTCAAGCTATGTTTTCCTTAGCAGCCAGTCTTGTAGAGAACACAAAAGCATTTAGTGAGTGCTCCTGAATATGGTATACTTGGGAGAGCTAACGATTCGAATAACCAAAGACATACCGATAGTGAATTTAGATTGTGAGCCCCATCGGGGACAGCGATGATAATGTCTGTAAAGAGCTGAGGAACATGTTAGCGCTATATAAAAATTAAATTATTATTATATAAGGCTAGTTTCACATATGCGTTCATGTGCACAGCGTATCATCCACAACCGTATGCAAAAACGCATGCTAATACAGCATTTTTTATCCGCATCATCTTACGCATGACGGCAAGAAAAACACTGCTTGTGTACGCGTTAGTATGCATTTTTTGCCTGTATTCACGTTTTTTATGCACATGAGTTCGTCATTTCCAGGAGGGAGTGTCTCAATCGGTTCCTGGACACACGCAGTTCGAAGTATGCAAGCGCATCGAACGCATGCGTAGACAAGGGCATGCGTACGCATGCGTTCACATAGACAGTAATGCGGTTTTAAACGCACTCATCCGCATGCCTGCACATATTTATACTCCCCGGTCCGACACAATCCATTTAATAACGAGTGTCCCACGACGATCTACCCTATAGAGCTGTCACAACAGGAGATGTGACAGCTCTATAGGCCTCCAGTGACACACAGAGGAGACAATGGCTCCAGCAGTGTTATCACTGAGGGTTCAATGGCCTCTCACTTCACGGCACTGCTGCGTGAGAATTTTCCCACACAGCGGGGCTGCAAGTGACCGTGTGAAGTCTACTGTACTCACAGCAGCGGAGGGATACAGTGCGGACATATACCTTCCATCTTTGTATTTCGGAGACCTTGGAGAGCGGTCGCATCTGCATCTTCGTCGTGGGATACTCGCTATTAAATGGATTACATCGGATCAGGGAGTGATGGAGGGCTTCATGGACTAGGTGATTGTTGAGTATGTACTGTATGTTGTATGTACTGTATGTCTATATGTGTGTATGTGTATGTTTTTTTAATTTTTTTTTTTTTACAGTTTAACACAGTAGCCGGATGATGAGACTACTACTGTTCCATCATCTGGCTACCTGTCACTGTAGCAGGCATACATGGATGGGACTAGTAGTACCATCGGACGATGCCTGCCTACACAAACACCAGCGCACGCACACACACATACAGCCCCAAACACCCACACACAGATACACACAAACACCCGCACACAGCCCCGCACATCTCTGCATACACAGTCTCCGCCCACACTCTCCCCCCTCCCGATCTGTAGCGTTTCTCACAGGCACATCTGCAGCAAATACACAGGTCTTTTAAAAAAATGTGCTTTTGCTGCTGATTCGCCTGACACAATGGAAGTCAATGGGTGCAGATCCGCAAAAAGAATTGACATGCTGCGGACAAAAAACGCTGTGATACTGCATGTTTTTTTTCCGCAGGATATGCACACCAAATGTTAATTTCACATAGACTAAAATTTATACAATTCCACGCATCCAAAAACGCTGCGGATCCACATCAAAATCCACAACGTGTGCACATAGCCTTAAGGTTAGCAGTTCTTAGTGGTCAGCATTACGCCTCATTAACACAGCCGTAAATTTGACAGTAAACTGCATCAAACTTAAATCTTGAAACAAAGTACAAAACAGGTAAGAGATACAAATTGTTCTATTATTTTTTTGGGATTTCTAGTTTATGTTCCAAGTCTGGTCAGGATTTAAAACGTCTGAAGTTTGAAAACTTATTTTGATCAGCGTTTTACAAGTCAGAACTCACATGTAAAAGTGCAAAAGAAAATACAAAGCAGAAAAACAAGCAAAAAGATTTAGAAAATTGTTGTGATCTAAGCAAGACCAGAATCAGAACCTCTTGTAGATCTCATTTAGAAACTTGACCAGTAGAAGTCAAATAAACATCATTATTATCAGAACCCAAGACACTAAATGAATGTGTCTACAGGCTTGTAGATAATAATTAGGTTGCACCAAATACAATTCTGAAAGCTCCTTTCTAACTTTACTTTTAAGATTTCTACTATTAAAGGACTTACAGCTCTAGTTCTGGAACAAGCACAGGATTTTCACAGGAGGTGAGCAGCTTTGATTTTCTTGCAATTTTTCCTATTTATGTTTTTTAACTTGCACGTGTACAAAAAGTATATATTATGTCTGCAATTCAGACTGCAAATCGGACGGGCTCAAAGGGCTCCTGGTGCGCCACAAATGTCAGGCAACAACTTTTCTCTTGCTCTCCAGACTAGTTATTTAATGCTATCAGTCAGAAGGCTCTATAAAAGACTCGGGCAGTCTATTTAAAACACAAAGAACAAGAACATTTCCATTTTGCGAGAACCTATAGGACATCATTTTTAGGGTATATGAGGTGAAGGAGCATATGTACAATAGATCTAAGCACGCAAGAGTTAAGACGACGGTATTCTTTCAGCTCAGAACTGGCATCAGGCAGTTACAAATTAAAAAACTAAAACTGACCCAAAACATTGAAAATGTAAGCCACACACTCTCCACATAAATTTTACTTTAAGGTTCACAGTTGCACAGTTCCGCATGATAACTGAAGGTAAACTGATGCAATTTGCATACAATGAAAAGTTAGGAGGGATAGCTAACACTAGAGAAAACAGAAAGGATTCAGAAGGAACTAGATAAGCTTAAACAATGGGCAGCGAATAATAGAATTGTATTTAACAAGAATCTGCATCTGGGCAAGAAAAATGAAAATTGCATCTACAGAATAGGAGGAATAGAAACAGCATGTGTGAGAAAGACTTGGGTATATTAATAAATCACAGACAGCACATGAGCCAACAGAGTGATGCAGCAGCAAAAAAGGAAAACACAGTTCTAGGAAATATTAAGAGAAGCATAGAGTCTAGATCACGTGAAATAATTATCCCCTTCTAATCCTCTTTGGTCAGTCCTCATCTGGAATACTGTGTCCAGTTCTGGGCCCCACATTGTAAAAGAGACATTGAAAAACTGGAGCAAGTTCAGAGAAGAACTACCAGGATGGTGAGCAGACTGCAAAATATGTCCTACGAGGAACGGTTAAAGGATCTTGGAAAGTTCAGCTTGAAAAACAGAAGGTTAAGAGGAGACTTAATACATGACTACAAATATCTGAAGAGATTCTCATTTGCACATGGAAACATGAGAAGCAATGGAATAAAACTGAAAGGAAGAAGATACAAATTAGATACTAGAAAAATCTTTTTGACAGTGAGGGTGATCAATGAATAGAACAAGCTTCGACGATGTGGGGAGTTCTCCTTCAATGGAAGTCTTTAAACATCAGCTGAACAGACATCTGTCTGAGATGGTTTAATGAATCCTGCATTGAGCAGGGGTTGGATATGATGACCTTGGAGGTTCCATCCAACTCTAACATTCTATGATTCAACAATAATCACAACAGAGTCTCTCTCAGTGGAAACAAATGTTTGTTTTCCAATGGCTTTCAGGTCTAGAGATGGATCTATTGGAATACTTATATTAAGTTGATTACACTAATAAGGTAAGAACAGCCCTTTAAATCACAACCTTGATGATCTCAATATCAGCAATACAAAAGCAGGTCACATGACTTGCATATAAACTTACAAATTGAGTATTCAAACTATTCCATACTGAAGTTCATGGAAATGGTACACTGAATTCTCAAAAAGTCAAATGAGCCGGCAGTGCGGAGAGGCAGAAAACTTCCAGTTTAATGTATTATTTCATCTACAAGGTAATTTTCTTGCCAGGCTTGATAAGGGGGCATGGTGGAGTCAGATACTCATTTAGAATTGCACGCCTCTTCATAAATCTGGAGCGTATCCCGAGTGTCCACAACAGAAATCACACTCCAGTCCATGACTGGTGTAAGATTTTTGGCATAAGGATCATTACAGCTTGTCATAAATTAGATGAGCTGTGGGGTTTCACCCCTGAAGTGCCCCCATCACACCCCAGCAGACCTGGAAAAAACTGTAATGAATAAAAATAAAAGTTGCAAAATTTTTGTGCAACTCTTTTACTTTCATAGAGAAAAAATAAAAATCCACAAGACACCTGCATAGAGGGGACATATCACCCTCACATTGAACATACGGAACTAATTATAAATTGGGAAGAAAGAAACCAATTAAAACAGAGTAAGTGAGAGAGATGGAGATGGAAGGGCCCGCTCTACTGAAGTAAGGACCTCCTGTAGTGACCAGGTAATTACAACATGGTATTTGCTGAGGAAGAGACAAAACTCTGAAATTGGTTTATGCAGAGGTAGAACCAAATCCAAAGAGCTTCCTCTGATCAAGTCTTTCTGACACTTTGGAGCCAGTGGTCAATGATGAATATTGGGGTCTGCATCGATCAGATATTTATGATCGATATATTTCCAGCGTTTACTGACATGTTTAATTTCAATACAAAGGTAAAATCATGATAAACATGACCACAATATCTACCGCCTGGGACCTCCAGGGGCAAAGATATCCTATAAGATGGAGATCTCGTAAAATTCTATAAGACCCAGCACATCCCACAACCAGCCACTACATGCGCTCACCAAAGGCATACACATACATATATATCACATAAATATAAATATTCCATGCGTTGAGGTCGGAGGTGTATGCACCATACGCTAACTATGAGTTCCCCCAATAACTGGCCTAGCAGTGGAAACAGCCGTAGGCTGACAAATGAAGGCAGCAGAGTTGCATTCTCCTGACAAACTGTAAACAGTAGTGGGATCTGTGTGAACCCCTGGATGTATCATTGACAACTTGTGTCAGTAGTAGGATCCATGTGACCCCCTGGCTGTATCATTGACAGGCGTCGATAGCTATTAAAAGTATAATATTCAGATAAATACTGATCCATTCATGGAGATGGAGACTGCAGAAGGGCTACAGATTTTGGGGCAAAGGAAACTACTGGCTTGTAAAAGGTGATTATTAAAAGGATAACCCAGTCTGATGCAATTATTGATTTAGTTACCTAGAATCATATTTGAGTCAGTTTTATATTAGTTTGAAGTCCGTTATAAATGTCCATTGCGAGTAAAAAAAAAAAAGTATCCTAATCTACGGAAAGTGTGAATTTGACTATTACTCATTGCCTATTGCAGAACTTCCCATAGTAAAATGTAATTATTTCTTTTGACTGGTGATAGCTTATGTTCAGTGAAAAGCGGTTCATTAGGCAGAAGTGCTGATTAATGATACCACTTGGGGGCTCAGGTTTATTATTTTATCACAATTTACATGGATGTGTCTCAGAGCAGATGAATATATTACAAAGAAATCAGAAAACATGTTTTTATAAACCACTTCTGTTACTGTTAACAGCTGAGAAAGTCATAATGTATCAGGTTAGAGAGCTGCAGATGTGTAAACCAGCAGAACCTGCACCATGGAGACGTCTAATGCGCACGTGGTTAGCAGTGAGCCTAATTAAAAATAAAACATGGTAAAGTATTGATCATTTGTTCTAAGCAAAAAAGCAAGTCGGAAAAATTACAAAATGCGAGTAAGATGGATTTTATCCACTGTTAAGTTGTATATCGCAGTGATATTCACAAGTTTGACTTGAACTGCTCATCAGCAGTATCACAAGAAACCAATCAATAAGTTTAACACCCTCAAACCATTAATGTGTATCCTGTTTAACCCCTTTACCCCCAAGGGTGGTTTGCACGTTATGGACCGGGCCAATTTTTACAATTCTGACCACTGTCCCTTTATGAGGTTATAACTCTGGAACGCTTCAACGGATCCCGGTGATTCTGACATTGTTTTCTCGTGACATATTGTACTTCATGATAGTGGCTCGGAAGGAAAGGAGCACCATTTGACTTTTCAATGCAAAATTGACTGGAATTGAGATGGGACGCCATGTTGCGTTTGTAGAGCCATTGATGTGCCTAAACATTGAAACCCTCCACAAGTGAAACCATTTTGGAAAGTAGACCCCCTAAGGAACTTATTTAGAGGTGTGGTGAGCACTTTGACCCACCAAGTGCTTCACAAAAGTTTATAATGCAGAACCGTAAAAATAAAAAAATCTCTTTTTTTTTTCACAAAAATTATCTTTTCGCCCCCAATTTTTTAGTTTCCCAATGGTAAGAGAAGAAATTGCAACCAAAAAGTTGTAGCACATTTTGTCCTGAGTACTCTGATATCCTATATGTGGGGGTAAACCACTGTTTGGGCGCATGGGAGAGCTCGAAAGGGAAGGAGCGCAGTTTGACCTTTCAATGCAAAATTTACAGGAATTGAGATGTGATGCCATGTTGCGTTTGAAGAGCCACTGATGTGCCTAAACATTGAAACCCCCCACAAGTGACACCATTTTGGAAAGTAGACCCCCTAAGGAACTTATCTAGATGTGTGGTGAGCACTTTGACCCACCAAGAGCTTCACAGAAGTTTATAATGCAAAGCCGTAAAAATAAAACAAAAATTTTTTCCCACAAAAATTATTTTTTAGCCCCCAGTTTTGTACTTTCCCAGGGGTAACTGGAGAAATTGGACCCCAAAAGTTGTTGTGCAATTTGTCCTGAGTGCGCTGATACCCCATATGTGGGGGGAACCACCGTTTGGGCGCACGGGAGGGCTCGGAAGGGAAGGAGCGCCATTTGGAATACAGACTTAGATGGAATGGTCTGCAGGCGTCACATTGCGTTTGCAGAGCCCCTAATGTACCTAAACAGTAGAAACCCCCCACAAGTGACCCCATATTGGAAACTAGACCCCCCCAAGGAACTTATCTAGATGTGTTGTGAGAACTTTGAGCCCCCAAGTGTTTCACTACAGTTTCTGACGCAGAGCCGTGAAAAAAAAAATTCCCCCCAAAATTATTTTTTAGCCCCCAGTTTTGTATTTTCTCGAGGGTAACAGGAGAAATTGGACCCCAAAAGTTGTTGTCCAATTTGTCCTGAGTGCGCTGATGCCCCATATGTTGGGGTAAACTCCTGTTTGGGCACACGGGAGAGCTCGGAAGGGAAGGAGCACTGTTTTACTTTTTCAACGCAGAATTGGCTGGAATTGAGATTGGACGCCATGTCGCGTTTGGAGAGCCCCTGATGTGCCTAAACAGTGGAAACCCCCCAATTATAACTGAAACCCTAATCCAAACACACCCCTAACCCTAATCCCAACCCTATTCCCAACCGCAAATGTAATCCAAACCCTAACCCTAACCTTAACCCTAGCCCTAACCATAACCCTAGCCCCAACCCTAACCCTAGCCTAACCCTAGCCCTAATGGGAAAGTGTAAATAAATACATTTTTTAAATTTTTTTATTTTTCCCTAACTAAGGGGGTGATGAAGGGGGGTTTGATTTATTTTTATAGCGGGTTTTTTAGCTGATTTTTATGATTGGCAGCCGTCACACACTGAAAGACGCTTTTTATTGCAAAAAATATTTTTTGCGTTACTACATTTTGAGAGCTATAATTTTTCCATATTTGAGTCCACAGAGTCATGTGAGGTCTTGTTTTTTGCGGGACGAGTTGATGTTTTTATTGATAACATTTTCGGGCACGTGACATTTTTTGATTGCTTTTTATTCCAATTTTTGTGAGGCAGAATTACCAAAAACCAGCTATTCATGAATTTCTTTTGGGGGAGGCGTTTATACCGTTCTGCGTTTGGTAAAATTGATAAAGCAGTTTTATTCTTCGGGTCAGTACGATTACAGCGACACCTCATTTATATCATTTTTTTATGTTTTGGCGCTTTTATACGATAAAAACTATTTTATAGAAAAAATAATTATTTTTGCATCGCTTTATTCTGAGGACTATAACTTTTTTATTTTTTTGCTGATGTTGCTGTATGGTGGCTCGTTTTTTGCGTGACAAGATGACGCTTTCAGCGGTACCATGGTTATTTATATCCGTCTTTTTTATCGCGTTATTCCACTTTTTGTTCGGCGGTATGGTAATAAAGCGTTTTTTGCCTCTTTTTTTCTCTTACGGTGTTTACTGAAGGGGTTAACTAGTGGGACAGTTTTATAGGTCGGGTCGTTACGGACGCGGCGATACTAAATATGTGTACTTTTATGGGGTTTTTTTTATTTAAAGAAATGTATTTATGGGAATTATTTTTTTTTTCATTATTTAGGATTTTTTAAAAAAAAATTATTACACACTTGTAAAAAAATTTTTTTAACTTTTTTACTTTGTCCCAGGGGGGACAATACGGATCGGTGATCTGACAGTTTGCACAGCACTCTGACAGATCACCGATCTGTCAAAGAGCGCTGCAGCGTTACTAAGGTCCTCCCTGCAGGACCCGGATGCCGCAGCCATCTTGGATCTGTGACTTGCTGCAGGGAGGAAGGTAGGAGACCCTCGCGATCACATCGCGTTGCTGCGGGGGTCTCAGGGAGGCCCGCAGGGAGCCCCCTCCCTGCGCGATGCTTCCCTGCACCGCCGGCACATCGCGATCATGTTTGATCGCAGTGTGCCGCGGGTTAATGTGCCGGGGGCGGTCTGTGACCGCTCCTGGCACATAGTGCCGGATGTCAGCTGCGATAAGCAGCTGACACCCGGCCACGATCGGCCGCGCTCCCCCCGTGAGAGCGACCGATCGCCTATGACGTACTATTCCGTCCTTGGAAAGTAGGGTCCACCCCACATTGACGGAATAGTATGTCTAATGGCAGAAAGGGGTTAAAAATGAAGCTACTCAATCCATTTTGGACCCCAAAGTACTGATTCAGCAATGACAAATGTAATTTTGAAGTTCTGTCAGTAAGTGCATTAAGGCGTTATGATGCACTTACAGCTCTTTGGCTTCAGCAGTGACAAATCACATTTTGAAGTTCTGTTGGTAAATACATTAAGCATACCTCCCAACTTTTGAAGAAGGGAAAGAGGGACAAAGCTAGCGTCACATGCGGCGGCAAATTTTAGGCCACACAAATTTCACAACTCGTCACACCCATATCCACACCCCAACCACACCCATTTAGCACTGCTTATCACACGGTTTCATAAACATTATAAACGAAAAATATGGCCACAGAGTGCTCCATACTGTATAATGGACACAGAGCACCATCTACTATATAATTGTCTAAGGGTCACTTCCGTCTGTCTGTCTGTCCTTCTGTCTGTCACGGTTATTCATTCGCTGATTGGTCGCGGCAGCCATGACATGCAGCTGGCGAGACCAATCAGCGACGGGCACAGTCCGGAAGAAAATGGCAGCTCCTTACTCCCCGCAGTGTCCCCGGCGATCAGCTCCATTATCTCCGCTTCCTGCAGTCAGTGTCCCCGGCGCTATGCTCCATACTCCCCGCAGTGTCCGCTCCATGCTCCCCGCAGTCAATGTCCCCGGCGCCCGCTCCATATTGCCCTCCGGTCACCGCTAACTCAGGATTAATGCCAGCGGTAACGGACCGAGTTATGACGTGGGTAACGCACTCCGTTACCGCCGCTATTAACCCTGTGTGTCCCCAACCTTTTACTATTGATGCTGCCTATGCGGCATCAATAGTAAAATAAGTAATGTTAAAAATAGTAAAAAAAAACAAAAAACCTCCTATACTCACCCTCCGTTGTCTGCTCGCGCCTGCCACCATCTTCCTTTCCCAGCGATGCTTTGCGAAATTACCCAGAAGACCTAGCGGTCTCGCGAGACTGCTAAGTCATCTGGGTAATTTCTCAAAGCATCCTGGGAACGGAAGATGGCGGCAGCCACGCGCCCATCGGCACAGCGCCGTTGGATCCCAGGAGGCGGAGAGATGGGACGCTGAGGAGCAGCGACAAGAATGGTGAGCATGTTCAACTACAAGGGGCCCTCGGATCGTTAGGGGAGTATGTTTATTTTGTAACCTGTGACATACGTGACTGGGCAATATACTACGTAGCTGGGCAATATACTACGTGGCTGGGAAATATACGTCGCTGGGCAATATACTACGTGACTGGGCAATATACTACGTGACTAGGCAATATACTACGTGGCTGGGCAATATACTACGTGGCTGGGCAATATACTACGTGGCTGGGCAATATACTACGTTGCTGGGCAATATACTACGTGACTGGGCAATATACTACGTGACTCGGCAATATACTACGTCACTGGGCAATATACTATGTGGCTCTGTGCTGTATACTACGTGGCTGGACAATATACTACGTGGCTGGGCAATATACTACGTGGCTGGGCAATATACTACGTGGCTCTGTGCTGTATACTATGTCACTGGGCAATATACTACGTGGCTGGACAATATACTATGTCGCTGGGCTGTATATTACGTGGACATGCATGTTCGAGAATACCCGATGCGTTAGAATCGGGCCGCCATCTAGTACTGTATAATGGCCATACATGATGCTCCGTACTGTATAATAGCCACACAGTGCTCCATACTGCATAATGGCCACACATTATGCTCCATACTGTATAATGGCCACAAAGTGCTCCATACTGTATAATGCCACACAATATGCTCCATACTGCATAATGGCCACACATGATGCACCATACTGTATAATGGCAACATGATGCTTAATACTGTATAATGGCCACACCGTGCTCCATACTGTATAATGGCCACAAATGTTGCTCCATACTGTATAATAGCCCCACATGATGCTGCGTACAGTATACTGGCCCCACGTGATGTTCCATACAGTACAATGGGCCCACATGATGATGCATATTTTATAATGGCTTCACATGATGCTTTGTACAGTATAATGGCCCCACATGATGCTGGGTACAGTATAATGGCCCCACATGATACTGCGTACAGTATAATGGCCACACATGGTTACCCCACCCCATCACTTCCCTAACACCCCCATCATTGCCTTCTTCATCACCAAACACCTACACACACACACACACACACACACCTTCAACGCGCTCCCTCGCAGCAGCCGGTAGCTTCCACTACCGCAACGCTGAATGAGGTCATCCAACCGCACTGCACCGCTGACTGCTCACATCGCTGCAGCTCTGGTACGCCACTGATAAAGACCTCTCCGTGTCTCCTGTGCCAGTCACTGTCCGAGAGAGGAGCAATAAATGTTCCGATCCGACACAGCTAGTGTCCGCTCCGTACACACGCTGCTGCGCTCCGTACACCTCGTACGCACACAGCTCTGTGTTGTGAATTCTGTTGTCGGGCTCCCTCCTGTGGTCATGAATGGTACTTCGGCTGGTTCTGTCCATGGACTTCCTCTGGTGGGTGTTTCTGAGTTTCACAGGTGACGAGGTTAATTCGTTAGCTGCTGCTCTATTTAACTCCACTTAGATCTTTGCTCCATGCCACCTGTCAATGTTCCAGTATTGGTCTGTTCACTCCTGGATCGTTCTTGTGACCTGTCTTCCCATCAGAAGCTAAGTTCCAGCTTGTATTTCTTTGGTTTGCTATTTTTCTGTCCAGCTTGCTATTTATTTGTTGTCTTGCTTGCTGGAAGCTCTGGGACGCAGAGGGAGCGCCTCCGCACCGTGAGTCGGTGTGGAGGGTCTTTTTGCGCCCTCTGCGTGGTCTTTTTGTAGGTTTTTGTGCTGACCGCAAAGTAACCTTTCCTATCCTCGGTCTGTTCAGTAAGTCGGGCCTCACTTTGCTAAATCTATTTCATCTCTGTGTTTGTATTTTCATCTTTACTCACAGTCATTATATGTGGGGGGCTGCCTTTTCTTTTGGGGAATTTCTCTGAGGCAAGGTAGGCTTTATTTTTCTATCTTCAGGGCTAGCTAGTTTTTTAGGCTGTGCCGAGTTGCATAGGGAGCGTTAGGCGCAATCCACGGCTATTTCTAGTGTGTTTGATAGGTTTAGGGATTGCGGTCAGCAGAGTTCCCACGTCCCAGAGCTCGTCCTTATTATCAGTAACTATCAGGTCATTCCGTGTGCTCTTAACCACCAGGTCCATTATTGTCCTGACCACCAGGTCATAACAGCTCTGCTAAGTACACCTCGTATGCACGCGGCTCCGCTCAGTACACCTCGTACGCACGCGGCTCCGCTCAGTACACCTTGTACACACGCGGCTCTGCTGTACACCTCGTACACACGCGGCTCTGCTACATTCACACTGTAAACCCCTCCTGACCCCACACATAAATTTACCCTCATCCAGTACCATGACAACCAGCAGAGTACTGCATGCATACACAGAGGCCCCAATCATGTGACCCCTGACTCCTCCCTTCATGTGACCTCATCACAGGTCCTGTGCGCACAGAGCAGCCATATATGTGGTGTGCTGCTCTGTGGGTGGAGGGATGAGCAGACCTGCCAACCATCCCGGATCCAGCGGGCAGTACCGATGAGGCTGAGGCTGATATTGCAGTGCGGGAAAACTAATGTCAAGCCCATGACCGCTGGGAAGACTGTCAAAATCGGGACTGCCCTGCCAGATCCAGGACAGTTGGGAGGTCGGTCATTATGGAATGACGATGCACTTACAGCTCCTTAGCTTTAGAAGTAACAAACCGTATTTTGAAGTTCTGTCAGAAAGTACACAGGTGTTCAGAGGCACCTCTAGTAAAAACAGATCCAATACCAGGGCTCTGGAGTCAGAGACTTACCGTCCCTGGGAGAGAGCACAGGGACAAGTAAGTAGGATGGGTTTTTTTTTATGCTTTTCTGCTGGAGGCAATGCATACCAGGATATTGATGAGCAGCCATGAATACCAGGATGGGGAAGAGAAGGCCATGCATACCATGATGGGGAGAAGGGGGCCATGCATACCAGGTTAGGAATAAGGGGGGCCATGCATACCAAGATAGGGATGATGGGGCCATGCATAACAGGATAGGGATGAGAGGACTAAACTCTCAGCCTGGGCAAGGAGTGCATTATTCAGAGAGGCAGCACAGAGACCAAAGGTAACCATGAAGGAGCTGCAGAGTTCCTAAGCAGACAGTGGAGCATCTGTCCATACGACCGGAATAAGCCATACACTTTATAGACGTGGGCTTTGAGGAAGAGTGGGCAGAAAAATAACATGCTTACAAACAAAAAGTGTAAGGCTCATTTTGAGTTTGCCAAAAAAGCATGTGGGAGATTCATCAAATGCATGGAAGAAGGTATTGGTGTCAGAGGAGACCAAACTTGAACCTTTCAGCCACCAAGGTAAACACCATGTCTGGTGCCAAATCAACACAGCTCATCACCCCCAAAAATCCCTACATCAAACCAACACCCTCAATGAAAGATGTTTGTGGCAACATCATGCTGTGGGATGTTTTATGGCATCAGGGACAGGGAATGGTCCGAGTCAAGGGGAAGATTGATGGTGCAAAATAGAGGCATATTCTTGAGAAAAACCGGCTTCAGTCTGTAAGTGATTTGAGACTGGGGTAGAGGTTCACCATGCAACAGGATAATGACCCAAAGCATACTGCTAAACCAACACTTGCATGGTTAAAGGGAAAACATACAAATGTTTTGGAGTGGACTAGTCAAAGCCCAGAACTTATTCCACTTGAGAATCCGTGATCAGAGTTGAAGATTGCTGTTCACCAGAGGAAACCATCTAACTTGAAGGAGCTCAAGCAGTTTTGCCTTGAGGAATGGGCAAAAATCCCAATGGAAAGCTCATAGAGACTTATCTAAAGTGACTTGCAGCTGTAATTGCTGCAAAAGGAGGCTCTAAAAATCAAAAAAATACTGACTTTAAGGGGGTGAATAGTTATCCAGACTGAAGTTTTCAGTTATTTCGTCCTATTTTTTTTCGTTTGCTTTACAATAAAAAGAAAAAAACAAATATTCAGTTATAGGTATCTTCTTTACATGAACTGATGCAAACCCTCAAAAAAAAACAAGTCAAATTCCAGGTTGAGAAGTAGCAAAACACAAAAAAAAATGCTGTTAAGCTACTTTCACACATCAGGTTTTTGCAGTCAGGCTCAATCCGGTGAATTTTGAAAAACAACAAAACGGATCCGTCGTAAATTGTGAAAAACTGATACGACTGATCAGTTTTTTCGCGGGATCCGAGTTTGTGGATCTGCTGGCTATTTTGGATTCTGGGGAAGTGGAGGGAGGGAGGGGGGGGAGAGCGAGAGAGACTGCAGAATGGAAAATGCATGATTTGTTGAAAAAAACTGAATCTGTCGCCGGATTCCATCATTTGACCTCACGTTTCACCCGTTTTTCACCGGATCCGTCGCTGTCCAGTTTTTCGACAGACAGAAAAAACGTTTCTATGTCAGTTTTATCCAGCTGTCGGAAAACTGATTTTCGACGGATCCGGCAAAAAAACGATGAAACATGAGGCCATCCAGCGCTAATATGAAAATTCGCCGGATTGTGCCTGACGGCAAAAATCTGATGTGTGAAAGTAGACTTATTGTTTAAGAAGGTGGGAATATAGGAAATAAGTAGAGTTGTCTGAGTAGTGGACAACCCCTTTAAGGGTAAGATTCACATGTTGCAGACATGCATCAGATTTTCCATCTAGACTTAAAAAAAAAAAATCCACAAGGTTTTTAGTACCACTAAAGTGGATGACATCTTAATATATCTCACAAGCTGTAGGAAAAATGTCTACATTTTAATTGCCATATGATGTGAAATTTAAATCTGCAGCAAACTATTTCAGGGGATTCTTATTACATGTGAATTTCAGCTTCGCATTGTAAACATTCAGATCTTGTAGCACAAATCGTAATGGATTTTTTTCTCTCCTTTTGGATGTTCTCTAAGGCTACGTTCACACTGCGTTCGAGTTATTTTTTTTTTAGCAGATGAGCTTCAAAATCCTCAAATATGCGTGAAAAATGCTTCCTATTAATTTAATTGGGAAATCCAGTTTTCAGATGAATTTTTTTATGGTTTTCATTTTGTCTGAATAGGTTTTAAAAAACACCTGATTGGGGGGGGGGGGGGGGAAGGAAAGTACATGTCATTGCTTTGAGGCACAGCCTGATGAAATCCGTTCAAAATTAGCCAATGCCAGATCAAAAGGGTACAAAAAAATAATAAAAGCATCAAAAAATTTTTGGAACCAATTCGAGAAATGCTTCAATAACAGAAACAATTCCTCTCTATAAACAGCAAGTACAACCTTTTTATTTTTCACTGTCCAGCTATCAAGAAGCATTAACAATACTTTTCTTCTCGTATTAACCCCTTTCCGACCTTTGACGCCACGTAGGCGTCATGAAAGTCGGTGCCAATCCGACCCATGACGCCTATGTGGCGTCATGGAAAGATCGTGTCCCTGCAGATCGGGTGAAAGGGTTAACTCCCAATTCACCCGATCTGCAGGGACAGGGGGAGTGGTAGTTTAGCCCAGGGGGGGTGGCTTCACCCCCTCGTGGCTACGATCGCTCTGATTGGCTGTTGAAAGTGAAACTGCCAATCAGAGCGATTTGCAATATTTCACCTATTATAACTGGTGAAATATTACAATCCAGCCATGGCCGATGCTGCAATATCATCAGCCATGGCTGGAAACACTGATGTGCCCCCACCCCACCGATCGCCCTCCCAGCCCCCCGATCTGTCCAGTACACTGTACCGGCTGCCCGCCGTCCTGTGCTCCGCTCCCCCCGTGCTCTTGTCAGCTCCCCCGTGCTCCAATCACCCTCCCCGTGCTCCAATCACCCTCCTGCACTCCGATCCACACCCCCCGTGCTCCGTTACACCCCCCGTGCTCCGTTCCACCGCCCCCGTGCTCCGTTCCACCCCCCGTGCTCCGTTCCACCCATCCAGCGCTCCGATTCACCCCCCCATGCTCCGATCCCCCACCCCATCATACTTACCGATCCTGCCGGGGTCCGTCCGTCTTCTCCCCGGGCGCCGCCATCTTCCAAAATGGCGGGCGCATGCGCAGTGCGCCCGCCAAATCTGCCGGCCGGCAGATTCGTTCCAAAGTGCATTTTGATCACTGAGATATAATCTATCACAGTGATCAAAATAAAAAAAATAATAAATGACCCCCCCCTTTGTCACCCACATAGGTAGGGACAAAAAAAAAATAAAGAATTTTTTTTCCCACTAATGTTAGAATAGGGTTAGGGTTAGGGGTAGGGTTAGGGGTAGGGTTAGGGGTAGGGTTACGGGTAGGGTTAGGGGTAGGGTTAGGGGTAGGGTTAGGGGTAAGGTTAGGGCCAGGGTTAGGGGTAGGGTTAGGGCCAGGGTTAGGGGTAGGGTTAGGGGTAGGGCTAGGGGTAGGGCTAGGGTTAGGGTTTCGGTATGTGCACACGTATTCTGGTCCTCTGCGGATTTTTCCGCTGCGGATTTGATAAATCCGCAGTGCTAATCCGCTGCAGATTTATGGCAGATTTACCGCGTTTTTTCTGCGCATTTCACTGCGGTTTTACAATTGCGATTTTCTATTTGAGCAGTTGTAAAACCGCTGCGGAATCCGCACAAATTAGTGACATGCTGCGGAATGTAAACCGCTGCGTTTCCGTGCAGTTTTTCCGCAGCATGTGTACAGCGATTTTTGTTTACCATATGTTTACATTGAACTGTAAACTCATGGGAAACTGCTGCGGATCCGCAGCTTTTTCCGCAGCGTTTTCCGCAGCGTGTGCACATATCTTTAGAATTAGGCTATGTGCACACGGTGCGGATTTGGCTGCGGATCCGCAGCAGATTGGCCGCTGCGGATTCGCAGCAGTGTTCCATCAGGTTTACAGTACCATGTAAACATATGGAAACCAAATCCGCTGTGCCCATGGTGCGGAAAATACCGCGCGGAAACGCTGCGTTGTATTTTCCGCAGCATGTCAATTCTTTGTGCGGATTCCGCAGCGTTTTACACCTGTTCCTCAATAGGAATCCGCAGGTGAAATCCGCACAAAGAACACTGGAAATCCGCGGAAAATCCGCAGGTAAAACGCAGTGCCTTTTACCCGCGGATTTTTCAAAAATCATGCTGAAAAATCTCACACGAATCCGCAACGTGGACACATAGCCTTAGGGTTAGGGTTGGAATTAGGGTTGTGGTTAGGGTTAGGGGTGTGTTGGGGTTAGGGTTGGAATTAGGGTTATGGCTACAGTTGGGATTAGGGTTAGGGGTGTGGGGGGGTTAGTGTTGGAGGTAGAATTGAGGGGTTACCACTGTTTAGGCACATCAGGGGTCTCCAAACGCAACATGGCGCCACCATTGATTCCAGCCAATCTTGTATTCAAAAAGTCAAATGGTGCTCCCTCACTACCGAGCCCCGACGTGTGCCCAAACAGTGGTTTACCCCCACATATGGGGTACCCGCATACTCAGGACAAACTGCGCAACAATTACTGTGGTCCAATTTGTCCTGTTACCCTTGTGAAAATAAAAAAATGCTTGCTAAAACATCATTTTTGAGGAAAGAAAAATGATTTTTTATTTTCACGGCTCTGTGTTGTAAACGTCTGTGAAGCATTTGGGGGTTCAAAGTGCTCACCACATATCTAGATAAGTTCCTTTGGGGGTCTAGTTTACAAAATGGGGTCACTTGTGGGGGGTTTCTACTGTTTAGGCACACCAGGGGCTCTGCAAACGCAACGTGATGTCCGCAGACCAATCCATCAAAGTCTGCATTTCAAAAGTCACTACTTCCCTTCTGAGCCCCGACGTGTGCCCAAACAGTGGTTTACCCCCACACATGGGGTATCAGCGTACTCAGGACAAACTGGACAACAACTTTTGGGGTCCAATTTCTCCTGTAACCCTTGGGAAAATAAAAAATTCTGGGCTAAATAATTATTTTTGAGGAAAGAAAACGTATTTATTATTTTCACGGCTCTGCATTATAAACTTCTATGAAGCATTTGGGGGTTCAAAGTGCTCACCACACATCTAGATAAGTTCCTTTGGTGGTCTAGTTTCCAAAATGGGGTCACTTGTGGGGGGTTTCTACTGTTTATGCACACCAGGGGCTCTGCAAACGCAACGTGATGTCCGCAGACCATTCCATCAAAGTCTGCATTTCAAAAGTCACTACTTCCCTTCTGAGCCCCGACGTGTGCCCAAACAGTGGTTTACCCCCACACATGGGGTATCAGCGTACTCAGGACAAACTGGACAACAACTTTTGGGGTCCAATTTCTCCTGTAACCCTTGGGAAAATAAAAAATTCTGGGCTAAATAATTATTTTTGAGGAAAGAAAACGTATTTATTATTTTCACGGCTCTGCATTATAAACTTCTATGAAGCATTTGGGGGTTCAAAGTGCTCACCACACATCTAGATAAGTTCCTTTGGGGGTCTAGTTTCCAAAATGGGGTCACTTGTGGGGGGTTTCTACTGTTTAGCCACATCAGGGGCTCTGCAAACGCAACGTGACGCCCGCAGAGCATTCCATCAAAGTCTGCATTTCAAAACGTCACTACTTCAATTCCGAGCCCCGGCATGTGCCCAAACAGTGGTTTACCCCCACACATGGGGTATCAGCGTACTCAGGACAAACTGGACAACAACTTTTGGGGTCCAATTTCTCCTGTAACCCTTGGGAAAATAAAAAATTCTGGGCTAAAAAATCATTTTTGAGGAAAGAAAAATTATTTTTTATTTTCATGGCTCTGCGTCATAAACTTCTGTGAAGCACCTGGGGGTTTAAAGTGCTCAATATGCATCTAGATAAGTTCCTTGGGGGGTCTAGTTTCCAAAATGGGGTCACTTGTGGGGGAGCTCCAATGTTTAGGCACACAGGGGCTCTCCAAACGCGACATGGTGTCCGCTAACGATGGAGATAATTTGTTATTCAAAAAGTCAAACGGCGCTCCTTCCCTTCCGAGCCTTACTATGTGCCCAAACAGTGGTTTACCCCCACATATGAGGTATCAGTGTACTCAGGAGAAATTGCCCAACAAATTTTAGGATCCATTTTATCCTGTTGCCCATGTGAAAATTGTGGGGGAGCTCCAATTTTTAGGCACACGGGGGCTCTCCAAACGTGACATGGTGTCCGCTAAAGAGTGAAGCCAATTTTTGATTCAAAAAGTCAAATGGCGCTCCTTCCCTTCCAAGCCCTGCCGTGCGCCCAAACAGTGGTTATCAGCGTACTCAGGACAAATTGGACAACAACTTTCGTGGTTCAGTTTCTCGTTTTACCATTGGGAAAATAAAAAAATTGTTGCCAAAGGATAATTTTTGTGACTAAAAAGTTAAATGTTCATTTTTTCCTTCCATGTTGCTTCTGCTGCTGTGAAGCACCTGAAGGGCTAATAAACTTCTTGAATGTGGTTTTGAGTACCTTGAGGGGTGCAGTTTTTAGAATGGTGTCACTTTTGGGTATTTTCAGCCATATAGACCCCTCAAACTGACTTCAAATGTGAGGTGGTCCCTAAAAAAAATGGTTTTGTAAATTTCGTTGTAAAAATGAGAAATCGCTGGTCAAATTTTAACCCTTATAACTTCCTAGCAAAAAAAAATATTGTTTCCAAAATTGTGCTGATGTAAAGTATACATGTGGGAAATGTTATTTATTAACTATTTTGTGTCACATAACTCTCTGGTTTAACAGAATAAAAATTCAAAACGTGAAAATTGCAAAATTTTCAAAATTTTTGCCAAATTTCCGTTTTTATCACAAATAAACGCAGAATTTATTGACCTAAATTTACCACTAACATGAAGCCCAATATGTCACGAAAAAATAATCTCAGAACCGCTAGGATCCGTTGAAGCGTTCCTGAGTTATTACCTCATAAAGGGACACTGGTCAGAATTGCAAAAAACGGCAAGGTCTTTAAGGTCAAAATAGGCTGGGTCATGAAGGGGTTAAAGTCAAAATGTTTTAAACTCCTTTCTCTTTTGTAACCACAGGAAATTTATTATATACCATATTGAACATTGAGAAATCCATTATGAATACTTTTCAAAAGTAGGCAAAAAATACTATCCTACAGCTAAAATATCCTGTAGACTTCAGAGATAAAAATGTTGTCTAATTTTCAGAAAGTAAAACATAAAAAGCTGAAGAATGGACTATTTTACATTAAGACTTTTGAATATAGAAAATTATACATTGTATTTTTTTCTCTTCGGACCACAGGGAATATTGGCTTTTAGCGAGACTATAACATAGAAAAGTTGCCTTTTTTCTACTACCACTGAATGAATTGTCTCGACAAATCTTCTAATTAAGTTGGATGGAGTTACCCTGACACTTTTACAAGAGTATAAAGCGCAACTAATAATGACATTCACGTAAATCTGAATAGGTTGGGAGTCTCATTTGCCAAACCCATTATTGGATTTCTTCACATCACGTCGTAATAATTGTCACTGCGTAATAACCAAAAACTGTCTCTTAAGGCTTACAAAATTATACAACTCGGAGCGATGCTAATGTTTGACCTCTGCAGTTGACACAGTTGTAAAATCATATCTCATAAGCCCAACGACACCAGAAACAATGCAGGTAGGCTGGAGGCAATCCAGACACTTCCCACGGGTTAGAAATATATGCACATCGCATATAACTACATTTTAAACACCAAGTCCCACAATTCCTATCACAGAATGTCACCAAAAGGAGCAACTTAACTACCGGTTGGCAGAAACGTTTACCGTACTGACAACGTATATTAGCACTTATCTTCATGGACACATTTCTTCTGGAACTAAAACAGCCATCATGTGATAAAAACTCTGATACTCCATCGGGACTCATGTTTCATTGCACCGCGCATAATCTCTGTCACAGATGGTCCTGACCTGTCATAATATAACCTCAGGGCGTAGTAGAGATCCAGAGGCATCGCGGAGGACTCATCCTTGTAACTTCAAGCTATGTTATGACAGCTAGTAGTGTACACACAAAATGATCTACTCGTGTTTGAAATGTATCGAAAGCTCATGTATATAATCTTAGTTTGAGGCAAAAGTTAAGAGTCATGTCTTTTTTTGCTGAACACACTTTCTGATCACAGTGTTGCTAGAATCTATTATATTTTATTATACTATATAAGTTTGTAGAGCAGGTTAGAAAGTTTAATTGTTCAGTTGTTTATCAACCATTTTTCTCATCTACATCAGACTTAGGCTGAAAACACACAATCGCACATGTCTGTGTGATGTCCATATGTGTTTTTAAATGGACAGCACATGGACCTACAGTTTCATTGATCCATATATATATATAGTATCAGTCAAAAGTTTGGATACACTTCCCCATGCAGTGGTTGTGCTTTTACTTATTAGAAAGTGTGCACATTGTAGCTTCAAACTAGTGGCAGCAAAACCACAGGAACAAGAGTAAAGAAACTAGACAAAAAACAGAAGGTTTGTTAAACTTGAGATTTCTCAAAGTACACCCTACTTCACTCTCATGACAGCTTTAAACCCCCTTCTCATTCTCTTAAGCAGCTTTATCAGGTCATCACCTTAATGGCATTCAATTAACAGGTCTGCCTCATCAAGAGGACATTTGTGGAATCTCCAGCCTACAGCAAGTATTTGTGACCATCAGGTGTGGATTGCAGAGGCATTGTTGGTTGACAGTTCCATACAGTGCTGCACTATATTGAACAACTGTACCAAGACAGACAATTTGGCTAACCACTCAACTAAGTAAATAGAAAAGACAGTCCAACATTTATCTGGAAACTACTAGAACCTTGGATATCTTTAAAGTGCAGTCATGAAAACCATAAATCTCTAGGATGAAACTGGCTCTTTTGAGAACCGCCCCAGGAAAGGAACATCAAGAATTAAATCTGCTGCGGACAGGGCCAATTACAACTTTTCTAATAGCTTAGGTCACATAGTCAAACTCTGGCCCCCAGGGTGATTATATTTGGCCCACAAGCAAATACCCAAATGGGTGAGTGCATTTGGCCAGTGAGGATGCTCCAGTCACGTCATCTGACTCTTGGCTCGTTATTTGCAGGCGGGGATTCGGGTAAGTATATGGCAGAACCTGGCAGAAAAAGCGGAGAAGCTGTGCATTTTGTTACCTGAAAGTCTCATTGCATTGAGATTGGTCTGTTAGTTTCCCCTATCCTTTGAATATCTTTCCATAACTTCCAAAGATGGTAATTTTTCCCTAATGGAATATTTTGTACCTCTCTGTGATCCAACATTGGTCGTTCAGGGGTACTGCTGTGAAACAATTAGACATTTCTTGAGGTTTCATGAATATATATATATATTTTTTAATAAGAAGATAGGACATGTTCATAGTACATGTCCGCTTTGGACAGTTGCCTTCATAGCTGTCTTACCCAACATGCTAAAATGTGACTTGAATTATATTGCTATGGAGAAAATAAGAGAATGTTAACCCCTTAGTGACGGAGCCAAATTTTTAAAATCTGACCAGTGTCACTTTATGTGGTAATGACTCTGGAACGCTTCAACAAATCCCAGTGACTTTGAGACTGTTTTTTCATGACACATTATACTTTATGATAACGGTAAATTTAGGTCAATATGTTTTGTGTTTATTTATAAAAAATATCAAAAATGTGAGAAAAATGTTAAAAAAAATTAGCAATTTTCAAACTTTGAATGATTATCCCTTTAATCCAGATGGCCATACCACAGCAAACCAATAATAAATAACATTTCCCACATGTCGGCTTTACATCAGCCTCATTTGTAAAATGTTATTTTATTTTGTTAGCATTTTAAGAGGTTTAAAAATGTAGCAGTAATTTTTAATTTTTTCAAGGAAATTTACTAAATTAATTTTTTTGTGGACATATCCATGTTTGAAGTGACTTTAGGGGTCTCATATATTGGGAAACCCAAACATGATACCATTTTAAAAACAGCACCCCCAGACATATTGAAAACTGCAGTCAGGTAGTTTATTAACCCTTCAGGTGCTTTACAGGAATTAATGCAAAGTGGCATGATAGGAATGAAAATGTGCGTTTTTACCACCTAAATGTCTCTAACTTCTGAACAGATTACTACAGCCATCAGACTCTAAGGCTGCTATTTGTTCATGAATTGCCATGGCAAACATCAGGACCACACAATCATGATCAGAGGGCACCAATTTGGTTAAATAGGAAGCCCCCACACTGTTAACCATTTACAATGATGTAGTCACTATCGACAGCAGCATCTAAGGGGTTAAACAGAGTTGGACGGTGCAAACACTGATCGTGGCTGATGCAGCAAGTTGTCAGCTATAGTGGGCAGCCGACAGCTACTGGATTGTCACCTGTATGTGGAGGCGATTCTCTTATATCTCAGGTCAGTTAAAAGACATTGGCAGTCATTAAGGGGTTAAATATTGTGAATCACATCTAACAAAAATGTAGTATACTAATAAACACATTTACCAGCAATTCGCAGGATAGGTGATAAATATATTATCATCGGGGCTCTCACAATCTGTTGCCTGCAGTGAGGAGTATGAATGAAGCAGCGGTGGAGCAAGTGGCTCCAGTCAAACCTACTGGGATGTACAGAACGAGACAGTTTGAAGCAACAAAACTGTTGTTTCTTTGAATCAACTAGCAACCAAGAACAGATGCCAGGTATCTGACTTAGAACAGTGTGCATAACAGTAAATCAGTAGATTCCATGTTAAATCAAAACTTAAAGGGGTTTTCCCATGAGCAAAGTACACTTTAATCAATAGATCTTGGAATAAAAGTACATTTCACAATTGATGTGTTAAAATTAAATGTTCCTGTGCTGAGATAATCTTATAAATGTGCCCCTGCTATGTACTGTGTAATGGACATGCCTGACTGTGCTGTCTGACCAATGCGAAGGGAGTGTTCAGACATTCCAGCAGGGAATCTGGTTTATTTAAGGAAAAACATTTCCCTTCGTCTTAACCGTGGAATCACTCTGTTTAGCGTATCCACTGCCTTTCTTGCTACGGTTACGAGTAGGTAACATTAGCTCCTCCAGTGGGTGCGCTGTTGTGGATTCTGTTTTTGGGCTCCCTCTGGTGGTTACAGATGGTACTGGGTGACTTGTGTTCTCTGCGGTCTCTGGTGTCCACCTGTTCTATCAGGATATGGGAGTTTCCTATTTAACCTGGCTTTCTTGTCATTTCCTCGCCGGCGATCAATGTAATCAGTGTGTCTTGTTACCTCTGCTTTCCGCTTCAGTAATCTTCAGGACAAGCTAAGTTTTTGATTTTCCTGTTCCACGTTTTGCTTAATTTTTGTTTTAGTCCAGCTTGCAGTTATGTGATTTCTTGTTGCTGGTAGCTCTAGTGGGCTGATATTACTCCTCATGTTCCATGAGTTGGCACATGAGTTCAGGTAATTTCAGGATGGTTTTTTGTAGGGTTTTTCGCTGACCGCGCAGTTCACTTTTGTATCCTCTGCTATCTAGTTTTAGCGGGCCTCATTTTGCTGAATCTGTTTTCATTACTACGTATGTGCTTTCCTCTCATTTCACCGTAATTACATGTGGGGGGCTGCTATTTCTGTGGGGTGTTTCTCTGGAGGCAAGAGAGGTCTTTGTTTCTTCTAATAGGGGAAGCAAGTCCTTCGGCTGGCGCGAGACGTCTAGAATCATCGTAGGCATGTTCCCCGGCTACTGCTAGTGTTGTGAATTCGGTTCAGGATCGCGGTCAGCTCAGTTTCCATCACCCTAGAGCTTGTTCTGTTTTTTTGTGTGCTTGTCCTTTTGTGATCCCCTGCCATTGGGATCATGACAGTGCGCGGTATTGTCACTAGATGACATGTTAGCGCACACACATCCATTTCCCCTAGTTTGTGTCTTATATAGCACCAGCTCATTGAGGCAGGACATCGACACACCCTTTTTTTAACTGGTAATGCCAGCAATGTTACTTCCGTCCCCCTGCCCAATCTGACCGCCGTGCTGCCTCCTCCGAAATAGCGGTCGCCGAAGGCTGTGTCACCGCATTCCCCATAGCGCCCCCGGAAGTATACCCGACTACTTCCGGGGCGCTCCGGTGACAGCGCATGAGCGTGAACACACGCGGCTTCTCAATGCCGCGACTCCCAGCTGCAGCTTCTTACCGGACAAATGATTCAGGTAGGCGCCTGCGGTCAGCCATACAGCGCACACCTTACCTTCCGGCCCTCTGAGGCAGCACATTCCTAGCACGGTATATCCAGCAAACAGTGTCCCAGCAGGGAAACTGTTGCTATAGCGTGTCCACAAGGAGCTATCCATATCCTTTGATAATAAATGACTGTCATATTACACAGAGGAGGGGGAGCCAGAAGGAATATTCCCCCGACATTGCCATCAGCACTGGAGCACCTGCTGCTCTATCAGAAACTGCACAGACGGCAATCCAGGCAGGTATTCCTCTTCTTAGCATAATCTTCAGAGAACAATCTCTGCAGGTTCCCCTCTAGGAACAAGAAAACAACTGAGGAGCGAGGGGGGCCGCCCCTTTTATCTCTCTGTAGGTTTCCTGTTCCTAGGGGCGGAACCCTTCTTTCAGTGGATGCTGTTGTGGCGAAGAGAAAAACTTGTTTTACCTCACAGGAAGAATCAGTTGTGATCCTATGCTGTCCTGTCTGTATCCTCTCCACCCACGAGATGTGGTATGATCAGACCATGTTCCTGTACGATCAGACACGGCCATTACACAGGAGGGACAAAGATTATCTCAGAACAGGAACTTTTATTTTTATGAACACATTTAATTGTGGAAATGATTTGATTCTAAAATCCATCAATTAAAATATACTTTATTGTACAAGACCTTAAAGTTTGTCTCCATATTTAAAGGTTAATCATTCTTTTTATAGGGGAACATTGCTTCAAATGTAGACATTCCTTTAATAAATATCACGGTCTGACCATGACTGTGTCCAAATTTATCATTTTGGCCCTCTGCGTATTAGAGTTTGACATCCCTGCATTAGATGACTCAAAAAATAGTGCTATCCCTCCTACACATCCGGAAAAAAAAAAAACATCCAGCAATGAATGAACCATGCAGACAATTGTGTATCAGCATAAAGAGAACAAATACATAATTGTTTAGAAGCACCCAGAAATGAAAAACAAAACAAAACAAATATAGATCAGCAGGCAGTGGATAAACTGCATAAGTAATCACTGTTAACATTGCAGTAATTATACATACCCCTCATCCCAGTTAATTAACATAGTAACAAATTGCAGTTATGGTCCATCATATGCCATTTGCCATCCTCACTGACTCTCACTGTTTACTGTCACAGACAATATCCACGTTGACATCCACTAATCATCCATCACATGCTCTTACAGTGGAATGACACTGTATGATTATAGTTCTCTAATGATCATGCAGTGTAAACATGCTGTAACGACCCAACAGGGGTCGTTCCAGCAGAGGGCACAATGCAAACACAACTGGATAGTAAAGGGGAGAAAAAATATAACAATAGGGAGTGAGGGATGGGAACCCTCCTGAGCTCCAACCTGAGCATGTCAGTGAACTCCTTTAACCCTGCTGTTGTCTTCGGTCAAAAACGACCGATTTTGAACTTTAATATTTTTTAAAATATTCAAGATGCGGTTCTGAAACTTGTGGTTGATTGACTTTTCCTCATTTGAGGGGTTCTTACTATGCGTATTGTTATATATATTTTTTATGTTTACTTTTTGCTCCACAATTTTTTATACACTTGTACTCTTCTGTCAAAAATGACCGATAGCCTTTCATAGTGATCTCCAGCCATTTTATGAGTAAAATAAAGGAGCTATAATCTAATTTTGGACAATATATTACATCTACTAGTATTTATCAATTTATTTAGGTCCTTTTGGTCCATGCAGATTTACACATACTTACATTTTCTCATTACAATACTGTTGATGGATTACCTTCCACTATACTTATGTGCCAAATAGTTTTACCCTGCTGTTCCTGTAAAATAGTTCAATTCAGTTTGACCCAGGGACTCAAAGGACAAAATGTCACATGGGACAATTTTTTTTTACATTATATCAATTAGGGCAGATTGATGAAAAGAAAATGACCATGTTGGGTACTATTAGAAAAAATAAGCCAGAACTGCCGCAAGGTAGTCTCAGTAAGAGAGACAATTATAGTTATATGTTTTATTTTACTAAGGATACCACAGTAGTTTCTTACGTCCCAAAGAAACACAAGCAGGTAATTCTGATGAGCACAATGCATCATGATAGTGAAATCCGTAATAGAGATGACAGAAAACCGGACATCATTTTAGAATATAATGCTACAAAAGGGGCTGTTGATACTCTAGATCAACTGATAGGCACTTACACCTGTAAGCGGAAAACAAATCAGTGGCCAATGGTGATTTTTTACAATATGCTTGATGTGTCAGCATACAATGCATTCGTGCTATGGAAGGAAATAGACCCAAATTGGAACAAAAATAAACTATAAAAGAGAAGACTTCATAGAGGAGTTGGGAAAATCACTGGTTAGCCCATATATTGAAGAACGAAAGGTAACACCCAGAGCTGATGGAGCGGCAGCCATTGTCCACAGGATCCAACAGCAAGATAAACAAAGTGAACCAACAGCTTACACCAGCACTGCTACAATACCCACGGACGCCACCAGCAACGTTTTTTTGTTTGTTTTTTTGTTTGAAAATAATATAATTACATTTAGTTTATTGTTATTAGTTATAGTTTACAGTTGGATGAATAATTATTTTTGTATGTGCAAATATGCAATATGCATAAATATTCCAATAAAGAAATGTTAAATGTTTTGACACAAAAAAAATAAAAAGTACGTTTTTCTTTCCATTTTGCATTTGTTTATAAACAACCAGGTTCACATACAATATAATACTGCAAAAATTATTCAATTAAAACACTTAGATTAGCTAAAAATCAAGACTTTATTAGGTCTGGTCAAAAATGACTGGAAGATAACAACTGTATAGTGGTAACCAGGAAAATAGCAGGGTTAATGCCCTAAGTGGGTCCTTCCCCCCACCGCCATCATGTACCACATCCCTGTCACCTCACAATACCCTGGCTAGTGCATTGGCCAGCAAACACAGGGAATAGGGACAAGCACGAGAGACAAGGTAAATACACAAAACGTAGCTCCAGACTCCACTGCCAAACTCCACACCGCAGAGGATACGGAAACAGGACCCTAAAATCCACAGGATGGAAGGAGTGATTGCCACTAGTGATGAGCGAGTATACTCGTTAATCGGGTTTTCCCGAGCAAGCTCGGGTAATCTCAGAGTATTTGTTAATGTTCGAAGATTTAGTTTTCATCGCGGCAGCTGAATGATTTACAGCTATTAGCCAGGCTGAGTACATGTGGGGGTTGCCTGGTTGCTAGGGAATCCCCACATGTAATCAAGCTGGCTAATAGCTGTAAATCATTCAGCTGCCGCACTGAAAACTAAATCTCCGAACACTAACAAATACTCGGAGATCACCCGAGCATCCTCGGGAAAACCTGAGCAACGAGTATACTCACTCATCACTAGTCACCACCCACATCAGCTGACATGCAATACAGTAGCTTCCAGCAAGAAAACAGACATTAACCCTTGCTGGCCTGAAAGGAAAAAAGCTACATTTAAATTATAGCGGAACCAGAGCGGCTACGAATCCAAACCTGAATCGTGACACATGCAGCCAAACATCCAATGAAAAAGCAAAAAAATCGTTCATCAGTCAAAATTATTTTATTGCCAACTTAAAGCGAACCTGTCGCCAGGTTTGGCCGATATAAGATACAGCCACTGCCTTTCAGGGCTTATCTACAGCAGTCTATAATGCTGCAGATAAGCCCCTGATCCGACCTGTAGGATAAGAAAAATAAGTTTTACTATACTCTCCCGGGGGGGAGGGGGCCGGTCCGGTCCGATGGGTGTCGCAGGTCTGGGTCCGGCGCCTCCCATCTTCTTCAGATGTCAACCCCCTGCTTGCATCATTGCTCCCCGGCATTGGGCTCCTGCGCAGGCATACTTATCTGCTCTGTTGATGGAAGAGGAAAGTACTGCAGTGCGAAGGCGCAGAGAAAGGTCAGAGAGGCCCAGTGCACTACAGTACTTTCCTCTCAGATAAGTATGCCTGCGAAGGAGCGCTATTCCTGGGAAGCCATGACACAAGCAGGAGGGTGGCATCGGAAGATGAGAGGCGCCGGACCCAGACCTGTGACACCCATCAGACCGGACCGCCCCGGGTGAGTATAATAAAACTTATTTTTCTTATCTTTTAGGTCAGATTGGGGGCTTATCTACAGCATTATAGAATGCTGTAGATTAGCTCTAGAAGGCGGTGGCCATATCTCATATCGGCCAAACCTGGTGACAGGTTCACTTTAAAAGTCATCTCTCTCAGCAGCATCTCGTTTTTTTGTAAAAAGGACATGTGCTGTCGAGGAAACAACAGTCTTTATGCACGGCACCATCTATTACTGATTGTTCTGTGTGCATATTAAATGAAGTTAGTCTACACAGGCTAGCAAAAGACTGCCGATTGACCAGCATTCATTTATTGCCACATGTAGGATAGTGTAGACCTGTAATGTTCCTCATTCAGCAATAATGCCCCCATACAGTAATTAGGTTTCCCATCATGGCCCCCATAAAGTCATAATGTTCCTCATCCTGTAGCAATGTTCTATATTCCAGCCTCCATACATTAATAATGTATTCACTTGGGCCCTCATACAATAAAATGTCCTTCTTTTGTGCCCCCCCCCCCCCAAGCCACATAACGTCCCCCTCTGAGAACCCAATATGGTAAAATATCCCCAAATTCAATATAATGTCTGTAGCACCCATTCATTCCAAATGTCGGAATGGTCGACCGGCTTTTAGAAGTTACAGCAATTAATCCGGGAAGAGGATTGTGGGGAATCACCCAGTACAACAGCTACATTCTGAATCTTATGGATAGTAATGATTATGGTAAACAGCTATTAACTTTGTTTCAGGGACTTCAGAATTAATTGCTAATAAATCACTTAAAATTAATATTTTAATCAAAAACATGCTTCTCAGTTTCCAGCCATCATTTTTAGATGCATATTGCTGTGTACCGCTTATCCCTCTGCAATTATCCACATACACCTATTTTTGTTGTATTATTTTATGCCAAGAACATTGTTTAGCCTTCTGATTGGCCTCTATTAATTTGTTACAGATGTTCTTGAGAGCTGGCCAAAGGTCAAAGTTATTTTTACGGATACTTCTAACTGTTAAACCTCTGGTTTACGGCTTTGTTGGAGTGGAGTAGAACATTTTATCGTTCACGCAGATCAAAAGTTTTGGCAACTCTCAGGGCTCTTGTCATTAGCTTGTCATTTGAGTCATGGAGTGGTTTGCAAAGCCCCGAAAACACTTGTGTTGGCTGACTGGAAGCGAGTTACCAACCATGCCAATAGAGGTTTGTCTCAGAAGAGCTGCTGAAAGCGAATAGGTATTTGTCAATTAGCACTAGAATATTGAATTACAGTTTTTAACTTGATGGGTACAGCATGTGACGTCTGATGACCAGATCTCGGCAGTTTGCACGTTTCCTATGAGAGGAGACTACATATACTGGAATGTATTAATTTCGCCAAGTTCCAACGTGCTAAGAGCTGCTCCTATTTGCATCCTATCAGGGCGTCAGTCACTTCCCTATCTGTCAGCAGGATCGTGGAGCCTCAGTCCCTTTAAAGCCTTACTGATGATATTCCTTCTTATGCTTGCCTCTAAGGAAACCACTTTCCTCCTTGACAGCCACTTTATTAAGTTATGCTTAGAACACACTTACAATAATTGTCTGTGTAATATGATTCAAGTTTAACACTAACTAGTAATCCTGTCAAGAGGCTGCGGACGCCAGGGGCAGGCAGAGCTTTCCAGACCTTAGAAAATAGCGGACTTAGTTAGATGTCTTGGAAGATAGGAAGCTCCTGAAAGAAAAGTTCTGCTCAGACGCTTTTTTAGTAAAGTGGTGTTTAGAACATAGAAAGGATTCATTGTTCCCCATGTTACACCTACGACCACTTTATAAAGGTTTGTTAGGTTTATATTGCATACACCAATTTGGGCGATGTTTACTACGCATTCTACATATCAGAACGGAAAGAAAAAGAACTGGAGGAATACGCACTAGGTGGAAAGCTTCATTTTCAACGGAATCCGTCAGCAATGTTTTGCTCGGTCATCTGGGAGCAGCATAATGTAGTGGCTGTCGCCCTGATTCCAGCGATGTATCACTTACTGAGCAGACGGTTATCATTTTGATAACATCCGTTTTGTTTGCCACTGATCTACCAGTGCTGAGCTCTGTATAACCCTGCCCACACCACTGATTAGCAGCTTTCGGTTTGCACTGTGCATAGGCAGACAGCTGCCAATCAGTGGTGGGGGCAGTGTAATACAGAACTTATGAATACGGCGGACTACTGGCAGTAGGTTTACTAGTCATCTAGTGAACCTCTTGCAGATTAAACAGTGATTTTATCAAAACCACACTAAGAACTGAGAAAGTGACAAATTCCCTTTAAATACAGAAATTTTGTTAATTCTCTACCTCCCCTTGTCATTGCTTATATTGATTACAGTCTCCATTGCCTCTATAAGGACAAAAATCCTTTCCAACTCCAAATATATCAGAATGAATACCCGAATCAAGGACATATCCAGCAATCTGGTATATATACTCTGTAATATAATGTTGTAGAAAGACATCTAGGACTGCAATTCTGAATTTCATTATTTTCCAGTCATTTATGATTCAGTAACAGCTCAGTAAAAATGCAGTGATACTAAAAGTACAGTATCATTTTTATGTTATACTTTTGGTCAATTAAATACATAAAATTATTTATATAAAAAATAGTGGGATGCTCCACCCCAAGATTAGATGTTAGTACTTTCTTTCTGAGTCCTCGTTAGGGGACTTACATTGTCACCAATAATTTGTCTATAACAGTATTCCACAGCATTAAGGCTGTGTGCACACGTTCAGGATTTTTCGCTTTTTTTGTGGTTTTTCACTAAAAAACGCGATAAAACAGTGAAAAAAACGCATAGATTAAGCATCCTATTTTTAGAATGCAATCCACAATTTTTGTGCACATGTTGCGTTTTTTTTTCCGCGGCGGAATCGCATTCCGGAAAAAAACGCAGCATGTTCATTCTTTGTGCGGAATCGCGGGGATTCCGCACACATAGGGAAGCATTGATCTGTTTACTTTCCTCATGGGGTTATGCTCATCATGCGGGAAGTAAGCAGATCATGTGCGGTTGGTACCCAGGGTGGAGGAGAGGAGACTCTCCTCCAGGCCCTGGGAATCATATAATTCTTAAAAAAAAAAAAGAATTAAAATATAAATCGTGATATACTCACCTTCCGGCGTCCCCTGCAGCCTTCCCACTCTTTGTGATGCTCCCGTTCCCAATAATGCCTTGCGGCAGTGACCTGTGGTGACGTAGCGGTCTCGCATAGGCAGCATCAATAGCAAAAAGTTGGTCACACTTGTCAAACTCTATGTTTGAGGCACATAGCCTCAAGTCTGTCAATGTTCTACTGAAAAGTAACCTAAAACATCATACCTGTGAGCAGATACTGATGGCTGAAGCCACTGATAGGTTCCTTTAGTAGCTGTTTACCAATCGCCACACCATGATCATGTCATATGGGGGATCAAATGATAGAAGGGGGCTCCCTTTGTCAGCCCAACACCCTAGATGCTACAGTTGCTGTTGGCCATGGCGCCTAATGGCCAAAAAGCCAACAATGGAGAAAACTCTGGTGCTGGCACCAGGCTGTAATACACAGGCACACTCCAGCTATATTATGAGTGGGCAATGCTCACAAGATCGTCATAACGGATATACCATTATTGTCTTATCCAAGTGTTAAAATTAATAGTGATGAGCGAGTATGCTCGTTACTCGAAATTTCCCGAGTATCCTCAGGTGTTCTTCGAGTATCTTGGACATGCTTGGAGATTAGTTTGTGTCAATGCAGCTGCGTGATTTGTGGTTGCCAGACAGCCTGAATACATGTGGGGATTCCCTAACAAACAGGCAACGCCCACATGTGTTCAGGTTGTCTAGCAGTCGCAAATTATCAAGCTGCGTAGACACAAACAATCTCCGAGCACGCCAAAATACTCGAAGACCACCCACTCGGAAATCTCAAGTAACGCTCATAACTAAAAATTAATATTCACAATTTTCCTCCCTTAATTGTAATTTTTCTCCTTTTATATGTTACTGAAAAAAAATATTTCTTTCTCCTGTTTTTTTTTACAACATGAAAACTCATAGTTAACATATACTTTGTTCTCGCAACAATTTTTGGAAGTCATAAAATAAAAATTATTTAAAAACAACCATTTTTTACATTTATCAGTGGGTTAATCAGTTTATCTATGCCTCTTGGCTATGGAGCTTTGCATGAATATGCTTGCAGTCCACACACCATTGGCACGATTTGGACGTACATACCGGCATGGAGATAACAGTAATAAATTAAATTTCCATTTGAAAACACTAATAGTAGAGATTGAAAAAAAATCTTTCACAGACCAAACAATTCAGACCTCCAGAAATTCACACCAGCAAATCAGTGAATATTTTGTTGAAGTGTCTATTTGCTGGGTGAAAATGGCATACTGCTGATTTTGTTTCTGCAATACGCACTGGTTATTGCCGAAAATACAATATTTAGATTTAGAAGGAAAATAAAGCTAAGAACTTATACCTAGAGTTGAGTAAATTTTTCAATATTTATGTTCACCGGCAAATATGGTTATTGCAATACTTGCCAAACATAGCTGAACACCATTGTGATCAAAGGGAGTAGAAATGAGCAAATATGTTCCGAAACGATCGTCAAATATAAAATCGGCACAAATAGGGTACCAATATGGCACAAATAAGGCAAATTCCGATTCAACAATCGTTTCCGAACATATTTGCTCAACTCTACTTATAATTAGTAACCAATGGTGGCTCAATGGTTAGCACAGTTACTCTGCAGCGCTGGGGTCCTGGGTTGAAATTCCAACAAAGACAACATTTGCAAGGAGTTTGTATGACCCCCCTATGTTTACGTGGGTTTCCACTGGGTTTCTCAGGTTTCCTCTCATACTCCAAAGACATACTGATAGAGAATTTAGAATGTGAGCCCCAATGGGGGCAGCGATGTCAGTAAAGCGCTGTGGAATGTGATATTGCTTTATAAGGATAAAAAAGGATATATAAGGATAATAAATATTAGCAGTATTGAAAAGGAGTCGATTTCCTAATCATAGTCAAGTAAGAAATATTACCAAAATCAACTATTGATGTTTCTCCTGCGCCACAATGTTTTGTGGTAAATCGGTGATAAATCTGCAGGAGATCTACCAATCTCTCCTCCACTTAGCAGGCGATCTACCTACCTCTCCTCCACTTAGCAGGTGATCTACCTACCTCTCCTCCACTTATCAGCAGATCTACCTACCTCTCCTCCACTTAGCAAGCGATCTACCTACCTCTCCTCCACTAATCAGCAGGTGATCTACCTACCTCTCCTCCACTTATCAGCAGGCGATCTACCTACCTCTCTTCCACTTATCAGCAGGTGATCTACCTACCCCTCCTCCACAGCAGGTGATCTACCTATCTCTCCTCCACTTAGCAGGTGATCTACCTACCTCTCCTCCACTTAGCAGGTGATCTACCTACCTCTCATCCACTTATCAGCAGGAGATCTACCTACCTCTCATCCACTTAGCAAGCGATCTACCTACCTCTCCTCCACTTATCAGCAGGCGATCTACCTACCTCTCCTCCACTTTTGAGCAGGCGATCTACCTACCTCTCCTCCACTTATCAGCAGGCGATCTACCTACCTCTCCTCCACTTAGCAGGTAATATACCTACCTCTCCTCCACTTAGCAGGTAATATACCTACCTCTCCTCCACTTATCAGCAGGTGATCTACCTACCTCTCCTCCACTTAGCAGGTGATCTACCTACCTCTCCTCCACTTAGCAGGTGATTTACCTACCTCTCCTCCACTTGCATGAATGAAGCTATTAGACACAAACATTTTAGCACATTTTTTTCCCCAGCTACAGCCTGACAATCACAGCAGTGCATAAAATTAAGAGTTGACCTTAGTTGTCCACATTTAATATTCTGGAGAGGAACGTCCCCTCTAAATACCATTGCAGAAAAGTATTCAATTTCTGACATCATTGCATTTCTAATTTGAGTACCAACTTTGTAAATATACAGCAAAAAGGTCCCCCCTTGTGAGTAGGATGAAAACTATGTTAAAAAACAGGCTGTTGCACAGATTTAAATAGTAAAGAATTAGTCTTTTATTGTCCTATGAAGTTGCTTTTTTCTGCGCCATCAATACAAAACTAACATTGACCTTGCTCCTAGAAGGTTAAACTTCTAGCTTTTGTTTGAAATGGCAGAGTGGCTCTCCTCACCAGAATGCTACATATACATGCCGCTAGCAATGAAAAGAATACACTATTGCTACAACCCTTCATTAGTCAGAGGATCTTGGCAGCGTGATCCAGCTTGTATACGGTCTCTGCATGAAAAACTGTTTTCAAAGGTAACCTTGCCAAGGGCTATGTTCTGTCTTGGCAAAAGCAGCAAACTTTTAGTTTTTCACCAGTTTACTCTGCATGAAAAACAGGTGTTATGGTCTGAAATGGGACTTGGAGGAGGAACAAACCAAATTCTCTAAAAATAAGTTTCGTTTGAGGGGAAAAGGGAGAAAAAAACACTGATAATAAGCCTGCAGGGCTTGTAAGCTTTTTTTAATTTTTACTTTTTTTTACTGTTTTTTTGGGAAATGCAAATCATGTAGTTAGTTACAGGATTAAATGCTCTTTCGGAGAAATGACCATAGAGATTATAATCATTAATTAAAATCATGTAAATAATGTTCTAAAAAGAACCGTACATTTTTATCTTGCAGATTTCAAAAGCCTAGTAGTAAAAAAGGTTCTGTCTCCAGAGATTGCCACTAATTAAAAATAAAAATCCAGCATAACAAATGGAGGGAAAGCTGTAATCTCATTCTAGTAGTGGAAGGAACAAGAATACGAATTTGTAAAAAAAAAAAAAAAAATTGGAATTATGTTTTGCTAGTAAAAAATACAAATTTCCAACTAAAAAAAAAATTAGCCTTGATTTATAGGGTTTGAGATTTCCTTGTAATGAGATTTTATTGTTGTGTACATCAGAGATCATTTAACAACTTGCTTGTTTTTCTGCATAAATATGGAAGATGGAGAGATGGGGAACATGAACGAATAAAATTAAAAACTATCTTACTTTGTAAAAATAAAAATAGGCATGTTCTTCGATAACTTTGCAGAATAACAAGCGATGTTTTCTGCCCTGCCCTACTGATTTACAATATTTGCAGCACTCATTTGTTTTGTGCTTTTTGTTCGTTGGGAGAGATATTTTAGTTCTTTCACATCACCAAAGTCCTACATTAAGTTTGTAAAATAGTAGCAACACATTTATACAAGAAAGAAACCCACAAATAACCACCAATAGAAAAGAGGGTACGGTATGGCTAACAGCCTCATATCAGCACTAGACCCAATCCCATATGTTGAAATCTGCATGACACTTATCACTAAAAAATGGTTTCAATAATTTAAGTTCTTTGAGGGACAAGATCAGAAAGTAGCAGAACATAAAATGTTAAAAGGAATCTGTCAGCAGTTTGTTGCTATGTAATCTGAAGACAGCAGTACATAGCGGCTAAATCACTGAATTCAGCTATGTGCAATTTATTAAGGTGTATGCTGCTGCTTACTTACAAAGAAGGTTTTATCACTAGGATATTATCATTCACAGGTCTGATGCTCTGGAGACTGCTAGTGTGACCACCCCCCTGGTGTGATAAGCAGCTCACTGTCTACAAACAATGTACATACAGAACTTTGTGTGGGCGAGGTTAGCTTTCTCAGCTCTGATTGGTGCTGCATTTAAGTCCAACAGGTGGCGCTATAGAGTTTAAGACCTCATTTTCTCTGAAGAGGCAATTTGCATATTATATTTCCCAGAGGAGCATTGCACGGCGAATAACCCTCCTTACCTTGACAAGCCAGAGATGGTATGTCATTCTCCATAAGGAGAAACGATACCCCTTAGACCCCAGAACTCTGATTGAGTCACAAGTGTTGCACCAAGTAAACAAGGTGATATATTGTTGGAATCACTGTCTCTTTTCCTACATTATCCTGCTATCAAGATGAGGAAGCAAAAACCTGGTGACAGATTCCCTTTACTTGTTAAGAAAATCTATTAGTGTTGAGTTTACATGCTGGGATAGGCTGGGGTCACACTTGCGAGTGTGATGCGAGTCTCTCGCATCAATACCCGGCACTGGAGACAGGGTGTGCGGCTGCATAGAAATGCCGGGTATTGATGCGAGAGACTCTAGCGAGTTTCTTGCATCACACTTAAGTGTGGCCCCAGCCATAAGGTGTTATCCTCCCATGCTCGAGGGCTGACCGAGTGTCTTCGGCGTGCTCAAATAATATCAAATAACACGTCCCCACACCTACAGGTCTCTCAGCAGGGATTGCCTAACAAAAAGGTAATCTCTGCATGTGTTGTGGCTGTCAAACAGGCATGAGTCATGCAGCTGCGGAGATTCAAACATATTTTTCGAGCACGCCGAAGACACTCTTAGTACCCGAGCATGCTCTGAAAACACCTTATCGGAGCATGTTCGATCATCAACAAGATCTAGCTAAGCCATCACATGCTTTAGCATACCCATTCACATCAGTGGGATCTTTAGAATATTTAAACAGTTTTAACTTCCATCATTTCAAAAACCTATGGTGTGAAGGTTACAGAGGTTTAAAGGGACTCTGTCACCTGAATTTGGCGGGACTGGTTTTGGGTCATATGGGCGGAGTTTTCTGGTGTTTGATTCACCCTTTCCTTACCCACTGGCTGCATGCTGGCTGCAATATTGGATTGAAGTTCATTCTCTGTCCTTCATAGTACATGCCTGCGCAAGGCAAGATTGTTTTGCGCAGGCATGTACTATGGAGGACAGAGAATGAACTTCAATCCAATATTGCAGCCAGCATGCAGCCAGCGGGTAAGGAAAGGGTGAATCAAACACCAGAAAACTCCGCCCATATGACCCAAAACCAGTCCCGCCAAATTCAGGTGACAGAGTCCCTTTAAATCATCAGAAAATTTCACAGTAAACACTTTAATTCTTCAGCCATGAAGACCAATGTAACAAATCGTGAAATACTGTGATTAACAAACACAAAAGTACTATAAAGCATTCTGGTATTTTCATAGGACACAAAATATTAGAGATGTCATGGAAAAATTTGAGCAACAATGTATATTAATGAATTTATGACAAAAGGAATATTTTTAAAAAAGGCATAAAAAAATCTATATAGCCAATTAAATGCAACGAGTCAAGCCCAGGTGTAAACCCTGCCGGATACTAATGGGATTCTTAAAAGAGAAATGTTAGATCTCCAGAAAGCTATTGCAGGTGAAGAAATAAAATGATTATTAATTAAACTATCCTGGCAAATTAACCTTTAGATCCACACCAATCAAATATGTAAGTGAATTTAATTTACTATTAAAAAAGACCCGGAGCTTTCATCATAATCCATCTCTGATCGTATCCGCCTCTATGCAGTCCGTCAGCCATGATGTTCCCGAATATAAGCAATTCTCTTTCTACAATATTGCTTAAGGTTATACAAACTCCTTTGTAAGGAGGTTGGAAACATAAATTTAACCCCGCTGGAGTTCAAGACCTTCATAAAGCTGCTAATTTGCAAAGATACCCAGAATCTAAGACCTATAACGATTCTTTCAACTGATTGATCTTAACCATATCAATAATTACTTAGCTGTGTGTTCTGAAATCCCTTTTACGTCTACACTTCCAGTTAATTATTCATAAAATTCATCCTTGTATCTCCTGTTATTCAGACAATACTTGTGTCAATTATTTTTTATTTTATTTTACACATACATGCAGAAATCTACACAAATCCATGTACTGGCTGCAATCAAGTCACAAAGTAGTAAAAAATACAATGGACAACATATAGGTAATAGAACAAATAAATACTAATTCAGCCTCATCACAAGATGTAACATGCTCAAGTAGGTGGAAGTAACTTTGAAGTTTATTTTTTTTGTCAATCCAAAATGTGCTAGAGAATTTATTTCTTTATTTTTTTTTTTTAAGTGGGGGGACAGTGGGTAATAGAAAACTAGCAAGTTTTTAATATTGCAATTTTTTTTTTTTTTAAATGTATATTTTTTTCGTTATTTTTTTTTCCTTAAATCTCTTAGAGGACTTGAAACTACAATCATTTAAACTGTACACTGCAATACTAAAGTTAAAATCACAGTTCTCAATAAGCACAGCCTTTACAGCACAAGCCTACAGCTGCCATGGTCAATCATCCACACCCCACAATCAAGTGGTGGTGGCGGGCGATGGGCACACACATGCACACACCACTAGATATTTTGTTGCTGTCAGAGAAGGAGTTAAACAGCAGGTGTTAGTTTTGGAGCACAGCTAGAACCTGCAATGTGCAGGCTCAGTTCCTGTGCCTGGTAAATACACTCCACGATGAAACTATATACCGTAATGTAAATAAACAGTAAATATGTAATAACCAGCCATAGCCACTAGAGAAATATCAGAGCTGCCGTGCCCAGATAATATCTGAAAACTACTGTCCGCCGCCGATAACAATTGATCAGTGGGATTGCCGGGTGTCGCATCCCACTGATCACATATTGATGACCTATCCTGATAAAATAAAAAAAGTAGTAGGCAACGAACCCCTTTAAAGGAAACCTGACAGGCCTTCCAGCCTTAGACTATTTGCTGCCAAATACCCCGCCTAACCAGCCCTTTATTCTGTTGAACACCTAGCACCATGTTTAAAAATAGGCTTTATAAACTTTACGTTTCATATGCTACTTAGTCCTTTGACTAGTCGATGGGGCGTTGCTTTCCCCAGACTATTCAGCAGTCACAGCATGGTATCACACCTTTGTGGGTGAGATAACATGATTTGCAAGAGTCGGCGACATTGCCAGCTATCTGCAAAACTCGTGCATGCATACGACCTTCTTCGCCCACATCATTGCTCCTCTAAAGCTGAGTGTGCGCTTCACAGCTTTAGAGATGCACATCGCATGGTCCAGAAGTGAGGAAGACCAGATAATCCTACACCACAAAAAGCAAAAGAAGACCCTCAACAACCCACATAATGAGGCATCTGTAGGGCTAGTTAAACACTGCAGCTTGTTCATTGATCTTCCCTGTATAGCGATGCTTGTGGCCACTCAATATGGAGGGAACTAACACACAATCCCGTTCACATTATACAATCAACACGTTACACTCTCAAGTATATATATATTGAACAGTTCATTTATATGTCAACTGTATATAATATAGTTCCAATTAAAATTATTATATCCCACAGCAATTTAGGTTCATTAGCAAAATTTACAAACTTTCTGCTGTTGGCAATGAACCAACTAAACAAGAACAATGTAAAGACCTTAACAAAATTAATATATAACAAATGACTTCTCTGAATTCAACATAAGATACCAATTATGACTACTGCAGTCTCACAATTATTCAACCCCTTTACAACGAGCATCTTTAGCAGTTAGCTGAGCTATCTTTGGCTGTTACGACCTTCTGCAAACGAGGTACAAAGACAGACACCAGCTTCCAACATATTTCTTGAGGAACCTTAGCCAATTTCTCATGGACAATTGCCTCCAGTTCCCTAATATAACTTGGACTGACAAGAGAAAAATAAAAAAAAAAATTTTGAGAAAAAAAATCATTGCCCTGCACCAACATGGAAAAGAATCCATAAAGATATAAAGGCTTTGGATGTCCAAAGAAATACAGTTGGAAACAAATATTTCACAAGCTCAAAGTGAAAGTAACACTGGCAACACTACCGGGATCTGGCAGAAAAAAGAAGCCCTCATGGGCTGCCACCAGATTCATTCCTTAGGCAGCTGGGGTGGAAAAACCCTTAAGTGACTTCAAAAGATCTGCAGCCAGATTTGGGGTCAGCAGCAACTGAAGTTTTAGTAATGAGTATACTAAACGCTGAATCTCCCCACGCCCTCTATTGATCCAAAAGCACAGGAAAAGTTGGCTTCTCAAAACCATATTGACAACATTTTTGTGATTCTGTTCTGTAGAAATGTAGATTATTTTCTAATTGGACCAGTAGAAGCGCTATCCTAGAGCGAAACAGCCGTCATCCACCTGTTTCCCTCCACGTACTTAATGGAAGTCCATATGAATTCAAATAAAGTACTTTTAACTACAAAAGAAACTAAGTGCTGCCTTTCTACTTTTTATATTATTACTTACAACGATTCTTGGCCTCTGCACCACAAGTAAATAAGTTTCCTCAGTATAGCAGCCGCTTCTGTCTAGTAACAGAAGACAAAGCACTGGCGCCACCCTACTCTTTATCTCCATATTCTCTTTCTGGGCCTGTAGATCAGTGTACACTGACTGTGGCTACAGTATGGCGTGAATAGGTGATGCATTGAGGCTGCTTTGCATTCTCTGGCATATGAAATCTTCAGCATGAGAGATGAAAACTAAATTTAATTAAGTATCAGAAAATCCTAGGAGAAAACATGCCTTATTTAAGCAAGCTAAAGCTTCGGAGTTACTGAACCATTCAACAGGACAATGATCTTAAGCTTTACTAAAAGTTCACCAATACTTAGTTTCAGAAAGTTCTGGAAGATTCTAGAGTGAGCACCACATACACTGACTTGAGCCCCAATCTAAAATTCTTTAGTGGGACTTTAAGGCGGTTGCAACCGAGAAACTTAAAAAATAAATAAAATAATGAAATGGAGGTAATTGCCTATGAGGAATAAGCAAAGATTCATCAGGAATGCTGACAGAAGTTGGTGTCTGTCCATGCATCACATTTTAAGCAGGACATCACAGCCAATGGGTCCTTCAATAAGCAAAAAATGTACTTGTGACGGGGTAAAAAATTCTCAGACTGCAGTGGTCAGTAAAAGTGACATTTCGAGATAGTTAAAATTGTTCTTCTTATAATGGTTTATTGCAAACAGCAGACAGAACATTTGCTAACAAATACTAATTTGCAATAGGGTTGAATCATTTTGATAACAGCTATGTAATGTATGGTGTATTTTAACATTGGCTGAACCCCCCCCCCCCCCCCACTAACTATGGATTCTCATGCTAAAACTTCACAGAATATATATATATATATATATATATAGTAATTAGGGTACAATATAAATAATAGGGTACAATATAAATAATTATTGACTAATGAAGCCATCGGGCTGTAAGACTATAAGCTTGTGTTGTACTATGAGCTATGGAACATATTACTAAAAAGGGATTCCATTGGATGGGCAAATTGTGACACAGGTAATGCTACTGGTTTAACACGAAGACAGGCCATCTGGATAATGCCAGTCTTTTACATGAGCCATTTTCTCAAAGACAGCAAGAAGCTTGTTAGTGTCAATAGGAAATAATTTAAATTAACATCTTAATACACCTTTCAGCTGAGACGTTGCAGGCAAACTGTGAAGCAAAACTGCTGGGTAGCTGAAGAATGCCAGGAAATATTACATAGTATGTGCATAAATATCTAACTCAAACACAATGGTGCTTTGGTGATTGGCATTATACCTGTTGTTCTATGCCGCTCTTGGGCTAATAAGACTTATCCCATTACCTGTAGCCTGTGCACACAATAGATAATTCTGTCCAACGCAATGCAAGATACATTTAAAGCGCTAAACAAATATACTATGATGCACTATTAAACATAAAAGGATTATATATATATATATATATATATATATATATATATATATATATACATATATATGCAACCACCCCTTAACATCCACTCAAATGTACTTTATTATTGAAGCCTTTTCCATAAAAATATAAAAAAACAATTCACACGATATTGACCTTCAGAACATTATTTTGTGGCTCACTTCTGACCACTGCATGTTGTAATGTAGCGTTTTCCTAACTGACCGGTGGTGAGTGATAGTCATGAGGTCCTACTGCCAACTAATCTCTGCCAAAGTGCGTGATCAAGGGGAATGCCTACAGCGTAATGGTATGTAGATGAATAGGAATGAACACATAAGGAAAGTGAGGACACTATGCCAGCCATGTGACATTCAGATTTAATGCAAGATCAAGACAATGTCCAAATTACTGGTTGACTGTTAAACGGTGATCCCACTGTTACGTGTCCTGAAAAAAAATTGCTCCTTTACGGTGAGTTCTGGGCAAGAAAATGAAAGGTTTTCTACAAAGTGCTCATCAAGCCAGAAAACTGTGGTGTGGGGACAAGTAGCCTACCAGAAGCACTGGTTAAACCTATACCTATAGTGTGTGTGTGTGTGTGTTATATACATAAACAAGATATACACACACACATACACAGTAAATATGAACAACCGAGAAAAATGCCTATCAAGTCAAGATTATAGACTCATGATAAAACCAATACCATAATGGCAAGGCACTTAAGGGATTAACAAACAAATAAAAAAAAAAAGTTTATTAAATTATTAGCAAAACCGTATACATATACAAGGCAAGAGATCTGCTAAAACAACACACTAATCAGGATAGAGATGAAAATATCATGGCACCAGATCAAATCCATTCCTGAAAAGGTCCACACCAAAGGTGCACTTCCCCAGTTAATATATAATATACACAAAAAGTGGAACAAGCACGATTAGCCATAAAAAAGTTAGAACAAATTGTTTGACCATATTAAGGCTACTTTCACACTAGCGTTAACTGCAATCCGTCACAATGAGTCGTTTTGCAGAAAAAACGCATCCTGCAAAAGTGCTTGCAGGCTGCGTTTTTTCCCCATAGACTTGTATTGACGACGCATTGCGACGGATTGCCACACGTCGCATCCGTCGTGCTTCTGCGGACCGTCGGGAGCAAAAAACGCTACATGTAACGTTTTTTGCTCCTGACGGACCGCTTTTTCCGACCGCGCATGCGCGGCCGGAACTCCGCCCCCACCTCCCCGCACCTTACAATGGGGCAGCGGATGTGCCGGAGAATTGCATCCGCTGCCTCCGTTGTGCAATGCGTTAAACGCTAGCGTCGAAATCTCTCCCCGACGCATTGCGACGGGGAGATTCTGACGCTAGTGTGAAAGTAGCCTAAGATGTAATAAGTAAAGACCATAAATAGGATAAGACAAATATAAATGGCACTGTGTAAAGTATATATCAGGCTAAGTATATGTCATAAATATGATGCACAGAGTGCCATGGTAAGTAACACATTACATGCATATGCTAAATAAAGTGCCTGAATTATACTTTGCCTGTAGTGCATAAGTATAGATAAGTATAAATCACAGCCACCAGCTAAAGACCTGGTGAGGCCAGTATAGTGGGCACCGGGGAGAGAAACACAGAAGGAGCACAAGCACCTCCACGTGCGTTTCACCGCATTGAGCGACGTCTAGAGTCATGTTAATAGTTAATCAGAATGCAGTTATAAAATTCAATGTGACTGAATGTAAGACAAATGTAAGCAAACAATATTTGGTCTGACCACACTACATTTCCACTCAGTTTTTGAAGGAACTCGGCAGGAAAGTTCTGCCAAACATCTTGGAGAACAAACTCACAGATCATCTGTGAATGTAGGTCTACACAAACCCTTCTCTGTCTCATCTTGTAATTCCACAGAGCCTGGGACCCAAACATTCATAATTATCTATATGCTACATTTCTTAAAGTAAAACAGTTGCCAGATTTATGCTACCCATTATTATTATTATTATTATTATTTATTATTATAGCGCCATTTATTCCATGGCGCTTTACATGTGAGGAGGGGTATACATAATAAAACAAGTACAATAATCTTGAAAAATACAAGTCACAACTGGTACAGGAGGAGAGAGGACCCTGCCCGCGAGGGCTCACAATCTACAAGGGATGGGTGAGGATACAGTAGGTGAGGGTAGAGCTGGCCGTGCAGCGGTTTGGTCAATCGGTGGTTACTGCAGGTTGTAGGCTTGTCGGAAGAGGTGGGTACCCATCTGAGATAATGTAGGGGGGAGACACTCATTCCTGTAATGTTCCCTTAATGGACTCACTGTGGACTTCAGCGCTAGCCGTTACCTCAATACTGAGCTCTGTATAACCCCCACCAATAACCACTGAGCGGCAGCTTTCTTCCCATGTATAGCGCACACAGCAAGCTGTCAATCAGTGGTGGGGTCAGGGTTACACAGAGCTCATGAATATGGAGGACTACATGACCGCAGCTTTACTAGTCCTGCAATGAGAACATCCTCCTGAGTAAAGAGTGATTTTATCAGAGCTACACTCAGCAGCACAGTAACGGATACATCACTGGGAACAGGGTCTCTTGTCTCTATATTATGCTGCTCTCAGATTAGGTCACACAATCTGGAGACAGATTCCCCTTCACCAACTTCGTGATTTTCTGTTTTTGCGCTTTCATTATTTGCTCCCCTTCTTCCCAGAGTAATAATTTATTTTTCCATCAATAAAGCAATATGAGGTCTTGATTTTTGCAAGATGAGTTATACAGTTGAATGACACCATTGATTTAATTCCAAGTGTGGTGAAATTTCAAAAAAGTGCAATTCCAATAATAATAATCTTTATATAGCGCTAACATATTCCGCAGCGCTTTACAGTTTGCACACATTATCATCGCTGTCCCCGATGGGGCTCACAATCTAGAATCCCTATCAGTATGTATTTGGAATGTGGGAGGAAACCGGAGTGCCCGGAGGAAACCCACGCAAACACGGAGAGAACATACAAACTCTTTGCAGATGTTGTCCTGGGTGGGATTAGAGCTCAGGACCCCAGCGCTGCAAGGCTGCTGTGCTACCCACTGCGCCACCGTGCCGCCCAATTTCACAATTTTTTTTTACTTACCATGTTTACTAAATGCTAAAACTGAGCTGCCAATACTATTCTCCAGGTCATTACCAGTTTGCAGATATCAAACATGTATAGGTTCTTCTTTATTTACCGTATATACTCGAGTATAAGCCGACCCGAGTATAAGCCGACCCCCCTAATTTTGCCACAAAAAACTGGGAAAACTTATTGACTCGAGTATAAGCCTAGGGTGGAAATGCAGCATTTACCGGTGAATTTCAAAAATAAAAATAGATCATTATTTCCCCATAGCTGTGCCATATAGTGCTCTGCACCGTTCATTATTTCCCCATAGCTGTGCCCCATATAGGGCTCTGCACCGTTCATTGTGCCCCATTGCTGTGCCCATATACGGTGCTCTGCACCGTTCATTGTGCCCCATTGCTGTGCCATATACGGTGCTCTGCACCGTTCATTGTGCCCCATTGCTGTGCCATATACGGTGCTCTGCACCGTTCATTGTGCCCCACTGCTGTGCCATATACGGTGCTCTGCACCGTTCATTGTGCCCCATTGCTGTGCCATATACGGTGCTCTGCACCGTTCATTGTGCCCCATTGCTGTGCCATATACGGTGCCATATGCTCCCTGCATGTCCCACATATATACACAGCTCTGCCGCCTGCATGTCCCTCATATATACACAGCTCTGCTCCCTGCATGTCCCACATATATACACAGCTCTGCCGCCTGCATGTCCCACATATATACACAGCTCTGCTCCCTGCATGTCTCACATATATACACAGCTCTGCTCCCTGCATGTCCCACATATATACACAGCTCTGCTCCCTGCATGTCCCACATATATACACAGCTCTGCTCCCTGCATGTCCCACATATATACACAGCTCTGCTCCCTGCACCGTTCATTATGCCCCATAGAAATCTCTGCCGCCGCCGCTGCTGCAATAAAAAAAAAAAAAACACATACTCACATCCCTTGATTGCAGCTCCCAGCGTCTCGTTCCGGCGCCTCCATCTTCCCGGCGTCTCTGCTCTGACTGATCAGGCAGAGGGCGCCGCGCACACTATATGCGTCATCGCGCCCTCTGCCTGAACAGTCAGAGCGCAGACGTCGGGAAGATGGAGGCGCCGGCCGGGAAGATGGAGCGACGCCCGGCGGCTGGAACGAGGACAGGTGAATATGACATACTCACCTAGTCCTGGCGATCCTCGCGCTGTCCCTCTGCCTGGTCTTCGGTGCCGCAGCTCTTCCTGTCAGCGGTCACCGGCACCGCCGATTAGAGGAATGAATAGGCGGCTCCGCCCCTATGGGAGGTGGAGCCGCTTATTCATATCTCTAATGAGCGGTCCCACGTGACCGCTGAAGAGAGGAAGAAGCTGCAGCACAGAAGACGGGGAGGAAGGCAGGGACAGCGCGAGGATCGCTGGGACTAGGTAAGTATACCTCAGCGCCCTCACCCCCTCACCCGCCGACCCTGCCACCCACATTGACTCGAGTATAAGCCGAGAGGGGCACTTTCAGCCCAAAAATTTGGGCTGAAAATCTCGGCTTATACTCGAGTATATACGGTAAGTGGAAATAAAAATAAAAAATATAAATAAAAAAGGTCGCCATATTCCGTGACCTGTAGCGTCTCCATTTTTGGGGTATCTGGGGCTGGGTGAGAGTTTATTTTTTGAGCCCTGAGCCGACATTTTTACATATAACATTTTGGGGTAGATAAGTTTTGCATTTTATTGCAATGTTGCAGCGGTCAAAAAACATAATACTGGAGTTTAGATTTTTTTTTTCCGTTAGGCTGTTTACCACTTGGCTTAATTTACTTCAGAAATGTCTGATCTATCAAAATCTAAACGCAGCGATGCCAAATGCGTATTTTTTTTTAGCAGTTTTATATATTGAATGGGGCAAAAGAGGAATGATTTGAACTTGTGTTTTTTAATTTTGTTAATTTTTATTTTTTACTGGCTTCAATAGTCTACTTATGAGACTTGAAGCTGAAATCATCCGATTGCCTGTGTTGCACATAGCAGGGCTTCAGCCTGGCTATATATAGGATAAATCATGATCTCCTATGCATACATCATAGGTCATGTCCCTGTACTCAGGTGGGCTCCAGCGATGAGCCCATGTTTTCAGCTGACATGTGCCTCTAACCACTGTGGGTGGAATCGCAATCCACCCGCAACTGTTAACATGTTAAATGCTGCTGTCAAACTCTTACAGCGGCATTTAAAGGGACACTGTCACCTGAATTTGAAGGGAACAATCTTCAGCCATAGAGGCGGGGTTTTCGGGTGTTTGATTCAACCTTTCCTTGCATGCTGGCTGCAATATTGGATTGAAGTTCATTCTCTGTCCTCCGTAGTACATGGTAATCTTGCCTTGTGCAGGCGTGTACTATGGAGGACAGAGAATTAACTTCAAACCAATATTGCAGCCAGCATGCAGCCAGCGGGTAAGGAAAGGGTGGATCAAACACCCGAAAACCCCGCCCCTATGGCTGAAGATTGTTCCCTCCAAATTCAGGTGACAGTGTCCCTTTAACATGGCCGTGCGGGAAGCACATCATTAATCCCACCCATCGGCGCCCCTGCAGGAGACCCTGGGGTTGTCACTGCCGCTCTGCTATGAGCTGCCGTTCATAGCATATGATCAATTCTGATTGCCCTGCTATGTATAGGACAGGCAATCGGAGTATACCAGCTTCAAATCTTATATGCAGACTATTGCATCATATAAGACTATGAAGACTATTGCTATTGAAGCAAGTAAAAAGTAGAACATTTTTATAATAAAAAATTTAAAAAAAGCTTTGCCCCATTCAAAATAAAATAAAAAAAATAAAAACACATATTTGGTATCGCCTCATTCAGAAACGCCAGATCTATCAAAATATAAAATTAATCCCAACAGTAAACAACGTAACAAATAAAAATCAAAACGCCAGAATCACGAGTTAATTGTTTGCTCACAACAATATTGCAATAACAGGTGATCAAAACACTGTATCTACACCAAAATTGTATCAATAAAAACGTCAGTTCTGTTCGCCAAAAAAAAAAAAAAAAGCCCTCACTGAGCCCCAGTTCCTGGAATATGGAGAAGCTACAGGTCTGCCTTTTTTATTTTTTCACCGCAAATAAAAAAAACAACCTATACAATGTTTGGTATATGCAAACCCGTAATAACCTGGAGAATAAGAACGGCAGGTCAGTTTTAGCATTTAGTAAACATTCCAAAAAAAAAAACCACACCTAGGAAAGTTCAAAGCAAACATTTTTAATGTCCAAAACTCACAAAAATAAACAGCACACGGTATCCGGGGAGTCACAACAGTCCGTATCCGAGACCGGTCGCAGATGGCGACTGCACCACCGTGTCACGCTGAGGGGTGCAAGGAGTTTATTGCTCTTGATTCTGTGTTGCCTCACACTAGCCAGCTGATGCAGAGCCACCTTCTCTGCCGCTTGCAAACAAACACTGACACACCGAAACCCTTTACTGCAGGGTTTTTAAATGGGATCTGTGGCCATCGGCCACTTGTAAGACCTGGCCTGTAGGGAGCAAACCACTCCACTACCATCCTGTAGTTTGCTCCAAAAATAAAAGCCCATGCCGGGTTTTCTTAAATCTACCTTGGGCAAACAACTTGTCCAAGACTACACTTTACTTTTATTTTGAACTGCAATCACAGCTATGTCTGTGACTGCAATGCACTCCAGCGGCCTTAATAAGATTCTATCCGTATCCTGGGGTATACACAGCGTCCCTCGCATATAATACCCGTCATGGTCTCACAATACACATGCATGCACGCACACAATACCCAAGTTTCTGTTTATTTACAAATAACTGGCAAAATCTAATATAGAGCGCTATACCTTTTTAATAAACTGCTGTGCTAGAATATTTTCACTAATCAATGATAGCCTTCATTAATGAAGATCGGTAACAACACGGGAAAGCACCCTACAGCCAGTCAAAGTACTTCCCACAATGACCGCGTAGCATGAATTTCTTAACAGTAATCAACTAATTTAATGCATATATCCATTTATTTATTAACTGCTACTCTGGTTAAAAATACTATGTTCGCTGGAGGTTTTTTTTTTGGGTAGTATGGCAAATCACAAGCAACATACTGAGGGATCAACGTCCTGCACACAGATCAAGTTATGGCTTACTTTTGTGTCTATACTTTTAAATAATAAAAAAACTCATGTGCCTGACTTATTTGTCAGATTATCTATAGGTAACAATAGGATGCACAGAACTATTTACATCCTAAGATGATTGGCTTCCAGTGCCACCCCAAAAATGTAGCACTTTGAGCACAGTTGTATTAAAAATAGGACTCAAGCCAGACATTGGAATTTACATTCAGATCCAGAGAGAGGAAAGAAATGTCAGATTACACTGATGCCTCAAATCATCCTTGCATCACACCATTAGAAGCCGCAGATTCAGTCTCACTTAATTTCCCTTGAGCCAATAAAGATTTTGCAGCTTATATTACAACATGGCACTACAGTCATGGAATTAGAGGACTATGTACCAAAGCAGGCTAAAATAAAAATTTCTAATATAGGACTTACCCATTTTTCTTAATGTAAGCACAATGGACTGCAAATAAATAATTGGAATTTTAACATATATTGAAAGCAAAATATCAGTAGCAGATATGAACATCACTGTGGCCATGCAGCATTTGTGTCCAGAGTTTATCTGGCCACATGTATGAGATAGCAGTCCGCTCAATTTGCACAGCCGACAGCTGTATTATATCACCTGTATAATAAGGATGTCCTGAAACCTTGACCTGTTGGTGGGTCCAGATACCTGGAACGCTCCAGATAATCAGCTGTTCCGAGCCACAGCTGCATGTGTCACGGCTGTGTGGCAGTCAAAACACAGGTTCTCTATGCGCTCCAGATATCCAGGTTCCCGATGCAGCATCTTCGGAAAGGCTATGTGCACACGTTGCAGATTAGTCTTAGGAATTTCTGGTGCGGATTCTGCCTCTCCTGGCAGAAAACGCACCTGCGGATTTGTCGCGTTTTTGTGCGGTTCCGCAACGTTTTTGCTGCGTTTTTTACCCCTGCGGTTTTCTATAATGGAATGGGTACAAAAACGCTGCAGATTCACAAAAAAAGAAGTGACATGCTACTTCTTTTAAACCGCAGTGTTTCCGCAGCGGATTTTTTACATTGTACTGCAAGTCAATTGCGGATCTGCAGCGTTTCTGCACCGCAAAAAAAGAATCCGCAACGTGTGCACATACCCCAAGTGCTATAGCTTGCCGAATAAGGAGGGAGCCGACTATGTTCGCTCATCTCTAGTCTTGAGGACTCGAATTGAGAACAACAGCTCTAGAGCACTGTGAAGTTTGTTGGTTCTATGTAAGCAAAAGGAAAATAAAACATGGAAACTTCTACCACTACTGAATTATCATGCGTCCAAAGCCACAACAAACTGTATTGCATCATTTTATAGTTAGGTTAAAGCGGAGTCACACAACGAGACAAAACACAACAAATGTAAGACTGAAATTGAAGGGTGCAAATGTCAGTGTCTCTTATAGTTGACCAAATCTCTCAGTACTTCAGTACGCAGATCTAGTGGTCTTGTTGGACTTTGGGAACTGCAGGGCAGTGATGATGAGCAGATCATGTGCACGTGACGTCTGTTAACAATTACAACTTTTTTATTTTTTTTTCAATATGTGATACGTTACATAAGACCCAAACATCATCGGTGTTTATTTTGAGACTGTGAATGTAACAATTTTTTTCCTTAACACAATTATGCATTAAGTTAGCGCATATTAGGAACTTAAAAAACTTTATTATTGTATCAGACATAGAATTGTCAAAGAGTCTTTTCAAAACCAACAAGGAAAAGTCCAATGTTCAATGAAAGAAGTGATTTCTAAGCTATCCAATTGAACATTAAAAAAAAAAATCAAACAATAATACTATCAAAGAGGGAGGTAACAAGGAAAGGGGGAAGAAAGGAAGAGTTAAGACGAAAAACAGAACGGCTTTTTAAGTCAACTTTGTGACAAAATCATCCCATAGTGCCCAAATTTGGCTACATGCCTCAAGCTGGTTATTCACTTTTAAGATTCTCCATCCACCTGGTTTCCTTGATCTTTGCTTTGAGCTCTTTAATGGTAGGGGCAGCTCTCTTCTTCCAATGGGAGGCTATAAGGCATTTGGTTGCTGTTAGAATATAGAGGAGCAGCCTGGCAAGATGTTTTCCCATAAAACATAGGGGCACATTAAGCAAGCAGACCAGAGGATCCAAATGAACCACAGAACCCAGGATCCAGGAGATCAGGTCCCCCAAATTCAGCCAGAAACGAGCGATTAATGGACAATTTAAGAATATGTACAGTAGGGACTCCTCCGCTCCCATGCACCTCCAACACGGGTCCAATGCAGAGGGGAAAAATGCCATGCAACATATCTGGCGTGTGATACCAATGCAATAAAATGTTATATTGGTTCCCCTTTGATTTAGCCACTCTAGATCAGATGATATGCCAGAGAGTATGAGGCAACTCCTTACCCAGATATCTCTCCCATTAGACCATGTAAGCATGCCCAAGAGGGAAATCTGAAGGATGAGACAACAAATTACCATATATGTTTGTAATAAGACTGTTTGAGAAGGGGGTTTGCTTACAGAGACACTCAAATGGGGTAGAAACAAAGAATATTGTGCTTTTATGTAAAGTCAGTGCTAAATGATAGATTTGTAGATAGGATAAAAAAATGGAACTTAGAACTTTAACCCCTTCAAGTCGCGGCCCTTTTTCGTTTTTGCGTTTTCATTTTTCACTTCCCTCCTTTCCAGAGCCATAACTTTTTTATTTTTCCGTCAATATGGTCATGTGAGGGCTTATTTTTTGCGGGACGAGTTGTACTTTTGAACGATATCATTGGTTTTACCATGCCTTTTACTAGAAAACGGGAAAAAAAATTCCAAGTGCGGTGAAATTGCAAAAAAAGTGCAATCCCACACTTGGTTTTTTGTTTGGCTTTTTTGCTAGGTTCATTAAATGGTAAAACTGACCTGTCATTATGATTCTCTAGGTCAGTACGAGTTCATAGACATTTAACATGTCTAGGTTATTTTTTATCCAAGTGGTGAAAAAAAATTCAAAACTTTGCTTTAAAAAAAAAAAAAAGTGCCATTTTCCGATACCCGAAGCATCTCCATTTTTCGTGATCTGGGGTCAGGTGAGGGCTTATTTCTTGCATGCCGAGCTGACGTTTTTAAATTATACCATTTTGGTGCAGATATGTTCTTTTGATCGCCCGTTATTGCATTTTAATGCAATGTCACGGCGACCAAAAAAACTTAATTCTGGCGTTTCGGATTTTTTTCTCGCTATGCCGTTTAGTGATCAGGTTAATGCTTTTTTTTATTGATAGATCGGGCGATTCTGAACGCGGCGATACCAAATACGTGTAGGTTTTTTTTTGTTTTATTTAGGATGGGGCGAAAGGGGGGTGATTTAAACGTTTATATTTTTTATATTTTTTTCATATTTTTAAAAACATTTTTTTTTTTTTTACTTGTGCCATGCTTCAATAGCCTCCATAGGAGGCTAGAAGCTGCCATAGCCTGTAGCAGCTGGCATAGCCTGTAGCAAAGCGCTACATAGCAGCGATCATTAGATCGCTGCTATGTAGCTGAAATGCAGGTGTGCTGTGAGCGCCGACCACAGGGGGGCGCTCACAGCAGGCCTGCATCAGTAACCATAGAGGTCTCAAGGACCTCTATGGTTACCTTCCTGATGCATCATTTCCGGCCGCCCGGCCGGAAGCGCCGGTTACATGCTGCTGTCTGCGTTTGACAGCGGCATTTAACAGGTTAATAGCGGCGGGTGAATAGCGATTTCACCTGCCGCTATTGCGCGCACATGTCAGCTGTACAAAACAGCTGACATGTCGCGACTTTGATGTGGGCTCACCGCCGGAGCCCACATCAAAGGGGGAGACACGACATGCGCTGTACTATTACTGCACATGTCGTGAAAGGGCTAATGGTTTGAAAAAGAAGAGTATCTGTAGTAAAAGGGATCCAATATATCTGCATAATAGAATAAAAGGGCTTGATACCATGGTTTTGCCATGTTTGCTGAATAAATATCTTGTTTCAAAGGTGTAAAGAGGAAGGAGATCATATGAGACATGGATGACATCATTCACCAGAGATTTTGTGTAAATAACATGGAACCCAGAAAGGATGTTGTAACATTTATTTTTGTAGTTGATCATAATAATGAACTAGGATGTATATGGGCTATCCAAAGTTGCTAAATTATATACATGCAGTGAGGCTCAGGCCGGAATTTGATGAAGGTGAATTGCTAAATATTATCGCCAACTATCTGGGAAGGCAAGGCCCCCCTGTGGTTTTAGGGACAATAGGACTGATTTGGCAATATGGTGATGTACATCACTGGTATTTCAAAAACCATGCACATAATACATCCAGTTACAAGCCCCTACTAGTAGCTACATTACTACATTATTCTGTTCTTAAAGGAAAAAGGATGTTTCTGGAGAAGTGATGAACCAGGTCACTTACAAGTTTATGTAATCAAGACTGGGTAAGAAAAAACAAGAAGGAACATCGGAAGAACTTTAATGTTCTTTTGGCCCTTACCAAAAAAAAAACATCTTCCAGTCTCCATGAACATTTTTAATCCTCAGCACCATATTCATAAAAGAAAAGTTACTTACAAAAGCAATGTGTATATGCCAAGATTTTGTTTTCAAAGTGATACAAAGACTTCATACTGAGTAAGTTCTTCAATTTAGCTCTTGAAGTGGACTTAGCTTGGATGCCAGAATGTTCACACCATGCAATGGTCTACCATTCAGTGTAAAGTATTCGGCATTTCACTGGCCATGCCAATGTGCTAAGAGAGCTCATTCTGTAAAGTCTGTTTGCTCCATCCAAAAAAGGCGTTTTAGGAAAACATGAACAAGTGGTTTATATGCAGATGTCAAAGACTGGCACATTCTTTCAATGCAGCACTGTTTCCATATAATTCCAGTGATTTACTTACTGGTTTCTCAGCTAAATAAGGCATTTACCAGGTTTTAAGATCCTAATAAATGAAAAAAAAAATAAAACCCATAAGAAACGATTCACAATTTTTTATTTCTTTACAGTTATTCCACAATTATTTTCATCATTATTTCATGTTAAATCATAACAATAATTGTTTTCAGAAAACATTTTCACAATAAAACGTGTGATAAAAATATGCATTAAACATTCAAAAAAAAACCAAAAAAAGTAGAGTTTTGAGACGAAAGAAAATTTTGATGTAGTAAAGTAAAATAATTTGAGAATATTTTTGTAAAATGTATTTTAAATTAAAACGATTGTTACAATTATAATTGAAAATAACCAAATAGGCATTGTTTAAGAAGAAGAATTGCTAACACTTGACTTAAGTTTGGAAAACCTTGGAAGGTCACAGATCTAGAAACATCAAAAGCTAGAGGAGCGATAGGCTAAATTCACACAATGAGTTTTTGGTGAGTTTGTGATTCTGCATATTTTCGTGGCACAAAAAAATGCAGCATCTCACAGCTCGGGTAAAGCTAATAGGATTTTGAGAAATCTCAAGGCTACTGCACCTTTTCCTTTAAATGCAGCATGAACTGACCCGTAGTGTGGATTAGAAACTTGCAACATATCAATTTGTCTTGTGTGTATGCTGAGCTTTAGGTTTGTAGTTCCCCATAGACTTGTATTAGATGCAGAACATATGCAGGTAAAAATCACATACATTGAATGATTTTATCAATAAATCTTTATCAAATGCAAATACCAGGATGTATCAAAAGCAAAGCAGCTTAATTTAAAACATGACACACCAAAAAGTTAAAAAAAAAAAAGGAAAAGAAAAAGGACAAGAAAACATGCAAAAAAAGCACAAAAAAATTACTAAAAAAACCCACAACAAACATAATTTACTTATTAAGGGCAGATAATTAGCAACATCAAGAACTCACCAAATACTCATTGTGGGAAAGAGAAAAATCTCTAATTCCTGAAAACTAAATTCCTGCAGGATCAGGTGATCGTTCATTTCTGTGTTTCCATTTTTTCCTCCCGTTCTTCTAATGACCATAACATATCATTCTTCTGTCAGCACAACTATATAAATTAACTTTTTTTTTTTTGTAATTTTAAATGAAATCATTCATATGATTAGCTAGAAAACAAGAAAGTGTGTGTGGGGGGGGGGGGGAATAAAATAAAAAATTAATGTTTTTTTTTTTTTCTTCATTGTGTGATAAAAATGACCTGGTAACATGGTCTTCCAGGTCAGCACATTATAATGATAAAGAAAAAAATAAGTATTTTTTTTGTTTGGTTGTTTTTTTTGGATGTGAGGATGTTATTTATTTAAAAATCTGCATTTGAAAAACAAACTTATTTTATTCTTCAGTCAATGGACTTTTGTTAGAACTTGTTTTCTGCATGTCCATTTTGGGGTACATAGGATATTTGCTTGCTTTTTATATTTTTTTTTCCAGAAAAAGATGTGGTGACAAAAAACCACAGCCCAGGAGATTACATCTGACCAGAAATCTGAAGCAGATATTTATACGTATCTGAGGCTTGCATTCTGTAAATGCAACATTATTGTCATCTCAAACGTTACACAGAGCAAGCATAGGCCTCTTTGATATTTCCGTTTTTTGGCATCCATCGCAATCCGTCGTTTTGGGAAAAAAACGGATCCTGCAAATGTGCCCACAGGATCCGTTTTTTTCCCATAGACTTGTGTTTGTGACGGATGGCCACACGTCACATCCATCGTGCGACGGATCAGTCGTGTTTTGGTGGACCGTCGGCACAAAAAAAGTTCAATGTAATGGTTTTTTGTCCGTCGCGTCCGCCATTTTTGACCACGCATGCACGGCCGAAAATCCGCCCCCTCCTCCCCGAACTGCAGAATGGGCAGCGGAGGCGTCTTAAAACTGCATCCGCTGCCCACATCGTGCAAAAAATTCACAACGTCCGTCGGTAGGTCGAGCCGACGCATAGCAACGGACCAGTACCGGAAACAAGTGCGAAAGACGCCTAATTCTTTAACCCAATGTTCCCCAACTCTGGTCCTCAAGATTCACCAACAGGTCATGTTTTCAGGTTTTCCTTAGTATTGCCCAAGTGATGCAATTATCACCTGTGCAATTCTGAGGAAATCCTGAAAATATGACCTGTTGGTGGCTCTTGAGGACGGAGTTGGGGAACACTGCTCTAACCGGTCATACCCACTAGGGTACCTAACCAGGAGAATGCTGCTATACTATAAGTGAACATGTGGCTTAACATGCCCTAGTGTACGGGAAAAAAAAACACATTAGGGTAGGTTTCCACGATCAGGAACCGGCAGTGCTTTGGACGCGCCACATGTCCATCTCCGCAGGGAAGCCCCGGGTGCCGCTGCACGCATAGTGGACATGGGATTTCTTCAAATCCCATCCACTATGTTGTCTCATTTGGCTGCTGCGGATGTACACAGGGCCCAACCCGAGCCTATACTGACCATGGGAACATACCCTAAGGGCTCCTTTTCACTTGCGAGACATACGTCCGAGTCTCGCAGGTGAAAACCCTGCTCTGGCGCCGGCACTCCAGAGCGGAGCGTGCGGCCGCACAGCAACACATTGAGCCGCACGCTCCGCTCCCAAGTGCCGGCGCCACAGGAGGGTTTTAACCTGCGAGACACGGCCGTATGTCTCGCAAGTGAAAAGGAGCCCTAAGTGTGATAGAGCGAATGTGTGATTACAAGTGCTTGGAGGTGAGCAGAAATTACATCTTTCATCTCACAAGTTAGTGTGGGGGGAGGGTGATACAGCTGAGCTGTTGGCACTCTGAGTAGAGAGCTGAACCAACAGAATTGTTTGTATTGAGACAAAGCTCAGTTTTTCTGCTCCTGCCCACCACACTGACTGTCAATAGATGAAAGCTAAAAGGTTCATGTAATCACACACTGCTCTGCAGTAAGATAAGGGCAGGCTGTCTGTTATTAAGGCAACTTTCACACTAGCGTCGGGCCGACGCATCCTGTGATAGCGCCACACAAAGGGGCAGCGGATGCATTATTACAACGCATCCGCTGCCCCATTGTGAGTTGCAGGGAGGAGGGGGCGGAGTTCCAGCCGCGCATGCGCGGTCGGAAATGGCGGACACAGCGCACCAAAAAACTTTACAAGCAACGTTTTTGGTGTCGACGGTCTGACGCAACACGATGCAACCGTTGCACAACGGTTGCGACGTGTGGCAATGCGGCGCTAATAAAAGCCTATGGAGAAAAAACGCATCCTGCAGACAACTTTGCAGGATGCGTTTTTTTTCTGCACAACGACACATTGCGACGTGCGTTGTACGACGCTAGTGTGAAAGTAGACCAAGTGTCTAAACAGGAGAAAACTTGCTCAAACATATGTGGGGGGTTTTCCCTCCTGAATGTTGCTGCTTTATTATGATTGGTCAACACCAAAGGAAAAGAACTACACAACCCCATAAAGGAGTCTTTGTTAAAGCTCTTAAGGGTTTAACATAAATCATAGCCTAACCTTTACAATCTTAACGTGTTATTCAGCTCTGCAGCCATTATGACCATGATGTGGTCAGTTTAACATGCTAAAACCGGTAAAAGGTCCCTAAAGGGAATTTGTCAGCAGGATTTCACCCCCCGCACCTCCCCCACTATTCATATGTGCAGTTAGTTCTTTCAAAGACAAAGCCAGCAATTCACACTGATTACATGACTAGTCAGTTTCTTCATTACTGAGAAATCAGTGTTTGAATTGATATGAAAACAAAGCTTAAGAACTGTGGTAGACATGAAGCCTGTGTCACTTCTGCTCTATTACCCACCCAGCTCCTCCTGATTGACAGCTTTTCTGCTAGAAGTTACATAGCACACACGTCGTCAAGCAGGAAGAGGCAGCATTGTGTGGGAAAAAGAGCTGGAGTGACGGAGGCTTCAGATCTAAAACAGCATTTCAGACTCATTTTCACATCAATTCAAATGCATATTTCTCATTAATGGAGGAACGCACTGGTCATGTAAAACTAGTCTTTGGAGAAGCTACATTTATACATAGCTTGATAGGGGGGATCCTGCTGACAGATTCCTTTTAACCCCATTCATGACCTTGGGATTCTCCATTTTTCCGTGTTCGTTTTTCACTCCCCTCCTTCCCAGAGCCATAACTTTTTTATTTTTCCATCAATATGGCCATGTGAGGGCTTATTTTTTGTAGGAAGAGTTGCACTTTTGAACAACATCATTGGTTTTACCATGACGTGTAGTAGAAAATGGGAAAAAAATTCCAAGTGCGGTGAAATTGCAAAAAAAAAGTGCAATCCCAAGCGTGTTTTTTGCTTGGCTTTTTTGCTAGGTTCACTAAATGCTAAAACTGACCTGCCATTATGATTGTCCCGGTCATTACGAGTTCACAGACACCAAACTTGTCTAGGTTATTTTTTATTTAAGCGGTGAAAAAAAAATTTAAACTTTGCAGCAACAACAAAAAATTGTGCCATTTTCCGATACCGGTAGCGTCTCCATTTTTCGTGATCTCGGGTTGGGTGAGGGCTTATTTTTTGCGTGCCGAGCTGACATTTTTAGTGATACCATTTTGGTGCAGATATGTTCTTTTGATCACCCATTATTGCATCTTAATGCAACGTCGCGGCGACCAAAAAAACCGTAATTTTGGTGTTTCTAATTTTTCTCGCTATGCCGTTTAGCGATCAAGTTAATCCTTTTTTATTGATACATCGGGTGGTTCTGAATGAGGCGATACCAAATATGTGAATATTTGATTTGATTTTTATTTTCAATGGGGTGAAAGGGGGGTGATTTAAACTCATATTTTTTTATTTATTTCACATTTTTTAAACATTTTTTGTTTCCTTTGCCATGCTTCAGTAGTCTCCATGGGAGGCTAGAAGCTGGCATAGCCTGATCAGCTTTGTTACATAGCAGCGATCATCAGATCGCTCTTATGTAGCTTAATTACAGGCTTGCTATTAGCGCCGACCACAGGATGGCGCTCACAGCAAGCCAGCATCAGTAACCATAGAGGTCTCAAGGAGATCTCTGGTTACTATGCCGACGCATCGCTGACCCGATCATGTGACGAGGGTCAGCGATGAGCGCATTTCTGGCCGCGCGGACGGAGGCGGTAGTTAAATGTCGCTGTCAGCGTTTGACAGCGACATTTAACTAGGTAATAGCAGCGGATGGATCGCGATTCCACTCGCCGCTATTGCGCGCACATGTCAGCTGTTTAAAACAGCTGACATGTCGTGGCTTTGATGTGGGCTCACCGCCAGAGCCCACATCAAAGCAGTGGATCGGACCTCGGATGTACTATCCCGTCCGAGGTCAGAAAGGGGTTAAAACAGGGGAGGTGATTGTGTTAAAACACGGTCTCTGTGGTGAAATTAATCAGTGAACAGAATATTTTTAAGAAAAGTAACAACATTTTGCTAAATTTAATATATACATATGTTTAAGTGTATACATGTCTGCAAACACACACACACATATATATATATATATATATATATATATATATATATATATATATTTCAGATTCTGTTGTCTTTAAGCAAACAAATTTAACTCTGAAAACAGTGAATGCAAACATTGCACCAAGTGCCCGTCTGACCCTCTTCTCATTTTTAGCAGTTCCAACTGAGTGGCAATAGCTGTTTGAAATTCAGCAATCACATTTCTCACTGTTCCAGAATGACCCATTTCTCACAAGAATGAGCCAGAGAATTCATACATATAAATAACCATTTGCCATTTCTGCTCCGCCTCAGAAAAAAAAAAATCTTATGACAAAAAGAGTCACATACACACAAAGCAATTAAATGTGCAAGAAAACTACGCAATTTCTTTTTGCGTCAATAAGAAATGTTTTTTCTCCTTTTATCATTTATCTAATTTTTATCGCAGCCACCAGATGTGCATCACTCCAAAAAAGTGTAGTCATACTGCAATATTTGGTTACAGAAAGGAATAAACTATCATCCAAAGTTTCTGATTTACTTTTATTTATGAATAATAGAAGGCGACCCTTCTACCTTTCTTCACCAGTAGCTCCCAGTACATGACACTGGAAATACTAAACAGAACAAAAGTTTAATACATTTCTAACAAAATTACTTATTTGCACCTCTATGGTGTTCTGCATATTTTCTCCTTCTAAACAACTCCAAGATAAAAGTAGAAACTCAGTAGTAATTTATCAGCCCTCCATACGACAACCTTTATTTAACTATCACCACAAAGAGAACAAGGGTTAAAGATATCTACTGGATATAAGAAAAAAATATAACAAATATTGAAAGAAATATCTAAATTTCTGAATTTAACTCTTTCAATGTAATATGCAAGACTGTAGATGATTAGCTTACACACACAATCTGTATATTAACAATAATAATATTAATAAAAAAAAGAAATAAATATATATATATATATATATATATATATATATATATATAGTATTTTCTGGTGTATAGGACGACTGGGCGTATAAGACGTTCCTAAGAATTCGCATGACCGGTCGCGTCATCGCAGGTCCTACGCTCAATGCATTCTTAGGAACGGAGGATGCCGCTTGCAACGCTGAGAGCCAGGGGCCGTCAGAGGGTGAGTATAGCCATATTTTTTATTTTTATTCTTTATTTTTTACATGAATATGGATCCCAGGGCCTGAAGGAGAGTCTCCTCTCCTTCAGACCCTGGGAACCATCCAGGATCGCTCCCTGCACATGCCGCTCCCGGCGTATAAGACGACCCCCGACTTTTGAGACGATTTTCAGGAGTTAAAAAGTCGTCTTATACGCCAGAAAAAATGGTATATATGATTTATAAATGTAGATATATATCTTGAAGGATTTAGCTAAAAATATATATTCCGCATTTTGCACATTCTGAAACAAAATTTTGAAGCAACAAAATGAGGTCAAATAGCACTGTAATGGGTGGGGATCTGCTGCTAACACTGTTATGGGGGTTCTCACCCAATTCTGTACTAATATCCCTCATCCTGGTGTATGTGTCCGATCTTGGTATATATGATCTCCATCCTGGTATACAATGGGTACAGAAAGTATTCAGACCCATTTCAATTGTTAACTCTGTTTCATTGCAGCCATATGGTAAAATCAAAAAAGTTCATTTTTTTCACATTAATGTACACTTTGCACCCCATCTTTACAGAAAAAAACAGAAATGTATAAATTTTTGCAAACTTAATTAAAAATGGAAAACTGAAATATCACATCATATGTATTCAGACCCTTTGCTCAGACACTCATATTTAAGTCACATGCTGTCTACTTCCTTTTGATCTTCCTTGAGATAGTTCTACTCCTTCACTAGAGTCCAACTATGTTTAATTAAACTGATAGCACTTGATTTGGAAATTCACACACCTGCCTGTATAAGACCTCAGAGCTCACAGCGCATGTCAGACCATTAAAATAATGAGGTCAAAGAAACTGGCCTAGCTCAGAGACAGAATTATGGCAAGGCACAGATCTGGCCATGGTTACAAAAGAATTTCTGAAGTACTCATGGTTCCCAAGAGCACAGTGGCCTCCATAATCCTTAAATGGAAGAAGTTTGGGACCACCAGAAGGCTTCCTAAACCTGGCCGCCCAGCCAAACTGAGCAATCGTGGGAGAAGAGCCTTGGTGAGAGAGGTAAAGGAGAACCCCAAGATCACTGTGGCTGAGCTCCAGAGATTCAGTAGAGAGATGGTAGAAAGTTCCACAAAGTCAACTATCACTGCAGCCCTTCACCAGTCGGGCCTTGATGGCAGAGTGGCCCAACAGAAGCCTCTCAGTGCAAGACATATGAAAGCTCGCATAGAATTTGCTAAAAAACACATGAAGTACTCACAGGCTATGAGAAATAAGATTATCTGGTCTGATGAGACAAAGAAAGACATTTTTGGTGATAATTCTAAGCGGTATGTGTGGAGAAAACCAGGCACTGCTCATCACTTGCTCAATATAATCCCAACAGTGAAACATGGTGGTGGCATCATCATGCTATGATGGTGTTTTTCAGCTGCAGGGACAGGATGACTGGTTGTCATTGAAGGAAACATGAATACGGCCAAGTACAGAGATATCCTGGATGAAAACCTCTTCCAGAGTGCTCTGGACCTCAGACTTGGCCAAAGGTTCATTTTCCAACAAGACATTGATCCTAAGCACACAGCTAAAATAACAAAGGAGTGATTTCATAACAACTCTCTGACCATTCTTGACTGGTCTAGCCACAGCCCTGACCTAAACCGAATTGAGCATCTCTGGAAAGACCTGAAAATGGCTGTCCATCAACCTTCACCATCCAACCTGATGGAACTGGAGAGGATCTACAAGGAATAATGGCAGATGATCCCCAAATCCAGGTGTGAAAAACTTGTTGCATCATTCACAAAAAGACACATGGCTGTACTAGCTCAAAAGGGTGATTCTACTCAATACTGAGCAAAGGGTCAGAATACTTACATTTATGGTGTTTTTTTAGTCAAGATGGGGTGCAGAGTGCACATTAATGAGACAAAAATTAACTTTTTTTGAATTTACCAAATGGCTGCAATGAAAAAAAGTGAAAAATTTAAAGGAGTACGAATACATTCCGTACCCATTGTATATTGCCCCATTCTTGTATATATGATCCCCATCCTGCAATATATGGCCTTCATACTAGTATATATGATCCGCATCCTGGTATATATGAGCCCCATATTATTTGATGGCTAGTTACAGGAATAGTATAAAGTCAGATACCAAGTGTAATTGTAACCACAATCTTTTTATTATTTGTTACAGTGTCTAACCAGTGTCTATAGAAAGCTGAATTTAAAGGGAACCTGTCACCCCCTCCAGCCGTTATAAACTAAAAGAGCCACCTTGTGCAGCAGTATTGCTGCATTCTATCAAGGTGGCTCTTTTAGTTTCTGGTGCATTTATTCCCAAAATAAAGCGTTTTATAACTTCTCCAAAATACCTGTCTTTAGCCAGGGAGGCAGGTCCTCACCCCCCTGCTTGAAACGCCACACTGCCGTCACTCAAATCTTCAGGGTGCCGCCCCCTTTGCGCTGTTTTCGCATGAAATCCGGCGCATGCGCTGTGTAGTACTGTTTGGTGCAGGCGCAGTGAGCTCTAGCCGTCTGACATCACAGCCAGGCTTGCAGACTGCGCCTGTGCGGCCACCCACCTTGGGAATCCCAGCCCCGCAGTGTTATGCATTATGTGGGGCTGGGATACCCGCGGGAAGGGCGCTGAAAGGCGAGTATATAATGATTTTTTATTTTTATTATATTTAACATTAGATCTTTTTACTGTTGATGCTGCATAGGCAGCATCAATAGTAAAAAGTTGGTCACACATGGTTAATAGCAGCCTTAACGGAGTGTGTTACACCGTGGCACAACGCGGTCTGTTAACGCTGCCATTAACCCTGTGTGAGCGCTGACTGGAGGGAAGTATGGAGCGGCCATTTTGCCGCCGGACTGTGCCTGTTGCTGATTGTCGTGGCCATTTTGCGGGATATGGGATTTCCGTGACAGACGGAAGTGCCCCTTAGACGATATACACATACACACAAACACACTAGATGGTGGCCCGATTTTAAAGCATTGGGTATTCTAGATTGTGTATGTAGTTTGTTTAGATCCTGCGCCGGGCGCCACCAATTGGCGCATCGTGGTTGAAATCCCGCGCCAATTCGCGGTAGGACTGCGGCTGCTGCTGATTGGTCGCAGCTGGCCGCGACCAATCAGAGAAGCGGTGTTTAAATCCCGAGCCAATTCGCGCCCGGACTGCACCTGTCGCTGATAGGTTGCGAGCGGCTGGCACGACCAATCAGCGACGCAGGATAGAGCGAAAGAGGGAGGCATTCATAATTTGCTTGGTACTATTTAGCAAATCTTAACTTTCTAAAGGTACCAAGAATAGAGCAAGCTTTAATACTTGAGGGGGGTCGAAAAAGTACGCTAGACAAATTATACTATATTTTCCTCCATGCTTATTCGCGCCTCACCCAATCGCCTAAAAAGACTTCTCCCGAATATCCCACATCCTCTGGAATTCTGTGCCCCAACACGTCCGGTTATCCACCACGTTTGGATCCTGCAAAAGAAACCTGAAAACCCACCTCTTCAAAGAAGCTTACAGCTTGTAATGACCACATGGACACCTCAACACCATTGGAGCTACTGCATCCCCCGACCTACTGTCTCCTTCCCCACAATCCTGTAGAATATAATCCCACAAAGGCAGGGTCCTATTCCTCCTATATAAGGCTGTCATTGTTCGTTTTGTTTACGGTTAGTGATATTTGTATTTCGATGTAACCCCATCTAGTGTACAGCACCATGGAATTAATGGTGCTATATAAATAATAAAAATAATTACTGCTCCCCATTTGGGATGACAGATCAGTTTTCTTCAAAAGATATACTCGTAGGTGAACTAAGTGTGTTTTCGACTGTTAGATATATAATACACACATAGATAGATATAGATATATATCTATCTAGATAGATATAAAAATAAACACTCCCCACAGACATAGCTATATACATATATAATATCTATGTGTGTAGTACATCTAGCAGCTGATAGGCGAAAACACATTTAGTTCAGATAGATATACAGATAGAATATATATATTTGAATGAACCTATTCACCGTTCAGCTCTACAATATGTTGGCGCTATGCAATGCTCAACTGCTGAACAACTAAATAAAAGATAATTACAGTAATCATCATTGATTTTTTCTTCATCGCAGCCACTTAAAGGAGATCACTAATCTCTTCTATGTCCGGTATTCTGAAGAAACGCACCACTGATTTCTTGAATATCACTAAATATAAAAATCGAGCAAAATTTTAACTTCACATTTTAAATGAAGGTCATTTGCATTTGTCTTCCTGAAATTCTGTTCGCTGCCAGTATAGCTTTATGATTCATAAAATTTGAGTACAACTGATCAAAAGCAGAGTATTATTTAATGCAGCAGGGTAAAATTGTTCCTTGTAGGAGGCCAATGGGGACCCGATCACAAAGCAGCACAGTCTCCCCCTCCTCCTTGTGAAGACACGTTCCAAGAAGTGAAAGTGTGTTTTTCATTATTTTACAATCCTTCCATTTTTTTTTAAATGTCATTTTAATATATAAAAATATGCAGACAGTCTGAATATAGCGAAGTTAACTGTGGTAGTAGTAAAAATGTACTTGAAATCTGCCATCGAAAGCAAAGCTTGTGATTCCACTTTGATTCTTGGCATTCTCATTAGTGGATACCCTTTACTTCTAAAACAAAAAACCAGAATCACTTTAATATCTTGATGGGAAGATCAAAGGGAACGATGAAAAGAGCGAGAGCGGATAGGCTAAATTTCAGGAATCCAGTGAGCCAGGCCTATACTTTGGGATTGCATATTTGGTTCTTGCTGAGCAAATTGAAATTTACAAAAGAAACTTTAATTTTCAAAATAATTAATTGATATGCATTCCCGGCACATACGTCAAATGTTATCATAAAGCATGTTGACTTCCACGCATTATTACGACGACAAGGTAAAACAAAACATTTCTTTCCTTATTGGTAAGCAAGTAAAATCCAAAAGTTATATAAGATTTTATAAAAGGAAAAAAAAAGGGAATTAAGTAGAAATCAGGAAACCAAGTGACGAGAACCAATAAAATGTCTAAATCAATGAAACAAATTGCCTGCAAACAGAGAAAATGTGATGTACTGTTAGGATGGGATGCAGCAGAAGCATTTACATCCCGGCTGCCACAGTCTGATTGCTGCAATTGTATGCCATTAGCTCCTGTACCAGGATTTTCACTGGATCAATAAGTAACTAGTAAGCGTAGAAGAGGGGGAAAAAAAAAGATAAACTTAAATTATTTTCTTCTTCTGTTATTTAAACAATAACTTGCTGAAGAAGTCTGTGGCTTTTAGCATCAAGTGATTTATTTTTATTTTTTTTTTTGCATTGATCCAAGTTCCAAATATCAGTTGTTCGCTGTTGAGACTGTAGCAGTTACACAGACATGATAAGAGATAACATTAAAATTGCAGGAGTACAGGATATACTTCAATCATTTAACTGGTAGAAGCCATCTATATGTCATGCATGTGTACGGGGACCTTTATGAAACACAGAAATGCCATTAGGGACATAAACATAAGTCCAGAACTACAAAATGAATGGGTATGTGTGAATGTGCTACTAACTTACAATATTAATTCTATCCACTGCTTTTCTCGATTGACTTCAGAAACCACAGCAATCAAAACCATCCATTTAAACAAATAAATCATTTTATTATTTTTAAAGATATAAAAACGTTTTATAAGTTCTCACCATAATAACTTGGTACTAACCATTCAAAGTTTTGTTTAGCACTAAGTAAATTTTTGATCGTTCTTGGTCCAACCACTGAGACCTAAGAGACTTAAGAATCCCAAAACTGAGACTTCTGATGAGTAGAGATGAGCGAACATCACAGGCTCTCTCCTTATTTGGCAAGCTATAGCGCTTACCAAAAAAGCTACAGAGGGAACCCGGCTACCTGGTACACTCCCGATAATCAGCTGTTTGGCGACACAGCTGCATGTGTCGCGGCTGTTAAATTGTCACAACAAACAGTTTACCCATGCATGCATTGTGACTGTCACACATACATGACACATGTACTTGCGGCACCAAACAGATGATTATCGGGAGTGTTCCAGGTAGCCGGGTTCCCACTACAGCTTTTTCAGTAAGCGCTATAGCTTGCCGAATAAAGAAGAGGGTCCGTGATGCTCGCTCATCTCTACTGAAGAGTACTGTCTGTATGGAGATGAGGTTGTCCATCACTGGTACATTCATTCATAATGCCAGACCTACCCGAGGGATAACTTAAAATCTTGGTATAAGACTGGTTTCACACATCCATGTTTTATATTTCAGGTACAGACAGCAGATAAACTGACCCAAAAGAAACAACCTTCTATCTGACACATGAGAAAGCAGAGGAGAAACGTAAGTTGGGTGTAGACAGCTACTTGGTCATGGTCTGGTAAATATCACCTTATTCTTAATATGGTCTAAAATATTATACTTTATAAGAACTAATCCCACAACGTCTCAGGACATAATGAATTAAGCACTTAAGGCCTAATGGTGGTACATAGGACCTTATGTAGGTCTTGACTCTTCTTTGTATAAATACATGTGTTATTTTTAGCAAAATTTTAAATTTTTTTTTCTTTCATTAATTGTTTTGTGCTTACTGAGACATTAAATTGTATATATGGACCATTTACTCTTTATAATTATCTTGATTGGAGTGTCCGCTTTCCATTTTTTAATACATATGCATAATAACATTTATTTTGATGTAGTATGATAGTGGGTGTGGCTTTTTTAAGATGTGTAATTGTCATGGAAAACCACAACAAATACAATGGTTATATTCTTACAGAAGCTCTGTGCCTCTGACCGTGCTTGTAGGTTCTATAAACTCATATGTATAAGAAGCTGTTGAGATAGGTCAGTCCATACATCATGGTCCGTACAAGGACTGTCAAAACAAATGGGTGAAATCTAAGGGAGAAAATAGCAAAATTTGACACAATATTTGCAGCAAGTGTCAAACTTAGAGGTGTAAAGAAAATCTCTCTCTCTCTCTCAATATATGTTATTACATTTTTGCATTAATATTGTCTATTTACATTTTGAACAGTTTGCTTTCTACAACCTTTATAGTACACAGCAGGCTGCAAAAAGAGTGATCAGTCAAATCAGAAAGCTCATCTCAGGAGGGATCTCTGACCCTTATCTTTTTTCTTTTAAATCATCTTCTAAAGGTACCATCAAACTCAGCAACTTTACAACGAGAACGACAATGATCCATGATGTTGCAGCGTCCTGGATAGCGATCTCGTTGTGTTTGACACGCAGCAGCGATCAGGATCCCGCTGTGCCATCGCTGGTCGGAGCTAGAAGTCCAGAACTTTATTTGGTCATCAGGTCGGCGTGTATCGTCATGTTTGACATCAAAAGCAACGATGCCAGCAACGTTTTACATGGAGCTAACAACCAGAGAGAACGATAAGTGAGTCGCCGTTATGTCACTGGATCGATCCTGCATCGTTCTGGAGTTACTGTGTTTGACGTCTCTATAGCGACCTAAACAGCGACGCTCCAGCGATCGGCTCGTTGTCTATATTGCTGCAGCGTCGCGGAGTGTGACGGTACCTTAAGGTAAGTAGCATCCAGCTGAAAGATGAAATTTGATTGCTCAGGATAAGACAGATAAGGGTTACACAGACCCGTCAACCAGACTAACTAATTTAAAGGGAACCTGTCACCCCGTTTTTTGAGATTGAGCTATAAATACTGTTAAATAGGGCCTGCGCTGTGCGTTACTATAGTGTATGTAGTGTACCCTGATTCCCCATGTATGCTGAGAAATACATTACCAAAGTCGCCGTTTTCGCCTGTCAATCAGGCTGGTCTGGTCAGGTGGGCGTGTTCACAGCGCTCTTTTCTTCCCCAGCTTTCCGTTGGTGGCGTAGTGGTGTGCGCATGTCCAGAGTTCCGACTTCCCTGCGCCCACGTGAAGACACAGCGCGCGATCTGCGCTGTAATCCCTTGCATCGGTGGGGGCGGCCATCTTCCTGGGGCTGCGCGTGCGCAGATGGAGTGCTCTGCTGCACGGGGCTTCAGGAAAATGGCCGCGGGATGCCGCGCGTGCGCAGTAGAGATCGCGGCGGCCATTTTCCCAAAGCCGAGTTTGCATCTCGGCTTTGGGAAAATGGCCGTCGCGATCTCTAATGCGCACGCGCGGCATCCCGCGGCCATTTTCCTGAAGCCCCGTGCAGCAGAGCACTCCATCTGCGCACGCGCGGCCCCAGGAAGATGGCCGCCCCCACCGATGCAAGGGATTACAGCGCAGATCGCGCGCTGTGTCTTCACATGGGCGCAGGGAAGTCGGAACTCTGGATATGCGCACACCACTACGCCACCAACGGAAAGCTGGGGAAGAAAAGAGCGCTGTGAACACGCCCACCTGACCAGACCAGCCTGATTGACAGGCGAAAACGGCGACTTTGGTAATGTATTTCTCAGCATACATGGGGAATCAGGGTACACTACATACACTATAGTAACGCACAGCGCAGGCCCTATTTAACAGTATTTATAGCTCAATCTCAAAAAACGGGGTGACAGGTTCCCTTTAATTCTGCAGCCAGCTAACTACAGTGATGCCTAGACGTTCCAGAACATGCAGTTAAAATATCTTAATTCAACTTCACTGCAAAAATGAATTTTAGGATCGAGATGCATCCACTTATCATAGAGCAGGGTTAAAAACAATATACAAATATTGCAAACTTAACAGACAGCATCTAGTACTAAAGATTTATTTTGAATCAGTTTATTATTCCATGAATAGCAATATGTTAATCTTGACGCCATCATACAAAGAAGCTGATGGAGCAAACTATAAATGGGAAGACTTGATTGCCTGCAGATACATAACCATACAGCCTAAATTCCCTAATCACTTTGTAAAACCTATATTGCTTTAGGCTTCCAAAACAACTGTACTGCATATAAAACATTTCAAAGTCTGAGCTGACAAACTTCTTCCCTAATGACATAGGCATTGTAACCAAGAATACTGACAGTCTCATTGCAAATACATAAATTAGTTAGTAATGGCAAAAGTCTCAGATAAGGATGACCCAAATTCAGATGTATTAAGGAAATTGACAGGTACCATTGCTTTCAGTACTTCATAAAATGTTCAATAGAAAAGACTTTAAATACAGACCCTGGCAGCTCTCGAGATTAATCAGTGCTAAAGAGCGGCTTTAGGAGTCTAAAGTGTTCGCTATTCTGTTCACGGAGTTACCACTTACCTTGTTAGGAGGGTTTCCCCTCAACAATACAATATCGACAAAAATGTCAGACTGTGTACCGTCTTGCCCCATTGACAATGCGAATGATAATACCTAATTGTTTTATTGAGTTTTTCCATAGTGCAATCTATTTCACTTGTTATATCCCTTGCACAGCCCACAGACAAGAGAAAAAAATTATTTTTTTTTTAAGTAATTAAATTATTGTTTTTTTACAGTGTAAATGCATTTGAAATTTTCCATGTGCAGTCTGTGATAACGCCGTTAAAACAAAAATGTCACAGAATAAGCGGCACAGCGTAATACTTCCGGGACATAGTGCGCCGGCACATGCACACTAATTTTTCGGCTTTGCCCGCAGTTGGGCAAAGCATACTGCGCATGCACAAGGCGAGATTGCATTGCGCATGCGTGTACTACGGAGGAAACTAAATCAAATTCAAGTCAATATTGTGGCCAGCAGGAAAGGAAGGGGTGCATGAAAGAACAGAAAACACCGCCCATCGGACCGTTAACAGAGCTTGCCAATTCAGGTGACAGGTTCCCTTTTACATATGTGTATATACAGAATAAGAAGGTAGAAATGGAACAGAAAATGTCAGCCTTTTGTATTGAGCTGTTCTGCTGTTAATGGTTACTGTAAAAACCATTACATAGAGATTAAACCTTTATGTAATATTTTGCACTTAAGACATCTGCAGATAGGAGGGGGTCTGGATCCCGAAACCCCCACCGATAATTCAAAAGATGGCAGAGAAGTGTGCAGTGTTTTTCCTCTCAACAGAAGATACAATGTAAACTTTGTTATGTCACTTTATCTGGACGATATTTAATTACCGTACATGAGATCGCTGAAATCCAGATTAATGGATTATGATAAATACATGAATAGAAATATCTGAATCTAATTTGATGCATTGACTTTATTTTTTGATTCTTTATTGCATCCTCATCTTTTTATTTTCTTCTATTCCAGGATGGGGAATCTTATTTTTTTGCCAAGGGCTATTTGGATATTTATACCATCCTTCAGGGGCCGTACAAACTGCACACTAATTCCACCCACAAAGAATGTGAATCCTGACTCTGGTGTCAAGGCATATCGTAACTGCATGTCCGTGCTCACAGATCAAGAAGAAATTATTGGGCAAGAAGCTGTCAAAATACAGATGCCAGCCCAAGCACTGCGGTAGTACTGTCCAATAGTAAATAATAGAGCACAAGGATTGATCATGTAGTCAAGAATATGCCAAATGCAATGTACTATTGTGTAGAGTAGGCAGGGCAGCCCGACTACACATGAGTCTGATGCGCGATACTATAGTAAGCTACATTTGGCATATTCTTGACTATATGATTGTTCCTTGTGCTCTTTTACTGTAGGACAGGAGTAATAATAGCTTGGGAGATTGAAACTTTTCAGGACTCTCGTAAAGGCACTTATGCCTACTACAGTGATACACAGTATCCTACTGCTATTTCCTCCTCACAATTTGCACACAGCACTTTGTATTCCTCATATTTAACAATTCTAATTCCTGTCCAGACTGTACTTCTAGCACCTTATTATAATTTATTTTGTTATTTCATCAAACAGGACCTCTACCACAGCATAAAATGTACCTTTTCGGCACTTTACTAAAGGATTAAATCATAGAATTGTCAAATAATTAATTATTGTTCTACCACATTTTGGAAACTATCATTGTGATATTTATTAGACTCTGGTTTCTCTGGGCTACTTATGGTGACATCTCATGCTTGATTTATAAATTTTGCCTTTTAAATGTATTGAAGTGATAAAATTTGGAATATTTTTTTTAAACATTTAGACTATCATACTTTCTTGTACAGAGATTTAACATCTCAAAGTGTATTCACATACTAAGAAAAATGTGGATTTCTCTGGAATAAGACACTGGAATGTAGATAATGTATCAACTTATTACATGTTCTATTGTCTGTATGCCCATATAGATGGCTAAGGTGGGTCAATCTCTTTAAGAGATTAACACACAGAATGCATGTTTTTTGAGTTACCTATCCGTCTAATCAATTAAACCAATGCCGAGCTGAAAAACACAATCTCACTGCATGGCGCTTGCATTCTCTTTTGAAGACAGGACACAGTTTAATTATCTGACATGTCAGGAGGCAAGCTACAGATAAGAATTAGGAGAGGTGAATCCACTTAACGCAAGAATAAAATAATATCCTTTTATTCTAGCTCTGTCACTTTCCTTTGAACACTTTAAACAAATGCAGGAAGAAAAACAAAGCATCTGTTTAAAGAGCTGAACAACCTCACATGTAAAGCGCCATAGAATAAATGACGCTATAATAATAAATAATAAAATGTATGTTGCCAGAAATTCCAGGAAGTTAGAAGATGGAGAGTCACAAGCTCAGGGGTAAATCACAAAGTATACAAGACTTTGCTTTTCAAAATTCCAGCCTATTTTCTTGGTCCTTGCAGATGACTTTTCACACACACGTAGAGCACGTAATTCTAGACATTGATTTGTAAGTTTTTTTTCCCTCTTTGCCTAAATTTCCCTTTTTTATCATTCTGACCATTGTCAGTTTATGTGGTAATAACTCTGGAAAGCTTCAACGGATCCCACCAACCACTGATTCTGAGAATGTTTTCTCATGATATATTGTATTTCATGACACACCTGTAGGAATACACTTCTCTAGACTTGGACACAGTATGGTAGATCTAAAAGTCCTAATATTAAAAGGTAATTTTAACAGTGACAAAAAGAAAAATCTGGGAGTTCAAGCTGATAAATATGTTTAAGTCTCTAACAATAGGGACTCAATTTTGACACCTGGACACTCATTACATGGACACAGTTCACACCTCCACAAGAAGGTCTTCAGATCTCTAATAGAACACTTCCATCTCATCTGCATGTAAAGGTACCGTCACACTAGACGATATCGCTAGCGATCCGTGACGTTGCAGCGTCCTGGCTAGCGATATCGTCCAGTGTGACAGGCAGCAGCGATCATGCCCCTGCTGTGATATCGCTGGTCGGGGAAGAAAGTCCAGAACTTTGTTTCGTCGCTGGATCTCCTGCTGACACCGCTGAATCGGCGTGTGTGACGCCGATTCAGCGATGTCTTCGCTGGTAACCAGGGTAAACATCGGGTTACTAAGCGCAGGGCCGCGCTAAGTAACCCGATGTTTACCCTGGTTACCATCGTTAAAGTAAAAAAAAATAACCACTACATACTTACCAACCGCTGTCTGTCCCCGGCACTGTGCTTCTCTGCTCTGGCTGTGAGCGCCGGGCAGCCGGAAAGCACAGCGGTGAGGTCACCGCTCTGCTTTCCGGCCGCTGTGCTCACAACCAGAGCAGAGAGTTTACCCTGGTTACCGGCATCGTTGGTCGCTGGAGAGCTGTCTGTGTGACAGCTCTCCAGCGACCAAACAGCGACGCTGCAGCGATCCGGATCGTTGTCGGTATCGCTGCAGCGTCGCTGTGTGTGATGGTACCTTAAGACAAAACCTTAATTTAATCTCTTTGGCCTATCTCTAGCAAGCATCACCTCATGTCCTTGTGTAATTCCTATTTAAATGTTGCCATCTTTTCTCAGTAATTCTCTTGTAAATTAGCCCGATGAAGGGGACTTTAGAGCTCTGTAAGCTTGCAAATGTAATTTCTCGTTAGCCAATAAAGGTATCACTCCTTGAATACTTTTCTCAATTTTTTTTGGGACATAAGAATTTACATGAATATTTCTGGCTAACACAGTACCACAATATTATTCTGTATTGGACATGACAGTAGTAAAATTTGTTCAATATGACTTGCATTTATTTGTGAAAATATTGGAAATTTGGAAAATTTTGCAATTTTCAAACCTTTAATTTTAATGCCCTTAAACCACAGTTAAGTCACACAAAAACAGTTAATAAATAAAATTTCCCACATGTCTACATCAGCACAATTTTTGAAACATAATTTTTATTTGTTAGGAAGTTACAAAGGTTAAAAGTTAACCAGCAATTTCTATTTTTTCCAACAAATTTACAAAATAATTTTTTCTAGGAACCACATCACATTTGAAGTGACTTTGAGGGGCTTATATTCCAGAAAATAACCTAAAGTAACAACATTTTAAAAACTGCACCCAACAAGCTGTTCAAAATCACATTCAAGAAGCTTATTAACCCTTCAGGTGCTTCACAGTAATTAACGGAAAGAAGAAGGAAAAAAATGAACATTTTACTTTAAAAAATTGTTTTTACTTCAGACACAAACTCTTTTATTATTTTGCAAGGGTGACAGGGAAAAATGGACCCCAATATTTGTTGTGCAATTTCTCCTGAGCATACCGCTACCATATATACTATATACGTGGGGGAAAACCACTGTTTGGGCGCATGGGAGAGCTTGGAAGGGAAGGAGCGCCACTTGACTTTTTGAATGCAAAATTTGCTAGAATCATTAGCGGACACTATGCCATTATTTCAAAGCCCCGATGTGCCTAAACAGTGGAAACCTCTCCCCCCGCCCCCCCCCCCATACACAAAAGTGACCACATTTTGGAAACTAGACGCCTCAATTTATCAAAATTTGTGGTGAGCACCTTGAATCCCCACAAAAATGTCCTTTTAGCACAAAATTTTGTATTTTCACAAGGTTAACACAAACAAAATGGACCCTAAAATTTGTTGTGCAATTTCTAAAGAGTATACCCCCATATGTGGTTGAAAACTACCTTTGAGGTACAGTGCAGACCTCAGACGTGAAGATCGGGGACTGGTTTCAGGGTGCAATGTCACACTGGTAGAGCCCTTGGGGTGCCAGAACAGTAGAAACCTCATTAGTGACCCTGTTTTTCAAACAACACCTCTTAATTTATCTAGGGGTGCAGTGATCATATTGACACATGTGGATCACCAAATTTTATACCATTGGGCAGTGTGGAAAAAATAAATACATTTTTAACATCAGATTTTAAATATTTACACCGAGAAATGGGTAAAAATGGCACCAAGATTTGTCTCACAATTTCTCCTGAATGTAGAAATACACCATATGTGGCTGTAGAGTTTACTTAGCTATAGGATGAGACTGGAGAAGGACAGAGAGCCATTTTCCTTCCCTAAGTGCTAGAAGAGCAGAATTTTCCATCAAGTGACCCCAATTTAGTAAATATATACCTTTGGGAATTTTTCTACAAGTGTAGTGATGATTTTGACTCCATGCTTGTTTTCAGAGAGTTTTGCTGAGTGAAAATTGCAAACTACCACTATAGTGCCCAGTACAATACAGTCAACAGTACGTTGTGGTGTCCAGCTCATACTTCTGAAGACACACCTGTAAATTAGGTGGGCTGTCATTGCTACAGTAATGCCAAACATGTGGACGTGAAAAGTGGTTTAGGCACACTGTGGGCTCACAAGGGAGGGGATTTGGATTTGAGTGTGAAGAATTTGCTGAATTTCTTTTGAAGGGTGAGGAGCTATAGCGCTTTTCCACAGTCTTTGTACTATCAGTAACGTGGAAGCTGCCTATATTTTCTTTGACAGATGACAACTGAGTGGGGACTTGTTTTCATTGTGGATAGAGTTGAAGGTTTTGTTGGGAACATTTTACATAACATTTGGGATCACATTTATCCTGCGTTCTACGCTGAGTACTTGCATCGGGGTTTACATCTAAATCTCCGAGTGATGTGATTCAAATGAAACCCCTAAGGGTTCCATTCACAATAATGCGGCAGCAGAGATACTCGTTAATAGCCATTATGTACCTAAAATGGCTAATCCTTTTGGTACTAAGGGTCCTATTCCGGGCTGCTTTCCCTGTGGCCACTGTCTTGCCTGCGCAAATGCCCTGTGCTGCTCTTCTTTTCAATCTTCAGATGGGTCACAACAATTTCAGATAAGACAACGAATATCCTGCGGTAGCAGTAATGTTATATACTACGCTACTTGCGGATGTTCTAAAATATATATAGGTTTGACCGACAGAGAATTACGCATCCGTGTACGTGAGCAAGTGCGGGACATTTGCGCGGCCAAGACAGTGGTCGACCCCCTCCTATTAAAAACTATCCCCCGCCACTTTAGGGCATATCACAATTGTGATGCCAAAACTTTGAAAATCAGGGGGATAGATATTATTCATCTAGGTATTAGAGAGGGTAATTACAAGAAAATCATGGCCCAAAGAGAGGCAAAGTTGATTGTTAAGCTGGATACTGTGGCCCCCAAGGGCCTTAGTGAGTCTTTGAGCTTTGCTTCATTTCTATGAATAATAATTAGTCTCTCTTCTTTTCCTGATTTATGCTCATATATTCACCCATTGATGGTTCTTTTGTGTGTGGTTTTATTTTTATTGTTTTAACTCTTTCTATGTATTCTCTTTATTTTTAGTTATATTTTTATGTAGTTATTCGTCTCTTTTTTGGACCCTATTATGAACATTCTGCCATGCAACCCATCACTGAAAAACAAGCGGAGAAATATATTGTGCCATCATTTTATTATATTTATATATTATACTGTTCTCTCTTTATATCAGAATTTGTATGCCACCTTATTATATTGATAATATGTATGGATTTTATGTGTACCAATATAATTTGATATTCTGGCACATTTTGTAAGTTCAGATACCTCCCCTTTGTTTATATGCGGCCGTGCGCGTGTGCGCTGTTGTCCCCCGCTTCTGGCATTCAGTCGGGCGTCTTTACCTGACGCTCTGTCTGGATGCTAGGACCTGCGGGGACGCACTGCATACGCGCCGACAGCGCCACTTCTCATAGGGTGATCACAACCATGTGATACACCCTGTGACCCATTGTCATTGCAATATAAGGTCCTTCTATTCACACTTACATCACACCCCCTGAGGAAGTGTCTGGTATAGACACGAAACGTACGTCGGGGTCACCCGCCATCATTTGGGGCTCATTACCATCTGAGTAGTGTTGTGCACTGGGCCTGGTAAGTTTTGCCCTTAATTTATGATACAGTCCCTTTACTCTGCGGATCTCCAGCTGGGCTTGATCTATGTTGATTTACCCTGACTTTTTTTTTTGCCTTACATTTGGCTTTAAACCTTGCTATAGAGCTCCCACTGCTGCTGTGGATCCCCGCATTGTTATACAATACTTGGGCTTTATTTATTGTGCCTTATTTTTGGCTCTACTTACCTAGCGCATGGACAATCATTCAAATGTAAATCAGATAGATGTTCTACCTCTGAACTCCCATGTGCACCGCACTACTGTATGTACTTCTGTGTCCTTGTCCTGATTGACAATTTTATTATATGTGTTTTTCTTTGATTTTTTTAAAATAAATTTTGTACTTTCTTACTTATTTATTGGTTACTCCAGTTTTTCTCCGATTTATATAGTTACATTACGGAGTCAATAAAATATTGGGAATGTGGGTTGATACTACTTAGTATCTCCACTTTTGGCATATTAAATATGCAATGGGTTTTTTTTCTTCTGTGTCTATATTTTCTTTGACAGATGACAACTGAGTGGGGACTTGTTTTCATTGTGGATAGAGTTGAAGGTTTTGTTGGGAACATTTTACATAACATTTGGGATCACATTTATCCTGCGTTCTACGCTGAGTACTTGCATCGGGGTTTACATCTAAATCTCCGAGTGATGTGATTCAAATGAAACCCCTAAGGGTTCCATTCACTATAATGCGGCAGCAGAGATACTCTGGACTCCATATGGCCTTTGTCCAGATGTGTCCTTTTCAGAGGTGCACAAAATTATGGTGGACCACGCTTTTATGCAAGCCTAAAAAGACAGTCGGATCATAGGCGGCCAGACTACGTCTACAGTGCCTCCAGGGGGTTCTGTCTGAATCACGTATTTCAGTGATTTACTTGGAAACCCGGTGTACTTGTTTAGCGTAGAATGCAAGATAATGTGTAAATCTGAATAGAGACTGTGCTTTTTGAGAGGCAGAATGTCGTTTTCTAGTGTAGCATTAGTTATTAAATAACATTTTTTCGGGTCTGTGAGATTACAAGCGATATCAGATTGTTTTTTTTCCCTGTTTGTCTGCTGTCACGCTAAAAAAAAAGCTTTTTCCTGTAAAAAGTTGTGGCATCGCCATGTTTACACATCTATAATGTTTCCATATTTTGGCTGACAGACATGTGGAGCCTTTTTCTTTTCAGAACAAGTTGACGTTTTTATTGGTGCCATTTTCAGGCATTTGACATTTTTATTTTATATTCTGACTTTTGGGAGGCAAAATGAACAAAAACAAGCAATTCAGGGATTGTAATTTTTTTTGTATCATTCCACATGTGGTAAAATTGATATAGCAGCTTTATTTTTTGGGACAGTGCGATTACACAATACTATATTTCTTAGGCTTGAATAATGTTACTTATGTTTCACATGCCTTTAGAGTTACCCCTACGTTATTAACAAGAATGCCACATTTTTCTCATTGTGATCATCTATCTTTAAAGTTTTTCAATCCCACATTCACAGCTATATCCTGGGACAGTAACAAATTTGTGGAATTGGGTGATTGTAACTATCTACTGTAGACAATTGCCAGGATCACACGTTTTCTAGGGGTACCGAAAAATGTAGTCATGAAGCCCTTCAGCAGCTACGATAAACAAGGAGGTTAGTGTTAACTTCTTCACTAGGCTAGTCTCCTAAGGAAATCACTTACCCAAAATGGGCCACCAAGAATGTCACTTTAGACATTAGTCTTTGCACTATCTTAAGACCACACAGGAGGTCAAAATTGAACCATTTACTTCTCTGGGCCACCATTATGGTTAGTATTATCCTAAAATGCCACATTCAAAACTATCATAGAAATGAGCAGGGCTCAAATACCAAACTAATTAAGATTTCTCTGAAACAAAATAACTCATTTGCTACTTCACAAACTATAAATAGCACCATTTCACAACCTCTGTCCTGCACATGACCTTCATTCTTCTGTTTTAAAAATCTCCTCAAGTTCTTGTTTCAAGGACTTATTTTGTGTTTATTTTCTTCTTCGGAATTGTTGAAAGAGGTGTAAAAAAAAAAAAAAAAGCGTGCTCCAGGCACAGGTGACATTTTTATTTAGGAAAAAACAAAATCCAGCTCACCATACCGACATTCCCAAGAGCTCGGAGCACGGAACCGCTGTGTCAGGGCGTGGACAAACAGGAAAGAGAAGGAGATCCAGCTCAACGAAATAGTGAAAAATCCATAATTTATTTCACTTAAAATATAGTGAAAGGACAAAACATCAGCATACAAAAAAATTAAAACCAAGGTCAACGCGTTTCCGGTGACTAAGCACCCTTAATCATGATCATTTTAAGGGTGCTTAGTCACCGGAAACGCGTTGACCTTGGTTTTAATTTTTTTGTATGCTGATGTTTTGTCCTTTCATTATATTTTAAGTGAAATAAATTATGGATTTTTCACTATTTCGTTGAGCTGGATCTCCTTCTCTTTCCTGGACATTTTTATTTACCACAAGATTGCATTGACAGGGCTCTCTACACAAAAATATTTAGTATGTGGCATATTTGTATCATTTTTCTATAGTATTTTTCTAATGTATGACGTAAAATGTTAATTAAAAATGTACTCAATTCAACACTTACATATTGAATAGTACCAAAGAATAAAATATATTGATTCAGTTTTAATTTTCACTTATCCTTGGGGGTGCACGAATATCCACCACACACTAGAACATCAGAAAAAATGTGATCCACAAAGAGGATACTATTTAGAAACAAATGGTGAAGTTTAAAATTTTAAAAGTATAACTTAGAAATTAATACTTTTTTTAAATCTGAAATATTTTCTAACACATGAAGCATCCCATTAAACAAATCCCATTCAAGAAAAGATTAACAGTAAATTATGGGAAATCTATATGTGCATTTGATTTGTTTTGTAAATATGCAAATTTGGGGAAAAAATATTGTTAAAAAATACAAGTCGGATGATGTTGATTGGCTGGAGGACATATATCATCTATTTTAACATTGTTGCAGACAAACGACACTTCTTCATGGCATTCATATTCCCAAATACTAGCAGATTTTTTAACAAAGTAATATGCTTGGCCTTCCTGCCAAACTATTCAGGAATGGCTGGAGGAACAGGAGTTTAGGTTTTTCAATAAACCTCTCTAATCCCCAAATTTGAACAAACCTTTTTGATTGGAGGAAAAAATATATCGGCACCTGACATTCATAGCATTTTAATGATCTCCTGATATTTTGCCACTAGATACTAGAGATAAGCAGATGGATTCACAGAGGATCACGTTCAAGTCGAATTTCCTGAAATTCACGGTTTTGTGCAAATTCAAACAATTTGATTTCTGTATCATAAAAACAAAACTGCCCATCACCATTTCCCACACTGCCCACTGCTGAAACATTACAGACCAGGTAGACATCATATAGTGTTGCTTGCCTTGTAACTAGAACATCTTACGAATTATACCTGTAACAGTGGTGGTCAGTACCTTGGCTACCAAAGATCAGTGGTTTCCAGCAGAGCACAGGGTGTATAGCAGAGTCATTTTTAATTTCCAGAGTCACTTAGGCAGTCTCTTTCTTCTGTAGAATGTAAGTCCTATGATCACTGAGGTCCTATCTCTCCCACCCGTAAATTGTGAGCTCTCATGGTGAGTAGGTCTCTATTTCTCTCACCCGTGAAGTATAAAGCTCTTATCAGCAAGGTCTCTCTCTATCTCCCCTGGCCATGTCTATTTTATGAGCAGTTACAAGCTTCACTGTATTGAAGTTTTGGTAAATGTATTTACTGCAAATCAAGTTTTGGGGAAAATTTGGTGAATTAGAATTTCAAAATATTCACTAATCTCTACTAGATATCAACTGACACCTTCATTGAAAGAATACAACCTTTTTCAGCTAATCTGGTCTCAACTGAGGCGCAGTCTTCTCACAAAGGTGGTCTTTGTGGAGAGATTTTACTATTTATAATGTATACAAATATACATGTATTTATACTTATTGATCTTAATTTATCTACATTCTGCGTGTGTGGGGGTTTACATTGCTTGCCACAACAATATAAAAAGCAAAACATTGGAATGTTAACCACTTAGGGGATTGAGTTTTTCTGAATATCGCAATTAAATTATGTTCCTCAATTAAAATCTGTTCATGATGAGCAATGGCGACAAACATTATACAGTGGAAAGGATGTCAAAAAGCACCGTACCACCCAAATATATTCTTATTTCTTCCTGAAGATAATACATTTATCGGAGTATATCTTCATATTAGTATGGAATATGAGCAGCCAATCTTTAGGGATCTTTTACTCAAACCGACCTGGCTGTGCTTCAATCACAAAACAATGTCTTTACAAGAGAGGCCGAGGGAGTGAAATAAATGAAAAGTGAAAGGGTTAACGCCATATTCACTTTAGTTTGTCACCTTATTATAACTTGCCCTGAGGCAAGGCACATTCTAAGGAAAAAAATTCTGATGGCTGTCACCTAAGCTAGTAAAATTTCAAATGCAATAAGAATCTACAAAGCGGAGCTGAAAATGATGTGAAGTTCTGTTGCATCGTTTTAGTTCTGGGCATTTTTAAAATTTAATGAGATGTTGATTTCTTTTACCACTCACTAAAGAAAAACAGCGGGGGCACTCTTTAGCATGCAACTGCTGCAGGTACTGACAATGAATGGGAGCACAAAGCTAAATACGGGAGGGAAGCCATCTATGCATGCTAAAAGCTGCATTTCATGTTTGGAGGGAGAGCGAGTACGTGAAGTGAAGGCGACAACTAGGTAGTACAAAGTCATAGCGAGCACTCCCAATACACCTCCACCTGCAAGACTCAATGTTTAACATAAACCCAACCTAAATATTGGAGTTCCAACCATCCACACCATGCATTTTTCATTGTTTTACATCAAACACCACAGACTTCCCCCAAGTGACCATGCTGGAAATGTATATGCATATATAGGTTTTTGATATTCTGTCTTAGAGGTGATGATTATTCTTGAACCGCTAGAAATGGTATGCAGATATGTAGCGGAGAAAAAATGTGTCAGATGCTGCAAAAATGGCATTGCCACTTAGTCCAACTTAAAAACACATATTACAAACACTAGACTTTAAGACTTAACTTTGTAAAGAGAATGGAGACAGGAAAATGTGTCATTCGGACTGGTAGAAAGAAGTGAGCTGGGGTTCATGATCCCTTCATTACCGGACGATTTTCTTTGCATTATCGTTCTTTACCCCTCTTTACTTTTTATTTTTTAGTTGATACCGCCACATGAGGACTAGATTTTTTGAGAGACAAGTTGTATTTTTAAAGGACCAAAACCATTTTACCATACAAAATACTGGAAATTAGGAAACACAAAACAAAATGCTTTAAAGGATGGAAAAATAACTCGCAATCCTAATATTTTTGGGACATTGTGCAGTAAAACATTACATGTAAGTATGATTCATGTGATCAGTACAATTAGGGTGACACTTGCCGGCAACCTCCAATAAGGGCAGCACGGTGGCGCACTGGTTAGCACAGCAGCCTTGCAGCGCTGGGGTCCTGGGTTCTAATCCCACCCAGGACAACATCTGCAAAGAGTTTGTATGTTCTCTCCGTGTTTGCGTGGGTTTCCTCCAGGCACTCCGGTTTCCTCCCACATTCCAAAGACATACTGATAGGGATTCTAGATTGTGAGCCCCATCGGGGACAGTGATGATAATGTGTGCAAAACTGTAAAGCGCTGCGGAATATGTTAGCGCTATATAAAAATAAAGATTATTATTATTATCCTCACAAGATCTCCTTCTCTACTCCCCTCTTATCTCCTCTTCCCACAATCACATACAAGATTTCTCCCACGCATCCCTCTACTCTGGAACTCTCTACCCCAACACATCAGACTCATCTACAGTGGAAAACTTCAAAAGGAACCTGAAGACCTACCTCTTCCAACAAGCCTACAACCTGCAGTAACTTTCGATCCACCAAACCACTGTACGACCAGCTCTACTCTCACCCATCCCTTCTACACTGAGCGCTCAAGAGCAGGCTTCTGTCTCCTCTTGTACCATTGGGTGACTTGTTTTGTTTAAGCTTATTGTATTCAATTTTTACTATGTATACCCCTTTTCACATGTAAAGTGCAATGGAATAAATGGTGTTATAATAATTAAGAATAAATGAATTCAGCGCACCTTAACCCTAATCGTCTGCACTAAGACTGGTGAACGGCAATCTTAATCAGTCCTTAAGTTTGTGGTCTCATCCAAGATTTACCATTAGGCTGCAGTCACCCATGCAGTATTAAATGCAATTGTCTTAAGTTTGGGGCTTTTAAAGCAAAAAAAAGGAGCAGATAGAAAAGAAAGGAAACTTATAATTATTTCCATCATAAGTTCTTATAATAATCTTTATTTTTTATATAGCGCTAACACATTCCACAGCGCTTTACAGTTTTGCACACATTATCACTGTCCCCGCTGGGGCTCACAATCTAAATTCCCTATCAGTATGTCTTTGGAATGTGGGAGGAAACCGGAGTGCCCGGAGGAAACCCACACAAACACGAAGAGAACATACAAACTTTTTGCAGATGTTGTCCTTGGTGGGGTTTGAACCCAGAACTCCAGCGCTGCAATGCTGCTGTGCTAACCACTGCGCCACCGTGCTGCCCTTATTTTTTGGATCTATTACAGTTTGGCTAAAAAAATAAACTGAACCAAGCACTGCATGGAATAAAAGATGGCTGTATACACAAATTAATTTTTTGCAACACGACCATTTTTTATGTCTTTTTTTGGTCAAAACCTGTGAAAAATTCAAGAGAAATGGTATATATAAAGCAAGAATCTCTCTTTCCCACTACATACAGTTCTGACTTTGTCTGAAAAAAAAAAAATTCAAATGTGTAAGTTTTCTATTTTTTTCCATTGTTTTCTTTTCTTGTATTAGAAGTTTCTGGCATTCCAGAACATTCAGCAGTCTTTTATTCATTTATTTATGTACTTATTATGTTATTTTGTCTCCCATTAGACTGCAATTGAAGTGCCTCTCTCCCATATACCAGCAATCAATCTGTACCTGTCGTCGTTTCTGACAAGTAATGTTTGTAAAGTAGACTGTCAAACATTTACAATAATTACTATTGCTTAAGCAAGTGGTCACAAATAAGGAGATCCAAGGATTTGTAATTCTGGAAGGAGTCCTGAAAATGTCTAATGACAACAACCTAATCGCATGCAACAAAACCAAGATCTGAAGCCAAAATGCAAATCGACATTGTTCAAAGAAACTGTGAAACAGAATTATGACAGGCTGACAAAGTAACCCAACAGCAATGGCTGAGCTGGCAGGTATCAGAAATGCAAAAGACATCCTACCAAAAATTCACTGCCATTCCAAACTGAATGTAAACAGTTGCAACATAGGCAAATTTACTTTCTAGAATAGCAAATATGGTAAGAATTAAAATAAATACACATATAAATTGAATGGTCTATTTAAAAAAAAAAACTGATTGGAAAATCTCGTAATACACAGCTGAAATATACATATACATGTATATATACACATATATAAAAAGAACATAAAATATTTGAGCAATTATCCAGTTATTTCAAGGCTTGAAGGTTGAAAGCAGTAAATACTCTAATGAGATATAAAAACAAATGTGTTTTTCGCATGTTTATGCCTTTTTTCCACATTTGAAATGAGAGAAAATAAGATTATTATTTTTAACCAGAAAAGAACAAAACGACCCACATTTCCAACAGTTTTTACATGCAGTGTGGAAAAATATTGCACACCAAATTTATGTAGCCAATTAAATTTGAAAAGTGAAAGGTTTGGATAATTTACAAGCTGAACAGTTTTACTGCCAGAATAAATTTCACACATTTTCACACAAATAAAACCCTAATTAGAAAAAAAAAATCAGATTATACCGGCACAACCATATTTTTATTTTATTTTTTAAGTAGACAGTTTGCATGTTGTGAAAAATGTCACATAGCACATTGCACTCATTTGTGCCATAATTTTACATCAAAGAGTTTGCATTAAAAAAAATACATAAAATATCTTTGTTGTTAAGTCTGACTCGCGCAAATAACTAAATGGAAAAAGCCAAAAAAATAAAAGTTCAAGACTTGTAAGATTCATACAGGTCACATTGGACAATTGTCCAAGCCAATTGCATCACATATGCACTGAAAATAAAGGTGACAAAATTCTCTAAACTCAAGTTAACTTGGCCAACAAATCTCTGATCTACATGCCAGTAAAGATAGAGAATAAACAAGTCCTGCAGGAGTCATTTATATATGCAAAAACCTACCTTGTCAGTTTTTAAATTGATTGAAAAAATAAGTACCTATTTATTCTGTCTGAGTGACAAGTGAGAACATTGAAAAACATACTCTTCCCCTGGCTCACCTGAAGCTTTATGACGGACATCTGACAATAGCAGTCTTTGATAATCCCCTACAGTTGCTTCCACGCAAACATACTAGAAAATAAAACCTTACATGCTGCTCCCCAAATGAGTGCTAACCAAAATTTTGCACATAGAATAATGACTCAATTTCTGAAATCATTAAAAAGATAACATCGTGAGCTCAAAAATGATACCAAAATCTAACCTCCAAGTTAAAGGTGTATTACATATATACTGGACAGTGAAAGGGTTAAATGATTATTTGTAAAATTTCAATGTGATCTTATAATAATGTTCAGATTTATTCATTTGTGCCAATATTATCCATTTTTAAATCTGCTCCAGTTTTCATCTATCACCTCTCCCCCTAAAGATGAACCTCTGGGTTTCGATTACCCTACAGTAGGAAGTGGAACCATCTTGGAGTAGTTTCAGTTTATGGTCGATCAATGCACAGTGCAGTCTCTCTCAGCCAGCATATCTGTGACCTGGGATGTGTCCAGAATAAAGTTTCTACTGTGAAAGATTAGGTGACGGAAAGGGGCAAAGCCTCCCTCATTACAGTGCACAGAGAGTACCAGAAATAAGGGGTGTTCCTGTATTCTGGTAACTAAGAGGAGTAATCTTCTGCAGGATGGGGCTGTATTCATGGGGCTAAGAGAAGAGATCTACTACAGGATTGGGCTCTGTATAGAGCAGGGGTGTCAAACTGCATTCCTCGAGGGCCGCAAACCATGCGTGTTTTCAAGATTTCCTTAGCTTTGCACAAGGTGCTGTAATCACTACGTGAGTAGGTGATTAAATTGACACCTGTGCAGTACAAGAAAATCCTGAAAACATGACCTGTTTGCAGCCCTTGAGGATTGCAGTTTGACACCCCTGTACTACAGAATAAGGCTGAATGTATGGGCAAAGATTAGTTGAGCTCTGATCGTTACCTACTGAGATGCATTGCATATGTCAGATGATTATCTTCTGTCATATGCATCAACAGAGCAGAATGTGCAGCTTCATATCAGTCTGTGAGCAGAATGTAATACATCCCGCTGTATTAAAGTTGTGGAGGAGTGTAAGGGAGTTAAGATCTGCTATAATCAACTAAGATTGTAAAAAGAACACAGCACATGTACCACTGTAGATAGCAGAAAATAAAAATCAGTCGCACTGGGTTCTGTAAAGGAGCAGAGTGCACAGAAGCAAAAACTGAATTGAACACTTAGATTAGCTTGATTATAACTTAGAAAGGTTGGGCATGTCAGAAGCTCAACAAGGAAAGAGGTCTGCAGGAGAAGCAAGCACTGTTGTGTAGTATAATTCTAGCAGATAAGAATAGGACAACCATAAGGCTATGTGCACACGTAGGAAATGTGGTGCTGAATTTTCTGCACAAAATCCGCATCTCCTGGCAGAATCCGCAGCTGCGGTTTTTATGCGGATTTGCCGCGGAATTGATGCGGATTTTTTGCGTTTTTTACCACTGCAGATTTCTATTATGGAGGGGTGCAGAAACGCTGCAGATCCGCACAAAAGAAGTGACATGCACTAATTTTAAATCCGCAGAAATGCCACACTGATTTTTCCGCACCATGTGCACAACTTTTTCTTTTACCCATTGATTTACATTGTACTGTTTATCACAGTGTGGATCTGCAGCGTTTCTGCGCGGAAAAATCCGCTGCGGATCCGCATCAAATCCGCGTCATGTGCACATAACCTATAGCTCTGAAGCAGGGAGAAAAGTAAGACCGGTGTGACATTTCCTTGTGAAGGCCTCATTATGGCAATGCACACATGATTTCCAGATAGAGACTGGACAGTGCAACAGAGCAATGGAGGGCTGGAATTGAGGTCTAGCCTCCTCAGCAAGGAGTCCCACTTTAACCCCTTCACGCCGCGGCCGTTTTTCAGTTTTTGCATTGTCGTTTTTCGCTCCCCTCCTTCCCAGAGCCATAACTTATTTATTTTTCCGTCAATATGGCCATGTGAGGGCTTATTTTTTGCGGGACGAGTTGTACTTTTGAGCGCCACCATTTGTTTTACCATGTCTTGTACTAGAAAACGGGAAAAAAATTCAAAGTGTTCAAAACTTTGCTAACAAAAAAAATGCACCATTTTCCGGTACCCGTAGCGTCTCCTTTTTTCGTGATCTGGGGTTAGGTGAGGGCTTATTTTTTGCATGCCGCGGCGACAAAAAAACGTAATTCTGGCGTTTCAAATATTTTTCTCGCTACGCTGTTTAGCGATCAGGTTAATGTTTTTTTTATTGATCGGGCGATTCTGAATGCGGCGATACCAAATATGTGTAGGTTTGATTTTTTTTATTGTTTTATTTTGAATGGGGCGAAATGGGGGTGATTTAAACTTTTATATTTGTTTCTTTTTTTCATATTTTTAAAAACATTTTTTTTTACTTTTGCCATGCTTCAATAGCCTCCATGGGAGGCAAGAAGCTGGCACCACTGGATTGGCTCAGCTACATAGCAGAGATCATCAGATCGATGCTATGTAGCTGAAATGCAGGCTTGCTTTGAGCGCAAACATTCCCAAAAATGACACAGTAGTTAACAAATACATCTAAAAACTACAAAATGAAATGTACTATGAAATCTTATGCAACAGTAAAGAACAATAATTAAGTCTTACTAAACGTTATATAAAAAAAAAAAAAAAAAAAAGCTAACATATTAAACACCTTCTTCTCCACGGTATTCACGGTGGAAAATGAAATGCTAGGTGAAATCCCAAGAAACAATGAAAACCCTATATTAAGGGTCACCAATCTAACCCAAGAAGAGGTGCGAAACCGGCTAAATAAGATTAAAATAGATAAATCTCCGGGTCCGGATGGCATACACCCACGAGTACTAAGAGAACTAAGTAATGTAATAGATAAACCATTATTTCTTATTTTTAGTGACTCTATAGCGACAGGGTCTGTTCCGCAGGACTGGCGCATAGCAAATGTGGTGCCAATATTCAAAAAGGGCTCTAAAAGTGAACCTGGAAATTATAGGCCAGTAAGTCTAACCTCTATTGTTGGTAAAATATTTGAAGGGTTTCTGAGGGATGTTATTCTGGATTATCTCAATGAGAATAACTGTTTAACTCCATATCAGCATGGGTTTATGAGAAATCGCTCCTGTCAAACCAATCTAATCAGTTTTTATGAAGAGGTAAGCTATAGACTGGACCACGGTGAGTCATTGGACGTGGTATATCTCGATTTTTCCAAAGCGTTTGATACCGTGCCGCACAAGAGGTTGGTACACAAAATGAGAATGCTTGGTCTGGGGGAAAATGTGTGTAAATGGGTTAGTAACTGGCTTAGTGATAGAAAGCAGAGGGTGGTTATAAATGGTATAGTCTCTAACTGGGTCGCTGTGACCAGTGGGGTACCGCAGGGGTCAGTATTGGGACCTGTTCTCTTCAACATATTCATTAATGATCTGGTAGAAGGTTTACACAGTAAAATATTGATATTTGCAGATGATACAAAACTATGTAAAGCAGTTAATACAAGAGAAGATAGTATTCTGCTACAGATGGATCTGGATAAGTTGGAAACTTGGGCTGAAAGGTGGCAGATGAGGTTTAACAATGATAAATGTAAGGTTATACACATGGGAAGAGGGAATCAATATCACCATTACACACTGAACGGGAAACCACTGGGTAAATCTGACAGGGAGAAGGACTTGGGGATCCTAGTTAATGATAAACTTACCTGGAGCAGCCAGTGCCAGGCAGCAGCTGCAAAGGCAAACAGGATCATGGGGTGCATTAAAAGAGGTCTGGATACACATGATGAGAGCATTATACTGCCTCTGTACAAATCCCTAGTTAGACCGCACATGGAGTACTGTGTCCAGTTTTGGGCACCGGTGCTCAGGAAGGATATAATGGAACTAGAGAGAGTACAAAGGAGGGCAACAAAATTAATAAAGGGGATGGGAGAACAATACCCAGATAGATTAGCGAAATTAGGATTATTTAGTCTAGAAAAAAGACGACTGAGGGGCGATCTAATAACCATGTATAAGTATATAAGGGGACAATACAAATATCTCGCTGAGGATCTGTTTATACCAAGGAAGGTGACCGGCACAAGGGGGCATTCTTTGCGTCTGGAGGAGAGAATGTTTTTCCACCAACATAGAAGAGGATTCTTTACTGTTAGGGCAGTGAGAATCTGGAATTGCTTGCCTGAGGAGGTGGTGATGGCGAACTCAGTCGAGGGGTTCAAGAGAGGCCTGGATGTCTTCCTGGAGCAGAACAATATTGTATCATACAATTATTAGGTTCTGTAGAAGGACGTAGATCTGGGTATTTATTATGATGGAATATAGGCTGAACTGGATGGACAAATGTCTTTTTTCGGCCTTACTAACTATGTTACTATGTTACTATGTTACCTTTAAATTGATTTGCTCCAGCTTATTAAAAAATGTAATAAATTAGAAGAAATACCTCAAGCCTATACACAAAACATCCTATCTTCTAAATGATTATTATTATACAAAGGAAATGTACTTGTTTTCGCTTTAACATCTGTACAAATATATTTCAAGAATCTTGTTTACGAACTAAAAAAACATAATAGGTATAATTTTCAACATTTCAAACTAATTTATGCAACATCATTACGAAACTTGAAAATCTGCCAGGATTCCAATAAAGACTAGAAGTTTATATGTAGTTTATAAAGGTTCTCAGGCAATATATAAAGAGCTCTTAAATAACCTTGATATCATAGAGCCTTAGATTTTTTGAATACACTTATTCAAGGGAAGCGATAAATTAAGATAAACAGACAGGTGAGATAGATAGTTAGATACATAAATAGATGATAGATAGATTAATAGATAAGATATATAGATGATAGATATATTCATAGATTGATAGATATGAGATATATCTTTCTAATAAATATATTCTTTTCATTCCGTAAGTAAAGCATCATTATGACTAGTAATTTCTGACTTTCACAATAAATACAATCCTTATCTAAGAATTGGCCCAATATTTATGGACGTAACTGTTTATCACCCATGGTATTTCTGCTTCATGTCACCTGGCTTATCCATGGTTTTTTTTTTTTCCTATACTATGTTGTGCATAAATATGTGATTCTTCAGAATTTGTTTTAGTCTTTGCCTGATGAAGAGACCTGTGTAGTCTCGAAAGCTTGCAATTTGTTACCATCTTTTCAGTTAGCCATTAAAAGGTATCAACCACTGAGGACTCTCAATTCTAAATATTTGACTTTCACAAGACATAAATTGAACCGGTTAATTGTCTACTATCATTTTCTATTGTAATATATAAATATTTCATATTCCTGTTAGTCCTGCGTTATTTATTCATGTCTGTCTGTCTTGTTAATGTCTGCTTTTCATATTAACATTGCTCAAATCAAAATCATGCCTCTTAGCACAAATTTGACAGCGTGCTGCAGATGCAAATTACCTGTTCATATTGATGCTGATTATCGTGTATATTTCATGCCGCCGAGGCTTTTGAGGAGCATGTGCCATACTCTGCTATATTTGCCCCAGCTATAAGGACGCAAAATTGTCATAATTCATTTAGGTACTGACAACTAATAAAAGTCACTAATTAATGCAGCAATTATTTATCAAATGTAGTTTGTTTTTTTTCCATAAATCTTTAAAAATATGATTAGTTGAGAAAACAAAAAAATTGTGTCTAATTGTGCCAATAATTCAAAATGATAGAATATAGATAACATGTTAATTCAAGTGTAGCATAAAAACATCATAATGAAATGACTGCAAAAGAAGAGGACTATTTCTGCAATGCTTTAATTACAGGAGGAGAGGACTACCATCTAGAATTAAACAGCCCATCCCTGGATTACATCATATTTGAGAATTTAAATCACAATTATTGTTAGAGCGGAAAAAACAAAAATCATCATCTCATTGTTTAGCTGTACATGGAAATTGGACGTGCAGAAAAAAATGTGTTTAGTCTGCATATTTTGCATATTTTTTTTTTCAGACCTCTTTCTGGTGTGATCATTGCTAGTGATGAGCGAGTTTACTCGGTACTCGAGATTTCCCGAGCACGCTAGGGTGTCCTCCAAGTATTTTTTAGTGCTCGGAGATTTAGTTTTCAGCGCCACAGCCTTATGATTTACATCTGTTAGCCAGCTTGATAACATGTGGGGATTCCCTAGCAACCAGGCAACACCAACATGTACTTATGCTGGCTAACAGATGTAAATCATTCAGCTGCGGCAATGAAAACTAAATCTCCGAGTACTTACAAATACTCGGAGGACACCCGAGCGTGCTCTGGAAATCTCGAGCACAGAGTACATTTGCTCATCACTAATCATTACCATTAGTTTACCAATTCTGCTCTCCCTCCCAACAGAATTTCTCCCTCTTTCCATATTTTATTCACTTAATTGTTGAAGAGGAATTTTTTTTTCAGTGGACTAAGGGGGTTTTAGAATTTGTAGACCTTGCCATAAGAGAAAGGTTATTACACAGGTACACACTCAAAAAAGGAGTAACTTAAAAAAAAAAGTTTATAAATTAATAACTTTGGGTGAATTGTTTTTCTTCTATGTATGGATTTTTGGAAAAATGATTTGTGCCATAATGTTCACTTAGAGCTGCTGTCAAAAAACGGACATGTCAGTGTATTTTGCCAAAGGACACACAGACCGTGCAACACACCGTCATGTGCACAGACTTAGGGTACCATCACACAGTGGCATTTTGATCGCTACAACGGCACGATCCGTGACGCTCCAGCATCGTAACAATATCGCTCCAGCGTCGTAGACTGCTGTCACACTTTGCAATGTACGACGCTGGAGCGATAATTTCATGACGTATGTGCGATGTAGAAGCTGTTGGCTACTATGCGCACATCGTATACAATATCGTGCACACCTTTGTTACACCATGCGATCATGCCGCCACAGCAGGACACTAGACGACGAAAGAAAGTTTCAAACGATTTGCTACGACGTACGATTCTCAGCGGGGTCTCTGATCGCAGGAGCGTGTCAGACACAGCGAGATCGCTGGAACGTCACGGATATATCGCTGGAACGTCACAAATCGTGCCGTCGTAGCGATCAAAATGCCACTGTGTGACGGTACCCTTATTGATTTGAATGGGTCTGTGTGTTTAAGTGTCTCCAGTACATGTGAAAACAGTCACCAAACGTACAACTGAAAGAACCTTTAGGTAAACTATTCCGAACCAACTGTTGCATTTGTAATTTTTCATGAACTAATATGAATTTTTTTGTTCAGAAAAGTCACTATTTTTTCAGATATTATAAAAATCTTTTTCCACTAAATAATTTGATCAAATTGCACTTTTTCCAAACATAAACACACCTAAGTATATCCCATATATAAGGCCATGAAGCAATATGCCAAATAAATCAAAAAAAGAATCTCTTCATATACGGCCAGTAAAATAAACATAATCTTTATTAAATCTTATTAAAATACATATACCAGTACAACAAGTACATAACCACAGGCACAGGTAACAGTAGGTGGGACACCCCAGGTAATGACTCCAAAGTTCCAAACATAGTTTTATGGTTTCACATATGTCTTGCATTGGTGACCTGTGTTCAGGCCTTGTTCACATGTTTTGTTTAGTGCAGGCAAAACCTGCTCACTTGGTAGTAAAGCTGCTTACAAAAAGTAGGTGTTCAAAACATTTGTTGTGACGTTTTTCAAGATATCAAAGTTCAGCTTTGCTTCTATCACAGAATCATGAAGACAGGTCACCGAGACATGTGTCATGCGTTTCTGAAATCTCACACCTTTTGCTGGTACTGTAGATTTTAAAATTTTGCAGTGGAGAAAAGCATAAATAAATTAAAAATAACTGGTGTAAAGGTTGGTATGCATGCAAAATAGGAGCATGTTTACATTGGCCATTAAACGGACAAAAACTAGGACAAACAAAATAAACATATACCCTGATGTAAGTAAATAAGTAAAAGCAATAGTGCACATAACATTGGGGACTATGTGAACGTTTTTGGTAAAAAAAAAAAAAAGCGTAAATGCTACCGAACCAGCATCAAGATGAACCCAAATTCAGGATGGTCCTAACACCTAGTATTAAAACCTTACCATTTGCGGTGTTTCCATATTCGGAACCCGGTCCTTCTCAGACCTTATTCACACAGACGTCACAATGATGCATGGTAACGTTCTAACACTAGAATTTAGAACCATTTTGAATTTGGATACACCTCAATGCAGATGGGATAGCTTTTACTTTTTTTTTTAATAAAAAACGGTTACTAAGTACTCAATGTTATGTATATGATTTATTGCTTTAACCTCTTTACCTACAGCAGGGTATATGTTCACTTTGTATCTGTCCTAGGTTTTGAGTGGACCAAATGTGCCAAGGAAAGCCATTAGATAAAACTAAATAATTTTTTGAGCTTTAGTTTAAGAAACGTTTTAATTCCCAAACATTAAAATAAGAAGCTACAATTGTGACCTTCCTTTAACATGGGAAAATAAATTGAGATCCCATTCGTTTCTACCCTGCTTCAGTGAAGGACACTGGTTCATGGATGAATTCAATGTTTCACAGAACCAATATTCATGTGAGCAGCATCTGAACCGTGAAGTTCATGAAATCAGATTATTGTTTTATGGTATAAATCAAGTGGCTTTTCCATCAATAGCAGGTTGCCAAGATAGATAAATATCAACATGTCTGCTCTTGTTAAACAACATGCTCATTCAGCAGTCTGCAGCACGCAGAAAAGGACTTCACAGAAATGTATATAGGTTAGATGTTTAATAAAGTATGTTATTACTGCTGTGCTAGCCAAATCCATAAATGAAAAGGAAATTAATGGAAATCTGACTATCATCATAACAAAGTAGGAAGAAAACCAATTCCAAGATTTAAAGAAAGATGCAGGGAAATACGGTAATAATGCCTTTAGGAGACAAACCTGAAATACAAAAAAAGCCAGATCCTGGTTTAAAAAATTTGAATAGCGTAGAATCACGAATAAATGCCATAACAGGGGCTTTTAAAAAGTATTGAGTGGTACATAAACTGTATAATTGAAATTACCTCTCGTAAGACAAAAAAATCTGCACAAAAGTGAACAATATAAAATTAAGATGTCATATTTAAAAATTGCTTTAGCAAGCTGTGATTGGCTGAACTCGAAAAATGATTGGTTAATATATTAAAAAGTTTTTATTTTCACACCTTAGGCTTATATTTTTCTTATCCTAAGGAAATCCCTTCAACCCGAAATCTGTTTTCATCTTCCTAATCAAGCCAAATTTTTCAATTCTGACCACTGTCAGTTTATGTGGTAATAACTCTGAAATGCTTCAATGGATGCCAGTGATTCTGAGACTTTTTTGTGACACGTTGTATTTCATATTAGCGGCAAATTTATGACAAAATGATTTGCATTTGTTAATGAAAATATCAAAAGTTTGACAAAAATGTTTGAAAATTTCAAATTTTTATGCCCTTAAATTAGATAGATATACCACACAAAATACCATATTTTGGACTACAAGACGCACCCCTTTATTTTAGAGAAGGAAATAAAAAAAAAAAAAATGGAAGCAAAAAATGTGGTCAATTCTGCATCAACATCTCCTATCCGGGTATATACGGTTGCCTCATCCCTACTCTAGTATGCATGGCCCCCTCATCCCAATCCTGGTATCCATGGCCCCCTCATCCCCATCCTGGTATGCATGGCCCCATCCTCATCCCCATCCTGTTATGCAGGGCCCCCATCTCCATTCTGGTATGCATGGCCCCCATCAGAAAAACAGTAAAAAAGCAATTATACTTACCTTCCTGCGCTCCTTCGCAGCATCTTGTTCTGATGCCAACAGCTGATTTATGCTTGTTAACAGTGCATGGCAGTGACGTCATGTGCTTACAAGCCGAGCACAGCTGCCAGAATACTCGCTGCTCTTCACACCGGGACTATGTGCGTACATACTGCATGAAGTGGCTATAGGTTCATGACTGTGCCATTTTTCCCCGTTACTGAACAGGCATATTTTAACAGCAACAAATATGTGTTCTCGTTCAGATAATTTTTGCCACTACATTTTCGTGATACATGGGGATTACTTTGAGTCATTATTTTTTGCTGAAATCAAGAGAAAATTTAAAGAAAAAAAACCCCACAAACTACAATTTTTTTTAGGACCGTTAGAAAAATTTAAAATGTTTTTTCTTTTCCTTAAAAATTATTTTTATATGGTAGATATACAAATTGCCTCTTCTGAGAAAAAGAGGACTTAAACTCTATAGCGCCACCTGTTGGAAGTAGTGATCCTACACGTCACAATCAACTCTTTTACGAGTCGTGCAATATGACTTAGGATAAAAGCCAAATCAGTATCTCAATTCGCAGACACGGTGTTTTGGACTGTTGGCCCTCGTCAGTGCGAAGCATGAGAACTGATTTGGCTAGGTGAGAGGCTCTGGACTGGAGTCTAAGGGGTAACGTTTCTCCATATGGAGAGTGACATACCAGCTGGCTTGTCAAGGTAAGGAGGCTTATTCGCCGTGCAATGCTCCTCTGGGAAATTAAATATGCAAATTGCCTCTTCTGAGAAAAAGAGGAATTAAACTCTATAGCGCCACCTGTTGGAAGTAGTGATCCTACAAGTCACAATAAACCCTTTAACGAGTATGTTAAATATGTTAATTTCTTTTTCAATGGCGAAGGGCTGATATTGATTCTTACTGGCGGGTTTTTTTTTTCATTATAAAACTATGGATTATCTTCATGTCGGACAGGTGAGTGCTATGATTGTTTATTATTTTTCTTATTTTACAGGGGACATGGGCATCGGTAGATTAGGTGTAAAGGGGAGTATAACGATTTTTTTATTTCGAATAAAGGAGTCTGTCATCATTTTAATTAAAGGATTTTATTCTGGCTTGATTTTTTTTACTATCTAAATCTTCATTATCTCCCGTCTCGACTACTGCAACATCCTACACTATCACACCCCCCCCTTCAGTCCATCCTTAACTCTGCTGCCCGACTAATCTCTCTCCTCGCTACACTACTGCTTCCCCTCTTTGCAAATCCCTTCACTGGCTCCCAATTTCCCAGCGCATCCAGTTTAAACTACTAACACTGAACTACAAAGCCATCCATAACCTTTCTCCTCAGTATATTTCCAAACTAATCTCTCAGTTTCTTCCCTCATGTTATCACCGGTCCTCCCAAGACCACCTTCTCTCCTCCATGCTTATTCGCTCCTCACCTAATCGCCTCCAAGCCTTCTCCCGAATATCCCCCATCCTCTGGAAATCTGTGCCCGGTTATCCACATTTGGATCCTGCAAAAGAAACCTGAAAACCCACTTCTTCAAAGAAGCTTACAACCTGTAATGACCACACGGCCACCTCAACACCATCAGAGCTACTGCAACCCTCAACCTACTGTCTCCTTCCCCATAATCCTGTAGAATGTAAGCCCACAAGGGCAAAGTCCTCTTCCCTCTGTATCAGTCTGTTATTGTTAGTTTTGTTTACTGTAAGTGATATTTGTTTTTTTGATGTAACCCCATCTCCTGTACAGCACCATGGAATTAATGGTGCTATAAAAATAAATAATAGTAATGGGGGTCTTATGTTTATTTATTATAGCGACATTTATTCCATAGCGCTTTACATGTGAGGAGGGGTGTACATAATTAAAAAAACAAGTACAACAATCTTAATCAATACAAGTCACGACTGGTACAGGAGGAGAGGGGATCCTGCCCTGAGGGCTCCCAATCTACAAGAAATGGGTGAGGACACAAAAGGTGAGGGCAGAGCTGATCCTGTAGCGGTTTGGTGTATCGGTGGTTACTGCAGGTTGTAGGCTGGTGAGAAGAGGTCTTCAGGTTCCTTTTTAAGGTTTCCACAGTAGGTGAGACTGATATGTTGGGGTAGAGAGTTCCAGAGAAGGAGGGATGCGCGGGAGAAATCTTGTATGCGATTGTGGGAAGAGATAAGGAGGCCGAGAAGGAGATCTTGTGATGATCGGAGATTGCGTGCTGGTAGGTACCAGGAGACGAGGTCACAGATGTGTGGAGGAGACAGGTTGTGGATGGCTTTGTGTGCCATGGTTAGGGTTTAGTACTGGAGTCTATGGGGAATGGGGAGCCAGTGAAGGGATTGACAGAGGAGAAGCCGGGGGAATAGCAAGGGATAGGAGGATTAGTCTTATACACCTAACCTCTGGGAATAGTGTTAACAGCCATAAAACAGCTGACACCAAACCCAAAACCCATTACCCCACTTGAGGAGCAGTCAGTTAAAGCACCAGAACTGGTGCTTCTAGAAGATGCTAGTTTTCTGGGACAGCTGTGGGCTGCTCTTTTTAGGCCGGGGGCCGAAATCCATGGCCCCTTACCAGTTTGAGAATATCAATCCCCAGCTGTATGCTTTGGCTTGACAGGTTGTCAAAAATTGGGGGGAAACCCAAGCCATTTTTTTTTTAATTATTTTATTAATTAAAAACGGAGTAGGACCACACTACTCTTGATAACCAGTCATAATAAAGCTGACAGCTGAGGGATGCAGCCCGCAGCTGTTGGTTTTGCCTGCGATGGTTTTTTCTATTTATAGCACAGACTCCAACTGATTAATACTCCCATCAGCGGTGCCTGCTCTCGTCATCAGCGACAGCAGACGTACGCTTGTGAGAATACTACTCTGATCAGTTGCCTCCTGAGACAGTGGTAAACTTTTTAATGCCTGTAATAGCTGCTGGCTGACGCTGTCATCTGACACCATAGCTCTCGGAACAGCGGTAACTTACTGCCATTCCAAACCGCTGGTGTTTTGTGTGCTGCAACAATGATAACAGCATGGGAAAGAGAATGTTCAGGGTGCCGAACACAAACAGTAAGGCTGGGTTCACAGAGTTTCTGTGTGCAGCGTATGATCCGCATACGTTGTGCATACATTTCTTTAACATGTGTACGCATGTACATAGTTTTGCATGCATTCGCATACAGATGCGTATGCATGCATCGTTTCGGGGTGTGCGGTGGTTTTCAGCAAAGGCAACATGTTGCATTTTTTGAAAAGTCAAATATTGCGCAATCGTCCGCATGCGGACAATTGCATATGATTGCATCAAAAATGCATTACTGTCTATTGGAACGCATTGGTACGCAATGACATGTATGAATGCGTTCGATACGGATGCTTACTTAAGACTGCGCATGTAGCTAAAATGATGTCACCGCCTCCACCATGCGCATAAAACGCAAAAGCATGGCAAAACGCATTTAAACGCATGCAAATGCAGCGTTTTTGCTTGCATCATGGGCAAGATGATATGCAGGCGTAAGCATGCTTTTGCATGCATTTGCGCATGCAGATGATACGCTGCACACAGAAACGCTAATGTGAACTTAGCCTAACCAAGACTTCCTAGGGAAGTCCATGTTTGGGGTCCGTACATGGACACTAGTATGGACTCCAAACTTTACTGTTCAATTTCGCCCATCTCTTCCTGTGAAAAAAGGATTTGCAATATAAAAAAATGCGTAACGTTGCATACAATTTAGAAATTTTTCAAACTTTTCTGGCACGGCTGACAATAAATTGAACAGTGCATAACTGGCTCCATGGCACTCAATCTGAAAAATATTTTACAGATTGGGTGAGGCTGGCTTCACACACAAAAGTTTCACGGTAGGCGTATGAACCATGATTTCAGGACCAATCACGAGCTTCTTGAACAGAATTTAGCAACCTCATATGGGGAATATGGAAGAGTCGTTCTGAAAATAGCAAAAATAACAATTATGTGCCATATTTTGCGGATTATAAAATAGAACCAGACCATAAGAAACATCACAAATTATGGGGAGGAAAATAGTAAAAAAAAAGTTTTAAGAAAACGGTGGTGAATCTTTTACCGTAGTTTAGCGGGGGTGGGTAGGAAGGATAGCTGTGGTAGACCTATTGGTACTCCGATCCACCACAGTCACCCCTCAGTTGGCTTTATTTGTACTATAAGACGCCCCCCATGTTCCCTCCAAATGTTGAGGGAAAAAGTGTGTCTTATTACCCAAAAAACTATTAGATGCCACAACAATGGTACACACAGAGAACCTCTGTAATATGAAGCTACATGAACTGCGAGCACCGGACTTTGCTATATGCACAAGATCGAAAACTTTTTTTCAGCTTAATATAGTTGGCTATTACTAATCTACCATCCTCCTCCACATGGCTACGATACATTTTATGTTGCTCAGTGACAGGAATTTTACTTGTTATGACAGCTGTTTACAATGGTGAGGAACTGCAGGATAAGAGTTCTCTTTCCTATATAAACTGGTGACATCATGACGCTTAAATTATGTTTAAATGGTCATTTAAAATCTTTAACCATTATTTCAAGATTTTGCAGTCAATGAAGTATAGGCTGAATGTTTCAAAACTTGTATTCAATATACTTCTTATGACAAACAGTAAAATGATTACAGCAGGTAATAAGCAGACCTTGTGTAAAGGAATCTTCTCATACATTTAGTGAAGGAGCAACTTTTTAGCTCTGTTTTAACCCTTTCAGAACAGATACAGTAGAAAAAAAATCTGCCATGGTTTTTTTTTAACCTTTTTAAAAATTTTATGTTGTTCATAGTTCAGCACAATAGAAAAGTTAAAATCATTATGGAGTCAGTAGGATGCACAGTAATACTTAGTTTATATAGCTTTTACATACTTTGAATTATACCTTGGAGTAAACCATAGACATTGGACCTTATTAAATAGCCAACCCTGGTTATGACCTGAATCCGGAGCCTAGGAGAACTTTATTCACGAGGACTTTCTTCAGCAGTAAAGAAAGTCACAGTGGTGAAGGTGGTGTCAAACTTTATTTTAGATTTCACCACGTAGGCCGGTTTCACGCAGTCCATGTTCAGATTTAGATATACATAGTTGCCAGCATTTGTGGTACTTTAAACCAAGCCACCCACTCACCAGTAATGTTCCCAGATTCAGGAGTCCTGGGAAATTCTTGTCGATTGTTAAAGGGACTCTGTCACCTGAATTTGGCGGGACTGGTTTTGGGTCATATGGGCGGAGTTTTCGAGTGTTTGATTCACCCTTTCCTTACCCGCTGGCTGCATGCTGGCTGCAATATTGGATTGAAGTTCATTCTCTGTCCTCCGTAGTACACGCCTGCGCAAGGCAAGATTGCTTTTGCGCAGGCGTGTACTATGGAGGACAGAGAATGAACTTCAATCCAATATTGCAGCCAGCATGCAGCCAGCGGGTAAGGAAAGGGTGAATCAAACACTCGAAAACTCCGCCCATATGACCCAAAACCAGTCCCGCCAAATTCAGGTGACAGAGTCCCTTTAAATTGGAATGGAAGGAGGTAAAGCCGGAAAAGGAAAAACAGGTTAAAAATTCAGAATATAAGTCAAATATTAGAGTTATTACTCATCTACTCACACAGGAGAGCTAGTTCTGAAAAGTTATATGAAAGTATAGGTACCCTTTAATATAAAATATTGAAATACATAGATATAACAAGCTCTTTGAAAGTTATTAATCTTATGCTGCTACGAGTTTGGGAGTATTTCTGGACCCGACAGGTCTGATTTAAGAGAAAACTTAAATTCAAGCTGTTAACATAGTATAAGAGTATCTCCATCAATCACACTGTCATTATTTTTCTCTACTGATGTCATGAAGAGATCAATTCTATAGTAAATAAAAAGAAAATCTATACTTCTGATACAGGCTATGGAAAAGCATAAGCTGCGGACTGAAGGTTACAAAGGATAATTTGACTTCATCAGAAACCAATCCATCAAGTGAAAAACAAAAGTTTGGAACCGAAAAGGTGATAACGGTCTACATTTTTTAACTTTATAAAAGCATATTTTCAGGCCTGCAGTAATTAATAGTCGTATCTAAGGGTCAAAACTATTAGGATTTGGATTTTACCTGTTCTTGGGCTCTGGGCGTGGTTTGCCTGCGGTCAATCAAAGCAACCCCTATGTTGGTGATACTGTGGAAATAGCTGTTGTGTCTAAAAAGATTACAGTTTGGCAGAATACAAGGATGACAGCTTGTGTTAAGAAGCATATTGAAATATTTGTATAAACCACTTTGTAGTAGAACAAAATTGAATTTTCAGATGCTGCCTAATGCATTTGATTTATTTTAAAAAGGGACATTTAAGTAGTACTCAGTAATTAACTTTTTGTTTAAATTTCTAACAATGGGAAGATAGGATATTCTTATCCCTTGTAAGCAAATTTTAGGGAAGGAAAAGTTGATGAAAACAGTTCTTTAATCACAAAGTGATATACAGTGTCTCCAAGCTAAAGGGGAGAATGGACAGCTGGAGTCACACAACAGGTATAAAATATCCGTGTGTGACATAGGATAGATTAAGAGAAGGAGAGACCTATAGCAAATAATAGAATGTTACTTACCAGGGAGAAATGGATGATTCTACATCTGGGCAAGAAAAAAGAAAATTGCATCTACATAAATGGGATGAATATAACTAAACTAAGCAACAGCATGCGTGAAAAAGATTTGGGTATACTAATAGATCACAGACTGCACATGAGTTAACAGTTTGATGCAGCAGCAAAAAAAAAAAGGCAAACACAGTTCTAGGATAAAATTAAGAGAATCATAAAATCTAGATCACGTGAAGTAATTATTTGTTTATTTTTCCTCCTCTACTCCACCTTGGTCAGGCCTCACCGGGAAGTTAAGAGGAGACTTAATAGCTGTCCACAAATATCTGAAGGGATGTTACAGTGTAGAGGGAACATCCTTATTCTCAATTGCACATGGAAACACAAAAAGTAACGGAATGAAACTGAAAGGGAGAAGATACAGATTAGATATTAAAAAAATCTTTTTGACAGTGAGGGTGATCAATGAGCAGAACAGGCTGCCATGAGAGGTGGTAGAGAAATAACTCCTTTCTTGTAATTATGACTTTATGGAAATTACCATAACCTTTAGGAAATGCTACTTGTTCTAAAATTGTAATGTTTTGTTAATGGTTTAATATTTTTATACTATTCTTTTGAGTCAGGGCATAAAATAATTTATGTTTACATACTTTTATTGATGTGATTTCTTTGAGGACTTACCAATTGAAACTACATACAGATTTTGTTGCCGTGTAGCATTATACATTATAGGTTAATATTGCTGCTATCAATAGTAATATTTCTTGATGTTATTGCTCAGTATCCTTAGATATTGGTCATGATAATGGTATTTTTTCATAACTCTGTCAGACACATTGGTGACAATATAGGTTGTACCCTAACATTCTATGATTCTATGTCCCTAACATTCCATGATTCTATGTCAAAACTGCGGAAAAAGAAAGCAAGCAAAACATTTTTTTCTGCAGCTTTTTTCCTGCCAAGAGATCAAGTTTTGATTCCGGAAAAAAAAAACGCCAAAAAAGCCTAGTGTGAACATACCCTTATTTGTGTTCCCTCTCTGTCCCCTTCTCTTGCAATCCTATAGAAAGTAGAACAGCAATAAATAGGGGCATCAATTAAGCCATTTATGGAAGACCAGAGTGTTTGATAACTTTTTCAAACCAAAGGAAAAGTCTACAAACAATTTGCCAATTCTGCACACAAATGAACATCTATAAAGATAATTGTGGAGCTATTAAAACATTTAATGCAAATAAATAAAACATTACTAAATGTTTGGACCAAACAATGATCTGTTGAAAACTTTTAATGCCAATTATAATCTTACAACAACTTTCTGCTTACTTTATGAAACATCACAAAAGCATCCTACACTTTAGCTATGGAAAAAAAAACTGAATTTAATAGGCCGTTAATATCCTAAAGGCTTTTACAATAATTACACAGCTACAATGTGAACCAGAATTTATGAGGCTAATCACTGCCTAAAGTGCACATTTTATATGAGACTCTCTTAAGGCTGCAGCAAACTAACATAAGTATAAACTAGATAGTAGAAGTAGTCATCTAAACACAACACTCAAATTAACTTCTACAATATTTAATTTACATATACAAATTAAAATTACAAATGTAAAAATGCTAAAGGAATAAATGTAAAGTAATTGCATCTGTGGATGTTAACATACCCAAAGAAAAACTGAACAAAAATTACAGACAATGCCAGTACATGAGACACAGTACTGGTATAGATCACTTAAATCAAATTTAATAATAATACAAATGATAATTTGAATATTTATCCTAACACCTCTTACTGACAGACCTCAAGCTCTCGTTAGAAACAAAGAAAATAAATTTGCTTGTAGCATAAAATAAAGCAGACTTAAAGCAGGCAACACTAATGTCAAATGTAATTCATTTTAACGAATAACTTGTGCCTTCTGCGAAAAAGGGATTATCACTTATATACTGAATGATAACCCATCATCCCCTCCCCCCAGAAGCCATGTACAGGTAGTCTAATTGCAAGTGCATTGGCTGGTTACCAAGTGCTGTCCATTGGGGAGACCGAGGCCCGACTCTATTAAAGCGTCTTCATCAGGGAAAATGTTTCCCTGTACATGGCTAATGGGCACTGACCGCTTGTGGATATCAAATGGTGTCATTGATATGTCCCTCCTTTTGTTTGGACATCATTGTATAGCGGCTAGGGTCAACATAATTATCGCAGCTGGGTACCCGGCGATTTATTTGGTAGTGCATTGGGATCAGTCTTCGCAGGATGTAGGAGCGCTATATTATATCTGAATAAGGTACTTATTGATGCATTTGCTCTATTCCTGCACTAGAACTGTGGGTTATCAGCATTTATACTGCTTTATGGTATTTATTTGGGTCAGCTGGAAGCATATTGGATTCATGTTTAATATTTAGCCACTAGGGTGTGTGAATATTTCTCTCACACCTGATCAGATAATCCCATGTGCCCTATATATACTCACTATTTATCTCTTGTGTGCTACCATCTGTCCATCTATTATCTGTTTGGGGGGATGAGGGTGGTCTACCTAGCCATGTTGGCTTTTAAATGTTTTTAATTGTGTGCCTAGTTTTGCCTCTTTGTAGTGTTATGCTAAATAAAATTTATTATTGACGGTTGATCCCATTAGTGTGCATATCTTTTCTCTTGTTTGATTTTTTAGAAATATAATGCTATGTCAATAATTTGTATCCTATTTGGCATGGCGTTATAAAAAACCCTTCAATGTGCAGTTGTTAAAGAAAATCAACCAGCAGCAGATGGGGTGGAGAGTCAAAGGGCTGTGATTGACAGAACTGAAACCTTGTCCAGCTCAGAGCATAACAAAAGGCTGGCTGCCATGTGGAGACCATGCAGTATAAATTGCTTTGTTAAGTCAGCTATGATCCTATAAGTTGAACAAGGGCTTATCGTATGTCCTGTCTACACTGGTTATATTTCAGAGATCCTTGTCACAGGGCGAACACCCAGCTGGGTCTCAACTCATGCTAGCTGCCAGGGGCATGGAGATACCTAGAACAGCCAGAAGAAACCAAATCGCAAAGAGGTGTTTGGTCTCAAAGCATAGAAGGAGCCTGACTGGATCCCATGGCACCAGATTCGCCATCCTAGGATGGTCTAGAACAGAGTTATGATCTTTCATAGGTCTTGGACCTTACCACATAATATTGAGGTGAGGCGGGGTGGCCAAAAATGTACTAATTTTCCTGTGTAAACAATGGTGTCAAAAATAATTTTTGTGGAAGGAAGATACCTGATGATTTGGATTTTTGGAGTACAAGACAGAAGGAGGCTGACGAATGCTTTAGTGTACAGGGTTATACGTTCTGCTCAGACTCAACCAAATGCTGCAAGGTTGATTGGATGGGGCTTCACACAATAGATGGACAATGACCCAAAACATACTGTGCAATCAACCCAGGAGTTTTTAAGGCAAAGAAGTGAAATATTTTGCAACTGCCAAGTCAATCACCTGATCTGATCTCAACCTCATGTAACAGAATTTCACATGCTTAAGACAAAACATAAGGCAGAAAGACACACAGGCAACAACTGAAGTCAGCTGCAGTAGAGGCCTGGCAAAGCATCACAAAGAAGGAAACCCAGTGATTGATGAATTCCATAGCTTCAAGACTTTAGGCAGTCATTAACTGCATATGAATCTGATCAAAGAATTACAAATCAGCATTAATTTATGGTAAAGTTAATTTGGCCAATTACTTTTGAGCCACTGAAATGAGGATGCTTTTTAGAAAAATAGTTGCAATTTCTAAACATTTCAGAGGTTTTTTTTTCCAACACCTTTACTTAAACTTGACAATCTGCATTTCAACTGCATCTCAGTTATATCATTTTGAATAAAAAATAATAATGCAGAGCCAAAATAACAAAGATTTGATCACTGCCAAAGTATTTCTGGACCTAACTGTATTTCTTTGTTAACACACAGACACCTTGAGATTGGGGACAGGGAAGTGATATACAAATGGAACCATCAGACAATTTTTTTATTAAATAAACCCAAAAATAACATGTTCTCCTGCCAAGTTCTTCAATTACTTAAACCTACTGATGAGCAATTTTACTCTCGCTGCCTTACATCCAGACAGTTTTCCCAGGCAAACAATCTTCACTTCTGCGTCTTGCACTCTGTGTGAATCCTCTGCTTACAAGGCAAATCAACATAATGTGCAGCACTGCAACCTCATGACATTGTGAGACATAAGAACCTAAGCGTGTCTCCTTTTACAGTGGGCGGACAATTTCCACTACCTGTGGCCCATACATCTTCAGGCCTATTCTATTGATGCAATCTACATTTATCATTTGGGGCTCCACGAAGCATACTGGTTAATTAGCACACTGATGAAGGTCCAGTATCGACCGAAACATTTGTGATTACTGTATGTACAACAAACCCCCCATTTTGCATCACAACACTTTGAGTGTGCTAGTCACTTGTAATTTATAAGAACCAGACTCACCGAAGATGCCAGGTGAAAAAGTGAAGAATGATTACTGATGGACAAAAAGTGGGAGCCAGACTATGGCAGTGCAAATCAAATTGCTCATCTCTATTCTATCTATTTAATAACAAGTACTGTACATTCCTTCATGGATTGCAGAGCATCTAAGCAGTTCAATTCAGTGAGGGTCTCAGTGGGGGAGATTTGTAAATACTGTTTAAATATAATTGATAGATCATCCCCTTTTTAAATTACAGTGGGGAAAATAAGTATTTGATATTTGAGTATTTGTACATTTTCCCACCTACAAAGAATGGAGAGGTCTGTAATTTTCATCATAGGTTAACCAACTGTGAGAGACAGAATCTTAACAAATCCAAAAAAATCACAATGTGTGATTTTTTCATAATTTTGCATTCTATTGCATGGAATAATTATTTGATAACAGAGAAAAACAGAACTTAATATTTCGTACAGAAATATTTGTTTGCAATTACAGAGGGTAGACTATAGTTCTTGACCCAGTTTGCACACAGTAGCAGGGACTTTGGACCATTCCTCCATACAGATCTTCTCCAGATCTTTCAGGTTTCATGGCTGTTGCAACATTGAGTTTCAGTGTCCTACAAAGATTTTCTGTTGGGTTCAGGTCTGGAGACGGGCTAGGCCACTCCAGAACCTTGAGAGGCATCTGACGCAGCTACTCCTTAGTTGCCCTGGCTGTGTTACAGGTCATTGTCATAATGGAAGACACAGCCACGACCCATCTTCAATGCTCATACTGCGAGGAGGTTGTTGGGCAAAATCTTGCGATACATGACCCTATTCATTCTCCCTTCAATACGGTGTAGCCATGCTGTCTCCTTTGCATAAAAGCAACACCAAAGTATGAGGTTTCCTCCACTATGTTTCACAGTTGGGACAGTGTTCTTGGGGTTGAACTCATCCTTCTTCCTCCAAACACGATGTGTAGAGTTGATAACAAAAAGTTCCATTTTGGTCTCATCTGATCACATGATCTTCTGCAATGCCTCCTCTGGAGCAACCAGTCACTGGTGAACTTCCAACTGGCCTGGACATGTGCTGGTATGAGGAGGAAGAAATTGAGTGCCCTGTAGTATTGTAATCCATGACGGAGTAGTGTGCTACTAACAGTAATATTTGATACTGTGGTCCCAGCTCTATTCAGGTCATTGGTTTGGTCCTCCAGTGCATTTCTTGGCCGATTCCTGACCTCTCTCAGAATCATCTTTCCCCACGAGGCGAGATTTTGCATGGAGCCCAAGACTGACAGTCATCTTGGTTTTTTCCATTTTCTAATAATTGTATAAACAGTTGATGGCTTCACGCCAAGCTGCTTCCTATTGCCCTGTTGTAATCCTAGTCTTGTGCAGGTCAAAAGTTTTGTCCCTGGTGGTCTTAGACAGCTCTTTGGTCTTGGCCATGGTTTAGAGTTTGGAGTGTGATTGATGGTGTTAAAGACCTGCCGAATTTTTACAATTCGGACCACTGTCACTTTATGAGGTAATAACTCTGGAATGCTTGCATGGATCCTGGTGATTCTGACATTGTTTTCTCGTGACATTGTACTTCATGATAGTGGTAAAATTTCTTTGATATGACTTGCGTTTATTTGTGAGAAAAATGGAAATTTGGTGAAAATTTTGAAAATTTCGCAATTTTCCTACTCTGAATTTTAATGCTTTTAAATCACAGAGATGTGTCACACAAAATACTTAATAAGTAACATTTCCCACATGTCTACTTTACATCAGCACAATTTTGGAACCAAATTTTTTTTCTCTTAGGAAGTTATATGGGTTCAAATTTGACCAGCGATTTCTCATTTTTACAACATCATTTTTTTTTACGGACATCACATTTGAAGTCACTTTGAGGGGTCTATATGATAGAAACTACCCAAAAGTAACACCATTCTAAAAACTGCACCACTCATGGTGCTCAAAACCAAATTCAAGAAGTTTATTAACCCTTCAGGTGCTTCACAGGAATTTTTGGGATGTTTAAAAAGAAATGAACAATTAACTTTTTTTTTTTTACAAAAAATTTACTTCAGATCCAATTTGTTTTATTTTACCAAGTGTAACAAGAGAAATTGGACCCCAAAAGTTGTTGTACAATTTGTCCCGAGTACGCCGATACCCCATATGTGGGGGTAAACCACTGTTTGGGTGCATGGCAGAGATCAGAAGGGAAGGAATGCCATTTGACTTTTCAATGCAAAATTGGCTGGAATTAAGATAGGACGGCATGTCGCGTTAGGAGAGCCCCTGATGTGTCTAAACAGTGAAAAAACCCAGAAGTGACACCATTTTGGAAAGTAGACCCCCTAAGGAACTTATCTAGATGTTTAGTGATAACTTTGAACCCTCAAATGCTTCACAGAAGTGTATAATGTAAAGCCGTAAAAATAAAAAATAATTTTTTTCACAATAATGATCTTTTGGCACCCAATTTTTTTTCCAAGAGTAACAGGAGAAATTAGACCCCAAAAGTTGTTGTGCAATTTGTCCCACGTATGCCGATAGCTCATATGTGGGGGTAAACCGCTGTTTGGGCGCATGGCAGAGCTCGGAAGGGAAGGAGCTCAGTTTTGAAATGCAGACTTAGATGGAATGGTCTGCGGGCGTCAAGTTGCGTTTGCAGAGCCCCTGATGTACCAAAACAATAGAAACCCCCCACAAGTTACCCCATTTGGGAAGCTAGACCCCCCCAGGAACTTACTAGATGTGTTGTGAGAACTTTGAACCCCCAAATATTTCACTAAAGTTTATAACGCAGAGCCGTGAAAATAAAAAGTTTTTTGCCCACAAAAATTATTTTTTAGCCCCAAATTTTTATTTTCCAAGGGTAATTAGAGAAAAGTTGTCCAATTTGTCCTGAGTACGCTGATACCCCATATGTGGGGGTAAACCACTGTTTGGGCACACGGCAGAACTCGGAAGGGAATGAGCACCGTTTTACTTTTTCAATGCAGAATTGGCTGGAATTGAGATCGGACGCATTGCCGCATTTCGAGAGCCCCTGATGTGCCTAAATAGTGGAAACTCTTCAAGTCTAACTCCAACCCTAACCAGAACACATCCCTAACCCCCACCCTAACCACACCCCTAACCTCCGCTAACCTAATCCCAACTATAACCACATCCCCAACCCAAACACACCCCTAACCACATACCTAACTGACACATCCCAACACCATCCCTAACCAACACACCCCTAACCCTAATCCCAATCATAAACGCAATCCAAACCCTAACCCCATCTCTATCCCCAACTCTAACCCTAACTTTAGCCCCAACTCTAACAATAACTTTAGCCCCAATCCTAACGGAAAAATGGAAATACAATTTTTAAATTTTATTATTTTTTCCCTAAGTAAGGAGGTGATAAAGGGGGGTTTGATTCACTATTTAAAGTGGGGTTTTATAGCGGGATTTTGTTTGGCAGCTGTCACACACAAAGACGCTTTTTAATGCACACTCAAAAATGGCGGACGCAATGCACAAATAAGTCACATTGAACGTTTTTTGTGCATCGCGTCCGCCAAAACATGACGGATCCGTCGCACGACGGATGCGACGTGTGCCCATCTATCGCGATCCGTTGCTAATACAAGTCTATGGGCAAAAAACGCATCCTGCAGCACATTTGCAGGATCCGTTTTTTGCCCAAACAACTCCAGGAACATAGCGCCAGGTGTCAGCTGTGAGAATCAGCTGACACCCGGCAGCTTTTAGCCACGCTCCCCCAGTGAGCGCGGTTGATCGCGTATGATGATACTATCCAGTAAATGGTCAGACAGGCCCAAGTCACCTCGATGGGATAGTACGTCGGATGTCAAAAGTGGTTAAAGAAAAAAAAAAAACAGGTCTGTGAGAGCCAGAATTCTTACTGATTGGTAGGTGATCGAATATTTCATGAAATAAAATGCAATTACATTAAAATTATACAATGTGATTTTCTGTGGGTTTTTTCTTTAGATTTGGTCTCTCACAGTTGAAGTGTACCGACGATAAGCGTTCTATGTAAATGGGAAAACTTGCAACATCAGCAGTGTATGAAATACTTATTTTCCCCACTGTATGTCAGGAGAGAATAAAGTAAAGTAAGAGAATAAAGTGACTGGTGTGAAGTGTACATTTCCAGCACCGGACTAAGGTGTAAAGGAAGAAATAATGGTTTGTAAAGGAACTAAATAAAAATGTGAGTTTCTGCAGACATAGAGCTGTGATGTCAATAGTATATTCATGCAAGACTACGAATAGAAAACTGAAATGGCACAGATCTCTTGAAACGTTATGTTACTGCAGTACGGCACAACACAGCCGACACAACCTCATTTGTTCTTGCTTTCAAATTGGGTGATATCCCTGGACTGTTCTTAGTATCAGAGCAGCTATATTTTATCTACATATATTTATCCCCAGGACAAATTAGGGAGCAACACAAGTATCTTCGTAAATAAAAAATGAGAATATTTTAAGTTTATAAAGGATAAAGTATTCTGCAAAAACAAACTATTGCATTAGAAGAATAGTGGAGTCACTGTGCTTTGCAGCAGCTAAATTCATCTAACTCCCTATGAATGAGATATGCAGACTGAGGTTTTGAGGATGGAAATTGGTAGTTACGTTCAGGGTGAGGTTCAAAGTAATATATTAAAAGGAACTGTCCAGGTTTTAAAATAATCTACTTATTTTTTCCCAAAAAAAACGTGCCACCCCTTCTGTGTGGTATTATAGTTAAGTCATAATGACTTAAAGGGTACCGCGTTTGTAGGTCATTAATAAATCACTGTAATGTAGCATAACATGCTGCTATAAGCAAGTTTGAAATGCATGTGAAACAGATTTCATGTGTTATATGAGTTTAAAGAATGCACTGGGGGCTGACATCTTAGTTTTGCAGCAGTAGCAGGGCACTATCAGTGTCAGATTACGGCACCCCAGGGACATATGAGATAATAGACTGGCGCTGACCCTATCTCTAACATTGTAGCAGCATCAGCAGTGAGCTGGGCACGCCTCTGTGGGCTGCACAACTCACTGCTGTAGGTGTGACTAGCTGCCATTTTATTATAGCCCTGTGCTCTCTATCGCAGGACAGAAGAAGCCCTCACTGCTCCTCTGTACTCCAAGCAGGCACACATCCTCTGCTCCTCACATGCTGCCCTGTGTGCTTCTCCTGCTGTGTCTCTGCCTCCCCCTCACACACAGTCCCTGTGATCTCCGGTAAGCTGCACTCACAGCCTGCAGAGAGGAAGGTGACACCTGGAGAGAGAGAGAGAGCAGGGCAGCTGACAGGGATTAAGGTGGGGGAAGGGGGATGGCAAGAATGTTATTCACAAAAAATGCTGCTGAGTCCACTGTGTTCTGCTCCTCTGTAAACAAGCTGTGCCTCTGATGCAGTAACTGCTGGTGATAGCAGGTCACAGGGAAGTCACACACACAATGGTGCTGCCCTGTGATGCTGCTCTTCATTCTTAGGGTACCATTACACTATACGATTTACCAACGATCACGACCAGCGATACGACCTGGCCGTGATCGTTGGTAAGTCGTTGTGTGGTCGCTGGAGAGCTGTCACATAGACAGCTCTCCAGCGACCAACGATGCCGAGGTCCCCGGGTAACCAGGGTAAACATCGGGTTACTAAGCGCAGGGCCGCGCTTAGTAACCCGATGTTTACCCTGGTTACCAGCGTAAAAAAAAAAACAAACACTACATACTTACATTCCGGTGTCTGTCCCTTGCCGTCTGCTTCCCGCACTGACTGACTGCCGGCCGTAAAGTGAAAGCACAGCACAGCGGTGACGTCACCGCTGTGCTCTGCTTTCACTTTACGGCCGGCAGTCAGTCAGTGCGGGAAAGCAGACGGCAAGGGACCTGACGGACACCGGAATGTAAGTATGTAGAGTTTTTTTTTTTTTTACATTTACGATGGTAACCAGGATAAACATCCTGTTTACCCTGGTTACAAGCGAATGCATCGCTGGATCGGTGTCGCACACACCGATCCAGCGATGACAGCGGGAGATCCAGCGACGAAAGAAAGTTCCAAACGATCTGCTATGATGTACGATTCTCAGCAGGGTCCCTGATCGCTGCTGCGTGTCAGACACAGCGATATCGTATGGATATCGCTGGAACGTCACAGATCGTACCGTCGTAGCGACAAAAGTGCCACGGTGAGACGGTACCCTTACTGTTAGCAGCAAAATTGGGGCAGTAACTGCTGACATCACCATTTCCCTCCGCTTTTGGGTGGAGCTGCTAAATCTTACTATAGCTGCTTGAGGTCTAAAACGGAAAATGCTCCCCCTAGTTGTAAATATGTATATTTGTAGAAAAATATATAATATTTTTCATATAGAAATGTTTGCAAACAGTGCAAACATTGCATTAATACATTTTAATTACTATTTTAAGCTTAATTTCACAAAAAACAAAATAGAAGAAAACTGGTGGCACCTTCCCTTTAAATGAAAGAGCTGCAATAGACAAGACAAAACGGTATACAGGTGTTTTAATGGCTTTTAACCCCTTAACGACCAGAGGTATTTTGGGCTTTGCATTTTCATTTTTTGCTCCTTTTCTTCCCAGAGACATAACTTTCTTATTATTTGGTTAAAATGGCTAAAGGGCTTGTTTTTTTGCAGAACGAGTTATACTTTTGAATGACATCATTGATTTTACCATGTCGTGTAACAGAAAACGGGACAAAAGATTTCATGTGCGGTGAAATTGGTTTTTTGTTTGTTTTTTTTGATAGGTTCACTGATTCGGCGCCTGTGTCACATGACCATGGGTTACTGATGGGTTGGCATGACAGCCCGGGATCTGCAGGAGACCCCTGTGGTTGTCATTGCCGAACTACGAGCAGATGCTAAAGCAGATTAGCATCTTTGATACACAGATCAGGGCTGCAGGCCTGCTATGCGTAACACAAGCGATCAGAATGCAGCTTCTAGTCTCCTAAGGAGAAAATGTATTTATTTTTTTTTAACAAAACGTTCAAGTCACCCCGCTTTTGCCCCATTCGAAAGAAAACAATGAAAAAACACACACATTTGGTATCACTGAGTTGAGAAACGCCCGATCAATAAAAATCTAAAATGAAGAAATCAGATCAGTAAATGGTGTAACAAGAAAAAAATAAAACCGCCAGAAATACTTGTTTGTTTTTGTAGCTGCAACATTGCAATTAAATGCAATAACGGGTGATCTGGAGAATCATAATAGCAGGTCAGTTTTAGCATTTAATGAATAAAAAAAAAAAAAAAAAAATTCGGAATGACACTTTTTATTGCAATATCACCACACTTAGATTGTTTTTTCCAGTTTTCCAGTACATGATATGGGAAAAGCAATGGTGTTGTTCAAAAGTAAATCTTGTCCCGCAAAAATCAAGCACTCACAGGGCCATATTGATGGAAAAGTAACAAAATTATGGCTCTGGGAAGGAGGGGAGCAAAAAACGCAAAATCGAAAATACCTCTGGTCCTTAAGGAGTTAACTCTGAAACACTCCGGCATTTCAGATAAAAAACAAAGTTGAAAACCTGGTCAGGGCTAGTTGACTAGGCACATAAATATGCCCCTGCCGGCTTCTCCACGCCCGCTCAGGTAGACTGAAAGGTCTGCCCCAATACACACATAACTAAGACGTTTATTAATCTCTTTCCAGACATGCCAGAAATGTCAGCTTGTAAGTGAGCAAGAGAACAGTGTGTACTGGACAACGCAAGTGAAACGAGCCAGAAAACACAGACCCTATATATAACATCGCGCCTTGCCCCCACCATGGCATTATAAGTACAGCACAAGTATTACTCAGCTGGCAGCACATGAAAAGGAAGGACTTCCCAGTTAGTCACAGCGTGAACAATCACTATATTATGGGTGAAGTTCTAAAGGAAATAATACTATAAGCAAGCAAGACGCTATCGTGAGAAAAATTCATAGATACCAGAGAAAATCTGCCAAACTTGCCCCAAATATGAAATATTTTGTCTTGAAGACATATTTCCAATAAGCGGATTATTCCTTTCAACAAGAACATATTATGAACATAGTTTTGATGCAAAATTAAAGTACAATAAGAAACTATGAAAATCAGTACTTCATATTCAGGTCACTACACAGACGATTAACACCGCTCCATGGACCTCAATTACAGCTGATCCCTCATGTATATTAACACATTCACTGCCAAGGTAGTTTGGATATCTTCACTACATGGTGGGAAGCAAGGAAAAATCCTATACGTGTGACACGCTTGTCATTATGTCTACTTTAATGACAACTGGACACTATAGCAGAATTAATAAAAATACTTTGTGAGTATTCCTCCCGTTATTACAGAATCTTACCTGTGAAGACACTTTTCTACTAAAAGCCAACATAGTCCTTGAATAATTACTTCAGTCACTAATTTACCCAGTCGGTATAGAAGTAGTTAAGGTATCCATTACTTTGGACCAGTTCCCATCTTCTACCTTCTAAACTAACATTTGAGGTCATAACATAATTCTAAGCAATGCAAAAAGACACAGGTAAGGAAGGCACAAGAGCGGCTGAATATCAGACGTTTTGATTAACCATGCTGGATCCAATTCAAGACGTGGGTAGGCACGCTGTTAATAGCAGCAGTTAATGGGTGGTGCTCAGCCATACACAAAAGTATACTTAACAATCCACTGGCATAGAGAAACGAAAAAGGCGGCACTCACCCCGATATTGCTAGATGATGATGTTCTTTATTCAAATCATAAATACGTGAACACAAGGCAGAGAGCCGGCTGGTAACAGATCAGGTGCGGGAAGGAGGTGAAGGACGACGGCCGTTTCGCGATTACTCGCTTCTACGGGTCCATGTGTGGGAGTCTAAAGCGTCATTTCCTTTATAGGAGCCAAGACGACTGAACGTGCACAGGTGAATATTAAAACCAATTAAAACAACAACTCCACAAACAATGATAAGTACACCACATATACAAATATCTATTATTACATTTTAAGTCAGACTTTTATAAGAATATGGACATGTCCAATTTATCATTTAGACCGGTAGGACCCTGCGCATTTGTTTCTATTATCCAGCGGGCTTCCCGTTGTAACAGGCATTTATTACGATCGCCCCCATTAAGTGGCATGTTCACTATTTCCAGTCCTGCAAATCGCAGGACATTTGGATCGCTATTGTGTACCTCTTTTACATGTTGTATAAAACGGGGACAGCCTTTTCCAGATGTTATGGAATTAAAATGTTCTCTGAACCTATGAAACATAGGCCGTATAGTTTTACCTATATAATAGAAATGGCAAGGACAAGTGATAATATACACTACATATTGCGATCTACAAGTAATAAAATTTCGGACCACATGATAAACCGGACCTATGCGGATTGTTTTATCCAGTAATCTTAAATGGCAGAATTTGCAATTGCCACACTTATAGTTCTCACTGGGTTGAGATTTTTTTTAACCAGGTGCTATTGTCATTAACCGATAAACGGTATTTTACTATCAAATCACCTAAATTTTTCGCGCGTTTGGTGGTCGGGATCAAGCCATCTTCAGTTTCCTTGAGCTTATCCCATGATGCAGAGGCCGAGCTGGCTCTACTATTAGCCTGGAAGGGTGGTCAATTCGAACAATTGGCGCAACCATGCTGCTGACCCAAATTGTCAATCGACAGTGGTGTACTGCTCCCCAACAAACATGAAGCCTGGAAGCAGAAGATTGTTGTACTACTGAAAAGTGAACATTAGAACAACCCTTTTATCAAAATTAGTCCTGCTCCATCATTGGGAAATATTAATTTTGGTGTTTATAGATGCCAACAAAAGTGAATGTTTTTGATCGTAGTAATGAAACTTGGTTACAATATTTGGATGAAAGATGTAACATTTCCACATTATAAAGAGTACAAATAGGAAATAGATGGTGCTACATAGAAACACGAAAAAAAATAAACCAAGTATGCAGAGAGGGGGCAGTAAAAATGTGTCCAAAATCATCAGGCTGGAGCAAAAATTATATCAATCAGCTTCACCAAAGGAATTAAATTATTACTTCCACGTTGACAAGATGCTAATACTCCTATAACTATGGTATATCATAGTGTCACAAAAATGCAGAAAAAATGTACAAAAGCTAAATTACAACACAAAAGGGAAAGATAATATATTCACTAAGCAATGGAACACTTCATCATTAATTCACAAAAGAAAAAAAAAAAACTAACTTCAAATACATCGAGACGGTAATTTACCAGATTTGTGCAAAGAAAATATACTATGCAGGAATCAAGCACAATATGAAAAGATAAACATTGAGATAATAAGAACCAAGATGTCACAATTTAAAAGAACATATAAAACAAGCCAAACAAAAAGCCAAATTGATGGGGTCTTTGTCAGAATATGACGTGTAAGGGTGAGGGCACATATAGTCGTCAATCAAAGATTACTAACCTTTCTGACCTTCAGATATGAAAGGTAAACAAGTTGTAAAAACGGTTGTGCGTTTTACCGTTAAGTCGCTATCTTCCTACTGTGCCTGGAGAAGTGAGCAATGCAAATGTAGCTCCAAAGCTCATGTTATACCAGCTCCGCGGATTGTTTTGGCTGATTTTTTTTTATGTAACTTTTTTTTTTTTTAGTATTATAGACATAATGGCTTCACTGAAAGCATTTCTCTACTAAATACAATAATTGAAGAACCCTTAACGCTTATATTAATAGCCAAATCTACATCTTTAGGAGAAGAAATGATTAAAATGCTTTCAATTAGTAGTTGCTGCTTAAGGTTATCTCTCTCGCTTGCGAAGTAACAAATGTTTCTAATAAATGGCTGATGCTACAACACCAAACAGGATTTGATTTATAAATGTAAAGGGGATGTCTACCAAGTCGTGTGTTTAAAATTGCAAAGCACTTAGAAAATGCATGGCTGCTTATTTTTTCTTTCTCATTTAACCCCTTCATGACCCAGCCTATTTTGACCTTAAAGACCTTGCCGTTTTTTGCAATTCTGACCAGTGTCCCTTTATGAGGTAATAACTCTGGAACGCTTCAACGGATCCTAGCGGTTCTGAGACTGTTTTTTCGTGACATATTGGGCTTCATGTTAGTGGTAAATTTAGGTCAATAAATTCTGCATTTATTTGTGATAAAAACGGAAATTTGGCGAAAATTTTGAAAATTTCGCAATTTTCACATTTTGAATTTTTATTCTGTTAAACCAGAGAGATATGTGACACAAAATAGTTAATAAATAACATTTCCCACATGTTTACTTTACATCAGCACAATTTTGGAAACAAAATTTTTTTTTGTTAGGAAGTTATAAGGGTTAAAATTCGACCAGCGATTTCTCATTTTTACAACGAAATTTACAAAACCATTTTTTTTAGGGACCACCTCACATTTGAAGTCAGTTTGAGGGGTCTATATGGCTGAAAATACCCAAAAGTGACACCATTCTAAAAACTGCACCCCTCAAGGTACTCAAAACGACATTCAAGAAGTTTATTAACCCTTCAGGTGCTTCACAGCAGCAGAAGCAACATGGAAGGAAAAAATGAACATTTAACTTTTTAGTCACAAAAATTATATTTTAGCAACAATGTTTTTATTTTCCCAATGGTAAAAGGAGAAACTGAACCACGAAAGTTGTTGTCCAATTTGTCCTGAGTATGCTGATACTTCATATGTGGGGGTAAACCACTGTTTGGGCACACGGCAGGGCTTGGAAGGGAAGGAGCGCCATTTGACTTTTTGAATCAAAAATTGGCTCCACTCTTTAGCGGACACCATGTCACGTTTGGAGAGCCCCCGTGTGCCTAAAAATTGGAGCTCCCCCACAAGTGACCCCATTTTGGAAACTAGACCCCCAAAGGAACTAATCTAGATGTGTGGTGAGGACTTTGAACCCCCAAGTGCTTCACAGAAGTTTATAACGCAGAGCCATGAAAAAAAATATATATATTTTCTCAAAAATGATCTTTTAGCCTGCAATTTTTTATTTTCCCAAGGGTAACAGGAGAAATTTGACCCCAAAAGTTGTTGTCCAGTTTCTCCTGAGTTCGCTGATACCCCATGTGTGGGGGTAAACCACTGTTTGGGCACACGTCGGGGCTCAGAAGGGAAGTAGTGACGTTTTGAAATGCAGACTTTGATGGAATGCTCTGTGGGCATCACGTTGCGTTTGCAGAGCCCCTGATGTGGCTTAACAGTAGAAACCCCCCACAAGTGACCCCATTTTGGAAACTAGACCCCGAAAGGAACTTATCTAGATGTGTGGTGAGCACTTTGAACCCCCAAGTGCTTCATAGAAGTTTATAATGCAGAGCCGTGAAAATAATAAATACGTTTTCTTTCCTCAAAAATAATTATTTAGCCCAGATTTTTTTAATTTTCCCAAGGGTAACAGGAGAAATTTGACCCCAATATTTGTTGTCCAGTTTCTCCTGAGTACGGTGATACCCCATGTGTGGGGGTAAACCACTGTTTGGGCACACGTCGGGGCTCAGAAGGGAAGTAGTGACGTTTTGAAATGCAGACTTTGATGGAATGCTCTGCGGGCGTCACGTTGCGTTTGCAGAGCCCCTGATGTGCCTAAACAGTAGAAACCCCCCACAAGTGACCCCGTTTTAGAAACTAGACCCCCCAAGGAGCTTATCTAGATATGTGGTGAGCACTTTGAACCCCCAAGTGCTTCACAGACGTTTACAACGCAGAGCCGTGAAAATAAAAAATCATTTTTCTTTCCTCAAAAATTTTGTTTTAGCAAGCATTTTTTTAGATTCACAAGGGTAACAGGAGAAATTGGACCCCAGTAATTGTTGCGCAGTTTATCCTGAGTATGCTGGTACCCCATATGTGGGGGTAAACCACTGTTTGGGCACACGTCGGGGCTCGGAAGTGAGGGAGCACCATTTGACTTTTTGAATACGAGATTGGCTGGAATCAATGGTGGCGCCATGTTGCGTTTGGAGACCCCTGATGTGCCTAAACAGTGGTAACCCCTCAATTCTACCTCCAACACTAACCCTCCCACACCCCTAACCCTAATCCCAACTGTAGCCATAACCCTAATCACAACCCTAACCACAACCCTAATTCCAACCCTAACCCTAAGGCTATGTGCCCACGTTGCGGATTCGTGTGAGATATTTCCGCACCATTTTTGAAAAATCCGCGGGTAAAAGGCACTGCGTTTTACCTGCGGATTTTCCGCGGATTTCCAGTGTTTTTTGTGCGGATTTCACCTGCGGATTCCTATTGAGGAACAGGTGTAAAACGCTGCGGAATCCGCACAAAGAATTGACATGCTGCGGAAAATACAACGCAGCGTTTCCGCGCGGTATTTTCCGCACCATGGGCACAGCGGATTTGGTTTTTCATATGTTTACATGGTACTGTAAACCTGATGGAACACTGCTGCGAATCCGCAGCGGCCAATCCGCAGCCAAATCCGCACCGTGTGCACATGGCCTAATTCTAAAGGTATGTGCACACGCTGCGGAAAAGCAGCAGTTTCCCATGAGCTTACAGTTCAATGTAAACCTACGGGAAACAAAAATCGCTGCACACATGCTGCGGAAAAACTGCACGGAAACGCAGCGGTTTACATTCCGCAGCATGTCACTTCTTTGTGCGGATTCCGCAGCGGTTTTACAACTGCTCCAATAGAAAATCGCAATTGTAAAACCGCAGTGAAATGTGCAGAAAAAAACGCGGTAAATCCGCCATAAATCCGCAGCGCTTTAGCACTGCGGATTTATCAAATCCGCAGCGGAAAAATCCGCAGAGGACCAGAGTACGTGTGCACATACCGAAACCCTAACCCTAACCCTACCCCTAACCCTAGCCCTACCCCTAACCCTATTCTAACATTAGTGGAAAAAAAAAATTTCTTTATTTTTTTATTGTCCCTACCTATGGGGGTGACAAAGGGGGGGGGGTCATTTATTATTTTTTTTATTTTGATCACTGAGATATAATCTATCTCAGTGATCAAAATGCACTTTGGAACGAATCTGCCGGCCGGCAGATTCGGCGGGCGCACTGCGTATGCGCCCGCCATTTTGGAAGATGGCGGCGCCCAGGGAGAAGACGGACGGGACCCCGGCAGGATCGGTACGTATGATGGGGTGGGGGGGGACCACGGGGGGGAATCGGAGCACGGGGGGGAGAATCGGAGCACGGCAGGCGTGGAACGGAGCACGGGGGGGCTGGAACAGAGCACGGGGGGGCTGGAACAGAGCACGGGGGGCTGGAACGGAGCACGAGGGGGTGGAACGGAGCACGGGGGGGTGGATCGGAGTGCAGGGGGGGTGATTGGAGCACGGGGGGTGATTGGAGCACAGGGGGAGCGGACAAGAGCACGGGGGGGAGCGGAGCACAGGACGGAGGGGAGCCGGAGCAGTGTACCGGCCAGATCGGGGGGCTGGGGGGGCGATCGGTGGGGTGGGGTGGGGGCACACTAGTATTTCCAGCCATGGCCGATGATATTGCAGCATCGGCCATGGCTGGATTGTAATATTTCACCCGTTATAATGGGTGAAATATTACAAATCGCTCTGATTGGCAGAGCCAATCAGAGCGATCGTAGCCATGAGGGGGTGAAGCCACCCCCCCTGGGCTAAACTACCACTCCCCCTGTCCCTGCAGATCGGGTGAAATGGGAGTTAACCCTTTCACCGGATCTGCAGGGACGCGATCTTTCCATGACGCCACATAGGCGTCATGGGTCGGATTGGCACCGACTTTCATGACGCCTACGTGGCGTCATGGGTCGGGAAGGGGTTAAAATACCTCCATTCTGAAGACTGGGGGAATTCTTCATTTCATAGTGCAGAGCTTGTTGCCTATACTAACAGATGTCTCAGAGTGGCCAGGTTCCTAGGTAAGGAGTTGGAACAGGTGGCAGACTATGCATTAGGCCTGCCTAAGGAGCAGGCCGGATTGCTGGATCAACCTCCTATACTGCCAACAGCCAGGGAGATCGCTCAGATCACCAGCACACCCATGGCAGTGGTAGGAACTGTCAGAAGAGAAGCTGAGACAACCATTTGCTGCCAAGAGGACGATAATGTACGCTGCTTCGCTCTAAATTAGACAATGGCCAACCATCAACATTGTATTAATTTACAAAGACCAAATAGTCAGTGATGAACAACATCTTAAGACCTTTATACATGTTTCTTTCTTCGATAAAGAAGTTCCCTGAATTTACATATTATCTAATACTCTCATAGGCACAGATGATGTTAAAGGGACACTGTCACCTGAATTTGGAGGGAACAATCTTCAGCCATGGAGGCGGGGTTTTGGGGTGTTTGATTCACCCTTTCCTTACCCGCTGGCTGCATGCTGGTTGCAATATTGGATTGAACTTCATTCTCTGTCCTCCGTAGTACATGCCTGCACAAGGCAATCCAAATTTGCCCTTTAAGCAGGGCACTGCAGACACACAGACATTAGCATACAGTATTGTGAAAGAAGCTTATACATTAATGTAAACCTGACAGCTGATACATGCTGCCCACTCCACATATCAGACACAAGATCTCAGCCATATAAGATTATCTGACTGATCCGGGGCAGCGGAGGAGAGAGAAGATGCCAGGGACCCACCAGGAGGCTTCTAAAGTATGCTTCTCTCTGAAACACTGCAATGTTTCAGAGTCAGACATACCTGCCTGAGATCATGCAGCCATTGTCTGATACATGCTGCCCATGTAATGGACACCATATATACGCTGGCAGGTTCCCCTTAAAGTGGTTGTCCAATTTCAAAAAACATTTGCTCATGGGTTATTTCTTGCAAAAAAAACAAACAAACCTTGTTTTAACCACTGTCCCAGTCTGTATTTGACCATAGCATTTGTGTCATGCCAACTGTGCTGCAGCCAATCACTGAGCACAATTATCCATCTACATAGACAGAGATACTGAGCTCAGTGATGGGCTGCAGTGCTGTCAATGTAACCTCACTGCTTGAGAGCCCGAAGTTAAAGTGCTGGACTTTGGGAAAGTGAGAAAAGCTCATCTGTTTTGTTGTCGATGGAAAAAGTTTTGACCAGTGGGGGTCCAGGTCTCAAGACTAGCACCAGCTCCCACCAATCGTCTATGAATCAAAACTGCAGCCTTCTGAATGCTAGAAAGATGAATCAATGAGATAGCCTGAATGGAAGCAGATTTTCAAATATTAGGGCATAATAAATAGAATGGAGTCACATTTATATAAAAATTAAATAGGAATGCGATAACAAATTATTTGTGATTTAGTTGTGTATCGGTGACATTGATGAGGTATGCGCCTATATGGATGATAGCAGCACATATACAGGGGCTACATCTTATACATGACTGCAGTTGGAAGAATTTCAATTAATAGAAGCATAGAGTGGCATTTAAAAATATATTTAATTGTTAACACAGGTCACCATATTTCATACTAGACATATGATTATGTTTCCTAGTCTTCAGTTTACAATTTGACACCTCTATTTATGGGCAGTTATAATTTCCAATGATTATAGAACGACTAGCCTCATTTAGAACCAAAAGCTGAAAAGTAAAAAGTTCCAAGGGAAAAAAGAGGTAAAAGAAAATTAGGGAAATTAATTCCATTATTAGGAGATTTGTTCCCTTGAAATTAACTCTCTAATTGACCTGCTGGTGTACAGGTGATGTGCGGCACTTAAGGAACCAGATGCGCTGTCATAATTACTTGTAGGAGGAAAAACACTGGGAATTGCATCTGTGTTACATTAATGATGAGGCACTAAATTTACTAATCTGGATTCAGGAACACATTCACATGTTCTCCTCTTTATTCACTCCTCAAAATTGAAATTCTAACACCAAGAAGGAGAAGTTCTGTAATTATGGAAATCACAAGATCGATTGACATGTAAATGATTTGCAAGTGATGGAACAACAGGAAAAAAAAATTCAAACCATATTTTCAATATCAAGTATGAGCAACAGGCGCAGAAATACACGCACTTACGCCTTGACACGCTATAAATATGGCTATTTGTAGTTGTCGGAGGAATGCTCTTCCACACTGAATGCAATTGGACTCACAATCATCAAGTTCCGCTGTTGGCAGCCCTCTTTACAATAGCTCATCAATCATGTCCCAGATGTGCTCGATGGTAGACAAGTCAGGAGATGCTGCAGGTCAAGTGAACAAATTTAGGCCACGCAAGTAAGTCGCAGTAGCATGAGCAACATACGGCTTGCCGATCTAGTGTTAAAAAAAGGTTCCAGAAAACCTTTGGAGAATTGGCAGTACCACTAAATCCAAGACCAGAAAAATGTAAAGGTGAGCAGTTCGTGTACTTTGAAAAAAGACTAGAGGGGTTCAGTTACAGTACATTATGCCATCCTAAACCGTAATTCTCCAACAAAAGCTCTTCATGGTGTTGCCCAAACTCTCTCCAAAAACATATACGGCTATCACAACATCCAAGACCCATTGCTTTAGAGGAGAGACCTCCATTTCAGCCTATATTGTTGTCTAGCTATGCACCATAATAGCCTTTGGGAGCAGTGGTATGAAGTCAATAACATATTTTCATAAATAAATGTCATAAGGTCAGTCTCCCAGAATTACAGGTGTGGGGTGGACCTGGACCTCTAGTCTTGAAGCCCCAGCACACCAACAACGAAATGTTATATTGATTTAGCCCTGAAACCAGTAGTTCAGAGTTTACAGTGTACCAGGAGATGTTTTTCAACCCAGCCTCGACATGAAGCATGTACCATGGTCTGCGGCACCTCATACTTGTCTCAATTACAAAGGGAACTGATAACATTTGATCTTGATGATTTACAAGCCCAAGTGCATTCAGTATGGCAGAAGATTACTCAGACAATTAAAACACTCATTTATAGCATGCCAAGGTGTGGAAGTGCATGTGTTTCTGCACATCTCACTCATACTCTACCAAAACTAAATAAAATGCTACATTTTGACAATGTTTTTTCCATTTTCTCATCACTTGTATATCAGTGACTTGTCTAACGATCATGTGACTTCTGTAATTACACTAGCCCAAACAAGTCTCTTCTGCTTGTTGCCTGTCCTTAGCAGTGGTTTCCTAGCAGCTATTTTACCATGAAGGCCTGCTGCACAAAGTCTCCTCTTAACAGTTGTTGTAGAGATGTGTCTGCTGCTAGAACTCTGTGTGGCATTGACTTGGTCTCTAATATGAGCTGCTGTTAACCTGCTATCTCTGAGGCTGGTGACTCGGATAAACTTATCCTCAGAAGTAGAGGTGACTCTTGGTCTTCCTTTCCTGGGGTGGTCCTCATGTGAGCCAGTTTCTTTGTAGCGCTTGATGGTTTGGGGCACTGCACTTGGGGACACTTTCAAAGCTTTCCCAATTTTTCGGACTGACTGACCTTCATTTCTTAAAGTAATGATGGACACTCGTTTTTCTTTACTAAGCTGCTTTTTTCTTGCCATAATGCAAATTCTAACAGTCTATTCAGTAGGGCTATCAGCTGTGTATCCACCAGACTTCTGCACAACACAAGTGATGATCCCAACCCAATTTATAAGGCAAGAAATCCCACTTATTAAACCTGACAGGGCACACCTGAAGTAAAAAACATTCCCGGTGACTACCTCTTGAAGCTCATCAAGAGAATGCCAAGAATGTGCAAACCAGTCATCCAAGTAAAAGGTGGCTACTTTGAAGAACCTAGAATAGAAGACATAATTTCAGTTGTTTCACACTTTTTTGTTAAGTATATAATTCCACATGTGTTAATTCATAGTTTTGATGCCTTCAGTGTGAATGTACAATTTTCATGGTCATGAAAATACAGAAAAATCTTTAAATGAGAAGGTGTGTCCAAACTTTTGGTCTGTACTGCATAATATATCTAATATATAAAGCTGAATGTGTGTGTGTATGTGTTTATGTCCGGGATTGTCATCTGTACCGCCGCAGCGACAGGCACAAAATTTTTAACAGTCACACGTCTGGACCCCGAGAGTGTCACAGGCTATGTTGTGAGGCAAAATTTTAACCCCACGCATTCCAATTCACCAAACAATTTTGCCCCTATCTACATAATGGGGAAAAAGTGAAAGGAAAAGTGTTGGCGGCAAATTGACAACCAGGAGGAGATGGCATACAGGTATATACAGTTATATGAAAAAGTTTGGGCACCCCTATTAATCTTAAGCTTAATGTTTTCTAAAAATTGTTTTTTTTTTGCAACAGCTATTTCAGTTTCATATATCTAATAACTGTTGGACACAGTAATGTTTCTGCCTTGAAATGAGGTTTATTGTACTAACAGAAAATGTGCAATCTGCATTCAAACAAAATTTGACAGGTGCATAAGTATGGGCACCCCACCAGAAAAGTGACATTAATATTTAGTAGATCCTCCTTTTGCAAAAATAACAGCCTCTAGTAGCTTCCTGTAGCTTTTAATGAGTTCCTGGATCCTGGACGAAGGTATTTTTGACCATTCCTCTTTACAAAACAATTCCAGTTCAGTTAAGTTTTATGGTTGCCGAGCATGGACAGCACTCTTCAAATGATCCCACAGATGTTCAATGATATTCAGGTCTGGGGACTGGGATGGCCATTTCTCAACAGTGTAATTGTTCCTCTGCATGAATGCCTGAGTAGATTTGGAGCGGTGTTTTGGATCATTGTCTTGCTGAAAGATCCATCCCTTGCGTAACTTCAACTGTCACTGATTCAAGAACATTGTTGTCAAGAATCTCCTGATACTGAGAGGAATCTATGCGTCCCTCAACTTTAACAAGATTCCCGGTGCCGGCATTGGCCACACAGCCCCAAAGCGTGATGGAACCTACACCAAATTTTACTGTGGGTAGCAAGTGTTTTTCTTGGAATGCTGTGTTTTTTGGCCACCATGCATAACGCCTTTTTGTATGACCAAACAACTCAATCTTGGTTTCATCAGTCCACAGGACCTTCTTCCAAAAAGTAATTGGCTTCTCCAAATAAGCTTTTGCATACCTCAGCCGACTCTGTTTGTGGCGTGCCTGTAGAAACGGCTTCTTTCGCATCACTCTCCCATACAGCTTCTCCTTGTGCAAAGTGCGTTGTATAGTTGACCGATGCACAGTGACACCATCTGCAGCAAGTTGATGCTGCAGCTCTCTGGAGGTGGTTTGAGGATTGTCCTTGACTGATCTCACCATTCTTCTTTGCCTTTCTGATGTTTTTCTTTGCCTGACACTTCTAGCCTTAACAAGAACTGTACCTGTGTTCTTCCATTTCCTTACTATGTTCCTCACAGTGGAAATTGACAGGATAAATATCTGAGACAGCTTTTTGTATCCTTCCCCTGAACAACTATGTTGAATAATCTTTGTTTTCAGATCATTAGACAGTTGTTTTGAGGAGCCCATGATGCCACTCTTCAGAGGAGATTCAAACAGGAGAAAAACTTGCAAGTGGCCACTTTAAGTAGCTTTTCTCATGATTGCATACACCTGGCTATGAAGTTCAAAGCTCAATGAGGTTAGAAAACCAAAAAAGTGCTTTAGTAAGTCAGTAAAAAGTAGGTAGGAGTATTTAAAACAAGAAAATGATAAGGGTGCCCATACTTATGCACCTGTAAAATTTTGTTTGAATGCAGATTGCACATTTTCTGTTAGTACAATAAACCTCATTTCAAGGCAGAAACATTATGGTGTCCAACAGTTATTAGATATATGAAACTGAAATAGCTGTTGCAAAAAAAAACAATTTTTAGAAAACATTAAGCTTAAGATTAATAGGGGCGCCCAAACTTTTTCATATAACTGTATATACACATACACACACACACAGGGTGGTCCAAAAGTAGGTGGACAGAAAATACATTTATTTTGATTATTTATTTTGAATTTTATTCTGTTAAACCAGAGAGTTATGTGACACAAATAGTTAATAAGTAACATTTCCCACATGTCTACTTTAGATCAGCACAATTTTGGAAACATTTATTTTTTGTTAGGAAGTTAGAAGGGTTAAAAGTTGACCAGTGATTTCTCATTTTCACAACAAAATTTACAAAACCATTTTTTTTAGGGACCACCTCATATTTTGGGGGTTCTATATGGCTGAAAATACCCAAAAGTGAGACCATTCTACAAACTGCACCCCTTTAGCTGCTCAAAACAACGCTCAATAAGTTTATTAACCCTTCAGGTGTTTCACAGCAGCAGAAGCAACATGGAAGAAACATTTTTATTTACTTTCCCAAGAGTAAAAGGACAAAGTGGACTGCAAAAGTTGTTGTCCAGTTTGTCCTGAGTACTCCGATACCCCATATGTGGGGTTAAACCACTGTTTGGGCGCACATTGGAGCTCAGAAGAGTAGTGAGGTTTTGGAACGCAGAATGGTCTGCGGGCGTCATGTTGCATTTGGTAAGCCCCTGATGTGCCTAAACAGCAGAAACCCCCACAAGTAACGCCATTTTGGAAATTAGACCCCCCAAGAAACTTATCTAGATGTGTGGTGAGAACTTTGAACCCCAAAAACCATGTTTGATAAATCTCCCCCTTCATAACCATATTACACATACTATCCACCTACTTTTGGACTACCCTGTATATATTATATATAAATGATCACAAGAACAAAAGCAAAAATCCCAGAACCATATGGGGGGAAGTAGTGAATGACCTGCATAGAGCTGGAACCACTGTAACACAGGCTACCATCAGTATCACAGTATGCCGCCAGGGACTCAGATCCTGCAGTGCCAGATGTGTCCCCCTGCTTAAGCCAGTACACATCCGGGCCCGTCTGAAGTTTGCTAGAGAGCATTTGGATTATCCAGAAGAGTATTGGGAGAATGTCATATGATCTGATGAAACCAAAGTAGAACTGCTTGGTAGAAACAAAACTCATCGTGTTTGGAGGAGACAAAAAGCTGAGTAGCATTCAAAGAACACCATACCTACGGTGAAGCATGGGGGTGGCAACATCATGTTTCTCTGCAAAGGGACCTGGGCGACTAATCTGTATCCATTAAAGAATTAATTTTGCCATGTTTTTTAAGACTGACTGCAGACCTCTTTCCATCAGCAACGGCTTTGAAGATGAAATGTGGATAGGTCTTTCAGCATGATAATGATCCCAAGCAGACCACCAGGGCAAGAAGGAGTGGCTTAGTAAGAAGCATATGAAGGTCCTGGAGTGGCCTAGCCAGTCTCCAGGTGTCAACCTCATAGAAAACGTTTGGAGGGACTTGATAGTCTGTGCTGCCCAGCGATAGGCCAAAAACATCACTGTTCTAGAGGAGATGTGTATGGAGATATGAGCCAACATGCCACCAACAAAAAAAAGTTTTTCTTTATTAATAAGTTTGCAAGAATTACATTTCTCGCATTTTTCAGTCAATATGGAGAGCAGAGTCTACATTAATGTGAAATAAGTGAACTTTTTTGAATTTATCAAAGAATTTATTAAAGAGGTCTGAATACTTTCCGTACCCACTGTACACACAGTGGGGAAAAAAAGTATTTGATACACTGCTGATTTTGGAAGCTTTCCCACATACACAGAATGGAGATGTCTGTAATTTTTAGGTACACTTCAATTGTGAGACAGAATCTTAAAAAAAGTAATCCAGAAAATAAAACAGAACTTAAAATTTGGTACAGAAACCTTTGTTTTCCATTAGATAGGTCAAACATTTCCAGTAGTTGTTGACGAAGTTTGCACACACTGCAGCAGCGATTTTGGCCCACTGCCCCATACAGATCTTCTCCAGATCTTTCAGGTTTTGGCGCTGTAGCTGCGTAACATTGAGTTTCAGCTCCTTCCAAAGATTTTCTATAGGGTTCATGTCTGGAGACAGATGGTCAATAGCAAACTTCAAACGGCCACGGACATATGCCGGCATGAACAGGGAGACCCTGTGTGCCCTGCAGGATTTTAATCCATGATGCGTAGTGCGTTACTAAGGCTACTTTCACACATCAGGTTTTCACTGTCAGGCTCAATCCGGCTAAATTTAAAAAAAACGGATACGGCTAATGTTGCCAAAGGATCCGTTTTTTTCCCATAGACTTGTATTAGTGCTGGATTGTGCCGGATGACACTGCGTTTCGTCCGGTTTTCACAGGATGGATCCGGCAAATCTGCCGTTTCCAGTTTCTGGAAAAAAAGTCCATAGCAACGTTTTTATCTCCGGCGAAAAAGCCGGAAGCACAGGATAAGGCACTTCCGGCTGTTTGCTAGAATAGAAGCCTATGGGAGCCGGCTTCTGGAAAATGACGGATTCCGGAGCAGGATTCCGTTTTTTTAAACTAAGCATGCTATAATTTTTTTTTATCCAATTACCTGGATATGCTAGTCGGATCCGTTGAAAAAACTGATCTGTCGCATCAGTTTTTCACAATCTGCGCCGGATCAGTTTTTTTCCAACATTCGCTGAATTGTGCCTGATGCAAAAAAACTGATATGTTAAAGTAGCCTAACAGTAATGTTTGAGACTGTGGTCCCAGCTCTTTTCAGGTCCACCCATGTAGTTCTGGGCCGATTCCTGACCTTTCTCAGAATCATCCTTACCCCCATGAGGTGAGATCTTACACGGAGCCACTGACCAAGTTAGATTGAAATCTTGTGTTTCTTCCATTTTCTTATGATTGTGCCAACAGTTGTTACCTTCTCACCAAGCTGCTTTCCCATTATTCTCCAACTCATCCAAGCCTTGTACAGGTCCACAATTTTGTCCCCGGTGTCCTTAGACAGCTCTTAGGTCTTGGCCATGGTGCAGAAAGTTGGAGTGGGATTGACTGTGTGGACAGGTGTCTTTTGTACAGGTAACAGGTTCAAACAGGTGCAAATAATACAGGTAATGAGTGCAGAGTAGGAAGGATCCTTTAAAGAAAATCTAACAGGTCTGTTAGCCAGAGCCAGAATTCTTGCAGGTTGGTAGGTGATCTAATATTTCACGCAATAAAATGCAAATCATTTAAAAATCATACAGTGTAATTTTCTACTTTGCATTTTTAGATTCTGTTTCTTACAGTTTAAGTGTACCTATAACAAAATTACAGACTTCTCCATTCTTTGTAAATGGGAAAAGGTGCAAAATCCACAGCATAACTACTTATTTACCAAACTGTACACGTGTGTGTGTGTGTCTGTCTGTCTGTGTGTGTGTGTGTGTCTGTCTGTGTGTCTGTCTGTGTGTCTGTCTGTCTGTCTGTCTGTGTCTGTCTGTGTGTGTGTGTGTGTGTGTGTCTGTGTGTGTCTGTGTGTGTGTGTGTGTGTCTGTGTGTGTCTGTGTGTGTGTGTGTCTGTGTGTGTCTGTGTCTGTGTGTGTGTGTCTGTGTGTGTGTGTCTGTGTGTGTGTGTGTCTGTGTGTGTGTGTGTCTGTGTGTGTGTGTGTCTGTGTGTGTGTGTGTCTGTGTGTGTGTGTGTCTGTGTGTGTGTGTGTCTGTGTGTGTGTGTCTGTGTGTGTGTCTGTGTCTGTGTGTCTCTGTGTGTGTGTCTGTGTGTGTCTGTGTGTGTGTGTGTGTCTGTGTGTGTCTGTGTGTGTGTGTGTGTGTGTGTCTGTGCGTGTGTGTCTGTGTGTGTGTGTGTCTGTGTGTGTGTGTCTGTGTGAGTGTGTCTGTGTGTGTGTGTGTGTGTGTCTGTGTGTGTGTGTCTGTGTGTGTCTGTGTGTGTGTGTGTCTGTGTGTGTGTGTGTCTGTGTGTGTGTCTGTGTGTTTGTGTGTGTTTGTGTGTGTGTTTGCGCGTGTGTTAGACCTTACATTGGTGGTTGCAGAATATATTCCAAGTACATTACAGCTTAAAGAAAGGAAGAATTGGACATCTGCTTGGATTTAAGCAATTCTGAGAGCACAGCTATCCTGACATGCATTGCGATGCCGCAGCATATTGAATGCTGTATTTAATTTGTGTAGCAATAAAGAATAAACCATGCGACTGTCAGCATGGAAATCCTCAGCATGCACTTCTGGCATTTAATGGTTTAATAGAATTAGAGACAGTGGATCGCTATGTTGTAGAGTTGCAATTGTGAAAATGAAGGTTGACATGAAAACAAGCTGTGCAAGTCACCAAACAGGAACATCTGTGAACAATAAGTAGAAAATGCCTTTTATAATCATGCCACTGAACATGGCATGAAGCCTGCCCATTCCATTATAATAATTAATAATCTACATACGATTACAGGCTCACCTGGTGAGGTGGATTCTCTAAGCCGACGGCCATTGTAACAAGGACTGAAGGCGATTGCACAGCGGTCAAGAGATGCAGGACTGCATGTGGAACAACAAAGAAGAGGAAAGCAGGGTATACAGCAGAGCCGGGGGTGAGGCTATACACAGAAAAAGTAGATGTGTCCCAGTCATTCCATTCCTACAAATTAATTTCCATTCACCCAACTAACACCACATGAAATGAACAATGAACCTATTGACTATAACAATGATGTTACACACCAGATACCCATATTGGGTAGCCAGACTGATATCCCAGCATAAACCTATGACTTTAGAAGTGTTTATCATCATTATATTTTAGAAACAAACGCAAGAGAGGTCTGGATGTCTTCCTGGAGCAGAACAATATTGTATCATACAATTATTAGGTTCTGTAGAAGGACGTAGATCTGGGGATTTATTATGATGGAATATAGGCTGAACTGGATGGACAAATGTCTTTTTTCGGCCTTACTAACTATGTTACTATGTAACTGTTAAATAAGAAAACGACATGACAAAGTCAGGATTAGTGGTTCAGAAATGGTCAAATAATGGTAGTTCAGTTTGTACATAAATCTCAATGCTTAGAAACAGTTTTTTTTATATATAGCTACTAGCTGAAGAGCCCGGTGTTGCCTGGGCATAGTAAATATCTGTGGTTCGTTATAGCACCTCACGCCTCTCATTTTCCCCCTCATTCCTCTCATTTTCCCCCCTCACTCCTCTCATTTTCTCCCTCACTCCTCTCATTTTCCCCCCTCACTCCTCTCATTTTCCCCCCTCACTCCTCATTTTCTCCCTCACTCCTCTCATTTTCCCCCTAACACTTGTCATTTTGACCTCACATCTGTCATTTTCCGATCACTCCACTATTTTCCCTCACTCCTCTCATTTTGCACTCACATCTTTTCATTTTCATTTCACACCTCTCATTTTCCCCTCAGTATATACATGATTGTCATCTCCCTTATATATAGTATACACCTGAATGTCATCTCCTGTATATAGTATATACCTGTAGGTCATCTCCCCTGTAAATAGTATATACCTGCTGTATGTAATCTACTCCTGTATATTGTATATACCTATGTGTCATCTCCTCCTATATATAGTATATACCTGTATGTCATCTCCTGTATATAGTACAGTCATCTCCTCTTTTATATAGTACTAGATTGTGGCCCGATTCTAACGCATCAGGTATTCTAGAATATGCATGTCCCCGTAGTATATGGACAATGATGATTCCAGAATTTGCGGCAGACTGTGCCCGTCGCTGATTGGTCGAGGCAACCTTTATGACATCTTCATCGCCATGGCAACCATTATGACATCATCGTCGCTGTGCCCGATGCTGATTGGTCGAGGCCTGGCGGCCTCGACCAATCAGACGCGGGATTTCTGCGTTGATGCTGTGCCGGTCTCTGATTGGTCGAGGCCGCCAGGCCTCGACCAATCAGAGAGCCAGGATTTCCAGGACAGACAGACAGACGGAAAAACCCTTAGACAATTATATATATAGATATACCTGTATGTCATCTCTTCCTGTATATAGTATATATGTGTGTCATCTCCTCCTGTATATAGTATATACCTGTAAATCATCTCCTCCTGTATATAGTATATACCTGTGGCGAGTTTTCTGTGTGGTGCGTTTTGAGTATCTGCAAGTTTTGTGTGAGGCAACTTTTGCATGTGTTGCAACTTTTGTGCATGTGGCAATTTTTCCGCGTGTGCAAGTTTTGCATGTGGCGAGTTTTCCATGAGTTGAGTTTTGCACGTGTGGCGAGTTTTGCGTGAGCCTAATTTTGCAAATGGCGGGTTTTGCACGTGGCGAGTTTTGAGCGGCGACTTTTGTGTTTCGACTTTTATGTGGCAAGGTTGGTGTATTTGTGGTGAAATGTGTGCTGAGGGTGGTATATGTGGTCAAGCACCTGATCGTGTGTGGCGCATTTTGTGTGTGTGTTCATATCCCCATGTGTGGTGAGTATCCCATGTCGGGGGCCCCACCTTAGAAACTGTACGGTATATGCTCTTTGGTGCCATCGCTCTCATTCTTTAAGTCCCCCTTGTTCACATCTGGCAGCTGTTAATTTGCCTCCAACACTTTCACTTTTTCCCCATTAGGTAGATAGGGGCAAAATTGTTTGGTGAATTGGAATGTGCGGGGTTAAAATTTTGCCTCACAACATGGCCTATGATGCTCTCGGGGTCCAGACGTGTAAGTGAAAAATGTTGTGGCTGTAGCTGCGACGGTGCAGATGCCAATCCCGGACAAACACACATACACACACACATTCATCTTCATATATTAGATTATAATTATCTTTATAAAACTTTAGTGAAAAGTTACAAGCACAGTGGAAATATTGTTAATGTGCAGTGGCTGGGGATGAGTCATCAAAAAAAAAAAAAAAAAAATCCTGGAGTTTCATACTCCAGTCTTGAAGAAAAGTCCACTGCAGTACGATGTGCAAAATTCTTTAAGAAGCAAACACTCTATTAAGACTACTTTCACACTAGCGTTTTTTTCAACATGTCACAATGCGTCGTTTATGGGAAAAAACGCATCCTGCAAAGTTGTCTGCAGGATGCGTTTTTGCCCCATAGACGAACATTAGCGACGCATTGCGACGCATTGACACACGTCGCAACCTTCGTGCGACGGTTGCGCCGTGTTGTGGCGGACTGCCGGGAGCAAAAAACGTTACATGTAACGTTTTTTGCTGCCGACGGTCCGCCATTTACGACCGCGCATGCGCAGCCGGAACTCCGCCCCCACCTCCCAGCAACACACAATGGGGCAGCGGATGCGCTGGAAAAATGCATCTGCTGCCCCCGTTGTGCGGCGCATTCACTGCTAGCGTCGGTACGTCGGCCCGACGCACTGCGACGGGCCGAGTCTGACGCTAATGTGAAAGTAGCATAATTTGGCACATCATTTAGAAATCTCTCAGCTCTGTGCTGTGGCAGACTTTTTCTATAATTTCAGCCAGGCGTTAGGGGCAGGCTGCCTAGGGAACAGCTACTAATAGCGGCACACCACGTGGCTGCTATGGGACTCCTGCGTAAGAGGGGCCCGGCACCACCACTCCCATCGCTCATTCAACTTATCGGCATCATAGATGCCAATACAGTTGAAAGCAGTGATGGAAGAGCGAGCGTCAGATGACAATCCCTCTCCCATCACTCTCCCTCTGCTTGTGACTCAGCGGGCACGCAATGACATCACGTCATCCCTGCATTTCCCTTTTGGAGGGAGCTGCAATGCGTGTTGGTGGAGCTGCACTGTACTGTGTGCTTGGGGGGAGCTGCACTACACTGTTGGAGGGAGCTGCAATGTGTGTCGGGGGAGCTGCACTGTACTGTGTTTTGAGGGAGCTGCACTGTAATGTGCGTTGGGGGGAGCAGCACTGTACTGTGTATTGGGGAGCTGCACTGTACTGTGTGTGGGAGAAGCTGCACTGTACTGTGTGTGGGAGAAGCTGCACTGTACTGTGTGGGGGGAGCTGCTCTGTATTGTGTGTTGGGGGAGCTGCACTATACTGTGTGTGGGGGGGCTGCATGTGTGGGGAGGAGCTGCATTAAACTGTGTTTTTGGGGCTCCATTATACTGTGTATGTGGGGAAGGGCTGCATTATACAGTGTGGGGCTGCATTATACTGTGTGTTGGGAGGGGCTGCATTATACTGTGTGTTGAAAGGGGCTGCCTTGCACTGCAGTGTGGGGGGAGAGGCTGCAATATACGGTGTGTGGGGAGGGGTAGCATTACACTGTGTGGCTGCAGTACACTATCAAGGACCATGGGGAGTGCACTATACTATATGGGACTTGCATTATACTGTATCGAGGACTGTCTGTCTCCATCATTCTTCCTCAGTTGGTGTAAAGAAACTCGGAAAAAAGTTGAACAACTTCATTATTGTCGATCATGCTCAATTAACCCCTTAATCCCAATATGACAATTCCCAGGGACGGGATAGTACGTCATAGGCAATCGGCCGCGCTTACAGGGGGAGCAAGGGGGGAGTGTCGCCAAGTGTCAGCTAATTATTACAGCTGACATACGTCACTATTTGCTAGGAGCTGTTAAGGACCACTCCCGGCACAATAACCCCCGGAAAACTGATCAAACATGATCGCAGCATTACGGCGGCATAGGGAAGCATCGTGTAGGGAGGGGGCTCTCAGCGTGCTTCCCTGAGACCCTCGGAACAACGAGATGTGATCGCGTTGTTCAGAGGCTCTTCTACGCCCTCCTACCTGCAGGCCCCGGATCCAAAATGGCTGTGGGGCTCCTTCCGGGTCCTGCAGGGAAGTGGCTTGCAAGTGCCTGCTCAGTGCAGGCGAGGGCAAGCCTGGAGCACTGCCTGTCATATCGCTGATCTAACACAGTGCTTTGCAAAGTGTCAGATAAGCGATCTCACTATACTGTGACGTAACACACTGGGACAAAGTAAAAAAAACTACAAACAAAAAAAGATTACACGTGTAAAAAAAAAACTATATGATGAAAAAAACTATATATATATATATATTTTTTTTTTTTTTTCCAATAAATACATTTCTTTATCTAAATAAAAAAAAACAATAAAAGTACACATATTTAGTATCACAGCGTCTGTAGCGGCCCTACCTATAGAACTATCCAACTAGATAACCCCTTCAGTGAATACCATAAAAAAACAGGCAAAAAAAACGCTTTATCATACCGCCGAACAAAAAGTGGAATAACACGTGATCAAAAAGACAGATATAAATAGCCATGGTACCGCTGAAAACGTCATGTTGTCCCGCAAAAAACGAGCTGCCATACAGCATCATCAGTGAAAAAGTAAAAAAGTTATAGTTCTCAGAATAAAGCAATGCAAAAATAATTATTTTTTATATAAAATAGCTTTTATTGTATAAATGCGCCAAAACGTAAAAAAATTATTTAAATGAGGTATTGTTGTAATCAAACTGACCCGAAGAATAAAACTGCTTTATCAATTTTACCAAACGTGGAACGGTATAAACGCCCCTCCCCCCCAAAAAAGAAATTAATAAATAGCTGGTTTTTGGTCATTCTGCCTCACAAAAATCAGAATAAAAAGTAATCAAAAAATGTCACGTGCCCGAAAATTGTACCAATAAAAACGGCAAGTCGTCCCACAAAAAACAAAACCTCAAATGACTCTGTGGACCAATATATGGAAGAATTATAGCTCTCAAAATGTGGAGACATAAAAACTATTTTTTGCAATAAAAAGCGTTTTTTAGTGTGTGACAGCTGCCAATCATAAAAATCCACTAAAAAAACACGCTATAAAAGTAAATCAAACCCTTCATCACCCCCTTAGTTTGGGAAAAATAACATTTAAAAAATGTATTTATTTCCATTTTCCCATTAGGGTTAGGGTTTGGACTACAGTTAGGGTTTGGGCTACAGTTAGGGTTGGGGCTAAAGTGAGGGTTGAGGCTAAAGTGAGGGTTGGGGCTAAAGTTAGGATTACATTTATGGTTGGGATTAGGGTTAGGGGTGTGTTGGAGTAAGGTGTGTGGTTAGGGTTGGGATTAAGGGGTATGTTGGGATTAGGGTTAGGGGCAAGTTCGAGTTAGGGGTTTGGTTAGGGTTAGGGGTGTGCTTGGGTTAGGGTTTTAGTTGGAAATAGGGGGTTGCCACTGTTTAGGCACATCACGGGCTCTCCAAACGCGACATGGCATCCGATTCTCAATTCCAGCCAATTCTGCGTTGAAAAAGTAAAACAGTGCTCCTTCCCTTCCGAGCTCTCCCGTGCGCCAAAACAGGGGTTTACCCCAACATATGGGGTATCAGCGTACTCAAGACAAATTGGACAACAACTTTTGTGGTCAAATTTCTCTGGTTACCCTTGGGAAAATAAAAATTTGGGGGGCTAAAAAATAATTTTTGTGGGAAAAAAAGATTTTTTATTTTCACAGCTCTGCGTTGTAAACTGCAGTGAAAGACTTGGGGGTTCAAAGTGCTCACAACACATCTAGATAAGTTCCTTGGGAGGTCTAGTTTCCAATATGGGGTCACGTGTGGGGGTTTCTACTGTTTAGGTACATCAGGGGTTCTGCAAATGAAACGTGACGCCTGCAGACCAATCCATCTAAGTCTGCATTCCAAACGGCGCTCCTTTCCTTCAGAGCTCTGCCATGCGCCCAAATGGTGGTTCCCCAAACATGGGGTATCAGCGTACTCAGGACAAATTAGACAACAACTTTTGAGGTCCAATTTCTCCTGGTACCCTTGGGAAAATAAAACAAATTGGAGCTGAATTAAATTTTTTGTGAAAAAAAGTTTAATGTTTTTTTTTTTTTTTAAACATTCCAAAATTTCCTGTGAAATAAACTTCTTGAATGTGGTTTTGAGCACCTTGAGGAGTGCAGTTTTTAGAATGGTGTCACACTTGGGTATTTTCTATCATATAGACCCCTCAAAGTGACTTCAAATGTGATGTAGTCCCCACAAAAAATGGTGATGTAAAAATGAGAAATTGCTGGTCAACTTTTAACCCTGACAAAAACATAACAAAAAAATTTTTGGTTCCAAAGTTACCGTATATACTCGAGTATAAGCCGAGATTTTCAGCACATTTTTGGGGGTTGAAAGTCCCCCTCTCGGCTTATACTCGATTCATGCCCGGGGGTCGGCAGGGGAGGGGGAGCGGGGGCTGTTTAGTTATACTTACCTGCTCCCGGCGCAGTCCCTGCTTCTCCCGGCGCTGCATCTTCTTCCTGTACTGAGTGGTCACATGGTACCACTCATTACAGCAATGAATATGCAGCTCCACCTCCCATAGGGGTGGAGCCGCATATTCATTGCTGTAAATGAGCGGTAACTGTGACCGCTCAATACAGGAAGAAGATGCAATGCCGGGAGAAGCAGGGACCGCGCCGGGAGGAGGTAAGTATACGGGGAGGGGTGCGCTGCGTGATATTTACCTGCTCCTCGCTCCGGTGCGGCTCAGTCTCCAGCATCCTCTAGCAGTAACGCTCAGGTTAGAGGGCGCGGTGACGTAGTCAGTGCGCGCCCTCTGCTGAGCATCACTGCTGGAGACGGAGCCGCACGAGGAGCAGGTAAATATTGAAAGCACCGGCGTCCTGAACAAGAGAGGTATTTGATTTTTTTATTGCAGCAGCAGCAGCATTATATATGGAGCATCTATGGGCCATAATCAACGGTGCAGAGCAATATATATGGGGCACAGCTTTATAAGGAGCATCTATGGGGCCATAATCAATGGTGCAGAGCAATATATATGGGGCACAGCTTTCTATGGAGCATCTATGGGGCAATAATGAACGGTGCAGAGCATTCTATGTGGCACAGATTTCCATGGAGCATCTATGGAGCCATAATGAACGGTGCAGAGCATTCTATATGGCACATCTTTATGTGGAGCATCTATGGGGCCATAATGAACGGTGCAGAGCATTCTATATGGCACATCTTTATGTGGAGCATCTATGGGGCCATAATGAACGGTGCAGAGCATTATATATGGCACAGCTTTTTATGGAGCATCTATGGGGCCATAATGAACGGTGCAGAGCATTATATGTGGCACAGCTTTCTATGGAGCATCTATGGGGCCATAACGAACGGTATGGAGCATCTATTTTTATTTTTGAAATTCCCCGGTAGCTGCTGCATTTCCCACCCTAGGCTTATACTCAAATCAATAAGTTCTCCCAGTTTTTTGTGGCAAAATTAGGGGGGTCGGCTTATACTCGAGTATATACGGTATGTTGATGTAAAGTAGACATGTGGGAAATGTTACTTATTAAGTATTTTGTGTGACATATCTCTGATTTAAGGGCATAAAAATTCAAAGTTGGAAAATTGCGAAATTTTCGTTTTTTTTTTTTCATAAATAAAGCAGGTAATATCAAAGAAATTTTAGCACTATCAAGAAGTACAATATGTCACGAGAAAATCTCAGAATCATCAGGATCTGTTGAAGCATTCCAGAGTTATAACCTCATAAAGGGACAGTGGTCAGAATTGTAAAAACTGGCCCGGTCATTAACGTCCAAACCACCCTTAAGGGTTAAAGGGTTAATAACCTGAACTCTGCACCTATAAATAACAGAAATATTTGTCTGATGTGGAACATGTGAGCATTTTGGGCCCCACTTTAGACTTTTGCAAGGGGCCCCACTTTCTCTAAAAGAGGCCCTGAATTCAGCAACATCCTATTCGGAACAATAAAAAAATATCTGTAAGGTTGCCCAAATTTGCCCCACTACTTGATCTAAGCTTAACCAAGTGTTTTGTTTTTTTTCGCTATGGGGCTGTTGTCAAAGTTGCATTATTTTTTAAGTTATTTTTTACATGCATTATTACAGGAAAAAATAATCTCAAGTACTTTCTGGTAAGGAAAGATGATAATATATAGGAAACAAATGGTGATCACTAGGGCTCTGACCGCTGAGACTCCAATTAATTACTAGAATGGGAATCTCAGAAGTCTGTGTGTAAAGAAGTGGGGTGGTAAGTTTGACCATTGCTCTATTCACTGCAATGGCACTACCTTAGATAGCAGCCAGAAAGCACATGATTATTAACATGTGGTGTTCAGCATGTTTGATACAGACAGGAATTGGCTGAAAATTGTCCTGCTATGATGAGATTGCGCAAACAGCAAAAAAAAAAAAAAATGTTGAGTGCCACATTGCATTTTCATCCATTTATAGCTGTACATAGGTCACAAAATTTGAGAAATGAATATCGTAAATTGGACAGTTACAATACCTTTCTTTGTTAACTTGAGGTTTAGCTTAAAGGAAACCTGTCATGTTGAAAATGGGATCTTATCTGCAGGCAGGATGCTATAGAGCAGGAGGAGCTGACCAGATTGATGTAAATTTTTGTGGGAAAAGTTTCGTTAACCCCTTCACGACATGATGTATATTTACATCATGTATCGTGCCCCTGCCTTTGATGCGGGCTCACAGGCTGAGCCCGCATATCTATCCACAAATGACGCGTGATGTAATCAGCAGTCATTTGCCTGTGATAGCCACAGGTGGAGCGGTATTTAACAAGCGTCAATAAGGGTGCGCGTCATTCCACGCTCCCATCAAAACGCCCAAGACATTTTCGTTGTCATGAACACCGTTCATGAACCTTGGTTGGGGGTCTCTGGAGGAGCAGGGGCCCTATGCAGCCTGTCCCTAATGTCTGGCTGAAATTATAGCAAAAGTCTGCCACAGCTCAGAGCTGAGAGATTTCTAAATGATGAAAGAATTTTAAAAAATACACGTATTTGGTATAGTTGCATTTAGATTGTGTCCCATCAAGGGATAAAATATATTAATCCGATCAGTAAACAGCGTAACGAGAAAAAAAATCAAAATTTAAGAACTCGTTTTTTTGATTGCCACAAAATTGCAGTAAAATGCACCAAGAGGCGATCAAAACATTTCATCTACCCCATAATGTTATCAGTAAAAAAAAAAATAGTCAGCTTAGGGTGCAAAAAAAGAACAGTCACACACTCCTATAACCACAAAAAAATTAAAACGTCATGGGTCTTGCAAATTAGCGACAAAAGCACGAAATATTTACATACAAATTTCCTAAATTTTTTTCACCACTTAAAAAAGAATAACTGATAATTATATTGCCAGGTCAGTTTTACCATATACCGTATTTTTCGCTTTATAAGACGCACCTGATTATAAGATGCACCCCCAAATTTGGTGAAGAAAGAAAGAAAAAAATAATTTAATGTTAAATGGGGGTCTGTCTTATAATGCCAGCGTCAGTCTTACAAATCATATACAGTGGGGCAAAAAAGTATTTAGTCAGTCAGCAATAGTGCAAGTTCCACCACTTAAAAAGATGAGAGGCGTCTGTAATTTACATCATAGGTAGACCTCAACTATGGGAGACAAACTGAGAAAAAAAAATCCAGAAAATCACATTGTCTGTTTTTTTAACAATTTATTTGCATATTATTGTGGAAAATAAGTATTTGGTCAGAAACAAAATTTCATCTCAATACTTTGTAATATATCCTTTGTTGGCAATGACAGAGGTCAAATGTTTTCTGTAAGTCTTCACAAGGTTGCCACACACTGTTGTTGGTATGTTGGCCCATTCCTCCATGCAGATTTCCTCTAGAGCAGTGATGTTTTTGGCTTTTCGCTTGGCAACACGGACTTTCAACTCCCTCCAAAGGTTTTCTATAGGGTTGAGATCTGGAGACTGGCTAGGCCACTCCAGGACCTTGAAATGCTTCTTACGAAGCCACTCCTTCGTTGCCCTGGTGGTGTGCTTTGGATCATTGTCATGTTGAAAGACCCAGCCACGTTTCATCTTCAATGCCCTTGCTGATGAAAGGAGGTTTGCACTCAAAATCTCACGATACATGGCCCCATTCATTCTTTCATGTACCCGGATCAGTCGTCCTGGCCCCTTTGCAGAGAAACAGCCCCAAAGCATGATGTTTCCACCACCATGCTTTACAGTAGGTATGGTGTTTGATGGATGCAACTCAGTATTCTTTTTCCTCCAAACACGACAAGTTGTGTTTCTACCAAACAGTTCCAGTTTGGTTTCATCAGACCATAGGACATTCTCCCAAAACTCCTCTGGATCATCCAAATGCTCTCTAGCAAACTTCAGACGGGCCCGGACATGTACTGGCTTAAGCAGTGGGACACGTCTGGCACTGCAGGATCTGAGTCCATGGTGGCGTAGTGTGTTAATTATGGTAGGCCTTGTTACATTGGTCCCAGCTCTCTGCAGTTCATTCACTAGGTCCCGCCGCGTGGTTCTGGGATTTTTGCTCACCGTTCTTGTGATCATTCTGACCCCACGGGGTGGGATTTTGCGTGGAGCCCCAGATCGAGGGAGATTATCAGTGGTCTTGTATGTCTTCCATTTTCTAATTATTGCTCCCACTGTTGATTTCTTCACTCCAAGCTGGTTGGCTATTGCAGATTCAGTCTTCCCAGCCTGGTGCAGGGCTACAATTTTGTTTCTGGTGTCCTTTGACAGCTCTTTGGTCTTCACCATAGTGGAGTTTGGAGTCAGACTGTTTGAGGGTGTGCACAGGTGTCTTTTTATACTGATGACAAGTTTAAACAGGTGCCATTACTACAGGTAATGAGTGGAGGAAAGAGGTGACTCTTAAAGAAGAAGTTACAGGTCTGTGAGAGCCAGAAATCTTGATTGTTTGTTTCTGACCAAATGCTTATTTTCCACCATAATATGCAAATAAATTGTTAAAAAAAACAGACAATGTGATTTTCTGGATTTTTTTTCTCAGTTTGTCTCCCATAGTTGAGGTCTACCTATGATGTAAATTACAGACACCTCTCATCTTTTTAAGTGGTGGAACTTGCACTATTGCTGACTGACAAAATACTTTTTTGCCCCACTGTATATATGTCCCTCATCCTGGTACCTATATAACCCCCATCCTGGCACACTGCCCCCCTGTGCTGCTGGAATCTCATCCTGGAAATGCCCCCCGTTACTATAAGCCCCGCTGCTGGCACGCACATGGCCCCCCTCTTTCTATATGACACGCACATGGCCCCACCAGTCACTACTTGCCCCCCTGCAGGCACACATATGGCCCCCCAGTCACTACATGCTTCCCTGCAGGCACACACATGGCCCCCCAGTCACTACATGCCCCCCTGCAGACACACACATAGCCCCCAGTCACTACATGCCCCCCTGCTGGCATACACATGATAAAATAACAAACACTTAACTCATCTTCTGATGACTGCTCCGTGCTCCCAGCTCCTCGGTTGCACTTCCTTTTTCCCAGGCATCAGATCATGCGACCTGGGCACACAGTGATGACATCACTGTGCTGTGCTGATCACATGATCGAACGTCGGCACAGACACAGGAAGAGCCATGGGAGAACTGGGAGCAGGGAGCCATCATCAGAAGGTGAGTTAAGTGTTTGTTATTTCATCATGTGCCTGCCAGCTGGCATGTAGTGACCAGGGGGGGCTATGTGAGTGCCTGCAGGGGGGCATATTCATGATGGTAGGGGAGTGCAGGCACATGTAATATGCATTGCTCCCCATCAACCAACTGGGCGCGGCTTCAGCACGGAGGTGATGGACAGCAGGTGCAGTGAATATTACATGAGGCTAATGAGCGGAGCACAGGACCTCCTGCTGTCTCTGCAGCCCGCAGCCAGCCCACCCCAGCCCCCTGACACCACTTCAGAACCGCCACCCCTCCTCAACAGCACAGCACATCACACAGATTCCGATTATAAGACGACCCCCCCCCCCCCCCACTTTCCCCCCAAAATTTGGGGGATCAAAAGTGCGTCTTATAATCCGAAAAATACGGTAGTTAACATGGTAAATAAAAACTCCAAAAAACAATTGTGAAACTGCACTATTTTTTGCAATTTCACAGCACTTGGAATTTTTTTCACGCTTTCCAGTATGGCTCATGGAAGAACAGGAGGGAAAAACAAAAGCAGAAAATACAGAAAATAGCCGGGGGGGATAAGGGACTAAACATTGGATTTTGTTAATTGAACTCCCTGCTGTGTATATGTATACGAGTCCAGTGGGTGGTCCTATTTCATGATTGACAGCCTTCCCTGTATTATTGTGCATGCAGAGATAGCTGTCAATCACTATTTAGAACCGCTCTCTGGACTAAAATACATAAAAAACTAGGCATTTCAATGAAATATAAACCTATATGTGATGCTCAGATTCTCCTATATGCTATCCACAGTTCAATCTATATGTCTTATGTGATGGGTTCCCTTTAATTACATAATAGACACATTTCCTTATATAATTGTAACAGGTAGCCTGCTTGTTGACAGCTTCCAGGTAGCAATAGATGTTTTTTGTTCGACATTCCATGTAAGTACAAATAAAATAAAGAAAACCAAATGCCGAATATTCAGTGAAATGAGCTCTAAAATGGAAAGCAGACTCTTGTTTCTCCTAGGCAGATGTGAGTATTTTGCAAAACAAGTTATACTTGGAAAAGTTACTTAAACTAAATTAAAAAAAACTATAAAAAGATAAAGCTATGAAGAAATGGTAAAATACATTATTTAAGCGGCTCATCTTTGCTGTTCTGAAAGCTAAGCATTTTGAATGATTGCTGAAGTTCTGTGTTTTAATAAATTACCTAAATGGATCTTCATGATAAATGTCAGTAGAAGGCTGTACTCGAGCTTAGCATTGCCTATAAAAATCGATTCAGAAATAAATATTTAATGGCTCTCTAATTTGTCTGGCACTAAGACATTACATTAACAAAAGTGTTCAAATCAAAGTGGAAATTAAAAGAAGTACTATGATTTGGGTAAAGCAAGCAAAACTCTACAAAACAACTTTTTTTTCCGCCAAAGACATTTTAATAGACGTGACCATATAATCTGCAAAGTGCAAGCGGAAAAAATGTTTTATTAATACAAAATTAATTGGGCTTATTATAAGATCTATTTCATTTGTCATATAAAAGACCGTATCAGTCTTTATTCACAATCAGGAAACATTTTCATGGTTTCATGCAGCATTGTATTCCACAAGCAACGCTAAGCAATCAATTTCCAAAACAAGATTATAAATAGATTTGGCGGACAGACGGTGAACACTATAATATCAAAATGCTAATTTATGCTATTTATAAAGAAAAAAATAGCACGTGGAAAATGGTAATTTTCCGGCAAGAAATATGGAAAATCACTTCTTGTGATTGGCAGGTTAACATCATAATTTTTCGAAACATATTTAGATCAGTTAAATGCCCCAAAAATGCATATTGTTTCTATGTCTTCTCTAATCAAACGCCTTCGTCACTTGTTTTCAATAAGTCTACTACAGAAAAAGTTGCAATATTTCGAACAGAGAACTCTTAAAATTTGAGAAATATTATATCAGCATTTTAGTTTTATTGCAAGATAAATATGTCATATGTGATAAGATAATGCATTAAAAGTTAATTACTTGTTTTTAAATAATCTGTTGAATGTATCAAGAAGTGATGAGTTCACGTAGATTTTTGGAAAAGAAAAAAAAGAAAATCTGCTGAGTGTTTCAAGAGGAATCCACTTTTACTGTGTTTGTTGAGGGTTTTTAGTAAGTGCTTATTTCAAATGGTTTGGAAGAGGTTTTGACATTTTTTCCCCTACAGTGTTTTACAACATTTTGACTTAAAGGGAACCCGTCACCCCCAAAATCGAAGATGAGCTAAGCCCACCAGCATCAGGGGCTTATCTACAGCCCCCAATATATCCTGAAAGAGGAGAAAAAGGCAAATTAGACTTACTGGTAATTCCATTTCCAGGTAGTCACTCAGGACAGCACCATGGAGGACGTCCTTCCTTGACCTATAGCGGGTCAGGATCATAGAGAGGTTAAAAGGACCCTCCCACCTCCACTCTCCAGGGTTGTTTCAAAGTACCACAGAGGATGGAAATAAATGGTCTAAACGTGCCCTTACAAACACATGTGTAATAACCATTAAACTGCTTCATCTTAATTTCGAGCCATGGTGACCCAAAGGATAAACGATCTTCCGGTAGATTAATCCCGAACAATCCTAAAAAAAAAAACAGAAACATAAGGGAGGGAACTACGGGTGCTGTCCTGAGGGACTACATGGAAATGGAATTACCAGTAAGTCTAATTTCCCTTTTTCCATTACGTCCCTCAGGACAGCACCATGGAGAATACCAAAGCAACTCTCCCAGGGTGGGTACAGAAGCCTAGGAATCAAAGTCCCAGGCAAAAACCAGACTAAATATACAGAGGATCTGAAAGATCAGAAAAAAACATAGATATCTAAAGAGATCCGCAAAGAAAATCACCGTAGTGAGTGCCTGGTATACATCTATAAAGGCCAATTCCAGTATGAATGTGATAAGTGAAATAAGCATCAGGAGCAGAGAGTGAAATACACCCATTGTACTCCAATATCAATAATAAAGCACAGCAAGTTATTTATTGTGATAGATACTTATAGACATTAAGACACAAAAGAGAATAGTAAAACCAAAAACACTCAGTTTGAAAAAATGTTGCAGTAATCCGCAAGTGCTAGTAAAAGATGTAAAAAACAGGGTATTTGGTTGATACGTTTTTTGCAAAAAATGTATACTAAGCTGCTCTACCAATCTTCACGGTATACCCTTATCAGAGCAGTCCTAACTAATGTATGCAATCCCTATCTGATGTATTTAAAAACCTGATCATCTGTATATAACCTGTGTGAACAGGGTTCAGAGAGGAAAAATCCATGTGTGCATACAGGGTAGAACAGCTTTTGTGCAGATAGCCCAAGAGGAGTGGTGGAACTCCCCAGTCTTGTAGACACAAGAGAACAATTATGGAAACAGGAACACATGGGCTACTTGCACAGTGAACAAGTCTGTATGATCATGTTCACACACCACCAAGAAACCTGTTCTACCCTGTATGCACAAATGGATTTTTCCTCTCTGAACCCTGTTCACACAGGTTATATACAGATGATCAGGTTTTTAAATACATCAGATAGGGATTACATACATTAGTTAGGACTGCTCTGATAAGGGTATACCGTGAAGATTGGTAGAGCAGCTTAGTATACATTTTTTGCAAAAAACGTATCAACCAAATACCCTGTTTTTTACATCTTTTACTAGCACTTGCGGATTACTGCAACATTTTTTCAAACTGAGTGTTTTTGGTTTTACTATTCTCTTTTGTGTCTTCAGGTTTCTTGGTGGTGTGTGAACATGATCATACAGACTTGTTCACTGTGCAAGTAGCCCATGTGTTCCTGTTTCCATAATTGTTCTCTTGTGTCTACAAGACTGGGGAGTTCCACCACTCCTCTTGGGCTATCTGCACAAAAGCTGTTCTACCCTGTATGCACACATGGATTTTTCCTCTCTGAACCCTGTTCACACAGGTTATATACAGATGATCAGTGTCATGATCCCAATGGCAGGGGATCACAAAAAGGACAAGCACAGATACAAACAAGCTCTAGGGCGATGGAACCTGAGCTGACCGCGACCCTGAACCTAACACACAAATAAAAGTAGCCGGGGAACGTGCCTACGATGATCCTAGACGTCTCGCTCCAGCCGAAGATCTAACTTCCCCTATCAGAAGAAACAGACCTCTCTTGCCTCCAGAGAAATACCCCACAGCAAATAGCAGCCCCCCACATATAATGACGGTGAAATGAGAGGAAAGCACATATGTAGTATGAAAACAGTTTCAGCAAAATGAGGCCCGCTAAAGCTAGATAGCAGAGGATACAAAAGTGAACTGCGCGGTCAGCGAAAAACCCTTCAAAAAACCATCCTGAAATTACTTGAACTCATGTGCCAACTCATGGTACATGAAAAGCAATTTCAGCCCACTAGAGCAACCAGCAGCAGAGAAACACATATCTGCAGGCTGGACTAAAAACCAAATTAAGCAAAACACAAAACAGGAAAATCCAAACTTAGCTTGTCCAGAAGGTTCTAGGAGCAGGGAGCAGAGGTAACAAGACACACTGGATACATTGATAACCGGCGAGGAAATGCCAGCAAAGCCAGGTTAAATAGGAAACTCCCATATGCTGATGGAACAGGTGGAACCCAGAAACCCAGGAAAGACAAGTCACCCAGTACCATCAGTAACCACCAGAGGGAGCCCAAAAACAGAACTCACAACAGTACCCCCCCCTTGAGGAGGGGTCACCGAACCCTCACGAGAACCACCAGGGCGACCAGGATGAGCCCTATGAAAAGCGCGAACCAAATCATCAGCATGAACATCCGAGGCAACCACCCAAGAATTATCCTCCTGACCATAACCCTTCCACTTGACCAAATACTGGAGTTTCCGTCTGGAAACACGAGAATCCAAGATCTTCTCCACAACATACTCCAATTCTCCCTCCACCAGCACTGGAGCAGGAGGCTCAAGAGAAGGAACAACAGGTACCTCATACCTCCGCAACAACGACCGATGAAACACATTATGAATAGCAAACGATGCCGGGAGATCCAAACGAAACGACACAGGGTTAAGAATTTCCAAGAATCTATAGGGACCGATGAACCGAGGCTTGAACTTAGGAGAAGAGACCTTCATAGGAACAAAACGAGAAGACAACCACACCAAGTCACCAACAAGAAGTCGAGGACCCACGCGGCGACGGCGATTAGCAAACTGCTGAGCCTTCTCCTGGGACAACTTCAAATTGTCCACCACATGACTCCAAATCCGATGCAACCTATCCACCACCATGTCCACTCCAGGACAATCAGAAGGTTCCACCTGACCAGAGGAAAAACGAGGATGAAACCCCGAATTACAAAAGAAAGGAGAAACCAAGGTAGCAGAACTAGCCCGATTATTAAGCGCAAACTCGGCCAGCGGCAAAAAGGTAACCCAGTCATCCTGATCAGCAGAAACAAAACACCTTAAATAAGTTTCCAAGGTCTGATTAGTTCGTTCAGTCTGGCCATTCGTCTGAGGATGGAATGCAGACGAAAAGGACAAATCAATGCCCATCTTAGCACAGAAAGTCCGCCAAAATCTAGACACAAACTGGGATCCCCTGTCAGAAACGATGTTCTCAGGAATCCCATGCAAACGAACCACATTCTGAATAAACAGAGGGACCAACTCAGAGGAGGAAGGCAACTTAGGCAAGGGTACCAGATAAACCATTTTAGAAAAGCGATCACACACAACCCAGATGACGGACATTTTTTGAGAGACAGGGAGATCCGAAATAAAGTCCATGGAAATGTGCGTCCAAGGCCTCTTCGGGATAGGCAAAGGTGACAACAATCCACTGGCCCGAGAACAGCAAGGCTTAGCCCGAGCACAAACCTCACAAGACTGCACAAAAGAACGCACATCCCTCGACAAGGAAGGCCACCAAAAAGACCTGGCCACCAAGTCTCTAGTACCAAATATTCCAGGATGACCTGCCAACGCAGAAGAATGGACCTCGGAGATGACTCTACTGGTCCAATTATCCGGAACAAACAGTCTCTCAGGCGGACAACGATCAGGTTTAGCCACCTGAAACTCCTGCAAAGCACGTCGCAAGTCTGGGGAGACAGCAGACAAAATCACCCCATCCCTAAGGATACCAGAGGGCTCAGAATTTCCAAGGGAGTCAGGCACAAAACTCCTAGAAAGAGCATCCGCCTTCACATTCTTTGAACCTGGCAGGTATGAAACCACAAAATTGAAACGAGAGAAAAACAGTGACCAACGAGCCTGTCTAGGATTCAGACGCCTGGCAGACTCAAGGTAAATCAAATTTTTGTGATCAGTCAAGACCACCACACGATGTCTAGCACCCTCTAGCCAATGACGCCACTCCTCAAATGCCCACTTCATGGCCAAAAGTTCCCGATTACCAACATCATAATTCCGCTCAGCCGGCGAAAACTTTCTAGAAAAAAGCGCGCATGGCTTCATCACTGAGCCATCGGAGCTTCTCTGTGACAAAACCGCCCCCGCTCCAATCTCGGAAGCATCAACCTCAACCTGAAAAGGGAGCGAAACATCTGGCTGACGCAACACAGGAGCAGAAGAAAACCGGCGCTTAAGTTCCTGAAAGGCCTCCACAGCCGCAGGAGACCAATTAGCAACATCAGCACCCTTCTTAGTCAAATCCGTCAAAGGCTTAACAACACTAGAAAAATTAGTTATAAAACGACGATAGAAATTAGCAAAGCCCAAGAACTTCTGTAGACTCTTAAGAGATGTAGGCTGCGTCCAGTCACAAATAGCCTGAACCTTGACGGGATCCATCTCAATAGTAGAAGGGGAAAAAATATACCCCAAGAAAGAAATCTTCTGAACTCCAAAGAGACACTTTCAGCCTTTTACAAACAAGGAATTGGCCCGCAGGACCTGAAACACCTTCCTGACCTGCTGAACATGAGACTCCCAGTCATCAGAAAAAACCAAAATATCATCCAAATACACAATCATAAATTTATCCAGATATTCACGGAAAATATCGTGCATAAAGGACTGGAAGACTGAAGGAGCATTAGAAAGTCCAAAAGGCATTACCAAATACTCAAAATGGCCCTCAGGCGTATTAAATGCGGTTTTCCACTCATCACCTTGCTTTATTCGTATAAGATTATACGCACCCCGAAGATCAATCTTAGTGAACCATTTAGCCCCCTTAATGCGAGCAAACAAATCAGTCAACAATGGCAAAGGATACTGATATTTTACGGTAATCTTATTCAAAAGACGATAATCTATACAAGGCCTCAAGGAACCATCTTTCTTGGCCACGAAAAAAAAAACTGCTCCCAAAGGGGACAAAGATGGACGGATATGTCCCTTTTCCAAGGACTCCTTAACATAATCCCGCATAGCAGTATGCTCTGGCACTGACAGATTGAACAAACGACCTTTAGGAAATTTACTGCCCGGAATTAAATTTATAGCACAATCGCAATCCCTGTGAGGAGGAAGCGAACTGAGCTTAGGCTCCTCAAAAACATCCCGATAGTCAGACAAAAACACAGGAATCTCAGAAGGAGTAGATGAAGCGATAGAAATCGGAGGTGCATCATCATGAACCCCCTGACAACCCCAGCTTAACACAGACACTGATTTCCAGTCAAGGACTGGATTATGAGTTTGTAACCATGGCAGACCAAGTACTAGAACATCATGCAAATTATACAGTACCAGGAAGCGAATCACCTCCTGATGAACGGGAGTCATACGCATGGTCACTTGTGTCCAGTACTGAGGTTTATTCATAGCCAAAGGTGTAGAGTCAATTCCCTTCAAAGGAATAGGGACTTCCAGAGGCTCCAGACTAAACCCACAGCGATTGGCAAATGACCAATCCATAAGACTCAGGGCAGCGCCTGAATCCACATAGGCATCGACGGAAATGGATGATAATGAACAAATCAGAGTCACAGACAGAATGAACTTAGACTGTAAAGTACTAATGGCAACAGACTTATCAACCTTTTTTGTGCGTTTAGAGCATGCTGATATAACATGAGCTGAATCACCACAATAAAAGCACAACCCTTTTTTCCGCCTATACTTTTGCCGTTCACTTCTGGACTGAATTCTATCACATTGCATTATCTCAGGTGACGGTTCAGACGACACCGCCAAATGATGCACAGGTTTGCGCTCCCGTAAACGCCGATCAATCTGAACAGCCATAGTCATAGACTCATTCAGACCAGCAGGCGCAGGGAACCCCACCATAACATCTTTAATGGCCTCAGAAAGGCCATCTCTAAACTTTGCAGCCAGAGCGCACTCATTCCACTGAGTAAGTACCGACCACCTCCGAAATTTTTGACAATAAATTTCTGCTTCATCTTGCCCCTGAGGGCCAACAAAGCTTTTTCAGCCTGAATCTCTTGGTTAGGTTCCTCATAGAGCAAACCCAATGCCACAAAAAACGCATTTGCATTAAGCAACGCAGGGTCCCCTGGTGCCAATGCAAATGCCCAATCCTGAGGGTCACCCCGCAGGAAAGATATAATTATCTTGACTTGCTGAGCAGGGTCTCCAGAGGAGCGAGATTTCAAAGAAAGAAACAACTTGCAATTGTTCCTAAAATTCAGAAAACGAGATCTATCTCCAGAAAAAAACTCTGGGACAGGAATTCTAGGTTCAGACATAGGAGCATGTACAACAAAATCCTGTATATTTTGAACCTTAGTGGCAAGATTATTCAGGCTGGAAGCCAAACTCTGGACGTCCATGATAAACAGCTGAGATCAGAGCCATTCAAAGATTAAGAGGAGGAGGAAGTAGCCAGGCTGCAATAAGGCTAGGCAGCAAACTCTGAGGGGAAAAAAAAAAAAAAAAAACTTCCTCAGACTACTTATCCTCCTACTTCAGCCAATACAATTAACACTTTGTGGGCCGGTTATACTGTCATGATCCCAATGGCAGGGGATCACAAAAAGGACAAGCACAGATACAAACAAGCTCTAGGGCGATGGAACCTGAGCTGACCGCGACCCTGAACCTAACACACAAATAAAAGTAGCCGGGGAACGTGCCTACGATGATCCTAGACGTCTCGCTCCAGCCGAAGATCTAACTTCCCCTATCAGAAGAAACAGACCTCTCTTGCCTCCAGAGAAATACCCCACAGCAAATAGCAGCCCCCCACATATAATGACGGTGAAATGAGAGGAAAGCACATACGTAGTATGAAAACAGTTTCAGCAAAATGAGGCCCGCTAAAGCTAGATAGCAGAGGATACAAAAGTGAACTGCGCGGTCAGCGAAAAACCCTTCAAAAAACCATCCTGAAATTACTTGAACTCATGTGCGAACTCATGGTACATGAAAAGCAATTTCAGCCCACTAGAGCAACCAGCAGCAGAGAAACACATATCTGCAGGCTGGACTAAAAACCAAATTAAGCAAAACACAAAACAGGAAAATCCAAACTTAGCTTGTCCAGAAGGTTCTAGGAGCAGGGAGCAGAGGTAACAAGACACACTGGATACATTGATAACCGGCGAGGAAATGCCAGCAAAGCCAGGTTAAATAGGAAACTCCCATATGCTGATGGAACAGGTGGAACCCAGAAACCCAGGAAAGACAAGTCACCCAGTACCATCAGTAACCACCAGAGGGAGCCCAAAAACAGAACTCACAACAGATCAGGTTTTTAAATACATCAGATAGGGATTGCATACATTAGTTAGGACTGCTCTGATAAGGGTATACCGTGAAGATTGGTAGAGCAGCTTAGTATACATTTTTTGCAAAAAACGTATCAACCAAATACCCTGTTTTTTACATCTTTTACTAGCACTTGCGGATTACTGCAACATTTTTTCAAATTGAGTGTTTTTGGTTTTACTATTCTCTTTTGTGTCTTCAGGTTTCTTGGTGGTGTGTGAACATGATCATACAGACTTGTTCACTGTGCAAGTAGCCCATGTGTTCCTGTTTCCATAATTGTTCTCTTGTGTCTACAAGACTGGGGAGTTCCACCACTCCTCTTGGGCTATCTGCACAAAAGCTGTTCTACCCTGTATGCACACATGGATTTTTCCTCTCTGAACCCTGTTCACACAGGTTATATACAGATGATCAGGTTTTTAAATACATCAGATAGGGATTGCATACATTAGTTAGGACTGCTCTGATAAGGGTATACCGTGAAGATTGGTAGAGCAGCTTAGTATACATTTTTTGCAAAAAACGTATCAACCAAATACCCTGTTTTTTACATCTTTTACTAGCACTTGCGGATTACTGCAACATTTTTTCAAACTGAGTGTTTTTGGTTTTACTATTCTCTTTTGTGTCTTCAGGTTTCTTGGTGGTGTGTGAACATGATCATACAGACTTGTTCACTGTGCAAGTAGCCCATGTGTTCCTGTTTCCATAATTGTTCTCTTGTGTCTACAAGACTGGGGAGTTCCACCACTCCTCTTGGGCTATCTGCACAAAAGCTGTTCTACCCTGTATGCACACATGGATTTTTCCTCTCTGAACCCTGTTCACACAGGTTATATACAGATGATCAGGTTTTTAAATACATCAGATAGGGATTGCATACATTAGTTAGGACTGCTCTGATAAGGGTATACCGTGAAGATTGGTAGAGCAGCTTAGTATACATTTTTTGCAAAAAACGTATCAACCAAATACCCTGTTTTTTACATCTTTTACTAGCACTTGCGGATTACTGCAACATTTTTTCAAACTGAGTGTTTTTGGTTTTACTATTCTCTTTTGTGTCTTCAGGTTTCTTGGTGGTGTGTGAACATGATCATACAGACATGTTCACTGTGCAAGTAGCCCATGTGTTCCTGTTTCCATACTTATAGACATTGTAGCCCCAGAATAGGGTTAGAGAACCTTATTGCCCAGCAAAATATGGTGGAAGACACAGCCACCACCCAATGAGGACTGTACCGACCAATAATAAGCTGCATGTGCTTATAACACAGGACTGTTCCTTCGTCGGTCCTTCTGGGCTCAGGTTAAGCCTTGGTTACAGACCAGCTTACCGTACTACAAGGAGACCTGCAGGACAGAGGTCCTGGAATGCGTGAATATCAAACCAATAACAGTTAGTACATGGATAATGGCAGAGCATTGGGATGTACGCACATTACTCATCCAGGAGATCACGTCTATTCCAAATCCTTAGATGTCTAACCCAAAAGAAGGGTTATATATTATTAAAACTAAGGAATACACCAACCGGCAGGTAATATCTCCTGCCATTACCAACGTCTGGCTTCTCATTAGAGGCTCTGAAAGAGAAACGTGGATCATCACTCCTGTTTTACTGATGTTAGACACAGGGCATCTGAACTGTGAATCGATGGTGGTGGTGCAAATAAAAATCTTCTGACACTTGAAATTATTCGGAACTGCATTTATACGAGTCATTAGTCCAGACATTATAAGTATGTCAACTTATTTGTCCATATATGCATATATACACACATATACGCACATACATATCCCAAGAGGCAATCTTCTCAGGGATCTTTATACACTCAGAATGCCATTGTGGGAGTAACCATATTCCATGGCTAGAGAAAGTAGGTTTCTTTCTCATAACAGGGGGAGGTTATCTACTGTGAGGCAGTGAGACTATGGGGTCTTAACTGTAAGAGCCCTGGATACAGTTTCATTTAGGAGCCGCGACTGCTTTAAGAGCCGCGAGTATGGGATCCTCTGGCACACGACACAGTGCTGATGCTTCACAACAAGGTACAGAAGGCCGTGCTGATGTCCGTGGTAAACAAAACGCAACAGACTTATGGGACAAGAATCTGACTGATTGCCGAATGTGGAGTTTGGGAAGGATTAATAATAATAACAATAATAAACTTTTATATATATATAGTGTCAACATATTCCGCAGCGCTTTACAGTTTGACAGTTTCAAACACAACAGTCATAAGTAACAACCATATAATAATTAAAGCAAAATAAAACGACCCTGCTCTTGAAAGCTTACAATCTACAATGAGGCAGGGAAGATACAAAGCACAGGTGTGTATCAACAATATTTTATTTACAATGATGGCACAACCATCTCAGGGGGTGGGGGATAGATGGAGATAGTAAATGGGCTACACACACAAACATAAAATGACTGATTAGGGAACGTGATAGAGCGCTCTGAACAAATGTGTCTTAAGGGAGCGCCCAAAACTATGCAAATTGTAGATGGTCCTAATATCTTAGGGCAAAGTATTCCGAGGCGGAAGGAATCCTTACTTTCAAATCGTGGGATTTTCCGCTCCCAGGACAGTAGTATGTCCTTCTACAGGATTATAGAATGTACCAAAATGACGTATGTCATCTTTTAAAGCTAATTATGAAATAGACTTGCTTTTAGCACTCAAGGTAGAACCTACCTGAGAGACCTGTTCCAAACAGAAGAAATGCAGATTTTACTAAGCCAATTCAAGCATAACTGTTTGCTTGACTAAGCCCTGTTGTAAAGAATGAAGTAACAGAAGCTGGATCTGGGTCCAAAACACAAGGACTCCATATCCAGAGTTGAGGCCCAAGACAAAAATGTGAAGTGGTAGGCCGAAGATACAATGTGCAGCCACACAACAAGGCACCAGACAGAAGGTCTGACCCAGTGGTTCACAGCCAGAGGCAAAAAAGGCACCAAGCCCGACACACTGATACCCCCTGCTCTGCAAAGGGCACCGAAACCTTATAATGCAAAATGATGCATATATGAAGTATGAAGCATATAGGAATTATGAAGCAATATAATGCAATATGATGTACAAAGTTACTATGAAGCGCTATGATGCATATAGCAACTATGAAGAAATATGGTGCACAAAGGCAATTTGAAGCACTATGATGCATATAGGAACAATGAAACAATATGATGTAAATAATGAAGCAGTATGATGCAATATGATGCATGAAGTAACTATGAAGCGCTATGGTGCATATAGGAACAATGAAGCAATATGATGAATATAGTGACTATGAAGCAATATGCTGTAATATAATGCGCAAAGTCACTTTGAAGCACTATGATGCATATAGGAACCATGAAGCAATATGCTGTAATATAATGCACAAAGGCAATATGAAGCGCTGATGCGTATAGGAACCATGAAGCAATATGCTGTAATATAATGCACAAAGGCAATATGAAGCGCTGATGCATATAGGAACCATGAAGCAATATGCTGTAATATAATGCACAAAGGCAATATGAAGCGCTGATGCATATAGGAACCATGAAGCAATATGCTGTAATATAATGCACAAAGGCAATATGAAGTGCTATGATGCACATAGGAAACCTGAAGCAATATGATGCACAAAGACAATACGAGCACTATGATGCATATAGGAACAGTGATACAATATGACATACAGAGTCACTATGAAGCGCTATGATGCGCATAGGAACCACGAAGCAATATGATGCAATATGATGCAGAAGGGCAATATGAAGCACTATGATGCATATAGGAACAATGAAGCACCATTATGCATATAGGAACCATGAAGCAATATGATGCAATAGGATACATGAAGTAACTATGAAGCGCTATGATGCAAATAGGAACAATGAAGCACCTTGATGCATATAGGAACCATGAAGCAATATGATGCAATATGATGCATGAAGTTACTATGAAGCGCTGTGATGCATATAGAAACAATGAAGCACCATAATGCATTCAGGAACTATGAAGCAATATGATGCAATATGATACACAAAGTAACTATGAAACAGTATGATGCCACAGAGGCACTCATTATGATGCATAGATGTGCTATGATGCAGTATCATGCACAGAGGCACTCAATATGATGCATAGAGGCACTATTATGCAGTATTATGCACGGAGGCACTCAATATGATGCATAGAGGCACTATTATGCAGTATTCTGCACGGAGGCACTCAATATGATGCATAGAGGCACTATTATGCAGTATTATGCACGGAGACAATCAATATGATGCATAGAGGCAGTATTATGCACGGAGGCACTCAATGTGATGCATAGAGGCACTAATATGCAGTATTATGCACAGAGGCACTCAATATGATGCATAGAGGCACTATGACTAGGCCATGCCTGAAGGTGCCAAACAAGAGACCAGACTTAGGGTACCGTCACACAGTGGCATTTTGATCGCTACGACGGCACGATCCGTGACGTTCCAGCGATATATCCGTGACGTTCCAGCGATCTCGCTGTGTCTGACACGCTCCTGCGATCAGGGACCCCGCTGAGAATCGTACGTCGTAGCAGATCGTTTGAAACTTTCTTTCGTCGTCTAGTGTCCCGCTGTGGTGGCATGATCGCATGGTGTAACAAAGGTGTGCACGATATTGTATACGATGTGCGCATAGTAACCAACGGCTTCTACATCGCACATACGTCATGAAATTATCGCTCCAGCGTCGTACATTGCAAAGTATGACAGCAGTCTACGACGCTGGAGCGATATTGTTACGATGCTGGAGCGTCACGGATCGTGCCGTCGTAGTGATCAAAATTCCACTGTGTGACGGTACCCTTAGACTTTTAAGCAAAAGAGCAATCTATCAGAGTTCCAGATAAATCTCCACTCTGAACAATACGTCTCATTTGTCAGACTGACTCCACCCGAAGGAGCTAATTAATGAGCCGCAGCTGGAGGGCAGTCTTCATGGAGACAATGTGCTGAATTAACACCTTGTGTCTTCCTATGGATGGAGTAGTTAAGTTGCAAAGAAAAGTGAAACACTTGCTTATTGAACCAGAAAATGGAAAGCATTCTTCCAAAGTCACTCTGAAGCCCGATCATAAGGCTCTGTGCAGACAAGACCTGCAACTAACTAAAGTCCAGTCATGAGATGTAGCCTGGACATATGGCTCCACCATAGCCTAGAGGTCCAAGGCCTAGCTGCAAATGGGTTCCAGGTACAGCTTTGGTACAAAGGCCTGAGACTAGAGTCAGCCCAGAGGCCCCGGCCATCGATGCAACATTAAACCAAGCACTCACCTGTGCTGGCTCCATACCTGCTAGAAGACAGGGGGACCTGGTAACGCCAAGAGCCTACCGTGGAAGGAAACGGCGTCCATTCAGAAATGCTGCAATACTGCCTGTGCCCCCTTCCGTGTTCCATTGTGGAACGCACGCCGATCCTATGTGTCGACGCTCCTCTCTGACGTCACTGGGAGCGCAACGGCCTTCTCCACCACATGACTTTCGTAAGTAGCGGTGTTTTGCAGGTCAGCGTCCGAGCCGAGAGCCCCCCACTGGGAGGAAGCGGCTCTACCCAGGAGCCAGTCCGCTCGACTGGTCTTTGGGGCTGAGGGATTCCCCACCGGGGAGTTTCCACCCTGGGCTACTTGACAGGGGGAAGGATTGGACCTGCCGCACGATCCCCCTAAGCCCATTACACAGGCTGATGGCTGAGGAACTTCTCAAAGAGGAGTCGGCCATGGTCCATCTGACCGGGAAAAGGGAAGGCTGAGATCCCCGAACTCAGAGTCCATCTGGTACAGCACTGATAGCTGAGGGACCTCTACCAAGTGAGGTATCGGCCATGGACCACTTGACAGGGGGAAGAGAATCCACAGGATATCTTCGCTCTCATACAACAGTCCCTGTAGGGACAGGAAAAACACTGGAGGGTGGAGGTGGAAGGGTCCTTTTAACCTCTCTATGATCCTGTCCCGCTATAGGTCAAGGAAGGACGTCCTCCATGGTGCTGTCCTGAGGGACGTAATGGAAAAAGAGGTTAAAGTATACTCACCCAGGGGCGGTCCCGTCCGATGAGTGTCGCGGTCCAGTCCGGGGCCTCCCATCTTCTTACGATGACTTTCTCTTCTTGTCTTCACGCTGCAGCTCTGGTGCAGGCGTACTTTGTCTGCCCTGTTGAGGGCAGAGCAAAGTACTGCAGGCGCCGGGAAAGGTCAGATAGGCGTGAACACAAGAAGAGGACGCCATCCTATGAAGATGGGAGGCCCAGGACCGGACCGCAACGCCCATCGGATTGGACCGCCCCAGGTGAGTATAATCTAACCTCTTATTCTCATCTTTCAGGATACATTGGTGGCTTATCTACAGAATGTCCACAACCGGACATTTTCTGTGTTTTGTTTGTGTTTATCTCACGTTTTATCCAAGAGCTTCCCAATGCATTAAATAGCGGAAAAAACATGAAAAATCCGCAAAATTAATTAACATGCTGCGTTTTTTACCGCAATGTGTTTTTTTCGTGGAAAAAACGCATCATGTGCACAAAAATTGCAGAATGCATTAAAAATGATGGGATGCTTATGTATGCGCTTTTTTAAACATTTTTCCTGCAGAAAACAGCCGAAAAAATTAAAAAAAGCGACAAATCCTGAACGTGTGCACATAGATTTAATGTCAAGCCTGGAGGGTTTCACTTTTTTCCATGGCTAACTCTTCCACCCCTCTCTGACATCTTACATAATATCCCGTCCATGTGCTCTGGGCCTGTCTTCCCATGGATGGGATAGTACGTCATAGCGATCGGATTCTCACAGCTAACACCTGGCACTAAGTACCAGGAGTGGTCACAAACCACTGCCGGCACTTTAACCCCTGAAATACTGCGATCGAACACAATCACACATTCCGAAGCTGGCACAGGGATTGACAGCCCCTCTGCCTTTGGATATGAGACCCCGCAGCATGAGGCGGGGTCCCAATCACTGCCATGGAGACCAGATGTTGTCATGACAACATCCGGGTCTTCAGAACTGAGAGACTTCCTGTCATGCGCAGTGGTGATCAGGAAGTCTCTCAGGCCAGTGTAAAATACATGCAATGCTGGTAGCTTCCATAGCATGCAGCTCTGCATGCTATAGAAGCGCTCAGCCTGCACAAAATGATAGTCCCATAGTGGGACAAAGTGTAAAACGTAGAATGAAATTAAAAAAAAAAATTTGTAAAAATATTTTAAATTTTTTTTTAAAAATCAATATTTATTCTATCAATAAATAAATATTTGACTGAAAAAAAATGTAAACAATAAAAGCACACATATTTGGTATTTCTGCATTTGTAATGACCCGCTGTGTAGTATGTTATATTTTTAAAGGATTTCAACACATATATATATTCCCCCCACATGTGCTCAGAGGCCCATCCTCCAGCTGCTGTACTTCTGCCATGTGTCCCACATGAGGCCCCCTCCTCCAGCTGCCATATGCTGGTAAATCAGGTTTCATTGAGGATTGAGGAGATGTACCATTGCCAGTGGACAATAGACTTGTGACATTATTCCCCACATGTGGGTCTGGAAACACCTTATTTTAGCTGGACAGATAGTAGAGACAAGACACGTGATTGAGGGTCTCTTGCTTCCTGGACGATCAGTGATGGACTACTACCTTGAGTGTGTAATGTATGAATAATGCTTTGTATTTATTTTAATCTTATGTTTTATTAAGTAAATTCATTTTTGTTTATTCAATTTTCGTGTGAGCATTTATTTATTCATCACAATTCCTTGAACCTTAACAAAACACCCATCCTATAAAACTGTCCCACTAGTTAACCCCTTCAGTGAACACCAAAAAAAAGGAAACCAAGGCAAAAAACAATAGTTTATCAACATACCGTCATACAAAAAGTGAAACAACACGCGATCAAAAAGACGGATACAAATAAACAAGTTATCGCTGGAAAACGTCATCTCGTCTTTCACTGTATGACAGCAGCCAAACATAAAAACCTGCTATAAAACCTCTTTCACTCGTCCTGATATTTCTGTACTGCAGACGTCAGTGTCCGTGTGTGTAATACTTGCGGCACACATGTGCCGCATCAGTATCACAAGAACGGGCGCCAGGGAAGAAGCGTTACAATAAGCGCTATTCAGGGAATAATCATTCTCCCCCGCTTATGCCCCTTGCCGTCACAGCAGGGGAGAATGATGAGAGTAGCGCTCAGGCCCCGGCGTCGGGGAACAGGGCTAACTGTAACGCTTCTTCCCCGGAGCCGATGTGTGTCACATGGATGTCACCCATGTATGTTATGCGTATACAAATGTGCTGGATGCGGACTTTAAAAATGGACATGTTAGCGTGTTTTGCCCACAGACATACAGTCCATGGAAACACACTGACATGTGCACAGACCCATTCACTTGAATAGGCAAATAGCCCTCTGTTCCTCCCGAGTCTCTCCGCATGGCTGCCCAATGGAATAAAATTCTGTGACACACCCATGGTGTCAATATGATCCCAGCACCCCTACATGAATTAATTGAGAGGTGTAGATCATAAAATGGGGTCACAAATGTAAACCATAACAGTAAAACTTGGCGCTCCATCCCTTCTGGGCTCTGCCATGTGCCCAAACAGTGGTTTATCCCCACATATGGGGCATCAGTGTACTCAGGACAAATTGCACAATAACAATTGGGGTCCACTTTCTTCTGTTACCCTTGGGAAAATAAAAAATAGGGGGCAAAAAGATCATTTTTGAGGAAAAATTATGATTTTTTATTTGCCGGCTCTACATGATAAACTCCTGTGAAGCACTTGGGGGTTTAAAGTATTCACCACACATCTGGATAAGTTTCTTAGGGGGTCTACTTTCCAAAATGGTGTCACTTGGGGAGGTTTTCAATGTTTATGCATATCAGGGGTTCTCCGAATGCGAGATCCTTCCCTTCCGAGCTCTGCTGTACGCCCAAACAGTAGTTTCCTCCCACATATGGGGGATCAGCGTACTCAGGACAAATCGCACAACTTTTGGGGTCCAATTTTTCCTATTACCCTTGGTAAAATAAAAAAAAAAAAAACTGGATTTCAAATTACAAAAATTCCTGTTAAGCACCTGAAGTGTTAATCAACTTCTTGAATGTGATTTTGAGCACCTTGCGGGGTGCAGTTTTTAGAATGGGGTCACTTGGGTATTTTCTATCATATAGACAAAGTGACTTCAAATGTGATGTGGTCCCTAAAAAAAAAAAAAAAAAGATGTTGTAAAAATGAGAAATCGCTGGTTAATTTTAACCCTTATAACTCCCGGGAAAAAAAATGTTGGTTCCAAAATTGTGCTAATGTAAAGTAGACATGTGGGAAATGTTATTTATTAAGTATTTTGTGTGAGGTATCTTTGTGATTTAAGGGCATGAAAATTAAAGTTGAAAAATTGCAAAATGTTCAATTTTCTTTTTTTTCACAAATAAATGCAAATAATAGCAAAGAAATTTTACCACTATCATGAAGTACAATATGTCACGAGAAGACAATGTCAGAATCACTGGGAACCATGGAAGCGTTCCAGAGTTATTACCTGATTGGACAGAATTGTAAAAATTGGCCATTGACATGCAAACCACTTTTGTGGGAGAGTGTTCAAATAACACTTCAAATACTCTTTGAATAACCTCCTTTAGTGATGAGCTAATGTGCTCTGAAAAGGTGTTATTGGAGTACTCTCGGGTGCGAACAGAGTATCTGGGGAGTGCTCGAAAAATGTGTTAGAGTCCCAGCGGCTGTTCAGGGGAAAAAAATCCAACCATACACTGCAACTTAACAGAAACCATCCAATTTAAAAAAAAAATGGAGTTACAAGAGTTAAGTGAGTATCAGCAAATCAGAAAACCAAATGTTTAATTTTATTTACTTCATGTATATTTTTACAGATGCAATGAGCCATGTTGATAAAAACGTCTAGGACAACATAACACTAATAAAGAAGCCACAATTTACAAAACTGATGGAAGACATTTTGTGAGTGCAAATAGTAAACAAAAATACACTTAACGGAGGAAATGATAAATGCATGAAGACTCGTAACTGGACGAATCATTTACATTTAAGCCGTTACTCGCATTTTATAGCCAATTATAAAAATCATCAACTATTTTAAACTAACACACCAACATGTCAACACTTTTAGCTTTAGACTTAGTGCAAGAAACAGAATTTATAGACTATGAAACTTAACAGTATACAACAAGAAAAAAAAACATCTTTTAGAAAGGTTTGCCAAGCAATTAATTTTTAGTAAAATCAGATTAAAGCTTTGTTACAGCACCATCATTTCTTCTGATCTTGATAGAACCATAAAATTGATTACAAGGTTTACTCTGGGGATAGACAAAAATAAAGCAAGGACGGAAAATGTCATGATAAATTTCGAAATACTTTTAATTTGCAAATCAACTTTGCTTAGTCTAGGGATGCCATGTTAAAGAGGTAAAATGGTCACCATCTTGGGACACTCGCTTGTGAACATTTGCAGTAGGAAGCTCCAATGCTGTGATCTAGAGATAATTTAACGCACATACGGTTGGCATACAGTCAAGCCATTTCCAGGTTATGGCTGTGGAGCTTCGTAATACACATGCTCACAAGCACCAGTGCTAACAATGTATCATTGTCTTAGTGCACACAGAAACCTATGTATTAAAAAGAATGTGATTACCTGACCTAGAAATATATCCGTTCTGTATAAATCATTTGTTTCTACTTTATAATAACCTACATGCTACGCTGGGAGGAGGTTCTCAAGGAATCTTTATGCTTTACAGAATGACAGGATAAGGCTACAATTTCTATTACCGTAACTTATCTTTGGTGGACTCTGAGTATAAACTCCTCAAGAAACGGTATTTGACAATCAAGGGGTTAGCACAGATATTCCCTGGATCTTTTTTCCTTTGTTTTAAGAGTTCTGGGAGTGATGGTTTGACATTACATACCTGGTGATAGTGCCCTAGACTACAACACTTTTGGATTTAGTTATCTTATACAGTCACCCATGCCTCCCTTACCCAATCTCCTTAAGAGGCGTTACTGAGAAGACTTAGGGCTCATTCTCACATGCGAGAAACTCTGATGAGTCTCGCACGTCGATACCCGGCACTGCACCCGGCACTCAGGGGCGGAGCGTTCGGCTGCATGTATTACTACGCGGCCACTTGCTCCGATCCGAGTGTCGGGTGCAGTGCCGGGTATTGACATGCGAGACTCAGAGTTTCTCGCATGTGAGAATGAACCCTTATACTGGATATCTTAAGACTCACCCAGAAGCTAATTTCATATGTTCCTTGCTGCTAGAATTACTATCCCAGGAGCTTGGAAAACATTTAGATTAACATTAACATGTGATTAATTTTTACCTTAATGACCAGGCCACATTTTTGTAATGTGACCAGTGCCACTTTATGTGGTAATAACTATGGAACGCTTCAACGGATCCCACTGATTCTAAGACTGTCTTTCCACGACAAATTGTACTTAACGTTAGTGGTAAATTTTGGTCAAAATGATTTGCGTATATTTATGAAAAAATTATAAAAAAAAAAATTTTTAAAAATCACAAATATTCACAATTTTCAAATTTTAACCCCTTTCCAACATCAGGCATAATAGTACGCCAATGTTGGACTCCCCCTTTTTCAGCTGTCTCAGTGCTGGAGCCCGCACCTTTCTGGGCACATGACAGCTGATATATACAGATGTTATGTGTCCACAACAGCCGCGAGTGGACCATAAGCCGCACCCAAAATTTGGGGGGGGGGGGGGGGGAAGACATTTTGTTCTAATAAAATGGGTGTCATTCGTATAATCCGAATTTATGGTACCTTACCGGGAAATGGCGGTGACAGTATTGAGGCAGGGTGACCACTGCAGGAAGCCAGCGGCGGCAGGAGTGGGGTGATGCTGTGGGTTCCGGGCTGGGAAGAGGGATTGTCCCGGCGGTACGAGGTTGACGGTCACGGACTTCAACAAGACGTCGATGGTGAAGGATGAGTGGAGACACTGCTCTGCTCATTGACTTTTTGGTGTGCTTTAGGAAATTTTGATTTTGGCTCGTCTCTGCACCAAGGGCCTGCAACCTTACACCACTGGAACAACCCCTCATCTCAGCATGGGGTGCGCAACACCCCATTCCTGCTATCGCTGGCTTCATGCAGCAACGATCCTGCCTCCTGTGGCACCGTTCCACTGCCGCTGCACCCCCCCCCCCCCCATAAGCTATATTCAACGCACCCCTATTTTTCACCCAAATTTTGGAAGAAAAAAATTGCATCTCAGTCCGAAAAACAGTGCAGTTCATTTTACAAATGAATTGTAAAATGTCTAATTTTTACATACACATTTATTGTCTATATTCTGTTGTGAATAAAATATGGCTAAGAGATTTTTAAATCATTGCTGTTTTGCTTCTATTGCATCCATTTTTATTTAAATTGAGTTGTATATTCTCAAAGTCAAAACAGAACATGTGAATCTAATGAAACAATTTAAAGTCTTTATTTTCTTTTATAGTTGCCAGAAGAAACCCAGAAAAGTTACTTTGAGCCATGCCTGCCATTTTTAATTATTGATACTAAAAGCCTAGCAATTTTTCATTTGGTTTAATGTGTGTACCTATCTTATGAAATATTTTTTTATGCCACAATTCATAAAATCCTTTAGGTTGAAGCTAAATCCCTGGCTCTAAATTAATAACTAATCACAGGAGATATTTATCATCTCAAGCTTCTTACATGAAAATTGTCAGAATTAATCACCTTGCTCATATTTTTACTATTTACAGGCATTCATTCATCACACATTAAAAGAGGTCTGACAACACAGGGCCACAATCAAAGTACTTTTCATACAGTGGATTTTATTAAAAGTGGTAATAAAATAGAGGGAATGTATCTATCTGTTAGCATATGAATCAAGCAAATGTCATTGTCTCGGTTTTGATGCAGAATGCATCTCAGAACACGAAAACTAGAATTGCAAATAAATTACTTGAATATAAAAGCCTACCACCTTGAAATGTAAAGTCTTTTTCCTTAAAACACTAAAATCAAGAAGGATTAGTCTTGCGCTTGAAAGAATAGAGCACATATATTAAATGAAGCGAAAACAAGGAAAAAAATCCCAAAATAATAACTTCTGCTAAAATGTTCTGTCCATCATAATAGTAGTTGCAGAATTGCCAAATGTTTCGTAAGACACTTAAGGGCGAATAGACAACAGAAACAATTCATCAAGCTGCGTGTTACTTTACACACTAAAATTCATATTTATGAGCCCATTATTTCAACCAAACGTCAACACAAACTTAATATGGCATGAAAAACTGGATTTATTCAGTGAGTTTTACTAAAATGCTTACTGTATTCGCAATCAACACAGGAAAATAATCATATGAGGCGGGGGAGTGGACTGTGGAGCTAACCAGCGCTTCTGTACAATGGTGTACAATGGCAGTAGCATTGGAGCACTGTACACAAAGAGACCCATATCCATGCTCGACCCCATCATACAAAGGGTATAGCTCTTTTTCCCGATACACTTATTCCATAAGATATTTACAACGCTATTACCCTTGTCATCGGTGGGGGCGGTCATCTTCCTGAGGCCGCGCGTGCGCAGATGGAGTGCTCTGCTGCACGGGGCTTCAGGAAAATGGCCACGGGATGCCGCGTGTGCGCAGATGGCGATCGCGGCGGCCATTTTCCCGAAGCCGAGTTTGCATCTCGCCTTCGGGAAAATGGCCGCCGTGATCTCCATCTGCGCACGTGCGGCATCCCGCGGCCATTTTCCTGAAGCCCCGTGCAGCAGAGCACTCCATCTGCGCACGCGCGGCCTCAGGAAGATGGCCGCCCCCACCGATGACAAGGGTAATAGCGCAGATCGCGCGCTTTTTCTTCACCTGCGCGCAGTGGATTCGGCACTTGGACATGCGCACACCACTACACCACCAACGGAAAGCTGGGGAAGAAACAGCGATGTCTCCACGCCCACCCGACCTGACCAGCCTGATTGACAGGTGAAAACGGCGACTTTGGTAATGTATTTCGCAGCATAGGGAGAATCAGGGTACACTACATACACTATTGTAACGCACAGCGCAGGCCCTATTTAACAGTATTTTTATCTCAATCTGAAAAAACGGGGTGACAGGTTCCCTTTAAGTTGTATTCTCATTTACAGGCACCATGTAATAGAACAGGGGCAGTGATGTAGATGAATATATAGTTTTGTGAGAAAATACTCAGTCAAGTGGGCGGTCCTATCAGGGACTGACAGCCTCCATCTCTTACCAGGAAAACGTAGTGTAAAACAGGTGTGTTTTTGTTGCAGATCACTAGCATGGGTAAAATATAAAGCAAATTATTTTTTTTTTAAAAGTAATTTATTCATCTCCTCCATTGCCCGTCTCGGCGTATATCGGACTGCACAGGGATGACATTAAAGTACAGACCGATGTCTCACACGCACCCGTTGACTTGTATGGGCATAAGTGAGCAGAGTCCAGCGGCCAATCGAGGCATGCTGTGATGGTTTTATCATGCCAAATCGGCAAGAGAAAATAATAGCAGATCTGTATGTATTACCCCATAAAATAACACTTGGCAGAGTGCTATCAGATAAAAGATCACATAGCACTCAGCCGTGTTATACTTTTTTATGCTTTTTAAGATGCTCAGTCTGTGGTAAAAATGACCTAGAAACAGGATTTGCCAGGACAGATCTAATAAATCAATCTTAAACTTGCAGAGATTTTTATTATTATTTTTAAGAAAAAAATAATTCAGAAGTTTTTTTTTTGGATGTCATAATTTTCCGAGAACCATAAAGTTCTTTATTTTTTCATCGAATGACCTGTGTGAGGACAATTTTTTGCATAGCAAGCTAACAGTTTTACTGATATCATTTGGGTAAATATGGCATTTTAATCTGTTCTCGTATTCTTCTTAGTGATGAGCGATGGCTGAAGTAAAACAGAATCCTGGCGCATTGATTCTCTCTCTTGTTATGGCTTTTACGGTATGGGTTAATTAAACTTTTTAATAGGCTTGAACCATTATATACATGGATGGCTCTATCATAATATACGCTAAAAAGTTTTTAACTTCTATACTTTTAACAACACACAAAGAGGGCGACTGCAGTATAGTTAAATCACGGTCTCATATGTAGCTCAGACTATGGCTGAGCTTCACAGGAGTACCAAGATTGCAGTGACAGGGGCCTTTAGCAAGCGCAAGCCCCATCTGTCATTAAGATCCATCAGTGCCTAGAGATCACTCCATTAAAACAATATTGTCAGAGATTGACAGCATTTAAACATTTCTGGCACGGTAACATCGCTGTGATCTACCTTGTGTTGAGGAAGCTCAGCTCCTGAGATCTGTCTACACAGGAAATCCCAACAATTACATACCTATATGTCATACCTATGTGTAATTTTGCCTTAAGGGGTTCAAGGGTTGTACCTATTCCTATACACTTAACATATCCAGATCATATGGCATAAATATGGGCTGTATCTTTCGGAATTTAAAAAATCTAAAAAAAAATACATATATATTATTAGAACAGAAGTCAACTTTAATTGAACGGTCAACCTGCTATGATAAAGTAAACTCAATATGGCTAGACTTTAGATCATTTATATTTAATAGTAGCAATACACAGATAGCCAATAGAAACACACAAAAATAGCTTTACGTGAAATGGCATGCTGTGCTACGCTCCTAGATGACAGTTCTGAATTACAGTTACCCAATATTAGCGCCAATGGTACCCATTAGATTATCTGGTCAGTGGCCCGAAGTCACAGAGGGCAGTGTAGGTACAATATCAGAGGTAACAGGACATTGTCACCAAAGAGGTCAATTCTGTCAACATACGGTAGTAAAGCATTCAAGTGTAACAGGCCAAATAATCCAGAGACAGGCTCTAGTTCCTAGTAGGTCCTGGTGGGGCTTGAGAATCCAGTAAAAATGTATCAGGAAAGTACTATAATCCAGCCTGCCATGGTATCGGCTGTAACTGGGTGACATCAAAATATGGAGTCTTCCAGTAGGCAGAATCTCCTGCATGTAGTTCTGTCTTGTGGACAAATACCATACCTATACACCGCACTTAACCAACTGTGAATTGATGTGTAGCTCATTCCATAGAAATTAAGAAAATAGTAGAGGAATCTACCTTTCCTTGCTGTGTTTTCAATGGAAAGAATGGAATAAACCACTGTCAGACACAAAGAAGTGACTATCTCCAGCGGGGAAAAAAGGGTGAGGTAACAATCCAGCATCTGCTACATTTTTAAACCTCTTAAAATGCTAACAAAATAAAATAACATTTTACAAATGAGGCTGATGTAAAGCCGACATGTGCGAAATGTTATTTATTAATGGTTTGCTGTGGTAGGGCCATCTGGATTAAAGGGATAATCATTAAAATTTTGAAAATACCCAATTTAACATTTTTCTCAAATTTTTGATATTTTTTTATAAATAAACACAAAACATATTGACCTAAATTTACCATTATCATACAGTATAATGTGTCACGAAAAAACAATCTCAAAATTACTGGGATTTGTTGAAGAATTGCAGAGTTATTACCACATAAAGTGACACTGGTCAGATTTCAAAAATTTGGCTCAGTCACTAAGGGGTTAAAAATAACAAATTTATAAGAACTAAATTTCCATTACATTAATCAAATAGAATAAAGCAACAGCAGGAAGAAATTGGCGACAGGAAACAACGTTTACGCAGACTAAATTTAACTTAAGGCCGGCTTCTATTCCTTTTATTTTTGGTCGACTTCAAGTTCCACTTTTTGTAAATGGGTCACAATAGTGCTACCATTGCATTTATTTATGACTACCAACTCCTTATTTCCTAAATAATAATCCCAAGAGCAGTAAAGGCCTTAGGCACTGCCAAAGGCCTCCATCTCATGGAGTTACTATTGCTCGTGTGAGGATTTATCCTGAGGGAGCGATAACTATTATGGCCTAATTTTTAATATTTATTTTACCATCACGATTGCTGTCACTTAGGGGCACAGAATTTTGAAAGATATCAAGAAATATCTAAAGATAAACTCTGATAAATAATTCGAGAGGCAAGGGTATAAAAATATGGCAAGCAATAGCTTCTTAAAATGCTACCAGAAGATGTGTATATGAAAAAAATTATTATTTTTTTTAAAGAAAGATAATATTGAACTTTACAACTACTGTATTTTTCGGACTACAAGACGCACTTTTTCCCCCCCAAAAAAGGGGGGGAAATGGGGGGGTGCGTCTAATAGTCGCAATGCAGGCTTACCGTGGCGGCAGAGGTGCGGCGGCAGAGGTGCGGTGGCAGAGGTGCGGCGGCAGAGGAGGCGCAGTAAGCGGGGTCCCTTTCTCCGGTGAAGTGATGCAGCAGCCCGGTAAGCAGCAGAGCCGGGTGCATCCTGTTATCGGTGGTGGCGGCCATTTTCCTGAGGCCGCGCGTGCGCAGATGGAGCGCTCTGCTTCCCGGGGCTTCAGGAAAATGGTCGCCGCGATCTCCATCTGTGCACGCGCGGCCTCCCACGGCCATTTTCCTGAAGCCTCGGGAAGCAGAGCGCTTCATCTGCACACGCGCGGCCTCAGGAAGATGGCCGCCCCACCGATAACAACAGGATTCACCCGGCTCTGCTGCTTACCGGGCTGCTGCATCACCTCACCGGAGAAAGGGACACTGCTTACTGCGCCTCCTCTGCCGCCACCGCAGGATTCAACCGGCTCTGCTGCTTACCGGGCTGCTGCATCACCATACCAGGGAAAGGGACCCCTCTCACGCCATACCTCTCACTGTGCCTCCTCATCCCAGCACCTCCTCATCCCAGCACCTCCTCACCTCTGCCGACACCATGCCTCCTGTGACCCTGCTCTGCCACCGCCAGCCCTCAGGTAAGATACTGTAAATTCGGACAATAAGACGGACCCCCATCTTATAAAAAATCTTTTTCTCTGCAATTTTCACCCCAAATTTGGGGTGCGCCTTATGGTCCGGTGCGTCTTATAGTCCGAAAAATATGGTATAATGGACACAATAATCACACCACTTGCAACATTTCATTTTTTTTTGTCTGAAAATATACTACTGTTATAGAAATTGTGGGGTAGGAGCAGAAACTCCAACTGATCCACCATGTTTCATGAAGAACTTTTAACACCAGGTACATAAAAAAAATACAAATAAATTTAAAATCGGGGACATGTAAAGTATTACGTAATTGATCATCAGACTACAGACTTCTGAACCCTGACAGCATGTGGTGCACATTGTCTCAGAATTATTGGGCATTGCCAGTGAGAGGGAAGTCACATGCCAACTAGACATTAAGATAAGCAAAGTACTTCTAGTCGGAATGTGACCATTTAAATGCACATTCACATATTAGTGGTACCATGATGTCCACGCTCGCTGGAAATTTTTCACAAGTGTGCAGTTACATAAAGTGACTGCAGACTTCAAGCTCAAATCTGGATAGCCCTATAAGTCCCATTACAATTTTTTTTCAATTTTTCATGTATAGTGAGGATTATATCAAGGAGCAGGAGTGTCCCGGCTATCTAGCGGCCAAATATAACTTCAATGTTTCTACATCTTCTTGCACTCAATCATCTTCCGTAGGTCCTGTTCTTTAGATGCATGGAAATGCTGCGTGAAAGGGTCAATATTGAGAGATTTGCGATCGGTGTGGCATATATTTATCATACGGTTAATATAGAGTATGGAATGATTTGGAATATACAGTATTTAATCATTTTTATTGATACAGCAATTAAAGATACTGGTATGACATGGGGATTGTGATCTTAAAAAATCTTTTAAATGTATTTATCTTTGCAATCCAATTTTATAAAAAAAAAGTTTTGTTTGCTATTCTGATTATATGGAATCAATTAAATCTGATGTCATATGGGATCGTTCTCTTTGGCTGTATTGGCACTCCAAATAGTTTAAAGGGACACTGTCACCTGAATTTGGAGGGAACAATCTTCAGCCATGGAGGCGGGGTTTTCGGGTGTTTGATTCACCCTTTCCTTACAAAGCAATCTTGCCTTGTGCAGGCGTGTACTATGGAGGACAGAGAATGAACTTCAATCCAATATTGCAGCCAGCATGCAGCCAGCGGGTAAGGAAAGGGTGAATCAAACACCCGAAAACCCCGCCTCTATGGCTGAAGATTGTTCCCTCCAAATTCAGGTGACAGTGTCCCTTTAATGTTAACAGAATTGTAATATTTGAGATTATATTTATTTATATATATATATATCTATATCGATCAAGAGAGCAATGCACTTTCAAAATACCTTTTTCTAAAGTATGACAAGTCAATCCCCATATTAGTAGGACCTTGGGGCACCAACAGAATTCAGTTTTTACTTGATTTGCATGAGATTCCCCTGGACTAGTCATGATTTGGATCTTCTTGCTACTTTAGGCATGACTGACAGACTGTAGACTCCATGTTGTGGTAGTGTCATAGTATCATTATGCTGGCTGTCAATATGGTTCACTTTAAACAGATTTCAAAAAATTTGACTGGTAGCAGCATTCACTGGCTGATAAAGACCAGACTCAATTACTTAAAAAAAAAGTCAGGGCTAAGATATATACTCATTGTATTTGTGGAAAATAATTTTCCCATGACATAATTCTCTTGCAAACCTCAGCCTGATTTCATAAAAACACTTCTTGTATTTATGAAACAAAAAAATAACAAAGGAAATGCTTAAAAATGGCAGGGTGTTGCAATAAAAGAACAAGTAGAAATAATATCCCTAGCAGAAGCGTGACCAAAGTGGTAGTGTGTGGACAGTCGGAAATTACATAAAAAAACAAAAAAGCGCAAAGAAAAACAGACCATATAGTCTGAGTTATTATGGTGAGAAAATACAATTTATTATATTAAGCAGGCACAATAACAGAAGAAACATCAATGATTATAGTAAGATAAAACTGCATAAGAACAGGGACGCACATCCAGGAGTGTAAAAACCAGTAGAATTGGGGAAAGTGCCAGGGTGATATGCGCAGCACGAACTATGGTAAAAAAAAAGTAAGAGACAATTCTACACAATATAAATAAATGTTTGTGCCAAAAAAAACCTTGAGTTAGTATTAATGTGGGTACATGGTTAATAAAGAAATGTGTCTCATTAGATATCAGAGCACTAACTGGAAAAAATGGGTATAGACCATGTGTCTAGAGTAGAAGAAGGTGGGGGATGTATATATGTGCATAAAAATGATAATATATAAATAAATCCCTTCGTCGAAGGCAGCGTGCCGAAACGCGCGTTGGGGCCAGGGATCCTCATTGTCACTGTAAGTCGCCCTAAACTTGGGATTTATTCATTTAATATCATTTTTATAATTTATACACCCTTCACCTTCTACACTCGAGACATGGTGTATACACATTTTTTTGCAGCTAGCGCTCTGATATCTAATGGCAAACATTTCTTTATTAATTATGTACATACATTAATACCAACTCAAGGTTTTTTGGTACAAGCACTTTATTTATTCATGTATTTATTTATATTGTGTAGAACTGTTTCTTACTTTTTTTTTACCTTTGTTTGTGCTGCATATATAACCCTGGTACTTTCCTTACCCAGTTCTACTGGTTTTTCCTCTCTTGGGTGTGCGTCCTTGTTCTTATGCAATTTTATATTACTGTAATCATTGATGTTTCTTCTGTTATAGTACCTGCTTAATATAATACATTGTACTTTCTCACCATAATACCTTGGACTATATGGTAGTTTTTTGTTTTTTTTTTACTTCTTGTATATAGGAGCAAATCATCTACCTTCACAAGCCTTCTGAAAATAGAACAACCCATCTGCATGATGTCTCACCTACAAAAGTCATGGAAACCCGGATCTTCATCTCACCCACAGACCAAAGATCTCCTCTGCACAGAAGGTCTTGTAGTATAGGAATCAATGAAGATGCATAGAAGGCTTATCCAGCGATGGCGCCTACAAAATTATTTTTTATTGCAAATCCATTAAAATCCACACAGAGTAGATGCAGAGGCGTTTCAGACTATACGTCCTAAGTCATTGCATACTTTTTTAGGATATACCTTCCTTTCCATCTATTCTACAACACTACCATAAAGCTGCTAATGGCAAGTTATCCAGGACATACGGTAGTTGGGGTAGGCATAGCATATCCCAGTGAAGCTCCGTTATCTGTATTCTGATCGCCAGGCCGCGTACTAGTGTTGTACTTGTAAAAGTGATTGTACATTTATGATTATTCTGCTTATGCGCCTAAGGGCTCAAATGACATAACACATTAGCTTCGCAAGACTATCTAGAATGGCACCAGCACTGGAGGTGAATATAAGTGGTCATCGTTTTAGGAGGGGGGATATACCAATTGATAAGGGGTTATCTGAGTAGTAAACACCCCTCAAACAAATAAAATAAAAAAGGGTGAATATTTTTAGCAGTCAATCAAGTAATGAATGAATAAAAAGGAATAGCAAGAACAAGTTACATAAGTAGTGGAACTAGGTCCAACACAAAAGGAAGCCTTACAATAAGACAAAGCTTAAAGGGGTTGTCCAGTACAAATTCATAAATATGCAGTCACTCTGTGAGACTGCAGACTTCTGAATCCCTCCCAGCGAGCGCACACACTGTAGGTTTCGCCAGTTTCTGAGCTGGGAATGTCAGTGATGTATACATTATGCATACGCACTGTGAGCTGCGAGGATTCGCCGGTTTCAGACCCAGGACCGGAGGGTATATATGCATTATACATACTCCTGGACAATGGGTGCGGCCTCACTCCATATACTTGTATGGAGCGAGGCCATGCCCACTGGCCGGGAGTATGTATATCTCATACATACCCTCCGATCCTGGGTCTGAAACCGGCGAATCCCCACAGCTCACAGTGCTTGCACTGGGGGGATTCAAAAGTCTGCAGTAACACAGAGTGATTGCAGACTTATTGATTTGGACCGGACAATAACCTTTAATTGCTTCAAGGTGAAATATGTAGTCTGACATGACAACTGGACAATGGGAGCCTATTATCATACATGCAGCTTCACTGCAGAACTTTGGGAAATATTTGCATGCCTTTGGCTTTACAGCCTTTCAGTTTTTCTCTTCCCATCCATTGCAGCTCAGTAGCTGTGCATTTCTTTGGCAGTATAAGCTTTGTAATTGCTGTGAATGTCTCATCTAAATTAATCGTTGTTACAGAAAATATATAGTTCAATTGAGCACACTAAATTGTGTCTGATTGCTGCAGTCATTATTTCTGACATTCAAGTGCAATAGGTCTTATAGAGATTATTACTAAGGTAGAAAAGGTACGGCAATGACAGCGCTGGTTATGAGAAAATATTCAAGACTTGGTGCTGACATTTTATATTGGTTGGGTGGAAAAAAACAGTCAGTACAGACACAGAAAATGATGAGGTGTCCGTTTTATTGGCATTTCTCTTAAAACAAACAAAAAAATGGGTTTAAGCCTCTGAAATGTGACTGTATTACACTCTCTAAACTGTACTGTAATAATATTTATTCTGTCAATTTAATTACTGCTTGACATGATACAAAGATGTACTTAGAGGATATCTCCCATGAGTCGTATTCACTTTATATGGAGAAATCTGATATGACGTGCTGGACCTTCACTAGAAATATTTGACATTAGGTGGCACATGGCTGTAGCGAAAAAAAAGGACATCAGTTTCCATCTTGCATTGCACATTTAAAAAAAAAAAAAACTTTGATACATCAGTCTCTTTGAATTACAGTCTTTTTAGTAATGTTCAGAAACATAATATGATAATTCTCAGACTCATGTACAAGGGTGTACTACAGCCAAGTCTGGTAAGGCGCTGCAGTAGTCATGAACCCTCCTTTGAATTTCAAGCCTCTGACTTAAAACTATCATATAGAGGGATATTTTTTCCCATTTCAACTGATTACGACAATAAAAATTGTGGCATCTTCTAGAGTGTATACCTATGTATATATGCATGTAGATAGGTATACACCCCTATTATCAGCAAATAATCTCTCTGTACCCATGTGTTATAGAGATATACCAGATTGGATCCTATACAGAGTTTGTCTTTGAAATTTATATTAAAATAATTATTATTCTTAAAAAATTGTCTACTACTTAGACAACCCCTTCTCATACCCCTCATTTGGCCCCGATAAAATAAAGCTTATACTCACCTCCCATGCTGACGCCGTTCCCACGGTGGTGGCACTCAATCTCCCGGGGTTCCTGTGCTGTTACTCTGACAAGTGATGCCAGCACCCAATCCGCGATGGCATCACTGTCCCTGCCTTTGGCTAAATTGAATCTCTAAGTCCGAGATTAGCTGCAGCTCTGACTTCCGCTTCATGTTCGATTTGTCCGAAGGTGGGTACAATGATGCCAGCGCTGACTGGGCGATGGCGTCAAATCTCAACACTGCTGAAGAGCCCCGAGGAGAACTAGTGCCGACACCGCTGGAATGGAGCCGGCACAGGAGGAGACTATAAGCTTTATTATTTTATGGGGGCCAAATATTTTTATTAAGAAGTGGTTGTCCTAGTAGTGGACAACCCCTTATTTTTTTTAATGCCAAAGAATACATTTACCATTAGATTTTATTAACTAGCTTCTGTTGCTGAGGACTATTTTAGTGTTGGCATGCGATATAAACTGGTCTCGGGCCAAAGTACAAGACCTAACTGGCAATGCCTAATCCTGCACATTCCAAAAAGGCCTCAACCTTTTCTTTCGAGTCCCAAACCGACCTCGACATGTCCTGCATGATCCAAACAGGCCTCGGCCCATTCTGTGCGTCTCATCCTTTAACCAGTCGTGCGTATCCCAAACTGATCTCAGACTGTCCTTTACTGGTCCTGGTCCCATCTCATCAGCTTATAGATGAAGAAGATATATTTAAGTAGGGTGAGGTGTACAGAGGGATCAGGCTGGTTTCTGAGCTGAAACCATTTAAAAAAAAAATGGAAAAATTCAGCAACAGCAATAAAATATTTTTTTATCTATAAAATATAATGTTTATTTGGATATGGCTGAAAAAAGAAAGAATAAATGAAGATGGCATAAAATAACACGGTGAACACTGGGACTATGCGCTTCGAATCTTACAGGCTTTTATTCGTGACCAAGGCTAAGACTGTCATTGGTGAACTTCAAACAGGCCTGGACATGTGCTAGCGTGAGTATAAGGACCTTACATGCCCTGCAGGATTTTACTCCATGACAACATAGTATGTTACTAACAGTAACGTTTGAGATTGTGGTCACAGCTTTCTGTCATTGACCAGGTCTTCCCATATAGTTCTAGGCGGATTCATGACCTTTTTCAGAATCATCCTTACACCATGAGCAAGATCTTGCACAGAGTCCCAGATCAAGGACAATTGACATCTTGTGTTTCTTCCATTTTCTAATAATTGTGCCAACAGTTGTTGCCTTCTCACCAAGCTGCTTGCCTATTGTCCTGTAGCTCATCCCTGCCTTGTGCAGTCCTACAATTTTCTCCCTGGTGTCCATACACAGCCTTTTGGCATTGGCCATGTTGGAGAGGATGGAGTATGATTGATGGAGTATGTGGACAGGTGTCTTTTATACAGGTAACAAGTTCAAACAGGTGCAATTGAAACAGGTAAAGAGTGCAGAGAAGGAGAGCTTCTTAAAGAAAAACTAACAGGTCGGCGAGAGCCAGAAATCTTGCAGGCTGTGAGGTGATCATATATTTAATTCATGCAATAAAATGCAAATTCTTTATGTAAAAATCATACAATATGATTTTCTTTTTTTTTTATTTTTAGATTCTGTCTCTCACAGTAGGAGTGTACCTATAAAAAAAATTACAGACCTCTCCATTCTTTGTAGGTGGCAAAATGTGCAAAATCGGCGATTTATCAACTACTTAATTTCCCCACTGTAATTACCTGATGAAACTTTTTGTGAGGCTTATTGCTGAAGAGAAAGAATGCCATGTCAACCTCCATTGCTCCATTCCATTCTCTGGTCTCCATGAGATGACGTAGGCATCAACATGAAAAGGTCTTCATGAGGGAACCTCACACTGGTCCCACATCAGGATTATGGTGTGGTTTGGAATAATGCACAGAATCCGGACATAGTCTTAAGTCCAGGTACACTATCACCTTGGCGTTATAATAATTTGGTGGTGGCACCATTGATATGGCCATTTCTTTAAAGTCTTGCAGGAGAAGGTTTTCAACATGAAAACGCTAAGCCTCATTTTGATCCTTCTAGTGTGAGCAGCCTGCATGTTCTAATTGTGTTACCATGACCTACAGCTTCTTCAAACTTTCATCCAATGGAGCACATCTGGGACGTCATTGGTTGGCAAACGCAGTGGAAGCTGCCAACAGCAGATCTTCATGATTTGTGTGCCAGAACAAACAACCATTAATAACCTCACTGATAGCAGCCAAGGTGTATTAGCACATATTTTTCTGCTTGTGGTGTTCAAACTCAATACTAAATAAATAAATTGAGGAGTTTTGAACATTTTGTTTCAATGTTTTTCTTGTTATACTTTAACTTGGCTATTGATCCTGAGATTTCAGTAATTCTATGATTTCATACTTATGTTGCAATTTCAATGAAATGCACACACACATACACACATATACGTGTATATATTATGCACTGAAAATTAAGAATATAGGCAACTATGAAAAAAAATATTTTAACATGTCAGAACTGAAAATAAATTAAGTTGTTCAACTTTTAAGCAAGAACTTGTTTCCATAATTGCATCTAACTGACTGTAATTGGGACCTAGTTAAGCCTCATTACAAATAATTCCACTGAAGAGGATTGTGAATAGTCTCCAAAGGTCTAGTTTGTAGACATGATGTATCCATGTCAAATAGCATTTTCTTAAACATGTGAACTTGTAGACCTGTCAACTGAAAATAATTGTTCAAAATTTGTTCATCCCACCATTCCACTTCAAACAAGAACTCTTTACTATGATTAGTACTTCTACAGCGCACTACTACATTTATGACACGTGAAATATACCATGAGTTATTTTCTGAAAATGAGTTCCTTGCTAGTAATAGCAAAACATTTAGGAATCATTCATTGCTAAATTATAAAATGCAAAAACAAACAAATTAGAATGTAATGCATACAGAATTGCAATCTCACCACATATGTCAAATATAGTATCCCAGTAATATAAATCCTAATTGAACACCATCAAGCATTGAGGAAGAACCTTAATATTTTGAGCTCAGATGAACCTTTCCTACCTACCCTAAATTATTTTGTAGACTATACCAACAAATGAAGACCCTCTCCATTATTCTTCATTAGACATTTCTACTAGGCCAAACCAAAGTATTCCAAGTATCCTAAAAAAAGACACTGTAGACACTGACATTTTTTTTCTTGCTGAAAAACATGTCTTACCAGTTAAAGAAAAGGCAATGCATATAAAAAAAAATATCAGTGCACGCATAAAATGTTACTAATGGTATAGCACAGCTATTCCAGATAGCACTTCAAGCACTAAATATATCACCCCAATCCGGGAGGTGTGACCAAGCCCCTGAAATTAAGAAGTGAATTAAAAAATCCCAAAACTCATAAATATTTAAATTCAATTCTTCTGGATAAAAAGAAAACGCGTGTTGGGGTGGAGGGACGTGGTGCCCTTTAGAACCACTGGGGCACCAGAGGTCACATAGCTAGTACTAAGCAATAGTGATCAGTAAACGTGCTCGCATAAGGTGTTCTCTGAGCATGCTCATGTGCTTTCCGAGTGACTTCGGCGCAATCGAAAAATATCTTCAAGTCCCCGCAGATGCATGTCTCGCGGCTGTTCGACAGCCACAACACATGCGGGGACTGCTAAACAGGCAATTGAGAAAACCAGTAATGCAGATTTACATTTCTAGTAATCATGAGCTGATAACCAGCCAAAAAGAGGTCAGAAAATCAATCTATTAACGCAAATAACACTTATAATCTTTATGATGACATAGATAAAACACTGAAGTTTATTTAAATTCAATTTGAAACCATGAGACAACTACAAACAGATATCCACATAAAACACACAACCGTGCACTCTAGATTTACCCTGCTAATAGAGCAGATACACAATTCCTGCCTGACAGCGGAGGTTGGCACCCTAAACATAGATACGAGAATAGCGCCCCCACTCACCGTCGGCTGACCCTATGTCTCCTATTGTGCGCCCTGACATAAGTATCTCATATGCCCCAACAATTATACTAGACCAGAAATGATAGGCGGGATTGAGAAACAATTAGTATATATAATACTTTGGTTTGGCCTAGTAGAAATGTCTAATGAAGAATAATGGAGAGGGTCTTCATTTGTTGGTATAGTCTACAAAATAATTTAGGGTAGGTAGAAAAGGCCTATTTGTGGCAGGGTGAGATACACGGACAAAGACAATATGTGCAAAACAAAAAAGTGCTCGTGCTTAAAAAATGGACCTCACTACCTTTGTCCCCTGCTGATATGCGCCCTGCCTAGCTGTGGGAGTTGGCACCCTACTTGTCAGTGGATATGGCGCCCCCACTCATCGATGGCTGACCCTGGGGCACCCTGCTGATATTCTAATGAAAATTTTCAAATGGGTGATAACCACAGATATATAAACGGGCAAGGCACAAAAGACGGCAACATTCAGCTCTAATCTTCAGCCGAAGATTACATTAAATGTATAACATGATAAACAGAGGGTGGGAACCGATACTTATCAGAGATGTTTCGTACGCCTCTACGCGTTTCACCTCAACAGATCATCAGGAGGCCATGATATGTAGATGCTGCATGGAATCAAACTTAGTCCACTTATATACATGTGTCAATATACATTTGGGCAGTATCTTGGCAAAAAATTTTTTTACATTTCTGCCTTTATTTTAACCCATTAACACTTCATAACGAAAAAAAAAAAATTAAATCAATGACTGTCTCAATGCCCACATTGGACTTTTTTGGTAGTCCCAGCAATGTGGCATTGAAGATGTGTAAAGTACAGTTACAGGTTGGGAACAACTGTATTCTTTGAGCATCCGTAATAAAACAAGAAAAATCACTTTCATTTTAGCAATAAAGCGCTGAATTTACTGCAGCCATGCTGTTACACAGGGAAGCCATCCCTGAAGCAAGGCAGAAACAACACAGTAACACGGCAGGATGTGCCTTCAAGGTAGAGAAGAGCGTAAGGGGAAAGTTCTGTATTTTTCCAAATGTGTTTATATATGGAGCGTAAAACTGACAGAACGCAGAAATGGGCAAATAACAAAAAAACTAAATGTAACAAAATGAAATAAATACACAAGAGAGTAAAAAACATGAAAAGAAGGAAATGTTTAAACATTGTAGAAATAGTTGCTGTGTTTAAGAAAATAAAACACACCAGGGATATCCTAGGAAAGACGAAACAGCCTGCACAATCTCATGCAATGGAAGCAGAACTAGAAGGTGCATTGCTCCAGCTGACATATTTCATTTAAAACACTGTCAATCCCTGCAGAGAAATGGCCTAGTAAACATGCTATAAAATAAAGACAATCTAGAAAATGTGTCACACAAGCTTGTCAGGTTCATGTAGGATAGAAAAAGGAATGGGAAAAAAAGCTATACAAGGAAAAAAAAAAAAAGTCACAAAATGAAGATATTCCTTAAAGGGAATCTGTCAGCAGGCTTTTGCTACCTCATCTGAAAGCAGCATAATGTAGGAACAGAGACCCTGATTCCAAAGATGTATAACTTAGATTACTGAGTGTAACCGTTCCAACACAATCAGAGCTATTAGATTTAGTAATGCAGCAGAGCGGAGGAAGCTAGCCCCACCCACACCATGCGTATCTGTACATACATTTCCTGTAGACAGCGACCTGGTTATACACATTGTGTAACAATTTGTATGCAATTCTACAATGAAGTAGATCTACATAAGATACGGCTAACCTGTCATCAATATTCCTATTCAGGCAGAGATTCAGGGATGTGAGGTTCTGGCACTTCTTTACAATCTCCATCACCGTCTCATTATCCAGCTCATCGATGTGCCGCAAGTCAAGGCTAGAAAGATTTTTAAGCTGAAAATGAAAACAAAAAAAGATTTACTAAAGAAACAATGCCCATGTGTGTCTAATACATTAATATGGCATAAGAAAACCAATGCACTTAACAATTGAAAAGATTTTACCAAAACTGTTGCAAAAGAAAGGTGTGACATCTGTGCTGGCAATTTTGCTTTGTGCAACGTTGGATGACAAGGACAGTCATGTGTGCTCTGATTTTTATTACTGTACAGGTTGAAGGCGCAGGAATTCACTTCTGCTAGTGTTTGCTCCCTACTGTTTAGTCTTAGTGGGGCTGCAAGCTATTTAAGCTTCTGAAATTGAGCTATTCACTGCCAGTTACACACTACCGTTCAAAAGTTTAGGGTCACCAAGACAATTTTGTAATTTTGTGATTTCCATGAAAACTCAGACTTTTATTGATCAAATAAGTTGCCAAATGTATTGAAAATCTAGTTCAGACATTGACATGGTTCGGAAAAAAGATTTTTTTATTTGAAATAATAATTTTCTCCTTCAAACCTTGTTTTACTCAAAAAATTCTCCCTTTGAAGCAATTACAGCATTGCAGACCTTTGGCATTCTAGCAGTTAACTTGCTGAGATAATCTAATTACAACCCCCCCCCCCTTACACACACAGGTTGCTTGGCTTGATGGGCACTTTTTGCATACCATACGATCAAGCTGACACTTCCCCTGACAAAGCCGTCCGTGCAACGGTGACACACGTTGGGCTTCCGCCTCCCACGCTTTCCCCGCTTCCCTCCCCCTGGCTTTCTTATTGTTTGAGCTGGACGCCTTGTTCTACTCTGCACATATGAGCGGTTTATCATATGCTTTAATCCTCATGGATATATTGCTGTGGTTATTTTGGGGGCATTTCTTTCCCGTGGATGCAGGCAGATTGTTTATTTCGGCACCCTCATCGCCTACGGGCACCTCAGCTCTTATCATGGGTAACTGGCCCCAAATACTTCAAACATCAACATATTGTGTGCTTTTGGCGTACCACTCTCCTTTTTTGATCTCTGCATATTATTGCAGATTTGCTCTGCATTATCCTGGTTCTAGGATTTCCTCTTATCATCAGGGGTATTTAGGGATTATTACGGTTGAGGTATTTGGTTATTGCCATTATATATATTTTTCTGACGTAAATTGCTAGAATTGTGTTGATACAATTATATGTAACATTTCTCCATATACCTGTGTAATTGCAAGGTTTATCCACATGTTTGGGAGGGGTTGGTTTGTTATTGGTTTTTAATTATTTTTATGCGGTTTGTCAATAAAAGTTTACCTTTTTATATATAATTTAATAGTGGTGTGCATTCCCCATGGTGGTTTTCTTGTTCTTTTTGGTTCCATACGATCAAGCTGCTCCCACAACAGCTCAATGGGGTTGAGACCTGGTGAGTGCGCTGGCCAGACCATTACAGATAGAATACCAGCTGCCTTCATGCTTGACAGATGGCGTCAGCATCTTTTCAGCTGTTCTGCATCTCACAAATGTTCTTCTGTGTAATCCAAACACCTCAAACTTGAATTGGTCTATCCATAACTACTGATGAGCGAACATCAGCTGAATGATTTACATCTGTTAGCCAGCATAAGTACATATGGGGGTTGCCTGGTTGCTAGGGAATCCCCACATGTAATCAAGCTGGCTAAGAGATGTAAATCATTCAGCTGTGGCAACAAAAACTAAATTTCCGAGCACTAAAAAATACTCGGAGAACAACCGAGCGTGCTCAGGAAATCTCGAGTAACGAGTATATTTGCTCATCACTATCCATAACACTTTTTTCCAATCTTCCTCTGTCCAATGTCTGTTGTCCAATGTCTGTGTTCTTTTGCCCATATTAATCTTTTCCTTTTATTAGTCAGTCTCAGATATGGCTTTTCCTTTGCCACTCAGTCCTGAAGGCCAGCATCCCGAAGCCGCTTCTTCACTGTAGACATTGACACTGGCGTTTTGCGTGTAGTATTTAATGAAGCTGCCAGTTGAGGACCTGTGAGGCGTTGATTTCTCAAACTACAGACTCTAATCTACTTGTCTTGTTGCTCCATTGTGCATCAGGGCCTCCCATTTCTCTTTCTACTCTGGTTAGAGCCTCTTTGTGCTCTCCTCTAAAGGGAGTAGTACACATCGTTGTAGGAAATCTTAGAAATGAAGGCTATTCCTTGCTAGAAATTGCCAAGAAACTGAAGAACGACAATAGCCTGTCGAGTTTCACATGAAAGATCTTTTATTCTGGCCATTTTGAGAGATTAATGGAACCAAGAAATGTAATGCTCCAGATTCTCAACTAGCTCAAAGGAAGGTCAGGTTTATAGGTTCACTAATCAGCTAAACTGTTTTCAGCTGTGCTAACATACTTGCACAAGGGTTTTCAAGGGTATTCTAATTATCCATTAGCCTTTTTACACGGTTAGCAAACACAAAGTACCATAAGAACACTGGAGTGATGGTTGTTGGAAATGGGACTCTATAAACCTATGAAGATATTGCATTACAAACCAGACGTTTGCAGCTAGAATAGTCATTTACCACATTAACAATGTATAGAGTTTTTCTGCATCATTTAATGTTAGAGTCATTGGAAAAAACTGTGCTTTTCTTTAAAAAATAAGGACAGTTTTAAGTGACCCTAAACTTTGGAATGGTAGTGTAGGTAATCTTGGTTGGTTAAGTCTTGTGTTTTCAGCCCTTACTAAGCCTATTTGTATTTCTGTTGTTGGTCCACATATTGAATATTTTTCATCTTTGCAATTCTGTTCCTGTTTATGACCTCCCATTTTTGGCACAGCTTCCCAACTACCCTCTTCCAGGAGCATGTTCAGTGGCTCCAACTTAAGGGCCCCTATGTACACCCACTTCTCTGTACATGTAACGTAGGGTAAAGGCCAAGTCAACCCTTGGAATCTGGTAGACACAACGGCTAGTACAAAGGTTGTACAAGGAAACCTTATTACAAAGATTCCAGTCTACCTACCGCTAACAGTGACCCTGTAAAAGGTTAAACAGTTGAAACCAGAAGCTTAAATACTCTATATAAAAAGACACAAATGCATGTTCTCAATAACGGACATGAAATCAGAATTAAAACATTTTCTCTCCCTCATTATTCTGGCATTTGGCAAATAATAATTATGGTAATCCTAATTGACCTAAATCAGGAAAGATTTATTCTGATTTCATGTTATTATATTGAGAAAAACATGCATATGTGTCTTATGTGTAAACTTCTGATTTCAACAGAAATAACCAGCTGTCATATGTTGGAGACTTTTGAAATTAAAAAACAAATATTAACCTGGTGTGTTACTAGGGCAAAGTGCTTCACTTTATCTTTCAGACAAATCTAATCAATCTCTCTTAGAGTCTCTCTCAAAAAATTATCTACCTTTTTCCGAAGGAATGATAAGTACTAGAAAGATGGCAGGGCCCCCCATAACATATTAATCCAAGAAAGGGAGAAATGGATACAAAGACTATGGTCAGCATTAAGGTAAATATCTGTCTTAATAATGGCACTCTATCGCAGCATTTCAGGAGCAAGCAGAGGTTAGAAAGCCGCTCTGCCCTTTCCTCGGAGACACGGTGACCCGATCTAGTCTTGACAGCAACCAGGTCACCACTCACTAGAAAGTTAGTTAGATCATGAGAACTGCATGATCTAACTAACTTGTGTCTGCAGGGATGATAGATAATAAGGTATAGCAACGCTCCTGCATTGCTATGCCTAATAACTGCGATCAGACTGCAGAGAGTGAAAGTCCCATAGTGGGACTAAGTGTGTATATATATATATGATAAGTTGTAAAAATATACATACATTTTTAATTCACAAAATAATAATAAAGTAAATATTTATTATACTTATAAATAAATATTTTGATATCTCCATGTCCAGAATGGACTGACCTATAAAATTGTCCCAATAGTTAACCCCTTTAGTGAACACCATAAAAAAAATTAAAAATAAAGCTGAAAAAAAATGCTTGATCATCATTCTGCCGAACACAAAGTGAAATAAAAGGCGATCAAAAAGACAAATCTAAATAAACATGGTACTTCTGAATAAACAAGCAGTCATACAGCTCCATCAGCGGAAAAATAAAAAAAGTTATAGCTCTCAGAATAAAGCAATGCAAACATTTTTTTTTCCAGAAAATTCTTTTTATTTGGGTGCTTTTAACCAATAAAAACTAACTATATAAAGGTATGTGCACACGTTGCGGATTCTCTGCGGATCCGCAGCATTTTTTGCAGTGCAGAAATGCTGCAGATCCGCAATTGATTTACAGTACAATGTAAATCAATGAGAAAAAAAAAAATGCTGTGCACAAATGAAAATTTCGCTGCGGAAACGCTGTGGATTAAAAGTAGTAGCATGTCACTTCTTTTTTGTGAATCTGCAGCGTTTTTGTACCCATTCCATTATTGAAAACCGCAGGGGTAAAAAAGGCAGCAAATCCACAAGAAAACCGCAGCAAAAACGCTGCGGTACCGGACAAAAAAACGCAACAAATCCGCAGGTGCGTTTTCTGCCAGGAGAGGCAGAATCCGCACCAGAAATTCCTAAGTCTAATCCTCAACATGTGCACATAGCCTAAATGTGGTATCGCTGTAATCGTACTAACCAAAAGAACAAAGCAGCTATCTAATCAATATTACCACACGGGGAACCACAAAGAAAAAAAAAAAAAGAAATCCTGAATTGCCTCTCAAAAATTGAAATAGAACTCTATCAAAAAATGTCATGTGCCTGAAAATAGTACCAATAAAAACGTCAACTCGTCCCACAAAAAACAATACCTCACATAAATATGGAAAAAGTATAACTCCCAAAACATGGTGATGCAAAAACTTGATTTTTCAATAAATAGCGTCTTTTAGTGTGACAGCAGCCACACATAAAAACCCTATATCAATCTAGTATCACACCGACCCGAAGAATAAAGTCGTCTAATCACTTAGACCGCAAGAGGAGCAACCAAAAAAAATAAATAAAACTAATTCTTCCCCTGCTGTTGATTTGTTCATTCTGATTCCCAAATGTCTGTCTCAGCTCACATTTACACAGCGAGTTATATCAAGGTTTCTGGGGTTTCATCTGTCAAAGGAAATATAGGGGACTCCCACGAATCTAGTAGTACAAAGACTCTGGAAAAAAGAAATGGCTCCTCACAGTCAAAAAGAAATTAAGAAAATTCTGCACTCCCAAATCGAAATGCCCCTTCCCTTCTGAGCCCCAGTGTGCCTAAACCACATAATGCATCCACATGTGTGGCACTTCTGTAGGGATGAGAGCCTGCCTAATTCACGAATGCGTGTCTCCCAAAGCATGAGCTGGGCATAACTTACTGGTTACAATAAGGTACTGGTCACTACCACACAAGTTTGCAATTTTCACTCCGCAACATCCACTGCTGCTTGTTTATGGAAAACACCCAAGGATTAAAAATTATCCCTACACCTGTAGATAAATTACCAAAGCGGTATCATTTCCAAAAATTGGGTCATTTAAGGGAGGGATTTTGCTCTTCTAGCAATTAGGGGCTCTGTATGTGGAGGCTGCAAACTATTCTAGGAAAATCTGCACTCCAGGAGGCTAATAGCGCTCTGTCCCTCCAGAGTCTCAAAGTGTGGCTAAGTAGTACTGTATAGCCACATACAGTCATGGCCAAAAGTATTGACATCCCTGCAATTCTGTCAGATAATACTCAGTTTCTTCCTGAAAATGATTGCAATCACAAATTCTTTGGTATTATTATCTTCATTTAATTTGTCTTAAATGAAAAAAACACAAAAGAGAATGAAGCAAAAAGCAAAACATTGATCATTTCACACAAAACTCCAAAAATGGGCCAGACAAAAGTATTGGCACCCTCAGGCTAATACTTGGTTGCACAACCTTTAGCCAAAATAACTGCGACCAACCGCTTCCGGTAACCATCAATGAGTTTCTTACAATGCTATGCTGGAATTTTAGACCATTCTTCTTTGGCAAACTGCTCCAGGTCCCTGATATTTGAAGGGTGCCTTCTCCAAACTGCCATTTTTAGATCTCTCCACAGGTGTTCTACGGGATTCAGGTCTGGTCTCATTAATGGCCACCTTAGAAGTCTCCAGTGCTTTCTCTCAAACCATTTTCTAGTGCTTTTTGAAGTGTGTTTTGGGTCATTGTCCTGCTGGAAGGACATCTGAGGGAGACCTAGCATTCTCACACTGGGCCCTACATTATGCTGCAAAATTTGTTGGTAGTCTTCAGACTTCATAATGCCATGCACACGGTTAAGCAGTCCAGTGCCAGAGGCAGCAAAGCAACCCAAAAAAAAAAATCAGGGAACCTCCGCCATGTTTGACTGTAGGGACCGTGTTCTTTTCTTGGAATGCCTCTTTTTTGCTCCTGTAAACTCTATGTTGATGCCTTTGCCCAAAAAGCTCTACTTTTGTCTCATCTGACCAGAGAACATTCTTCTAAAACGTTTTAGGCTTTTTCAGGTAAATTTTGGCAAACTCCAGCCTGGCTTTTTTTATGTCTCGGGGTAAGAAGTGGGGTCTTCCTGTGTCTCCTACCATACAGTCCCTTTTCATTCAGATGCCGACGTATAGTACAGGTTGACACTGTTGTACCCTCGGACTGCAGGGCAGCTTGAACTTGTTTGCATGTTAGTCGAGGTTCTTTATCCAACATCTGCTCAATCTTGCGTTGAAACCTCTTGTCAATTTTTCTTTTCCATCCACATCTAGGGAGGTTAGCCACAGGGCTCATGTAGCCTTGAGATTGCTCATGCTTCCTCACAATTTGGTTTCTCAAGTCCTCAGACAGTTCTTTGGTCTTCTTTCTTTTCTCCATGCTCAATGTGGTACACACAAGGACACAGGACAGAGGTTGAGTCAACTTTAATCCATGTCAACTGGCTGCAAGTGTGAGTTATTGCCAACACCTGTTAGGTTCCACAGGTACGTTACAGGTGCAGTTAAATACACAAATTAGAGAAGCATCACATGATTTTTCGAACAGTGCCAATACTTTTGTCCACCCCCTTTTTTATGCTTGGTGTGGAATTATATCCAATTTGGCTTTAGGACAATTCTTTTTGTGTTTTTTCATTTAAGACAAATTAAATGAAGATAATACCAAATAATTTGTGTTTGCAATCATTTTCAGGAAGAAAATGAGTATTATCTGACAGAATTGCTGGGGTGTCAATACTTTTGGACATGACTGTATGGGGTATTGCCACATTCAGTAGAAATTATTGGACACATTTTGGTGTCATTTTACCCACCACTTGTGCAAAATGTCAAATCTGGAGTCAAAACCAAATGATTGCTGTAAAAATGTAATTATTTTTTCTTCACTGCACAATGGTAGAAACTTCTGTGACACACCTGTGGTGTCGATATGATCTCTGCACACCTAGATAAATTTGTTGAAAGATGTAGTTTATAAAATGGCGTCACTTATGAGGGGCTCTGCTGTGTGGAGCACCTGAGGGGCTCTCACAGTGGGTCATGCCACTTGCAACCCATGAAAACTAAATTTGCACTATAGTATAGCATTCCTTTCCTTCTGAGCTTTGCACAGTGCCTGAAATATATTTCAAAGCTTCAAGTAGGGCATAGGCGCACTCAGAAAAAATAGACCTCAGTTTGTTGTAAAAATTTCTCCTATTAGCCCTTAGAAAAATTAAAAACTTGGGGCTAAAAACCTTTTTAGAGGTAAAAATGTAATGTATTCTTTATTGACCGCTCAATGGTATAAAATTATGTGAGGTACATGTTGTAATCACTGCACCCCTAGATGAATTCATTGGGGTGTGTACTTTGTAAAATGAGTTCACATATGGGGTGTTTCTGCTCTGGCAACGTCAAGGGCTCTGCCAATGTGACATGGCATCCTAAAACCATTCCAGTAAAATCTAAAGTCTAATATGGTGCTTCTTCCCTCTTAAAGGGGATCTGTACAGACAATAAAAGACATTACAGAATGACATAAATCACATAAATCAGCATATACCAAGAGGAGTGGTGGTGTGTGAACATGATCATACAGACTTGTTCACTGTGCAAGTAGCCCATGTGTTCCTGTTTCCATAATTGTTCTCTTGTGTCTACAAGACTGGGGAGTTCCACCACTCCTCTTGGGCTATCTGCACAAAAGCTGTTCTACCCTGTATGCACACATGGATTTTTCCTCTCTGAACCCTGTTCACACAGGTTATATACAGATGATCAGGTTTTTAAATACATCAGATAGGGATTGCATACATTAGTTAGGACTGCTCTGATAAGGGTATACCGTGAAGATTGGTAGAGCAGCTTAGTATACATTTTTTGCAAAAAACGTATCAACCAAATACCCTGTTTTTTACATCTTTTACTAGCACTTGCGGATTACTGCAACATTTTTTCAAACTGAGTATTTTTGGTTTTACTATTCTCTTTTGTGTCTTCAGGTTTCTTGGTGGTGTGTGAACATGATCCTACAGACTTGTTCACTGTGCAAGTAGCCCATGTGTTCCTGTTTCCATAATTGTTCTCTTGTGTCTACAAGACTGGGGAGTTCCACCACTCCTCTTGGGCTATCTGCACAAAAGCTGTTCTACCCTGTATGCACACATGGATTTTTCCTCTCTGAACCCTGTTCACACAGGTTATATACAGATGATCAGGTTTTTAAATACATCAGATAGGGATTGCATACATTAGTTAGGACTGCTCTGATAAGGGTATACCGTGAAGATTGGTAGAGCAGCTTAGTATACATTTTTTGCAAAAAACGTATCAACCAAATACCCTGTTTTTTACATCTTTTACTAGCACTTGCGGATTACTGCAACATTTTTTCAAACTGAGTGTTTTTGGTTTTACTATTCTCTTTTGTGTCTTCAAGAGGAGTGGAGGCCATGATGGCAAGCTTACAATCTATGGACAAAATAGGGGAGGCACGAAAGGTGGATGGTAATTGTTTGCATTGTACGGTCCAGCCATCAATGTAATAAAATAAGGTGTTCACATAAGTCTGCATGAAGTAACCAACCAGTATGTGAAGGCTATTAGTTGCATAAAGGGTGCGAGAATAGATGATACGAGATCCTGCGTTTGAAGAAAACGTTGTATGGACAAAACAGGGATAGTAAGATAAGTATGTTGAGGTGATTGGCCAGTCTTAACAATTGCGCTTTTAGTCCATGCTTAAAACTGTGGATATTGGGGATTAATCGAATTGTCCTGGGTTGGACATTTCAAAGAACTGGTGCAGTATGCAAGCAGTCTTGGAGATGGGAGTGGGAAGTTCAGATTATTGAGGATGCTAATCTTAGGTCATTAGAAGAACAGAGAGCAAGGGTAGGGTGATAGACAGACGATGGAGGAAATGTAGAGTGATGCTTAAGCATGGAATGCTTTGTTGGTCAAAGTGATACATTTGAACTCTAGCAGATGTGCAACCAGTGCAATGGCTGGCACAGGGTAGATGCATCGATGTAAGGGGTGACGAGGAATATGGTCCTGGCTGATGTATTCAAAATGGATTGGAATGGGGAGAGTTTAGTAAAAGGGAGTTCGATTAGTAGAGAGTTCTAACAGTCCAGATGAGAAAGAATAATAGCAACAGTAAGAGTTTTTGCAGAATTTAAAGTAAGAAAAGGTCAAATTCAAGTATGACCCCAAGACAGCGGACATGTTGTTGAGGGTTAATAGTAAAACCATAGATGGAAATTGCAATATCGGGCATACGGTTAGTGAAGGGAGGAAACAAAAGGAGTTCAGTTTTTGAAAGGTTCAGTTTTATATAGAGGGAGGGCATGACAATAGAGACAGCAGTAAGGCAATCACTGGTGTTTTTTGTAATAATGCAGGCATGATGTCAGGAGCGGAGGTGTATAATTGGGTGTCATCAGCATAGAGATGATACTGAAAACCAAATCTACTGAATGTCCAGTTGTGGCAGTATACAAGGAGAAGAGAAGGGGGCCTAGGAGAGATCCTTGCGGAACCCCGAAGGAAGGGGTAAAAAGAAAAGCTGCTCTGTTAAAATACAGCAGCTTAATCGCCGGCAGGAGAGATCGGTGACCGCTCTGTTCTGGCGCTGGGTACAACAGGCAGGTAGTTGCCTTTGTTAGCAACTACCAGCCTGTTGATTTTTTTTTTTTTTTTACAATAAAACTAAAAAAAGTCCTGGACAACATCTTTAAACTCTATGAGTCCGTATGCAGACACATAAAATAAATAAACAACAGCTTACGGATTTGTAAATGCTCCTTTAAACAAAGCATTTAAAGAACAGACCAGATATTAAATCAGAAAAGAAAACCTAAATATTTGTGACTTGTCTACTCACATTAGTAAGGCGGATAACTCCTCTAGATGTAACAGAGCAGCCCATGAAACCTACATATTCCAGCTCTGCACAGTGGTCTGCAAATGCTTCAACAGATTTATCAGTTACCTGAAGGAACAAAAAAACAGGATTTTTTTTAGTTCATTTGGCAATATATTTATTGTTTTATGTAAATTAATACAAATAATAATTACTAAAAGTTAAGAAGTCAAAGTAGCAACAACACCTTCTACTAACAGCACAGTGGCTCGATGATTAGCACTGTTGCTTTGCAGGGCCCCAATGCAAATCCAGACCCAACTTAGTGCTAGAGCAGCACTTCCGAGTCTTTATAAAGGGCTATAAACTCATGTCAATGGCCGGGTGTAAGGGAAAATGTATAATCCGTAAAATAGTATTAGTTTAAGGCCGAGGTCACACTTGTGAGCACAATGTGAGAAACTCGCACGAGTCACTCGCATGAATATTCGGCACCGGAGCGTGCGGCTGCATAGAAATACATGTAGCCGCACGTTCTGGTCCCGAGTGTCGGCGGCAGTGCCGGGAATTCATGCGAGAGACTCGTGTGACTTTCTAGCATTGTACTCACAAGTGTGACCCCGGCCTAACGCTGCCATTCACAGGATTATCACTACACAAAAGGACATATCCTCTATTCACTCTTATTACAGCAATTCAGAACTATGAACTGTGGGTGTAATTTGTGACACATGGCTTAGTGAGCCAGAACTTCAAAGTCTGGACAGATGGTCCTCTGCATTTCCTATTTACTAAATGGAGGGGAGTGCTTGGAAAAAAACAGGACATTTAATATACAAGGTGCTTGCCCCTAATTAAGCCCACATTCCAGTTACAGACCAGCGATTCCAATATTACAATATATGCTTTCCTGGAAACTTAAACCAAACATATAAGATGAGTTAGACAATAGAAAGGCATGCGCATGTGGGGGTCCGCTTCTACAACCTGTGATCCACAATCCATTTCTCCTCCCCTCAAGGAAATACAAGAATAACTTAAGGCTGTAATGTTCAGGTATTTATGTTATTTCTTTATTTTTGTTTTAGAACGGCATATTTTTCCTTTGCTTTATTTTACTCTTTTTATACCTTTTCTTGTAAGCACTCTGCTTTTTGTATTAAAGCACCACTCCAGTGGTTGTTATTTTTTCTCACGGCTGGAGTGATGCTTTAACTCCTTTCTAACATCAGATGTAATAATCCGTCCATGTGACCTGGGTCTATTTGACCAGGGATGGATTATTACGTCTGCACGATCGCCCGCACACACGGGAGGTGTGCGGAAGATTGCCGCCGGGTGTCAGGTGATTCTGACAGCTTGGCACCCCAGAAATGCTACGATAGAACAAGATCACGGTATTCTGGGAGCCGGCAGAGGGCTGACATTTTAGTGATAAGCAAGTATACCCGTTGTTCGGGTTTTCCCGAGCATGCTCAGGTGATCTCCAAGTATTTGGATGTGCTCGGAGGCTTAGTTTCCATTGCCGTAGCTGTATGATTTACGGCTGCTTGTTAGCCTGAGTACATGTGGGGGTTGCCTGGTTATTAGGGAATCCCCATATGTATTCAAGCTGTCTTGCAGCCACAAATCATGCAGCTATGGATACAAAAGACAAAAACTAAATCTCTGAGCACTCACAAATACTTGGAGACCACCCGAGCAACGGGTATACTCGCTCATCACTACTGACAACCGATCTGCTTTTGGATAGGAGATCTTGTGGTGAGACGCAGGGCCACGATCATTGCCATGGTGACCCGATGTCGTAATGACGACATCCAGGTCACCAGAGCTAGTAAACTTTCTGATCATTAGAAGAAGAATTAAGAACATTAAGAAGAAGAAAAAAACTGCCTTATCAATTTTACCACACACAGAACAGCATAAATGTCCCCCAAAAGGAATTCCTGGTTTCTGTTCATTCTGCCATCCAAAAATCAGAATAGAAAGCGCTCAAAAAATATCATGTGCCTGAAAATGGTACCAATAAAAACATCAACTTGTCCCACAAAAATTAAGACCTCACATGATTCTGTGGGCCAAGATATGGAAAAATTATAGCCCTCAAAGTATGGTTGCGCACAAACTATTTTTTTGCAATAAAAAGCGTCTTTTGTAGTGTGTGACAGCAGCTAAACATAAAAAACAGATATAAATCTGGTATCGCTGTAATCGCAGTGACCCGAAGAATAAAGTCTCCTAATCACTTATACCACAAGAGTTACGGCGTAAAAAATAAATAAAATCAATTCTTTACATACTGTTGATTTTTTCACTCTGCCTCCCAAAGACCGCAGTAAAGCTCAGTGCACATTTATCCTGGGCTCTGCACTGAGCGCTTACATCAGGGTTTCCGTGTAAATCTCTGAAATACATGATTCAGACGGAACCTCTGGCAGAAGATTCCCTATAATGAGGCAGCTGGAGGCACTGTGAAAGCAGTCTGTGATATGGCAGTGTCCAGCTTTTTAGGATTGCATAAAAGTACCATCGGACACAGTTTTGTCCACTTCTGAAAAGCATTCCACTGAACAGAGGCCAGAAGGAGTCCAAAGTAACTCTCCTGCCTCATTATAGTGAATGGATCCCTCAGAGGTTTCATCTGAATCACGTCACTCAGAGATTTAGATGGAAACCCCAAAGTAGGTGGTCAGCATACAGTGCATGATAACTGTGATCCCAAACATTATGTATAATGTTCCCAATAAAAGCAAGTCATTACTCAGGTCTGTCATCTGTTAAAGGGCTCTGTCACCCCCTCCAGGCGTTATAAACTAAAAGAGCCACCTTGTGCAGCAGTAATGCTGCATTCTGACAAGGTGCCTCTTTTAGTTATTGGTGCAGTCAAAGCAGAAATAAAGCGTTTTAAATTTTCGCAAAAATACCTGTCTTTAGCCCTGGAGGCAGGTCTTAACCCCCCTGCTGCACACTCCACACTGCCGTCAATCAAGGCTTCTTCGGTGCCGGGCGCCGCCCTCTCCGCGCTGTTTTCAAGTCAAATCTGGCGCCTGTGCTGTTTTGTTCTGCCTGGGGCAGGCGCAGTGAGCACTGCCCGTCTGACCTCAGATGCAGTCTCGCAGCCTGCACCTGTGCGGCCACCCAGCTTGTGAATCCCAGCCCCGCAGTGTGTTATGCATTATGCACAGTGCGGGGCTGGGATTTACAAGCTGGGTGGCCGCACAGGTGCAGTCTGCGAGACTGCATCTGAGGTCAGACGGGCAGCGCTCACTGCGCCTGCCCCAGGCAGAGCAAAACAGCGCAGGCGCCAGATTTGATTTGAAAACAGCGCGGAGGGAGCGGCGCCCTAGAAGCCTTGAGTGGCGGCAGTGTGGCGTGTGCAGCTAGGGGTTAAGACCTGCCTCCAGGGCTAAAGACAGGTATTTTTGCGAAATTATAAAACGCTTTATTTCTGCTTTGACTGCACCAATAACTAAAAGAGCAACCTTGTCAGAAACTAAAAGAGCCACCTTGTGCAGCAGTAATGCTGCATTCTAACGGCTGGAGGGGGTGACAGAGTCCCTTAAATCGAAACATAGGGGGCTTCCACATTAGTGGTAGTACAGAGGCTCTGGAAAAGCGATATAGCTCCTCACCAGCCTAAAGAAATTAAGCAAACTCTCTGCTCTCAAATCCAAATGCCCTCATCCCTTTTGAGCCACACAGTGTACCTAAATTACATAATGCGTCCATAATTGGCATTTCTGAAGCGAAGAGATCCCATCGAACTTACGGGTGCATGCCTCAAGAAGCACGGGCTGGACATAACATACTGGTGACTATAACGTACTGGTCACTACAGTGGCAGTTTGCAATTTTCACTTGGCAACATTCATTGCTGATTTTTTCTGGAAAATACAAATGAATTCAAAATAATCACTACACCTGCAGATAAATTCACCATGGGGTAAAGTTTCCAAAATGGGGTCACTAGAGGGGGGGACTCTGCTCTTTTAGCAATTAATGGCTCTGTATATGGAGTCCGCAAACTGTTCAAAGAAAATCTGCACTCCAGGAGGGAAATAGCGCTCTGTTCTGCAGAGTCTCTGTATGGCTAAGTAGTACTGTACAGCCACATATGAGGTATTGCCACGTTCAGTAGAAATTATGGAACAAGTTTTGATGCCATTTTTACCCACTTCATGTGTGAAAATGTAAAATCTGGGGCACAAACTAAATTTTGGTGGTAAAAATGTAACTACTTTTTCTTCACTGACCAACGGTGTAACATTTTTTGACACACCCGCGGTGTTCATATGATCACTGCATCCCTAGTTCATTGACAGGAGTAGTTTGTAAAATGGGTCACTTATGGGGAGTTCTGCTGTTTTGGCACCACAGGGGCTCTCCCAAGTACGTTATGGCACCTGCAAACAAAACTGTAAAATCTTTGCACTGTGCCTGCAAAATATTACCCGATTACATGTAGGCACACACAGGAAAAAATGGACCCAAGTTTGTTGTAAAAACAAATTCCTTTTAGCCTTAAAAAAAAAATTAAAAACTTGGGTCTAAAAACAACATTTTACTGGTAAAAATGTAATTAATTCTTTCTTCACCACTCCATGACATAAAATTTTGTGAGGCACATTTGGTGTCAATATGATCACTGCACCACTAGATGAATTCATTGGGGAGTGTAATTTGTAAAATTTGTTCACATATAGGGGGTTTCTGTTGTTCTGGCCCCTCTGGGGCTTTGCCAATGTAACATGGCACCCTCAAACCATTCCAGAAAAATCTGAACTCCAATATGGCGCCTCTTCCCTTCTGAGCTTTGCACTGTGCCCCAAAAGTAGTAATTCCCCACATATGAAGTATCGGCATTCTCAGCAGAAATTGCACAACACATTGTATGGTGATATTTCTCCTGTTACCCTTATGAGAATGCAAAATTTGGGGCCAAAATAACATTTTTGTGGGGATAATGTATTTTTTTTATTTTCAAAGCTCAATGTTATAATCTTCTGGGAAGCACCTGGCTGTTTAAGGTGCGCACCATGCATCGAAGTACATTCATTGAGGGGACTAGTTTCTACAAATGGGAAATGACATCTGCTAATGACTCTAAAAAGTCAAATGACGCTCCTTCCGTTCTGAGCACTGCCATGCACCAAACAGTAGTTTTCTCCCTCATATGGATCACTGGCGTACTCAGGAGAAATTAAACTACAAACTGTATGGTGCAATGTCTCCTGTTACCCTTAGGAATATGCCAAATTTGGGACTAAAATATAATTTTTGAGGGGGAAAATGTTATTTTATTATTTTCACAGCTCAACGTTATAAACTTTTGTGAAGCACCTGACTGTTTAACCCCTTAGTGACAGAGCCAATTTGGTACTTAATGACCGAGCCAATTTTTGCAATTCTGACCACTGTCACTTTATGAGGTTATAACTCTGGAACGCTTCAATGGATCCCGCTGATTCTGAGACTGTTTTTTCGTGACATATTGTACTTCATGTTAGTGGTAACATTTCTTCGATATTACTTGCGATTATGAAAAAAACGGAAATATGGCGAAAATTTTTAAAATTTTGCAATTTTCAAACTTTGTATTTTTATGCCCTTAAATCAGAGAGATATGTCACGAAAAATAGTTAATAAATAACATTTCCCACATGTCTACTTTACATCAGCACAATTTTGGAAACAAAATTTTTTTTTGTTAGGGAGTTATAAGGGTTAAAAGTTGACCAGCAATTTCTCATTTTTACAACACCATTTTTTTCAAGGGACCACATCACATTTGAAGTCATTTTGAGGGGTCTATATGATAGAAAATAATGAAGTGTGACACCATTCTAAAAACTACACCCCTCAAGGTTCTCAAAACCACATTCAAGAAGTTTATTAACCCTTTACGTGCTTCACAGGAACTGAAACAATGTGGAAGGAAAAAATGAACATTTAACTTTTTTTTGCAAACATCTTAATTCAGAACCATTTTTTTTTTTATTTTCACAAGTGTAAAAACAGAAATGCAACCATAAATTTTGTTATGAAATTTCTCCTGAATACGCCAATACCCCATATGTGGGGGTAAACCACTTTTTGGGCGCACCGCAGAACTTAGAAGTGAAGGAGCGCCGTTTGACTTTTTCAATGCAGAATTGGCTGGAATTGAGATCGGACGCCATGTCACGTTTAGAGAGCCCCTGATGTGCCTAAACAGTGGAAACTCCCCACAAGTGACACCATTTTGGAAACTAGACCCCTTAAGGAACTTATCTAGATGTGTAGTGAGCACTTTGAACCCCCAAGTGCTTCACAGAAGTTTATAACGTAGAGCCGTGAAAATAAAAAAATCGCTTTAGTTTACACAAAAATGATCTTTTCGCCCACAAATTCTTATTTTCACAAGGGTAACAGGAGAAATTAGACCACAAAAGTTGTTGTGCGATTTCTCCTGAATACGTCGATACCCCATATGTGAGGGTAAACCACTGTTTGGGCGCACCGCAGAGCTTGGAAGTGAAGGAGCGCCGCTTTACTTTTTCAATGTACAATTGGCTGGAATTGAGATTGGACGCCATGTCGCGTTTGGAGAGCCTCTGATGTGCCTAAACAGTGGAAACCCCCCACAAGTGAGCCCATTTTCGAAACTAGACCCCTTAAGGAACATATCTAGATGTGTGGTGAGCACTTTGAACCCCCATGTGCTTCACAGAAGTATATAACGTAGAGCAGTGAAAAAAAAAATTGCATTTTTTTCTACAAAAATGATCTTTTTGCCCACAAATTTTTATTTTCACAAGTGTAACAGGAGAAATTAGACCACTAAAGTTGTGCAATTTCTCCTGAGTACGTCGATACCCAATATGTGGGGGTAAACCACTGTTTGGGCGCACCGCAGAGCTTGGAAGAGAGAGTGCCGTTTTACTTTTTCAATGTAGAATTGGCTGGAATTGAGATCGGACGCCATGTCGCGTTTGGAGAGCCCCTGATGTGCCTAAACAGTAGAAATCCCCCACAAGTGACCCCATTTTGGAAACTAGACCCCCCCCATGGAACTTATCTAGATGTGTGGTGAGAACCTTGAATGCCCAAGTGCTTCACAGAAGTTTATAATGCAGAGCCGTGAAAATAAAAAATATTTTTTTTTCCACAAAAAAGATTTTTTAGCCCCCAAGTTTTTATTTTCACAAGGGTAACAAGAGAAATTGGACTCCAAAAGTTGTTGTCCAATTTGTCCTGAGTATGCTGGTACCCCATATGTGGGGGTAAACCACTGTATGGGCGCACGGCAGAGCTCGGAAGGGAAGGAGCGCCTTTTTGGAATGCAGACTTTGATAGAATGGTCTGCGGGCATTATGTTGCGATTGCAGAGCCCCTGATGTACCTAAACTGTAGTAACCCCCCACAAGTGACCCCATTTTGGAAACTAGACCCCCCAAGGAACTTATCTAGATGTGTGGTGAGAAGTTTGAATGCCCAAGTGCTTCACAGAAGTTTAGAATGCAGAGTCGTGAAAATAAAAAACATATATTTTTTTTCACAAAAAAGATATTGTAGCCCCCAAGTTTTTATTTTCACAAGGGTAACAAGAGAAATTGGACCCCAGAAGTTGTTGTCCAATTTATCCCGAGTACGCTGATGCCCCATATGTGGGGGTTAACCCACTGTTTGGGCGCACGGCAGAGCTCAGAAGGGAGGGAGCACCATTTGACTTTTTGAGCGCAAAATTGGCTGTCGTGTTTGGAGACCCCCTGATGTACCTAAACAGTGGAAACCCCCCAATTCTAGCTCCAACCCTAACCCCAACACACCCCTAACCCTAATCCCAACCTCATCCATAATCCTAATCACTAACCCTAACCATAATCACAACCCTTACCCCAAAACAACCCTAATGTCAACCCTAACCATAACCCTAATCAAAACCCTAAATCCAACACACCCCTAATCCTAATCTCAACCCTAACCTCAAACCTAACCCTAATCCCAATACACCCCTAATCACAACCCTAACCTTAACCCTAATCCCAAACCTAACCCTAATCCCAAGCGTAACCCTAATGCCAACCCTAACCCTAATACCAACCCTAATCCAAACCCTAACCCTAATCCCAGCTCTAACCCTAACTTTAGCCCCAACCCTAGCCCTAACTTTAGCCCCAACCCTAACCCTAAGGCTACTCTCACACTTGCGTCGTTTGGCATTCCGTCGTAATCCGTCGTTTTGGACAAGAAACGGATCCTGCAAATGTGCCCGCAGGATGCGTTTTTTGCCCATAGACTTGTATTGCCGACGGATCGTGACGGATGGCCACACGTCGCGTCCGTCGTGCACTGGATCAGTTGTGTTTTGGCGGACCGTCGGCACAAAAAAACGTTCAATGAAACGTTTTTTTGTACGTCGCATCCGCCATTTCTGACCGCGCATGCGTGGCCGTAAGTCCGCCCCCTCCTCCCCAAGACATAGATTGGGCAGCGGATGCGTTGAAAAACTACAGCTGCTGCCCACTTTGTGCACAATTTTCACAATGTGCGTCGGTATGTCGGGCCGACACATTGCGACGGCCCCGTACCGACGTAAGTGTGAAAGAAGCCTAACCCTAAATTTAGCCCCAACCCTAAATTTTTCCCCAACCCTAACCCTAAATTTAGCCCCAACCCTAGCCCTAACCCTAGCCCTAACCCTAGCCCTACCCCTAGCCCTACCCCTAACCCTAGCCCTAACCCTACCCCTAATTTTAGCCCCAACTGCTGTTCTCCTGCCGGCCGGCAGATGGAGACAGATGGCGGGCGCACTGCGCATGCGCCCGCCATTTTCTTCTGCCGGCGGCCAGGAGGAGCAGCAAGAGGATCCAGGGACACAGGTGAGTATTGTAGGGTCCCCGAATCCCCCTATTTCTCTGTCCTCTGATGTGCGATCACATCAGAGGACAGAGAATTACACTTTACTTTTTTTTTTTTTTTGCGGTCGCCGGTAAACAGTTAATTACCGGCGATCGCAAAACAGGGGTCGGTAAAACCGACCCCGATCATGCTCTTTGGGGTCTCGGCTACCCCCGGCAGCCGAGACCCCAAAGACTCTCGCGGGGCCGGCCGGCGGGCGCACTGCGCATGCGCCCGCCATTTTGAAGATGGCGGCGCCCACCGGGAGACACGAGGAGCATCGGGGGAGATAGGTGAGTATTGGGGGGCTACCTGGGACCCCTTTTCTCTGTCCTCCGATGTGCGATCACATCGGAGGACAGAGAAATTAAAAAGAGATCGCGTTTTGGTTTTTTTTGCAATCGCTGGTAAACTGTTAATTACCGGCGATCGCAAATGCGGGGTGGGTTAAAAAAACCCCGAATTATGTTCTCTGGGGTCTCGGCTACCCCCGGCAGCCGAGACCCCGGAGAAAATCCGACTCTGGGGGGCGCTATTCACTTTATCCACAGCGCCGTTAATTAACGGCGCTGTGGTTTAAGTACCCTTAGCGGCCGCCGTTAAAAGGCGTATCGGCGGTCGCTAAGGGGTTAATGTGCTCATCACACAGCTAGATCAGTTACCTAAGGGGTCTAGTTTCCAAAATAGTGTCACTTGTGGGGGATTATTATTGCTTAAGCACATCAGGGGCTCTCCAAATGTGACATGGCATCCGTCAATTGTTCCAGCATATTTTGCATTCAAAAAGTAAAAGGGTGCTCCTTCCCATCCGAGCTCTGTCGTGGGGTCCGTTTTTTTTTTCTGTTACCACTCTCTAAATAAAAAAATTGGGATCTGAAGTCAGTTTTTGTAAAAAAAAAAAAAAAAAAAAAAAAGTTAAGTTATTTATTTTTTTAATTCCTGTGAAGCATCTAAAGAGTTAATAAACTTCATGAATGTGGTTTTGAGAACATTGAGGGGTGCAGTTTTAAGAATAGTGTCACTTTTGGGCATCTTATCATATAGACCCCTCAAAGTGACTTCAAATGTGATGTGGTCCCTAAAAAAATGGTTTTGTGAATTTTGCTAGAAAAATTAAAAATCGCTGGTAAACTTATAACCCTTATAACTTCCAAACAAAAAAAAAAATTGGTTCCAAAATTATGCGGATGTAAAGTCAACATGTGAGAAATGTTATTTATTAACGATCTTGTGTGACATCTCTGTGTGATTTAAGGGCATAAAAATTAAAAGTTGGAAAAATGTGAAATTTATCAAATTTTTGCCAAATTTCCTTTTTTTTTTTACAAATAAACGCAAGTCCTACTGAAGAAATGTTACTATTATGAAGTACAATATGTCAAGAAAAAATAATCTCAAAATCACCAGAATCTGTTATATCGTTCCAGAGTTATTACCTCAAAGTGACAGTGGTCAAATTTGTAAAAAATTGTCCCGGTCATTGACATGTAAACCACCCTCGGTGGTAAAAGGGTTAAGAGTAAGTCCTGTGTCCTTGTTCTTATACTCACCTTCCGACATTTTCACTAGTTTTTATGCCGGGCCAGCTTCCAGTCCTGAGACGCAATCTTGTGAATGTAGCTTTTGACTGGCCAGAACTCAGAATCTACGTCACAAGCTCTTAATGTAAGTCTAAGAGAGCCAGAACGAGGCTCTCATTGACTGACATTGAATAGTGACCTCCGGCTCACGCCATGGAATACTGAAGCAGCTGGTAGGTCACAAACTGCATGAGTTTGACTGGACAGCCAGCAAAAACAGATTTTAACGCCAGAATGGACCGTCAGACAGGGGGCAGGGGACTTGGATTTTAAACAACACACCAGTGGTGAAATAAAGACGCTGGAGTGGTGATCACTAGTGATGAGCGAGAATACTTGTTACTCTAGTTTCTCCGAGCATGCTCGGGTGGTGTCCAGGTATTTTCGTGTGCTCTAACAAACAGGCAATCCCCACATGTATTCCAGCTGTCTAACAGCCGCAAATCATGCAGCTGCTTCAAACTAAATCTCCGAGCACACCAAAATACTCGGAGATCACCCGAGCATGCTCGGGAAATAATGAGTATACTCGCTCATCACTAGTGCTTACAAGCTTACAGTTTGGTCCTTGAATACTCTACAATCTAAAGCCTTTCACAGAGTGTGTGACTTTTTGACTGCTGGACAGTAATATGCCGTACTTTGCGGATTGTAAGACAAAACTGATTATAAGACGCACCCCAAATTTTGAGGAGAAAAATAGGAAAAAAATATTTTACTGAAATGGTGGAGCTAATTTATTCCATGCGTTTTATTGTTTACCGGGGGTGGTGGCTGTGGTGAAGCGGGGTCCCAGGGTCACCGCTGGAAAAGGCAAGAGTGGAACATTGCTGCAGGCTGGGATGAGGGGGTGTTTGGTTGTGCGATGCAGCGCGCCGCTGCAGGTATTCGGTGCTGATAGGCTCTGACGACATCTTGTAAAAGCCCAGAGCCCCTGCAGTGACATGGTTTCCTATGCGGTGGACTGGCATCCGGGAAAATGGCTGCCGGCTTGGGGCGGCGCATGAGCAGATGGAGATCTCAGTATTAGATTAAACAGAACATTTAAAAGCAGTGATTACGTCTAAAAACATATGAAAGATGATACAAAAAGATGTAAATAATGCATTAAAGATGGGTAAAAGAAGTATTTGTAAGTTTTATGATAATGCAGTTCAAAAATAATGGACAATAATGTGAGTTAATGTGACCATGACCATAGCAATTGATTATAATACTTTTATATTTGGTCTTTTAAGAATATACATTTTTGGACTGCATTATCAAAAAACTTATATAATACTAGATGGTAGCCCGATTCTAACGCATCGGGTATCCTAGAATATGTATGTAGTTTATTTATGAAGATTTTAGAATACTACATTGAATACACAGGATTCGGCCGGCCGCGACCAATTAGCGAAGTGTGGTTCAAATCCTGCACCAATTTGCGGCCGGACTGCGCCTGTCGCTGATTGTTCGCGGCCGGCCACGTAGTATATAGTACAGCCACGTAGTACATAGCACAGCCACACAGTATATTGCACAGCTACGTAGTATATAACAGCCCACGGAGTATGTAACAGCCCAAATAGCATATAACACAGCCACGTAGTTTATAACAGCCCACGTAGTGTATAACACAGCCCACGTAGTGTATAACACAGCCCACGTAGTATACAACAGCCCACGTAGTATACCACAGCCCACGTAGTATACCACAGCCCACGTAGTATACCACAGCCCATGTAGTATATAGCACAGCCTACGTAGTATATAGCACAGCCTACGTAGTATATAGCACAGCCCACGTAGTATACCACAGCCCACGTAGTATACCACAGCCCATGTAGTATATAGCACAGCCTACGTAGTATATAGCACAGCCCACGTAGTATATAGCACAGCCCACGTAGTATATAGCACAGCCCACGTAGTATATAGCACAGCCCAAGTAGTATATAACAGCCCATGTAGTGTATAACACAGCCCACGTAGTATATAGCACAGCCCACGAAGTATATTGCACAGCCATGTAGTATATAGCAATGTGAGCATCATATCCCTGTTAAAAAAAAAAAAGAATTAAAATAAAAAATAGTTATATACTCACCTTCTGTTGGCCCCCGGATCCAAGTGAAGCATTTACCGATGCTCCGGTCCCAAGAGTGCATTGTGGTCTCGCGAGATGATGACGTAGGGGTCTCGTGAGACCGCCACGTCATCATCTCGCGAGATCGCAATGCATGGAGCAGTCACCGGAGTGTCGCGAGGAGCGGGAAAGGCCTGTTCTGGATCAGAGGGGCCGACGGACAGTGAGTATATAACGATTTTTTTTTTTTTGTAATTTTTTTTAACATTAGATCTTTTTACTATTGGTGCCGCATAGGCAGCATCAATAGTAAAAAGTTGGTCACACAGGGTTAATAGCAGCGTTAACGGAGTGCGTTACACCGTTGCATAACACGGTCCGTTAATGCTGCCATTAACCCTGTGTGAGCACTGACTGGAGGCGAGTATGGAGCGGCCATTCTGCAGCCAGACTGTGCCCGTCGCTGATTGGTCATGGCTGTTTTGCCGCGACCAATCAGCAACTTGGGATTTCCGTGACAGACAGACAGAAGGACAAACAGAAAGACGGAAGTGACCCTTAGACAATTATATAGTAGATACACACCCATCACGGTTACATTTTTAGGTGTAATCCTCTCTACTTTAAAATGTTTATTCTAATATTGTATCTAATAAAAAGTTATTTCACATTACTTATTGTGTATGCAGTTATATTTGTAGGCTGTATTTGATTTATAGCTATAATCTGCATATCAAGCATAGGCTTTATACAGTGGGTACGGAAAGTATTCGGACCCTTTTAATTTTTTCACTCTTCGCTTCATTGCAGCCATTTTGTAAATACAAAAAAGTTAATTTATTCCTCATTAATGTACACTCTGCACCACATCTTGACTGAAAAAAAAACAGAAAAGTAGAAGTTTTTGCAAACTTAAAAAGGAAAACTGAAATATCACATGGTCATAAGTATTCAGAGTCTTTGCTCAGACACTCATATTTAAGTCACATGATGTCCATTTCCTTGTGATGCTCCTTGAGGTGGTTCTATTCCATCATTGGAGTCCAGCTGTGTTTAATTAAACTGATAGGACTATTTGGAAAGGCACACACCTGTCTATATAAGACCTCCCAGCTCACAGTTCATGTCAGACCAAATGAGAATCATGAGGTCACAGGAACTGGCCAAGGAGTTCAGAGACAGAATTCTGGCAAGGCACAGATCTGGCCAAGGGTACAACAGAATTTCTGGAGCACTCAAGGTTTTTTAGAGCACAGTGGCCTTCATAATCCTTAAACGGCTGTCCAGCCCAACTGAGCAATTATGGGATAAGAGCCTTGGTGAGAGAAGTAAAGAAGAACCCTAAGATCACTGTGGCTGAGCTCCATAGATGCAGTAGGGCGATGGGAGAAAGTTCCACAAAGCCAACTATCACTGCAGCCCTCCACTAGTCAGGCCTTTATGGCACAGTGGCCCGACGGAAGCCTCTCAGCGCAAGTCATATCAAAGGCCACAAAGTTTGCCAATAAACACATGAAGGACTCCCAGACTATGAGAAATCAGATTCTGTGGTCTGATGAGACGAGGATAGACCTTCTTGATGACAATTCTAAGCAGTATGTGTGGAGAAAACCAGGCACTGCTCATCAACTGCCCAATACAATCCCAACAGTGAAACATGGTGGTAGCAGCATCATGCTATGTAGTTGTTTTTCAGCTGCAGTGACAGGAAGACTGGTTGTCGTTGAAGGAAACATGAATGCGGCCAAGTACAGAGATATCCTGGATGAAAACCTCTTCCAGAGTGCTCTGGACCTCAGGCTTGGCTGAAGGTCCACCTTTAGTGATGAGCGAGTATACACGTTACTCGAGATTTCCTGAGCATGCTCGGGTGTCATCCGAGTATTTTTTTAGTGCTCAGAGATTTAGTTTTCATCGCTGCAGCTGAATGATTTACATCTGTTAGTCAGCTTGATTACATGTGGGGATTCCCTAGCAACCAGGCAACCCCTCATGTACTTATGCTGGTTAGCAGCTGTAAATCATGAAGCTGCGTCAAAGACGAAATCTCCGAGCACTTAGAAATACTCGGAAACCCCCCCCCCCCCCGAGCATGCTCGGGAAATCTCGAGCAACGAGTATACTCGCTCATCACTTCTCACCTTACAACAAGACAATGACCCTAAACACACAGCTAAAACAACAAATGAGTAGCTTCAGAAAAACTCTGCGACCATTCTTGACTGACTCAGCCAGAGCCCTGACCTAAACCAAATTGAGCATCTCTGGAGAGACCTGAAAATGGCTGTCCACCAACATTCACCATCCAACCTGATGGATCTGCAAGGAAGAACGTCAGAGATTCCTAAAATCCAGGTGTGAAAAACTTGTTGCATCATTCCCAAGACTCATGGCTGTACTGGCTCAAAAGGGTGCTTCTACTCAATACTGAGCAAAGGGTCTGAATACTTATGACCATTTGATATTTCAGTTCTTTTTTAATAAATTTGCAAAAATTAAATTTGTTTTTTTTTAGTCAAGATGAGAAAAAAAGTAAAAAAAAATTGTGAATTTTGCCAAATGGCTGCAATGAAACAGAGTGAAAAATGTAAAGGGGTCTGAATACTTTCCGTACCCACTGTATATGGACCCATAGGTTTGCTGCCAAATTTTGTGGGTATACTACAATGGCTTGCTAGTGAAAGACATTTTTGCTAGTGACGATTCTGCCCTTTTACTATTTAAATGCAACTGCTGCGGAATATGTTGGCACTATATAAATAAAATTATTATACATGTTACTTTATATTAAAGCTCTTCTCTGATAATTATTTAGAGAGATTAATGCATTTTTTTGTCTTTCTTTACAAATTATCTACAGTGATCTGAGTTAGATGACATTTTATTTAGAAAGCAAAATAATTCTAACTTTTTAGTACAAATTCTGTGTGAATACTAAATGGGCAAAGTGCACATGAACTCTGCAGTACTGAAATCGAAAGCAGATCATTTTAGAGTGTCAGACAGCCAACCTGAAATCAGCGCATAATGGTTTAATCAATATCAACCACATAGAGTGCATAGACTACTCAAGAATACATTTGTAACCCATCCAAACTATCTAGAAAAGCAGAATAAAAATGAATTGTACTACTGGATAGTTTTTTATATTTCATCATTTAGAGTCTTTCTTAAATCATATCAAAGATGTTTAGTAGAACTCATAATACTCGTAATGGAGTCTGCCCACAAGTAGTCTAAAAAATACATAAAAAGTTCTTCAATGCACCTTAGACCTATTATAGTGTTTTACTTGTGTGTAGAAACTATTGCTTCAATAAGAAAGCCTAAACAAGTCACACTGACAATAACTGAAAAGGAGGTCTAGCATACACATCTCCACTGTATTCAAGACGGGGCTGCTACATTGCAGTAGGGGGCTCCTGGGTTGACTCAATAATTACAGAAGTGAGATTTGCTAGGAAGTAGACAACAAGTCTGATCTGTTTACGCAGTGGTGCAGAAGTACCTTCCCCAGGGATAGGGCCTCTTCTGATCAAAGAATCGTCTTTAAAGTTTTGAAGCCAGTGGTCAGCGATGAATATTAGAGTTTTGCATCGATTTGATATTTATTGGAGATTTATTTTCAGAGTTGTAACGAAGGGACACACATGACGCATTCACTCAGCTCACCATAAAGCCATTCTAACCCCTCCAACTTTCATTTCTATAGAAGTGTAAAATGGCGATAAGAAACATGATGAAAATATCTACAGCCTGCAATTTCCAGGGCAAATATATCCTTCAAATTGAGAATCTTATAAAATGCTATAGGCGCTAGCACATGCCCCAATGAGCCCCCAAATGAGCTCATCGAGGGGAGGTATGTGGCGTAATCTTGACCTAATAAAGAGCCGAATTTGGGTGTCTGTTTCATTCTGGAAGACATAGTTCACTAAGAGTGTGTACCATTTTCCCCAATCAGTAAATATGTAATCGTAAATATCATATTGCTTTGTTTCCATTTTGTAACATCTCTCTCTATATATATATATATATATATATATTTTTGTAAACACTTTATAAACACTGCCTACCTTTCTGGATTAAATATATAACATGTAATAGCTCTATTCCTCTTGCTCTGTAAAATGCACCCTTGCCATATACTACCTGTATCTGGTGCCCAGTCGGACTGTATAAACGATTGATGGTGGCAGCTACTAGTGGTTCCTTTTTTTGTTATTGTGGAGCTGACAGCGACTGTACCATGGTATAAACAGCTCTGGCAATAATTAAGAGACCACCACATCAAAACCCTGTCACGGGCAGCCCAATCTCCAGACCTGAACCCCATTGAAAACAGAAGCCAACAAACAAAGAACTGCTTACATTTTGGGGCAAGGAGCAGTGTGAAAGACTAATGGAAAGCATGCCAAGAAGCATGAAAGCTGTGATTAAAAATCATGGTTATTCCACAAAATATTGATTTCTAAACTCTTCCTGAGTTTAAACAATAGTATTGTTACTTCTAAATGATTATGAACTTGTTTTCTGTGCATTATTTGAGGTCTGAAAGCACTGAGTTTTTTTTTTTTTTTTTTTTTTTTGACCATTTCTCCTTTTCCAAAAAAATACTAAATTTATTGCTTGGAAATTCGGAGACATATTGTCGTACATCTATATATATATATATAATTGTCTAAGGGTTTTTCCGTCTGTCTGTCTTGGAAATCCCGCGTCTGATTGGTCGAGGCCGCCAGGCCTTGACCAATCAGCGACGGGCACAGCATGGCGACGATGTCATAAAAGTTGCCTCGGCCAATCAGCGACGGGCACAGTCTGCCGCGAATTCGCCTCGACCAATCAGCGACGGGCACAGTATCGACGTAGATGTCAAAATGGTTGCCATGGTGACGATGATGTCATAAAGGTTGCCTCGACCAATCAGCGACGGGCACAGTCTGCCGCGAATTCTGGAATCATCATTGTCCATATACTACGGGGGCATGCATATTCTAGAATACCCGATGCGTTAGAATCGGGCCACAATCTAGTTTATTCTATAAACTTCTAACTTAAATTTAACTCAAAAATATACCTATAAAGAGAAAAATCAGACAAACTGAACATTTTGCAGTGGTCTCTTAATTTTTGCCAGAGCTGTATATGCAGTGAATAAAGAATTCAGCACTCATCGAGTTGCAGAAAAATTATGTCACATTTATCAGCAAAGCTATCCACAAACAGTAACGTTTCAGTCGAAAATACCTTTGTCTTACAGATTGCATATAGTACACGGCATCGAACAGGGCTGTGGGAATAGGTTTCAATGCCCATCAGATGTGCACATTGAATCTCCATTCCCCACAGTGATGTTACATGCAGTGTACCATATGTAATCAGTCTAAAGAACGTCCTTTCGACCAAAATGTCACTGTTTTTGGACTGCTTTGCTAAGAAGTCAGACATTTTTCTACAACTCTATGAGTGTTGGATTCTTTATTAAGTATATGGAATGGTTTTCTATCCTGGCATTGTATTTTTATACAGTGATATACATACTATCTGTATATATATTCCATGGGTTGGAATCGGTAGTGTATATAACTTACGCTCACTATGAGTTCTAATTAACCTAGTAATCGAAGCAGTCACATCCATCTCTTCAGTCCAATGCTTAAGTGCCCTGATTGAAGGCATTCCCCTGACAAACTGGTGGCAGCTGTGGGATCTCTACGGTGTTATCGGTGATGAAGTGGTAAAAGAGGTGGGCTCTGTGTTACCCCCCTCCCTGACTGATATCCTGTTGGCAATGGTGGGATCTGCCTAACCCCGTCTGTTATCCTTGACATTGGGAAATATCTTAAAAGGAATCTGTCAGTAGGATCAACCATTCTAAGCCATCTATAGGGGTATGCAGGTCACAGAAAGTTGAAAAAAAAATGTATCTTTAAATCTGGGATCCAATGTCTTATTCCACAGAAATTCTTGTTTTTCTTATGTGCAAATCAACTGATAAGATCTATGGTCCGCACATAGATCTACTGGAGTATGTCCATCCAAAGCTTGTTTTAAATGAAATTGGGTGTTACCAGTGCGATACATGTAGATCGGGAAAGCAGACTGTCATTACATGTCTCTCACTGGTAACCACCACTTTCATTTAAAATAAGCTCTGAAGGTAAATTCTTGGTTAGATCTATGTCCGGCCCATAGACCTTAACAGCTCATTAAGATGTTAATAAAAATTAGAATATCTCTGGAATAACACATCGGATCACAGATCTTAAGGAAACATTTTTTCAGCTTTCTTTGACCTATATGCTCATATACAGAGTAGGGTTGACCCTACTGACAAATTCCTTTTAATTCTTCTAAGATTGCACTCACACATTTGCTACCATGACTTAATGGATCACTAAACAAAAACAAATGAAACTTAGATATAACTCTGAAGTACAAAGTATGTTGTGTTTGTTTCATGCATTTTATATGAATCCTCAGACTTTAACCCTTTTCCGACGTTGAGCATAAATTTATGCAGACGTCGGACTCCCTCCCTTTGACGTGGGCTATGGTACGGAGCCCACATCTTTCCCAGGACATGTAAGCGGTTTTGAACAGCCGAAATGTGCCCAGAATAGCTGCGGGTGGAATCGCGATCCGCCCACAGCAATTAACCCTTTAAATGCCGCTGTCAAATGCTGACAGCTACATTTATCTCACGCTTCCGGCCATAGGGACAGAAATCCGCCCACCGGTGACCCCCATCACGTGATCGTGGGGTCACTGATTCATATATATATATATATATATCTATATCTATAGATCTATAGATCTATAGATCTATAGTTCAAATCACCCCCCTTTCGCCCCATTCAAAAAAAAAAAAAAAAATCAAACGTACACATTTGGTATTGCCGCGTTCAGAATCACCAGATCAGTTAAAAAAAAAAAAAAAAAAAAGATTAACCTGATCGCTAAACGGCGTAGCGAGGAAAAAAGTCAAAACACCAGAATTAAGTTTTTTTTGGTTGCCAAGACATTGCTTTAAAATGCAATAACAGGTGATCAATAGGTCGCATCGCCATCATAATGGTATCATTAAAAAAAGTCAGCTCGGCACACAATATAAAAACCCTCTCCCAACCCCAGATTATGAAAAATGGAGACGCTAAGGGTATTGGAAAATGATGCTTTTTTTTTTTTAACAAAGTTTGGAATTTTTTTTATCAACACTTAGACAAAAAGAACCTAGACATGTTTGGTGTCTATGAACTCGTAATGACCTGGAGAATCATAATATCAGGTCAGTTTAGCATTTAGTGAACCTAATAAAAAGCCAAACAACAAATACAAGTTTGAGATTGCACTTTTTTTGCAATTTCACTGCACTTGTACTTTTGAATGACACCATTGGTTTTACCATGTTGTGTACTAGAAAATGGGAACAAAATTCCTCCAGTCTCCTCTCCTCCACCCTGGGTATCAACCGCACATAATCTGCTTACTTCCCGCATGGTGGGCATAGCCCTATGCGGAAAGTAAGTGGATCAATGCATTCCTATGTGTGCGCAACCCCCGCGATTCCGCACAAAGAATGAACATGCTACTTTTTTCAGGAATGCGGTTCCGCTGTGGAAAAAAACACAGCATGTGCACAAAAAAATGTGGAATGCATTCTAATAATAGGATGCTTAATGTGCATTTTTTTCGCCGTTTTATAGCGTTTTTATAGCTACATATAAACTACTATATAAAGCTGAATGTGTGTATGTATGTATGTATGTATGTATGTATGTATGTATGTATGTATGTATGTCCGGGATTGGCATCTGCACCGTCGCAGCTACAGCAACAAAATTTTGCACAGTGACACGTCTGGACCCCGAGAGCGTCATAGGCTATATTGTGAGGCAAAATTTTAACCCCGCGCGTTCCAATTCACCAAACAATTTTGCCCCTATCTACATAATGGGGAAAAAGTGAAAGGAAAAGTGTTGGAGGCAAATTGACAGCTGCCAGATGTGAACAAGGGGGACTTAAAGAATGAGAGCGATGGCGCAAAAGAGTATATACCGATCAGTTGCTAAGGTGGGGCCCGACATGAGATACTCACCACACACGGGGATATGAACACACACACAAAATGCACCACACACTACCACGTGCTTGAACACATATACCACCCTCAGCACACATTTCACCACACATACACCAATCTCGCCACATAAAAGTCGAAACACAAAAGTCGCCGCTCAAAACTCACCACGCGCAAAACTCGCCACATGCAAAAACTAGGCTCACGCAAAACTCGACACAAGTGCAAAACTCACCACACGCAAAACTTGCACATGCGGAAAAATTGCCACATGCACAAAATTTGCAACACATGCAAAAGTTGCCTCACACAAAACTTGCACATATTCAAAAGGCACCAGACATAAAACTCACCACGCGCAAAACTCGTCATATGCAAAACTTGCTGCACACAACTTGCTACACTAACCTGTCACATGCAACTTGACACAAAAAAAGTTGCTACACGCATGTTGCCACACAAAACTCATCTCACAAAAGTCGCTACATGCATGTCGCCACACGCAACTCAACACACACAACTTGACAAACGAAACTCACCCTAAAACACACACAAGTCTGGTATTAGCCTTCAAAAACAAAAATCTGATTAATAAGCAGACAAACTACAAGAGCAACAAATGTACCATATAGGAAATACGGCAGCTGTCAGTCACATGACCTGTCTATTATGTGTATGTGTGAGCTAATATATACTGCCAGGGGGAGGGCTTCCTGTTGGTTAGGGATTTATCAGGCTGCCAATTTATCTTACAAATACTGAGGTAAAAATACTGAGCAAATAATGTGTTAACGAGGTCTAATACAGGAGATCACACAGGTATATACTATATACAGGGGAGATGACACAGATATATACTATATACAGGAGAGATGATACACAGGTATATACTAAATAGAGGAGGAGATGACATACAGGTACATACTATATACAGGAGGAGATGACATACAGGTATATACTATATACAGGAGATGACACACAGGTATATACTATATACAGGAGCAGATTACCTACAGGTATTTACTATAAACAGGAGGAGAGGACATACAGGTATATGCTATATATAGAAGATGACATACAGGTATATACTATATACAGGAGATGACACACAGGTATATACTATATACAGGAGGAGATGACATACAGGTATATACTATATATAGAAGATGACATACAGGTATATACAATATATAGGAGGAGATGACATACAGGTATATACTATATATAGGAGGAGATGACATACAGGTATATACTATATACAGGGGAGATGACACAGCAGGTATATACTATATACAGGGGAGATGACATACAGGTATATACTATATACAGGAGATGACATACAGGTGTACACTATATATAAGGGAGATGACAAACATGTATATACTGAGGTGAAAATGAGAGGTGTGAGGTGGAAATGAAAAGGTGTGAGTGCACAATGAGAGGAGTGAGGGAAAATAGTGTAGTGATTGGAAAATGACAGATGTGAGGTCGAAATGACAAGTGTTAGGCGGGAATGAGAGGAGTGAGGGAGAAAATGAGAGGTGTGAGGGAGAAAATGAGAGATGTGATTGGGAAAATAAGAGAAGTGACGTGCTATAACTAACCACAGATATTTACTATGCCCAGGCAGCGCCGGGCTCTTCAGCTAGTGCATATATATACAGGTCCTTCTCAAAAAATTAGCATATAGTGTTAAATTTCATTATTTACCATAATGTAATGATTACAATTAAACTTTCATATATTATAGATTCATTATCCACCAACTGAAATTTGTCAGGTCTTTTATTGTTTTAATACTGATGATTTTGGCATACAACTCCTGATAACCCAAAAAACCTGTCTCAATAAATTAGCATATTTCACCCATCCAATCAAATAAAAGTGTTTTTTAATAACAAACAAAAAAACCATCAAATAATAATGTTCAGTTATGCACTCAATACTTGGTCGGGAATCCTTTGGCAGAAATTACTGCTTCAATGCGGCGTGGCATGGAGGCAATCAGCCTGTGACACTGCTGAGATGTTATGGAGGCCCAGGATGCTTCAATAGCGGCCTTAAGCTCATCCAGAGTGTTGGGTCTTGCGTCTCTCAACTTTCTCTTCACAATATCCCACAGATTCTCTATGGGGTTCAGGTCAGGAGAGTTGGCAGGCCAATTGAGCACAGTAATACCATGGTCAGTAAACCATTTACCAGTGGTTTTGGCACTGTGAGCAGGTGCCAGGTCGTGCTGAAAAATGAAATCTTCATCTCCATAAAGCATTTCAGCCGATGGAAGCATGAAGTGCTCCAAAATCTCCTGATAGCTAGCTGCATTGACCCTGCCCTTGATGAAACACAGTGGACCAACACCAGCAGCTGACATGGCACCCCACACCATCACTGACTGTGGGTACTTGACACTGGACTTCAGGCATTTTGGCATTTCCTTCTCCCCAGTCTTCCTCCAGACTCTGGCACCTTGACTTCCGAATGACATGCAAAATTTGCTTTCATCAGAAAAAAGTACTTGGGACCACTTAGCAACAGTCCAGTGCTGCTTCTCTGTAGCTCAAAAGTGGCTTTACCTGGGGAATGCGGCACCTGTAGCCCATTTCCTGCACACGCCTGTGCACGGTGGCTCTGGATGTTTCCACACCAGACTCAGTCCACTGCTTCCTCAGGTTCCCCAAGGTCTGGAATCGGTCCTTCTCCACAATCTTCCTCAGGGTCCGGTCTCCTCTTCTCGTTGTACAGCGTTTTCTGCCACATTGTTTCCTTCCAACAGACTTATCATTGAGGTGCCTTGATACAGCACTCTGGGAACAGCCTATTTGTTGAGAAATTTCTTTCTGGGTCTTACCCTCTTGCTTGAGGGTGTCAATGATGGCCTTCTTGACATCTGTCATGTCGCTAGTCTTACCCATGATGGGGGTTTTGAGTAATGAACCAGGCAGGGAGTTTATAAAAGCCTCAGGTATCTTTTGCATGTGTTTAGAGTTAATTAGTTGATTCAGAAGATTAGGGTAATAGGTCGTTTAGAGAACCTTTTCTTGATATGCTAATTTATTGAGACAGGTTTTTTGGGTTATCAGGAGTTGTATGCCAAAATCATCAGTATTAAAACAATAAAAGACCTGACAAATTTCAGTTGGTGGATAATGAATCTATAATATATGAAAGTTTAATTGTAATCATTACATTATGGTAAATAATGAAATTTAACACTATATGCTAATTTTTTGAGAAGGACCTGTATATATATATATATATATATATATATATATATATATATATATATATATATATATATATATATATATATATATATATATATATATATATATATATATATATATATATATATATACATATATACACACAGTGGGGCAAGAAAGTATTTAGTCAGTCAGCAATAGTGCAAGTTCCACCACTTAAAAAGATGAGAGGCGTCTGTAATTTACATCATAGGTAGACCTCAACTATGGGAGACAAACTGAGAAAAAAAAATCCAGAAAATCACATTGTCTGTTTTTTTATCATTTTTTTTTGCATATTATGGTGGAAAATAAGTATTTGGTCAGAAACAAACAATCAAGACTTCTGGCTCTCACAGACCTGTAACTTCTTCTTTAAGAGTCTCCTCTTTCCTCCACTCATTACCTGTAGTAATGGCACCTGTTTAAAATTGTTATCAGTATAAAAAGACACCTGTGCACACCCTCAAACAGTCTGACTCCAAACTCCACTATGGTGAAGACCAAAGAGCTGTCAAAGGACACCAGAAACAAAATTGTAGCCCTGCACCAGGCTGGGAAGACTGAATCTGCAATAGCCAACCAGCTTGGAGTGAAGAAATCAACAGTGGGAGCAATAATTAGAAAATGGAAGACATACAAGACCACTGATAATCTCCCTCGATCTGGGGCTCCACGCAAAATCCCACCCGTGGGGTCAGAATGATCACAAGAACGGTGAGCAAAAATCCCAGAACCATGCGGGGGGACCTAGTGAATGAACTGCAGAGAGCTGGGACCAATGTAACAAGGCCTACCATAAGTAACACACTACGCCACCATGGACTCAGATCCTGCAGTGCCAGACGTGTCCCACTGCTTAAGCCAGTACATGTCCGGGCCCGTCTGAAGTTTGCTAGAGAGCATTTGGATGATCCAGAGGAGTTTTGGGAGAATGTCCTATGGTCTGATGAAACCAAACTGGAACTGTTTGGTAGAAACACAACTTGTCGTGTTTGGAGGAAAAAGAATACTGAGTTGCATCCATCAAACACCATACCTACTGTAAAGCATGGTGGTGGAAACATCATGCTTTGGGGCTGTTTCTCTGCAAAGGGGCCAGGACGACTGATCCGGATCAGAAAGAAAGAATGGGGCCATGTATCGTGAGATTTTGAGTGCAAACCTCCTTCCATCAGCAAGGGCATTGAAGATGAAACGTGGCTGGGTCTTTCAACATGACAATGATCCAAAGCACACCGCCAGGGCAACGAAGGAGTGGCTTCGTAAGAAGCATTTCAAGGTCCTGGAGTGGCCTAGCCAGTCTCCAGATCTCAACCCCTATAGAAAACCTTTGGAGGGAGTTGAAAGTCCGTGTTGCCAAGCAAAAAGCCAAAAACATCACTGCTCTAGAGGAGATCTGCATGGACGAATGGGCCAACATACCAACAACAGTGTGTGGCAACCTTGTGAAGACTTACAGAAAACGTTTGACCTCTGTCATTGCCAACAAAGGATATATTACAAAGTATTGAGATGAAATTTTGTTTCTGACCAAATACTTATTTTCCACGATAATATGCAAAAAAAATGTTAAAAAAACAGACAATGTGATTTTCTGGATTTTTTTTTCTCAGTTTGTCTCCCATAGTTGAGGTCTACCTATGATGTAAATAACAGACGCCTCTCATCTTTTTAAGTGGTGGAACTTGCACTATTGCTGACTGACTAAATACTTTTTTGCCCCACTGTATGTATATACAGTGGGGCAAAAAAGTATTTAGTCAGTCAGCAATAGTGCAAGTTCCACCACTTAAAAAGATGAGGGGCGTCTGTAATTTACATCATAGGTAGACCTCAACTATGGGAGACAAACTGAGAAAAAAAAATCCAGAAAATCACATTGTCTGTTTTTTTAACAATTTATTTGCATATTATGGTGGAAAATAAGTATTTGGTCAGAAACAAAATTTCATCTCAATACTTTGTAATATATCCTTTGTTGGCAATGACAGAGGTCAAACGTTTTCTGTAAGTCTTCACAAGGTTGCCACACACTGTTGTTGGTATGTTGGCCCATTCCTCCATGCAGATCTCCTCTAGAGCAGTGATGTTTTTGGCTTTTCGCTTGGCAACACGGACTTTCAACTCCCTCCAAAGGTTTTCTATAGGGTTGAGATCTGGAGGCTGGCTCGGCCACTCCAGGACCTTGAAATGCTTCTTACGAAGCCACTCCTTCGTTGCCCCGGCGGTGTGCTTTGGATCATTGTCATGTTGAAAGACCCAGTCACGTTTCATCTTCAATGCCCTTGCTGATGGAAGGAGGTTTGCACTCAAAATCTCACGATACATGGCCCCATTCATTCTTTCATGTACCCGGATCAGTCGTCCTGGCCCCTTTGCAGAGAAACAGCCCCAAAGCATGATGTTTCCACCACCTTGCTTTACAGTAGGTATGGTGTTTGATGGATGCAACTCAGTATTCTTTTTCCTCCAAACACGACAAGTTGTGTTTCTACCAAACAGTTCCAGTTTGGTTTCATCAGACCATAGGACATTCTCCCAAAACTCCTCTGGATCATCCAAATGCTCTCTAGCAAACTTCAGACGGGCCCGGACATGTACTGGCTTAAGCAGTGGGACACGTCTGGCACTGCAGGATCCGAGTCCATGGTGGCGTAGTGTGTTACTTATGGTAGACCTTGTTACATTGGTCCCAACTCTCTGCAGTTCATTCACTAGGTCCCCCCGCGTGGTTCTGGGATTTTTGCTCACCGTTCTTGTGATCATTCTGACCCCACGGGGTGTGATTTTGCGTGGAGCCCCAGATCGAGGGAGATTATCAGTGGTCTTGTATGTCTTCCATTTTCTAATTATTGCTCCCACTGTTGATTTCTTCACTCCAAGCTGGTTGGCTATTGCAGATTCAGTCTTCCCAGTCTGGTGCAGGGCTACAATTTTGTTTCTGGTGTCCTTTGACAGCTCTTTGGTCTTCACCATAGTGGAGTTTGGAGTCAGACTGTTTGAGGGTGTGCACAGGTGTCTTTTTATACTGATAACAAGTTTAAACAGGTGCCATTACTACAGGTAATGAGTGGAGGAAAGAGGTGACTCTTAAAGAAGAAGTTACAGGTCTGTGAGAGCCAGAAATCTTGATTGTTTGTTTCTGACCAAATACTTATTTTCCACCATAATATGCAAATAAAATGTTAAAAAAAACAGACAATGTGATTTTCTGGATTTTTTTTTCTCAGTTTGTCTCCCATAGTTGAGGTCTACCTATGATGTAAATTACAGACGCCTCTCATCTTTTTAAGTGGTGGAACTTGCACTATTGCTGACTGACTAAATACTTTTTTGCCCCACTGTATATATATATATATATATATATATATATATATATATATATATATATATATATATATATATATATATATATATATATATATATATATATATATATATATATACATATATTTCATGTAGATCTCACTTGCATGTGTGCTCCTCTATAATCATATATCCACAGCTAATATATACTCAGCTAGTTTATAATCAATTGCTCGACTTGACCACATGAGCTAGGCCAGATGGTTCCTCGGGGTTTTCCAGGCACCCGAAAAGCGGAACAAAGCCAGATGTATTAAGTTCTGATCAGATGTCTCAACTTTGTCTTAGATGCAGAGAACTACATTTTAGTTGCTTAATCAGCATTCATGTGTGCATTAATCACAATATTCCATATATATTTAGATAACCAATACAGAGGAGCTAGACAATATGGTAATTAACTAACCACCCCTAACCACTCCTTTCTATATGCAATTATAAAACTATGTATGTACAATAAATCATCAGTATTGATGGAATGCTTTTCTGTCACAATGGTGTACAGTCCATTCTTGATGAGTGCTCAAAATACTCAGACTTATTGGGAACGGCCGCAGCACACACAGGGATAGATTTATCCAAACCAAATTTCCATAACAAGCGCATCTAACACATGCGTACGCAAAGACATGTGTATGCATGCGTTCCCATAGACAGTAATGCGTTTAACACACTCATCCGCCAGCGCATATTTGATGGTAATTAGCCACCTAAAAAATTGCAACATGGCGCATCAGCCGTGCCTCGCTGCACACCGCGAAAACACGCATGCATATGCAAATGCAGGCAAAAAGCATGCAAATGCACTAACAGGATGCAGTGGACCCATGTGGTAAAACAGAAACACAGGTGCAGCATAACCGATGACACAGCCACTCACCAGCTACCAAACTAATGGAGGGGGTGGCTGCTTGGCACATTGCCGCACATAAAAACTTGTATGTGGCGCTGTTCACACAATGGAGATGCACAGCATCCAGGCAGGCCTAGTAGTGACACCCTTCTATTAGATCAGACGGGCCTGCCCAGCGCTATCCAAATGCACCCCATGTGTTTTTGCTGTTTTTTCTAATTTTTGGAGGATATCTGAATCCTCTTTTTGTGCTTTTGCTGAACGCATGCAAATGCATGAACCTGTGTCCACAATGTAAAAGATGTGAAATCAAGACGCATGCGGATGTATGCGTCAGAAACGCTGCAGACACAATCGCAAATGTGAAACTAGCCTAAGATAGCCTTCTCTTAATCAAGTTAATCAATATGGTATTTAAAGAATATTGTTCATGCAAGTTCAATCTGGGGGCACCGTTATACTAGGATATTTTACCAGTCTACATAAAATGGTTTAAACCTGTTGGCTGAACACAGCAAGTAAGGCATCAACAGCAGTTTTCTGACATAACACCAATTTTTAGTGAAATATGCTCAGCAATAAAAGTATTTAACGCCAAGTTGATTTTCTTGGACATGAACGATATGAGGTATACATTACAAAGCAAATAAAACATTTCTTTTGCTAGTAATAGAGACAAATAGGAGAGAATGTAATAAAAACAAAAGCATCATTAACATGCCAAATGACAGTAAGCTAAATTTATGGTTATGCATCTAAAGCGCAATAATGAGCAAAACCATATTCTAATGACGGCTGGTTGTATTCCAGAAGGAAATGGTCATACATTTTGCCAATTACAGCGTAGTTAACATTACACTCTTGACATCCGCACTAGAATATTTGAGCATGCATATATTTGTAGCTACTGTATGGAAATAAGTGCTCTGACTACAGAAGTGTACATTGCCAAGAAGACAAAAATAAGTATTACTTATGAAACATCACAAAAAGAATAAAGTAACAGAAGGTTCTACTAAAATAAACCAATTTATTATTACACTACAAGGAGGGAAATCGTGTACATTCTGCTTTTCTAAGTGAGCACCAGGCACTAGCTTTATAAATAAATCACAAAGGATCTAAAAAAGGAAGATTGCTTAAGAGCACAATAAATTAGGCTCAAACTTCACTTCAACTGATAAAACATTCTCTTAAAAAATTGCAATAGTAATTCCATATTTTATATTTTGCTTTCATTTTAGAGAATGAAAAGTACAAAGGAGTACATATAAATTTGTTTTTGCAATATTGTTCGGTGGAAATTTTCAGTTCAAATTGCTGTTTTTATCCCTAACAAAAAGATATATAGTGTTCAGATGTCAGCTACAAATCGATAGGGAATTATAAATTGAGGCACAGTGAATTTTTCTTGTAGAATTTTTGCACACTAATGGCCTAAACACAGTTTACTCAAGGTGCATGGTTCAAAGCTAAGAGGGTCCATAAGCAGGTTTGACTAATATTAATCTAACTTTTATGTCACGAAGACCAGCTATCCGTCTAAAGTCTAAGCAGATTATCTGACTCTTCTAACAGCAGATATTGAGGGGAAAAAGGATGTTGGACTGCAACATATCAAATCTTTTGTCACCACCTTACTTCCTTCTGCTAATTAAACGTCTCCATACAAAAGTTGGTGCGATCATCATCAATGACAACAGAACGCCAGAGCCATAGAGACTAAAACATAAGAGGTAGTACTACCTCTCCTACTACAGAGACCACATAACCGAGCAATGGACTGATAATAAAATAGTACAAGTAGTTCAAACTTGACCAGATACATATAAAATAAAAGTTAGGTGAACCTGCTGATATTCTGAGGCCAACCGGCAAACCATTTATATGTTATGTATATGTGTTTCCAGATTCTTTCCGAGTCATTAAGTTGTGTAACATAAGGTTAGGAAAATTGTAATTTCAAAGCACGATTCTTTTGTTGTCCTTTCACCCTATTGAAAATGCAAGAACACTTCACTGAGCCACTAACTCTTTTCTATGGGGTTGCCGGCCAAGCATTCGTCTGACAGGCATTTCATTTTTGTGGCCAGCTTAAGACATGCAGATCCCATGTATTTTCTCCATTTACAACAACCCTAACCTGCATTAAAGAGATAATGGTCCCCGGTATGGGAACTTCACGTATTAAGACACTTATGGTGAAACTGTAAAAAATGTCTGAGATTGCAAAACATGATCAATTTAACTAAAACTGAAAAAAGTAACAGGACCTCAACGTTCAGCAAGGCTTTATAGACAGCTCATTCAGTCGGGAAATAAGCAATGTATGCATCCCTGCTTGCCATTTTAAATATACAATGTCCAAAAATCAAGTAGCTAATTTAACCCCTTAGGGACCGCCGATACGCCTTTTAACGGCGGCCGCTAAGGGTACTTAAACCACAGCGCCGTTAACGGCGCTGTGGAAAAAGTGAATAGCGCCCCCCAGAGTCGGATTTTCTCCGGGGTCTCAGCTGCCAGGAGTAGCCGAGACCCCAGAGAACATGATTCGGGGGGTTTTTTACCCACCCCGCATTTGCGATCGCCGGTAATTAACAGTTTACCGGCGATCGCAAAAAAAAAAAAAAACGCGATCTCTTTTTAATTTCTCTGTCCTCCGATGTGATCGCACATTGGAGGACAGAGAAAATGGGTCCCAGGTAGCCCCCCAATACTCACCTATCTCCCCCGGTGCTCCTCGTGGCTCCCGGTGGGCGCCGCCATCTTCAAAATGGCGGGCACATGCGCAGTGCGCCCGCCAGCCCCGCGAGAATCTTTGGGGTCTCGGCTGCCGGGGGTAGCAGAGACCCCAAAGAGCATTATCGGGATCGGTTTTACCGACCCCTGTTTTGCGATCGCCGGTAATTAACTGTTTACCGGCGAACGCAAAAAAAAAAGTAAAGTGTATTTCTCTGTCCTCTGATGTGATCGCACATCAGAGGACAGAGAAATAGGGGGATTCGGGGACCCTGTCATACTCACCTGTGTCCCTGGATCCTCCTGCTGCTCCTCCTGGCCGCCGGCAAAAGAAAATGGCGGGAGCATGCGCAGTGCGCCCGCCATCTGTCTCCATCTGCTGGCCGGCAGGAGAACAGCAGTTGGGGCTAAAATTAGGGCTAGGGTTAGGGCTAGGGGTAGGGCTAGGGTTAGGGCTAGGGTTAGGGCTATGGTTATGGCTAGGGTTAGGGCTAGGGTTAGGGCTAGGCTTAGGGCTATGGTTATGGCTAGGGTTAGGGCTAGGGCTAGGGTTAGGGCTAGGGTTGGGGCTAAATTTAGGGTTAGGGTTGGGGCTAAAATTTAGGGTTAGGGTTGGGGCTAAATTTAGGGTTAGGCTTCTTTCACACTTACGTCGGTACGGGGCCGTCGCAATGCGTCGGCCCGACATACCGACGCACGTTGTGAAAATTGTGCACAACGTGGGCAGCGGCTGTAGTTTTTCAACGCATCCGCTGCCCAATCTATGTCCTGGGGAGGAGGGGGCGGAGTTACGGCCACGCATGCGCGGTCAGAAATGGCGGATGCGACGTACAAAAAAACGTTTCATTGAACGGCAATACAAGTCTATGGGCAAAAAACGCATCCTGCGGGCACATTTGCAGGATCCGTTTCTTGTCCAAAACGACGGATTGCGATGGATGCCAAATGATGCAAGTGTGAAAGTAGCCTTAGGGCTAGGGTTAGGGTTGGGGCTAAAGTTAGGGTTAGAGTTGGGATTAGGGTTAGGGTTTGGATTAGGGTTGGTATTAGGGTTAGGGTTGGAATTAGGGTTACGCTTGGGATTAGGGTTAGGTTTGGGATTAGGGTTAAGGTTAGGGTTGTGATTAGGGGTGTATTGGGATTAGGGTTAGGTTTGAGGTTAGGGTTGAGATTAGGATTAGGGGTGTGTTGGATTTAGGGTTTTGATTAGGGTTATGGTTAGGGTTGACATTAGGGTTGTTTTGGGGTAAGGGTTGTGATTATGGTTAGGGTTAGTGATTAGGATTATGGATCAGGTTGAGATTAGGGTTAGGGGTGTGTTGGGGTTAGGGTTGGAGTTAGAATTGGGGGGTTTCCACTGTTTAGGTACATCAGGGGGTCTCCAAACACGACAGCCAATTTTGCGCTCAAAAAGTCAAATGGTGCTCCCTCCCTTCTGAGCTCTGCCGTGCGCCCAAACAGTGGGTTACCCCCAAATATGCGGCATCAGCGTACTCGGGATAAATTGGACAACCAACTTCTGGGGTCCAATTTCTCTTGTGACCCTTGTGAAAATAAAAACTTGGGGGCTACAAAATCTTTTTTGTGGAAAAATATATATATATATATATTTTTTTTATGACTCTGCATTCTAAACTTCTGTGAAGCACTTGGGCATTCAAAGTTCTCGCCACACATCTAGATAAGTTCCTTGGGGGGTCTAGTTTCCAAAACGGGGTCACTTGTGGGGGGTTACTACTGTTTAGGTACATCAGGGGCTCTGCAAACGCAACATAACGCCCACAGACCATTCTATCTAAGTCTGCATTCCAAAACGGCGCTCCTTCCCTTCCGAGCACTGCCGTGCGCCCAAACAGTGGTTTACCCCCACATATGGGGCATCAGCATACTCAGGATAAATTGGACAACAACTTTAGTGGTCTAATTTCTCCTGTTACACTTGTGAAAATAAAAATATGTGGGCAAAAAGATCATTTTTGTAGAAAAAAATGCGATTTTTTTTTTTCATGGCTCTACGTTATAAACTTCTGTGAAGCACTTGGGGGTTCAAAGTGCTCACCACACATCTAGATAAGTTCCTTAAGGGGTCTAGTTTCCAAAATGGTGTCACTTGTGGGGGGTTTCCACTGTTTAGGCACATCAGGGGCTCTCCAAACACGACATGGCGTCCAATCTCAATTCCAGCCAATTCTACATTGAAAAAGTAAAACGGCGCTCCTTCACTTCCAAGCTCTGCGGTGCGCCCAAACAGTGGTTTACCCTCAAATATGGGGTATGGACGTATTCAGGAGAAATCGCACAACAACTCTTGTGGTCTAATTTCTCCTGTTACCCTTGTGAAAATAAAAATATGGGGGCAAAAAGATCATTTTTGTACAAAAAATGCGATTTTTTTATTTCATGGCTCTACGTTATAAACTTCTGTGAAGCACACGGGGGTTCAAAGTGCTCACCACACATCTAGATAAGTTCCTTAAGGGGTCTAGTTTCCAAAATGGTGTCACTTGTCGGGGGTTTCCACTGTTTAGGCACATCAGGGGCTCTACAAACGCGACATGGCGTCCAATCTCAATTCCAGCCAATTCTACATTGAAAAAGTCAAACGGCGCTCCTTCTAAGTTCTGCTGTGCGCCCAAAAAGTGGTTTACCCCCACATATGGGGTATTGCCGTATTCAGGAGAAATTGCATAACAAAATTTATGGTTACATTTCTGTTTTTACACTAGTGAAAATAAAAAAAATGGTTCTGAATTAAGATGTTTGCAAAAAAAAGTTAAATGTTCATTTTTTCCTTCCACATTGTTTCAGTTCCTGTGAAGCACGTAAAGGGTTAATAAACTTCTTGAATGTGGTTTTGAGAACCTTGAGGGGTGTAGTTTTTAGAATGGTGTCACACTTTGTTATTTTCTATCATATAGACCCCTCAAAATGACTTCAAATGTGATGTGGTCCCTAAAAAAAAATGGTGTTGTAAAAATGAGAAATTGCTGGTCAACTTTTAACCCTTATAACTCCCTAACAAAAAAAAATTTTGTTTCCAAAATTGTGCTGATGTAAAGTAGACATGTGGAAAATGTTATTTATTAACTATTTTTCGTGACATATCTCTCTGACTTAAGGGCATAAAAATACAAAGTTTGAAAATTGCAAAATTTTAAAAATTTTCGCCATATTTCCGTTTTTTTCATAAATAATCGCAAGTAATATCGAAGAAATGTTACCACTAACATGAAGTACAATATGTCGCGAAAAAACAATCTCAGAATCAGCGGGATCCGTTGAAGCGTTCCAGAGTTATAACCTCATAAAGTGACAGTGGTCAGAATTGCAAAAATTGGCTCGGTCACTAAGGGGTTAAAATATAACTAAATTAATCCAACAGAAATCAAATAAAATATATGCGGTTTTCTTTAATTTAGGAACAGACAAATCATCTGAAAAGTGATTCACTCAAGTTCCTAATGGGAAAGACAGAGGCCAGGAGATTAAGTCCTTCTAAGCTCAACAACACCTTGTAAGCTTGATTAATACACTTTTTGACACACGAGATGTTCAGCCTTATTGTAGCGGTAGCCAAGCCAATCTTGGCTATCCTGCATTGTGATATAAGCACATATTTATCTCTTACATCAGCCTGGGAAGTCTGTGAAACCTTTGAAAAGCCAATAGAAGCTTCTGCTTCCCCAGCCTTGCTTGGGACTGTTAAGGCACCAATATAATGCTGGAATAGTACTACTAAACTAAATTCCATGTCCCTAGTCCTACACTGCCATCTTCAGCTGTTCATGATTCCGCTCAGGTCATTCTCAAGCAGTTTCTAACCTTCCGGATCACTCCAACGTTTGCTGGGTGTTCCGGATGTCACAACTAATTTCAAGTCCATGAGAGCCACAATGAGGCTCCCATAGACGTCTATTGAGAGCTTGTGACCGTTATAATGTCCGGTCAGTCAGAAATTGTGGCCGAATGATAGTGGAACGGGATTGGGGCAGCGCCGGAAAGAGCTGAAAGTGGCAGTTGATAGGTATAAAACCAAAGTCAGGGAACTTTAAGGCCATGTTCACACGTTGCGGTTTTTACCGCGGAACCGCAACGATTTTGCCGCTGCGGGTCCGCTGCAGTTTACATGTAAACCAATGGAAACCGCAAACCGCTGTGCACATGCTGCGGGAAAAACCGTGCAGAAACGCAGCGGTTAAAAACCCGCAGCATGTCACTTCTTTGTGCAGAATCGCAGCGATTCTGCACACATAGAAATGCATTGATCCGCTTACTTCCCGCATGGGGCTGTGCCCACCTTGCGGGAAGTAAGCGGATAATGTGCGGGTTATACCCGGGGTGGAGGAGAGAAGACTCTCCTCCAGGCCCCGGGAACCATATTTGAGTAAAAAAAAAAAAAAGAATTAAAATAAAAAATAATGATATACTCACCTCTGAAGTCTCAGCGCTGCACGCGGCCGACCGGTCTCAGGTTTGCTAAGCGACCAGGACCTGCGGTGACGTCGCGGTCACATGACCATGACGTCACGAAGGTCCTGGTCGCACAGCATCTTTGGAACCGGACCGCCGCCTGCAGCACCGAGGAGATCGGGACGTCAGAGGGTGAGTATATCATGATTTTATTATTTTTACATTACTATTGATGCTGCATATTGCTGCATACGCAGCATCAATATTAGGGGTAAAATCCCGCAGCGGAACCCGCAGGACAAACCGCGATAAATCTGCAGGGATAACTGCAGCGGGTTTGCCCTGCAGATTTATGAAATCCGCTGCGGGAAAACCCGCAGGGACAGGACGCAACGTGTGAACATGGCCTAATTCGGAGCTGGAGTGGTGCTACTATCATTTTTAAAAACAGCTTGCTGGAGTGGTGCTCTAAACATAGGAAGCATTAACCCATTATACTCCCATAGAATAACATTTCTTATGCTGTAATAAATCATGCTGAATTTGGAAATTACAATGATTAAAGAGGAAGAACCAATACAAGGAATAACATAAAAGCACATAGGGTCAAGTTCTGTAGGTAATTTTCATATACTGAAAAACACTGCCAATGTGTCCATAAGTGTAGATAAAACGTTTTACTACATCAAATCTTACATTGTGCAAATTGGGGAGTTTCTAAAGAGAATGCTTTTGTTCAAACTGGGAAAGAGAAATTACCATACTAAATATGACCCCTTGTCAACAAGGTTGGAGACATTTACAACTAATCACATTAAAAGAACTCCATTAGCGTTCATTGTGAAATCTGTAATAATTTCATTGCCTACTCGACCTTCATTGACTTCCACTCACTGTGGTTTGCTAGATGTTAGTTTTGCTCTGCAAGGGTAATATCGTCTGATAAAAAAAAAAGATTTATAAGGCAGGACCTTAACCATTGTGAATGAGAAAAATGTTGGCGTGAAACTAATGGTTTAGATATTTAGCACCTCTCAGAAAGATCTATGGTAACTTGCGTGCAGCTTAACCGCTCCGCCATAATTTATCCTACTGGTTTGCATAACTGTTGCTGAGCTTCTTAGGACTAGAAATCTACATTTAATTATATAGATTAAAATGCAATAAAATATTAGCTTTTACAGATAAATGAAACATTGGGCAGCAGATTTATAGTGAATTGCACAACTTGGGCTATGCAGCAGTAGGCAACCGCTGAGTTTGCAACCTTAGCATTAATAAAAATAAACCCTTAAATTTAAATGTTTTTATGCCCTTAAAAATTATGTTTAACTTATTGAATTCATCAATTATATTATACTATGATATCATCTAAAAATGGGTACATCTTAGGAACATGTGACAGAAGCTACTGTATCTGTTCTCAGTTCTATGCGCTTACTATGCAATGTACACTTATGTCTATGCATGCCATATGTCTATGGACTCTTGTAGAGACCATATATTCATGGATCATAGCTTAACCCCTTAGTGACAAGCCAATTTTGACCTTAATGACCAAGCCAATTTTTACTATTCTGACCACTGTCACTATATGAGGTTATAACGCTTCAATGGATCCCACGGATTCGGAGACTTTTTTCCTGACATATTGTACTTCATGTTAGTAGAAAAAAATGTCTTCAATATGACTTGTGTTGTCTTTTATAGAAAAAAAAAAACACGGAAATTTGGCAAAAATGTTTAAAAATTTGTAATTTTCAAACTTTTCATAATAAATAACATTTACCACATGTCAACTTTACATAAGCACAATTTTGTAAACATTTTTTTTTCTTTTGTTAGGACATTATAAAGGCTAGAAGTTGACCAGCAATTTCTTTCCCAACAAAAATTACAAAACATTTTTTTTTTAGGGACCACATCAATTTTGATGTGACTTTATGGGGTCAATGACAGAAAATACGCAAAAGGGACACCATTCTAAAAACTTCATCTCTCAAGATACTAAAAACAACATTCAATTAGTTTATTAAAGCTTCAGGTGCTTCACGAGAACTAAAACGATGTGGGAAAAATCACAGTGATCAAAATTAACCAATAGGAAAAATCTCCTATTGTTGCCAGGTATCAGCCGGCAGATTTCTTCCAGGAAGATGACATGGTAAGCCGGGGGATGGAGCTGGGGGAACCAGGAACGGCAGAGGTACCGGGGGCCTCGGGGAATCCCATTTCTCTCTCCTCTGATATGCTAGATAATATCAGGAGAGAAATGAATTGTAAATCTGACTTTTTTTTGTGATCGCCGTTATTCAGTGACAGAGAACGGTAATAACGGACATCGAATTGGCGGGACTTTGCAGGGACTGCTTACTAAAGGTACCTTCACACTGAGCAACTTTAGAATGATGGCGATCCGTGACGTTGCAGCGTCCTGGATAGCGATATCGTTGTGTTTGATACGCAGCAGCGATCAGGATCCTGCTGTGACATCGCTGGTTGGAGCTAGAAGGCCAGAACTTTATTTCGTCGCTGGATCACCCGCTGACATCGCTGAATCGGCGTGTGTGACGCCAATCCAGCGATGTCTTCACTTGTAACCAGGGTAAACACCGTGTTACTAAGCGCAGGGCCGCACTTAGTAACCCGATATTTACCCTGGTTACCATTGTAAATGATGCGCTTGCGGCTGCCGCCATTTTCCATTCCCAGGATGCATTGGGAAATTACCCAGATGACTTAGCGGTCTCGCGAGACCACCAAGTCTTCTGGGTAATTTTTCAAAGCATCTCTGGGAACGGAAAATGGCGGCAGCCTCAAGCGCATCATCGGACTACAGAAGGTGAGCATAGCAGGTTGTTTTTTTTTTTTATTATTATTTTTAACATTAGATCTTTTTACTATTGATGCTGCATCAATAGTAAAAACTTGGTCACACAGGGTTAATAGCAGCGGTTACGGAGTGCGGTACCCGCAGCCAGTTACCGCTGGCATTAACCCTGTGTGAGCAGTGAGTGGAGGGGAGCATGCGGGCGCCGGGCACTAACTGCAGGGGAGTAAGGAGGGACTAATCAGACTGTGCCCGTCGCCGATTGGTCGCGGCAGCCATGACAGGCAGCTGGTGAGACCAATCAGCGACGCAGGATTTCCCTAACGGAAGTTGCCGACAGACAGAAAGACAGACAGACGGAAGTACCCCTTAGACAAATATATATAGATAGATAGATAGATAGGTACAGATCAGAGTCAACATCTTTTAAACTGGAGCAAGTGAGATCTATTGAAGTGGAGCTTGCAAGGAAGTCAGCACTACCAGATAGATTTAAACCCAAAATAACAAGGATCCCATACAGAAGTATCACTGTCTCCAAATGTTCTCAATCTTGACAGTTCTGATAGGCAGATGCTACCACTGAAAATTTACAAATGAAATGTCAAAACAATGAGAAAAAAAAATACAACAACAAAAAAAAATTGCCTAAACTGTTCTCTTTCTATGCAAGTTTCTCTAGTACGGAAGAAGCTGCATGTTGGAAAGATTTTTTCTTTTATCTGCGATAAGAAAAATGTAAGGTCAACCTCTTGATATCAGCAGATCAGGATGCACAGTGCGCGGTAGGAAGCTTGGATTAACCAGCACTTATAAAATCATTATAATTCCAAAAGGTGGGCTGACAATTATTTTAAAGGTTAACCTCACTGCTTTACGAGAGCAGTCTATTAGATGAAGAATGAAATGATTGGACCATTTATCACACAGAACATTGTTTAAAACATATAATTTTGAGCTTTTCAAATGCACAAGAGCAGGATAAAATGCTGAAGTGTTTGGATGTTTTATGCAAATGAAACCCGATATGCCAAGAAAAAAAAAAAGCAATGGTGTATAGAAATAAAATTAATTTATTGTATACAGTTATTGTCTCCAGGATATCCATTCTACGTACATCTTAAAGAGAACCTGTCGCCAGAATAAAAACGTTATTAACCTGCCTGGAGATATGGGGTTAATTTGCAGGTTAATAGCATCACCAACCTGTCTGGTGCCCGCACTTAGCCAAAAGCTGAAGGGAGAAATTGAACTTCATTACCCCTGCAGCGTTCGGTTTCATTCACAGATGTAGTGTCGGTTCAGTCACAGCTCTAAGTATACAGAACGACGGCTGTCACCGCACCCCGGCTCTGCCTGACACTGTGACACTGGTCTGCATTGGTTCTAGCTGTCAGTCAAGTCCAGGGAAGCGGTTACAGTCATGGCTCCATATACTCAGAGTGGTGAATGAACCAGTGCTGGTGCCGTCACAATGACAAACCTGAAACGCTGCCAGGGGAAATAAAGATCATTTTCTCCTAGCAGCATTCAGCTAAGTGTGGGCGTTGGACAGGTTACTAATGCTATTAACCTGCAGATTGACCAGTTATCTGCAGGTTAATAGTATTTTTTTTTGGTGACAGGTTCCCTTTAATTTGCAGAGGAACACAACTTAAAATTGTTTAAAGAAAACTTCCTATCCAAAAAGTAAAGGTAAAGTGTTTCATGGTAAAATAGATCCAAGAAGTATCGTTTCTCCTTGTGGAGAGTGACATGATAAGCATGTCGAGGTGAGGAGACTTAAAGCCGCAATGCTCCTCTGGGAAATATGCAAATTGTCTCTTCAGAGAGGAAGAGAACTAGAACTCTAGTGCCACCTATTGGAAGTAGCAATCCTAACAGTCAATGTCGACCCTTTACCGAGCCTTGTCACATGACTTAGGATAATAGCCAAACAAAAATCTCAATTTGCAGACACTGTTTCGGGGTACTGCCCCTCGTCAGTGCAAAGTGGAGATCTGGTTTGGCTGATTGAGAAATGATACTTCTTTGATCCCGGTCAGACGCCTCTCAATCAGCCAAACCAGATCTCCACTTTGTGTTTCGGGGTACTGCCCCTCATCAGTGCAGTCTTTAAATTGAGATTCTGGTTTGGCTATTATCCCCAGCAACCAAACCCCACATGTACTCAGGCTGGCTAGTAGCTGTAAATCATTCAGCTGCCGCCATGAAAAATATATCTCCGAGCAGTCATAAATACTCGGAGGTCACCCGAGCAATGAGTACACTCGCTCATCACTATTTATTACATAGTAACATAGTAACATAGTTAGTAAGGCCGAAAAAAGACATTTGTCCATCCAGTTCAGCCTATATTCCATCATAATAAATACCCAGATCTACGTCCTTCTACAGAACCTAATAATTGTATGATACAATATTGTTCTGCTCCAGGAAGACATCCAGGCCTCTCTTGAACCCCTCGACTATTAACCCTTCCGATGCCCCACAGGAGCTAAAGAAATGTGGGGGGAAAAAATGAACATTTAACTTATTTTCACAAAAAATTTACTTTAGCTCCAAATTTGTTATTTTTCACAAGGGTAAAAGGGAAAAAGTGGACCCTACAATTTGCTGTGCAACTATCCCTGAGTATGCAGATACCCCATATGTGGGGGAAAACCACTGTTTGGGTGCACGGCAGGGCTCGGAAAGGAAAGCGTGCCATTTGACTTTTTGAACGCGAAAACGGCTGGAATCGAGAGTGGACACCATGTTGCATTTAGAGAACCCCTGATGTGCCTAAACAGTAAAGACACCCCACAAGTGACCTCATTTTGGAAAATAGACACATTTAGGGAACTTATCTAGATGTGTCATGAGCACATGGAACCCACGGGTGCATCACAGAAGTTTAAAATATAGAGCTGTTAAAATAGTTCGCTCATCACCAATAGCTACTAATTTTGTTTGTACTCTTCGCTGTTCAAGTCTTACAACTTGTTATGCTTTCTACTTATACATTCTGAATAGTCTTCGGGTGACATTTTGATCTAATGTATCTAGTATTTACTGTCTTATTCTTGCACTACAAGTATCATCAAGGGGCTATCTACAGCATTATCGTTGCCCACTAAACATTTTATTCAGGCTATTTATATAGCCATTTTTTTCTCATTAATTTTTAACCCCTTGCCGACCCATGACGCCACGTAGGCGTCATGAAAGTCGGTGCCAATCCGACCCATGACGCCTATGTGGCGTCATGGAAAGATCGCGTCCCTGCAGATCGGGTGAAAGGGTTAACTCCCATTTCACCCGATCTGCAGGGACAGGGGGAGAGGTAGTTGAGCCCAGGGGGGGGTGGCTTCACCCCCCCGTGGCTACGATCGCTCTGATTGGCTGTTGAAAATGAAACTGCCTATCAGAGCGATTTGTAATATTTCACCTATTATAATCGGTGAAATATTACAATCCAGCCATGGCCTATGCTGCAATATCATCGGCCATGGCTGGAAACACTAATGTGCCCCCACCCCACCCCACCGATCGCCCCCCCAGCCCTCCGATCTGTCCGGTACACTGCTCCGGCTCCCCTCCGTCCTCCTGTCCGCTCCCCCCGTGCTCTTGTCCGCTCCCCCTGTGCTCCAATCACCCCCCCCGTACTCCGATCCACCCCCCCATGCTCCGTTCCACCCCACCGTGCTCCGTTCCACCCCGCCCCCCACGTGCTCCGTTCCACCCCCCCCCCCCCCCCCGTGCTCCGTTCCACCCCCCCGTGCTCCGTTCCACCCTGTTATGAACTGGTGATTCAGAACCACAATGGACCTAGTGGTTAAGAGCACACAAAGTGACCTGATAGTTACTAATAACATAGGACGAGCTCTGAGACGTGGGAACTCTGCTGACCGCAATCCCTAATCCTATCACACCACACTAGAGGTAGCCGTGGAGCGCTCCTGACCAGACCTAGGCGCCTCGGGCACAGCCTGAGAAACTAGCTAGCCCTGAAGATAGAAAAATAAGCCTACCTTGCCTCAGAGAAATTCCCCAAAGGAAAAGGCAGCCCCCCACATATAATGACTGCGAGTAAAGATGAAAATACAAACACAGAGATTAAATAGATTTTAGCAAAGTGAGGCCCGACTTACTGAATAGACCGAGGATAGGAAAGATAGCTTTGCGGTCAACACAAAAACCTACAAACAACCACGCAGAGGGCGCAAAAAGACCCTCCGCACCGACTAACGGTACGGAGGTGCTCCCTCTGCGTCTCAGAGCTTCCAGCAAGCAAGAAAAACCAATATAGCAAGCTGGACAGAAAAAATAGCAAACAAAAGTAACACAAGCAAAACTTAGCTTATGCAGGGCAGACAGGCCACAAGAACGATCCAGGAGAGAGAGCAAGACCAATACTGGAACATTGACTGGAGGCCAGGAACAAAGAACTAGGTGGAGTTAAATAGAGCAGCACCTAACGACTTAACCTCGTCACCTGAGGAAGGAAACTCAGAAGCCGCAGCCCCACTTACATCCACCAGAGGAAGCTCATAGACAGAACCAGCCGAAGTACCACTCATGACCACAGGAGGGAGCTTGACCACAGAATTCATAACACCCCCCCCCCCCCCCCCGTGCTCCGTTCCACCCCTCCCATGCTCCGATCCACCCCCCCATGCTCCAATCCCCCCCCGTGCTCCCCCCCACCCCATCATACTTACCGATCCTGCCGGGGTCCGTCCGTCTTCTCCCTGGGCGCTGCCATCTTCCAAAATTTTGGGGGCGCATGCGCAGTGCGCCCGCCGAATCTGCCGGCCGGCAGATTCGTTTCAAAGTGCATTTTGATCACTGAGATATAATCTATCACAGTGATCAAAATAATAAATGACCCCCCCCCCCCCCCCTTTGTCACCCCCATAGGTAGAGACAATAAAAAAATAAAGATTTTTTTTTTCCACTAATGTTAGAATAGGGTTAGGGTTAAGGCTAGGGTTAGGGCTAGGGCTAGGGTTAGGGCTAGGGTTTCGGTATGTGCACACGTATTCTGGTCCTCTGCGGATTTTTCCGCTGCGGATTTGATAAATCCGCAGTGCTAAACCGCTGCGGATTTATGGCGGATTTACCGCATTTTTTTCTGCGCATTTCACTGCGGTTTTACAACTGCGATTTTCTATTTGAGCAGTTGTAAAACCGCTGCAGAATCCGCACAAAGAAGTGACATGCTGCGGAATGTAAACCGCTGCGTTTCCGTGCAGTTTTTCCGCAGCATGTGTACAGCGATTTTTGTTTCCCATAGGTTTACATTGAACTGTAAACTCATGGGAAACTGCTGCGGATCTTCAGCGTTTTCTGCAGCGTGTGCACATACCTTTAGAATTAGGCTATGTGCACACGGTGCGGATTTGGCTGCGGATCCGCAGCGGATTGGCCGCTGCGGATTCGCAGCAGTGTTCCATCAGGTTTACAGTTCCATGTAAACCTATGGAAAACCAAATCCGCTGTGCCCATGGTGCGGAAAATACCGCGCGGAAACGCTGCATTGTATTTTCCGCAGCATGTCAATTCTTTCTGCGGATTCCGCAGCGTTTTACACCTGTTCCTCAATACGAATCCGCAGGTGAAATCCGCACAAAAAACACTGGAAATCCGCGGAAAATCCGCAGGTAAAACGCAGTGCCTTTTACCCGCGGAGTTTTCAAAAATGATGCTGAAAAATCTCACACGAATCCGCAACGTGGGCACATAGCCTTAGGGTTAGGGTTGGAATTAGGGTTGTGGTTAGAGTTGTGATTAGGGTTATGGCTACAGTTGGGATTAGGGTTAGGGGTGTGTTGGGGTTAGTGTTGGAGGTAGAATTGAGGGGTTTCCACTGTTTAGGCACATCAGGGGTGTCCAAACGCAACATGGCGCCACCATTGATTCCAGCCAATCTCGTATTCAAAAAGTCAAATTGTGCTCCCTCAATTCCGAGCCCCGACGTGTGCCCAAACAGTGGTTTACCCCCACATATGGGGTACCAGCATACTCAGGATAAACTGCGCAACAATTACTGGGGTCCAATTTCTCCTGTTACCCTTGTGAAAATAAAAAAATGTTTGCTAAAACATCATTTTTGAGGAAAGAAAAATGATTTTTTATTTTCACGGCTCTGCGTTGTAAACGTCTGTGAAGCACTTGGGGGTTCAAAGTGCTCACCACATATCTAGATAAGTTCCTTGGGGGGTCTAGTTTCTAAAATGGGGTCACTTGTGGGGGGGTTTCTACTGTTTAGGCACACCAGGGGCTCTGCAAACGCAACGTGACGCCCGCAGACCATTCCATCAAAGTCTGCATTTCAAAAGTCACTACTTCCCTTCTGAGCCCCGACGTGTGCCCAAACAGTGGTTTACCCCCACATATGGGGTATCAGCGTACTCAGGAGAAACTGGACAACAACTTTTGGGGTCCAATTTCTCCTGTAACCCTTGGGAAAATAAAAAATTGCAGGCTAAAAGATCATTTTCACTTGTGGTGGAGCTCCAATGTTTAGGCACACAGGGGCTCTCCAAACGCGACATGGTGTCCGCTAACAATTGGAGCTAATTTTCCATTCAAAAAGTCAAATGGCGCGCCTTCCCTTCCGAGCCCTGCCGTGTGCCCAAACAGTGGTTTACCCCCACATATGAGGTATCGGCGTACTCAGGAGAAATTGCCCAACAAATTTTAGGATCCATTTTATCCTATTGCCCATGTGAAAATGAAAAAATTGAGGCGAAAAAATTTTTTGTGAAAAAAAAAAAGTACTTTTTTATTTTTACAGATCAATTTGTGAAGCACCTGAGGGTTTAAAGTGCTCACTAGGCATCTAGATAAGTTCCTTGGGGGGTCTAGTTTCCAAAATGGGGTCACTTGTGGGGGAGCGCCAATGTTTATGCACACAGGGGCTCTCCAAACGCGACATGGTGTCCGCTAACGATGGAGATAATTTATAGCGGTTTAGATGCCTGTATAGCTACATATGAGCCTGCCTCATTTAGTGAGGACAGAACAATATTTATCATTTGGTCTTGAGCATGGGTTCTTTTGGGAAATTATCATGCCACTAATAAACCAAACAGATTCATAGACGAAGTTGAAGGTTATTTCTGGCATAAAAATCAGATCGCTATTTTCAGAATAAAAATCAACCATAAAAATCCAAGTTGTTGGCAGCATATTGTCCCGGGACGTAATGTGATGCCGACAAAATGCAATCTGTATGGGTGGAACCTATTGTATTTACAATTGTTTACTTATAGATTGTATAGTATATTCCACCAACTGAAAACACAACGTACTGGTCACTACGACAAAATGGGGTCACTTGATGGGGGATTCTGACGAAGGATCGTGAATCCGAAACGCGCGTCGGGGTGCGCTTAGTTGGATACGGTGACACCATAAGGTATATGAGCTCTGGTATAAACTTTTCCCTGCATATGTTTTTTACCCTTGCCCAGGTTATACTGTGTGGTTCAGCACTTAATATGATGTGAGAGTTCTTACACACCAGTTTTACTCTGCAGGTTTGCACAATTGCACATATTGCACTTTAGGTATATTCTGGTTACTTCTACAACCCTATTACGGGTCACTTTTTATCCTTTTATCTTTTGTTCACACTACACATTTATTCACTATATGGTCTTACAGTTTTACCCTATTTTGTCCCTTGGAGCCCTGAGAGATAGATAGATATAGATATAGATATATATATATTATTTATTCCTTATTGGGTACACCGTATGCCTATATTGGTTATTATATATAACTAGATTGTGGCCCGATTCTAACGCATCGGGTATTCTAGAATATGCATGTCCCCGTAGTATATGTCCCCGTAGTATATGGACAATGATGATTCCAGAATTCGCGGCAGACTGTGCCCGTCGCTGATTGGTCGAGGCAACCTTTATGACATCATCGTCGCCATGGCAACCATTATGACATCATCGTCGCTGTGCCCATTGCCGATTGGTCGAGGCCGCCAGGCCTCGACCAATCAGAGACGCGGGATGTCTACGTCCTTTAGGACATCATCGTCGCTGTGCCCGTCGCTGATTGATTGGTCGAGGCCGCCAGGCCTCGACCAGAGACGCGGGATTTCCAGGACAGACAGACAGACAGACGGAAAAACCCTTAGACAATTATATATATAGATTTTCTTGGAGATTTTATCCTTGTTATATTATCCAACATGTGCACTTTTACTTATCTGTATCACCACTACTAATAAAAATTTATGATTTTAATACGTATACCCTGCTCTGTGATCTTTTTCTGGGGTTGGGTCTTTTTGCCCTAGGTGGTTGGTTGTCCTTTTCTCATATGAGTGGTTTCCACTCGCTTTGTTTTCACTGGGGTTTTGTCACAATATTTTTAATATTTTTAATTATATGATATTTTTATACAGATTGAATTTGCTCTTATTACCCCATTTTAGTGTTTACAATTTTTTCTACTAGCACTAAGGCTATGTGCACACGTTGTGGATTTGCCTCTGGAATTTTTTGTGCGGACTCTGCATCTCTTGGCAGAAAACGTAGGTGCAGATTTGATGTTTTTTTATGCAGATTTTGTGCGGATTTCATGCGTTTTTTACCCCTGCGGATTTCTATAATGGAATGGGTACAAAAACGCTGCAGATCCACACAAAAGAAAGGACATGCTCCTTTTAATCCGCAGCTTTTATATGCGGAATTTTACGCACCATTAGCACAGCATTCTTTTTTTCCATTGATTTACATTGTACTGTAAATCACTTGCGGATAGGGTTTCTGCACGGAAAAAAGCGCTGCGGATCCGCAGGAAATCCGCAACGTGTGCACATACCCTTAGAGGCTCTGTAAATGAAGTCCACAGACTATTATAGAAAATTCTGTGCTCCAGGATGCCTCCTGTATGACAGTACTGCTTAGCCATACAGCGAGATTCGGGACTGACAGAGCACTATTTGCCCATAGCACTCTGTCCCTCCAGAGTCTTGCCATATGGCTAAGCAGAACTGTACAGCAACATTTTGGGGGTTTTCTACATTCATTAGAAATAGTGGGAAAAAAAATTTAGTGCCATTTTTTAACCATTTCCTCATGTGAAAATGTAAAATCTGGGGCTAAAACTAAATTTTGGTGGTAAAAATACAATTTTTTTTTTTTGAGTGGTATAATTTTTTGTGACTCACCTGTGGTATCCATGTAATGACTGCAACCCCTAGATCAATTAATTCAGAGGTGTAGTTAGTAAAATGGGGTGTCTTATGGCTTATGGGGGTTCTCCTGCTCTAGCAGTTCAACAAAATCTTAACTCCAATATGGCTCTTCTTCCCTTTCCCTTGTAGTTTTTGACCACATATGGTGTTGTGGCATACTCCAGAGAAATTGCACAAATTTTGGGATCGATTTTCTCATGCTATCCTTGTGAAAATTAAAAAATATGGCTAAAATAACATTTTTGTGGGAAAAATTTGATTATTTTTTTTATTTTCACTGCTCTATGTTAAAAACTTCTGTGAAGCAGCTGGTGGTTAGGGTTGCTCACTGCACATCTAGATACATTCCTTGAGGGGTATAGTTTTCAAAATGGTGTCATTTGTGGAGGTTTTCCACTGTTTAGGCACATCAGGGGCTCTCAAAACAAGACATGACACCAGCAGAAAATTCCATCAAAGTCTGCATTTCAAAACGTCACTTGTTCCTTTCGCAACCTTGCCATGATGAGCCTAAACAGTATTTTACCCCCACATAAGGAGTATCTGCATACTCAGGAGAAATTGCCAACCAATTGTAACATGCAATTTCTCCTGTTACCCTTGCGAAAACGCAAAATTTGGGGGTAAAAACATTTTTGTGGGAAAAATGTGATTTTTTTAAATTTTTACGGCTGAATGAATAAACTTCTGTGAAGCACCTGAACGTTCAAGGTGATCACCACAAATCTAGATAAGTTCCCTGAAGGGTCTAGTTTCCAAAATGGGGTCACTTGTGGGCGGTTTCCACTGTATAGACACATCAATGGCTTTCCAAATGCAACATGGCATCCGTTAATTAATCCAGCAAATTTTACATTAAAAAAGTCAAATGGAGCTCCTTCCCTTTCGATGCCTGCAGTGTGCCCAAACAGTGGTCTTCCCCCATATATGGGAAGTCGGCATGCTCAGGAGAAATTTCACAAAACATTTTGGGGTCCACTTTTCCTTGTGACACTTGCAAAAATACAAAATGTAGGGTCTAAAGTAGAATTTTTGTGACAAAAAGATAAATGTTCATTTTTTTATTCCACATTCCAAATATTTCTGTGAAGCACCTAAACTTATTGAATGTGATTTTCAGCACTTTGAGGGGGGCAGTTTTTAGAATGGTGTAACTTTTTGGTTTTTACTATACATAGGCCCTTCAAAGTTATTTCAAATGTGATGTTGTCTTTAAAAAAAAAAGTTTTGTAAATCCTGCTGGAAAAATGAGAAATCTTTGATCAACTTTTAATCCTTATAACTTCCAAACAAAAAAATGTTTAAAAAATGGTGCCATTTGTTTTGTTGGCATCTAAATTTATTATGCGCTGAAGACACTTTTTATGACTTGTCTGACCAGGGGGGTGGCATAACTAAAAGGAAAGTGATTTTACAAAATGGGTGTGTGGTCTAAAATTACACTTTGTGACATTAACTATGCACCAAAATGCTGCAGCACATTTCCCATACAAACTAATGCCAAGCAATAGGTGGTATAAACTTAAATCTGGTTTATCTTTTGACTGCCTATTTTGTTAGTCCCCTTTCATACACAAGCTTTTTGCCATCAGGCACAATCAGGTAAATTTTGAAAAAAACGTATTGGCAAAAGTTGCCACTGGATCTGTTTTTTTTTTTCTCATAGACTTGTATTAGCGCTGGATGGCCACAAGTTTCATTCTTTTTTGCCGGATCTGTCGAAAAGTAGTGTTCTGGCGGCCGGATAAAACATACAGAGGAACGTTTTTCTGTCCAGTGAAAAAGCGCACAGCGATGGATCCAGCTAAAATCGGATGAAACGTGAAGTGAAATGATGGAATCCGCCGGCCAATTCAGTTTTTTTCTTAAGAAATCATGCATTTTCCATTGTGGAAAAATCTCTCTCTCTGGTACAGGAAGTCTAAACTCTATCCCCGGTTTAAAAAACCCCCCACAAAAAAAACGGATCCAGCGGAAAAACGGATCCGACTCATCAGTTTTTCACAATTTGCAACGGATCAGTTTTTTTCCAAAATTAGCTGGATTGTGCCAACTGATGTGTGAAAGGGGCCTGAGGCTGCTTTCACACATCAGGTTTTTGGTTTCAGGCACAATCCGTTTTTTTCTTACGCCTGATCCGTTTTTTTCCCCATAGTGTTGTATTACTGCCAGATTGCGCCTGAAGGACATGCGTTTCATCCGTTTTGTGCCGGATCCGTCCCTTCAGGCTTTTTTGCCGGACACAAAAAACGTCTCCTGCAACGTTTTTTGTGTCCTGCGAAAAAGCCTGAAGGGACATTTACAGCAATTAACGCATGGAACTGATGTGTGAAAGAGCATTTCCGGTGACCAAATCCGTTTTTAACACACTGAGCATGCCCAGAAGCTTTGTTTTTTTGATTCTGGCATGGAGATCTCTCTCTCTCTCGATCTCTCTCTCTCTCTCGATCTCTCTCTCTCTCTCGATCTCTCTCTCTCTCTCGATCTCTCTCTCTCTCGATCTCTCTCTCTCTCGATCTCTCTCTCTCTCGATCTCTCTCTCTCTCGATCTCTCTCTCTCTCTCTCGATCTCTCTCTCTCTCTCCATGCCCAGGAACTCAAAAAACATGCGCAGTACATAGAGCCGGATCCAGCTAAAAAACGGATCCGGTGCATCAGTTTGCATCTGTTTTTTCACTATGTACACCGGATCCGTTTTTTAGCAAATTTGCCGGATTGTGCCTGAAATCAATAACCTGATGTGTGAAAGTAGCCTTAGTCAGCATGTAATTTGTAAGATAGTAGCATTTGTAACCAATATACAGTATGGCACATTTTAAGACTAAGTTTATGCCTGTCAAGCGTTATACAATGATGATTAATATATCCAAGCAATTTGAATGTTGATGGCTTCTCAGATGAAACATTACAACTCCAGTTACCACCGCAGTTTCTCAATAAGGAACTCATTATACAGAGGCCTGAACACTTCATAGCTTGGTAATAAGAGATCTCAGCTCACTGGTCAAGTCTGTAAGATGCAGATGTTTATTTCATGGTCATTTCAATCGGTTTCGTAAATCCATGATCACAGATACACTGAATCGCACCAGAACAAGCACAGATCACATTTATTTTTTCTTTTGCATTGTCAAAATATCATGGATACCAGATGTCAAACATAAGCACAAATGTAATTTAATCCTTACTGTAATGAAAGGGAAGAGAGAGTGTACAATTGTATAAGAACTGGAAATAGAATCTGTAACACCATTTTAGAAACAGAATTTTCATCCCACTGCTTCCCCATATACAGAAGCAACCCTGGTGAACAAGAGGAATCTTAGAATTGAGTGACCTTCAACAAATACTTTATAATCTTGAGATTTACTGCCAGAATCCAATTTAGTTTATTGTAAGAGGCCTAGGATCCAGGAAAAAATGGCGAAAATAAAAGTTAACCACCTCTCACTGACACAGAGAAAACCATCTAAGAGTAAGATGAGCAAAAAGTCCTCTTTGTGATAGACTGACGTTTACAAGGTCACAGGACTCATTTGGCAGGCAGAGGCTAACAAATTTGGAGGTTCTGTGACATCTGTCGACTTGCAGGCTAGCGGAGGCCACCCATTCATTTCATGCTGGGCTCCAAACACTTCTGTACTGGTAATGATATTTCTCTCAGTGACCTGCAGGACATAGAGGTTGATAGGAATTCTATGCTATTTCTAAAACATCACATTGACACTCTCAAAGCACAGACCTGCAGAGAAAATAAACTGCCTACATACTTTGTGTAAAATCAGCCAGATCTACGAGGCCAAAGGGTTAGAGGAGTATGAAGAGGAAAGTAAGAAAACACCAAATCTATTCATTCTGCACAATATCTCCGGCCAAAATTGCTTGGCTGACTGTTTGCTGAGGATATTATTCTAACTTTACTGTCTGAGTCTACAATAATGGATACAAAACTAAGACCGCAAAGACAGAAGCAGTGCATGGAAACAAGACTTCCGTTCACTAAGGTATGCCGCCTCCTTCATCATTTGTTTATTTCACAAATGTCAATGTGCCTTATTACTGCTGAACTCGCCCACGTTATCCTCTTTACTAACATAAAACTTTATAAAGGAAAGACACAACTCATCATGTGTTAAATTTAACACAAACCAACTTATTTTATCCAATGATGTGGAGCAGGGGAGAATGATGATGGCCGTCTTCAGCAACCAGCGCCGGGGAACAGCGCCAAGTGTACGGCTGTATACCAGGCGCAGGTCAGTGTAACAATGATAACATTTTGCAACCTGTACTGCTGTTAAAAAACGGACAGGTCAGCGTATTTTGCCTATTGCCACTCGGTCCGTGGAAACACAGTGACAATTGCACAGACTCATCCACTTGAATGTCTATATGTGTAACGGTCTCCAGTAAATGTGAAAACTGTCACCACACGTACCGGCACACTGATGTGTGGAAGAGGCCTAGGAGAGCAAATGTCTCTTGGGGTTTTAAAGTTCAAACAGTCAAGAGGGGCATGTCCAGTCCCAGGTGTGGGTAATGATGTCACCAGTCTATTGTATTTTTCCTCACCCACCCATCTTGATTGTCCAGTCCATTTGGTGGGACTGCATTATTCTATTGTCTCCCCTCCTGCCCACTCAGGAACCACGCTGTGGTTAACAGAGGGGACATATTCAAGTGGAATACATGCGGGGGGATTATATACGTAGATAAATATATTTGCATAAATGGGCCAACATGCAAATATATATATACATATCTATATCTATCTATCTATCTATCTATATATATATACACACACACACACACCTTGGGGCACTTCTGCACAAACTTACCACACTTACCCACAAAGTGCTTCACAGTTCAGCACCACACTACATCTCCTCCCTCGTCTCAGTCTACCACCCTGGCCGTGCCCTCAGTTCTGCTAATCACCTAAGACTAACATCCTCTATAATCAGACCCTCCCACTCCCATCTCCAAGACTTCTCACGTGCTGCACCAATTCATTGGAATACACTACCCAGGACTATTCAGTTAAATCCCATTATCCACAGTTTTAAGAGTGCCCAAAAAAACTCATTTCTTTAGACTAGCCTATTGCTTCACCTCACTTATCTAACTATTCCTGTTTTGCGCATTCAAAATTTTCTTCAAAATCAAAATCCTCGTAGCATCAGTTCATACACCCTCCACCACTTATTAGCCCCCTGTGTCTGTAGTAATACTGGCTGGTTACAGGCTCATGCAGCATTATTTGAATCCATTCATGTAATTTATTGATGGCCGGATCATATAAACACAAGCATTTTTCACCATACTTCTTTTGTGTCTCCCCTATTTTCTCGTAGATTGTAAGCTTGTGAGCAGGGCCCTCATTCCTTTTGGTATCTGTTGATTTATGTGTTAATCTATAATGTCTTTGTCATTACAAGTCCCCTCTAAAATGTAAAGTGCTGTGGAATATGTTGGCGCTATAGAAATAAAATTATTACTATTCTACATAGTTCTTAATATGCAAATGATCTGTTAATATCTATTTATCCAGAACTTATTTTGAAAGAAAGGTGTTACAAGTGTGAGACATGTAGATCTGGGGAGGAGACTGTCAGTCATTATATATCACACTGGTAACACTCCGTCTTTAAAACAAGAGTTTAACAGCTTACGGTATTTACATATTAAGAAAAATCTGAATTCCTCTGGAATTATGTATTGTAGATATGAAATTATTTATTCAAATTTCTATGACCTAAGTGTTCATATAGACGGCTTAGGAGAGCTCATCCTACTGACCTTTATTGAACCATACTTATATGCAAGTTACAAGCTTAGACAATGTAAATGAAACAAACAAAGGAAAAAAACCTTAAAAATGAATTGCAATAACATTTTATTATTTTGAGCTTCAATGGTTTTTCATACTCAAATAATTTTTGCGCTTTTTTGGCAATAAGTGGGACCTACTTTTTTTAGAATTTTTTTTGGGTTATTTCAGTGTAAAATGTAAGGAAATATAGGAAATTCATGCTTATGTTATCCTTGTACATTGTAAGCTTGTGAGCAGGGTCCTCGCTCCTAATGTACCGTATATACTCGTGTATAAGCCAAGATGTTCAGCACAATTCTTTGTGCTGAAAACGCCCCCTCATCTTATACACGAGTCAATTGTCCAGAACGCTGGTGGGGGAGAGAGAGCGGCGGCATGAGCCGGCGGCTGTGGCACAGTGACAGCTGCAGGCTAACAGAAGACATCATACTCACCCCCTCCGTCGCTACATCTCCGTCCCTGCATCTCCTTTGTCACGGCGCTGGCAGCTCTCCTCTCCTCAGCAGTCACGTGGTACCGCTCGTTAAGGTAAAGAATATGGACGCCTCTCCACTCCCATAGGCATGGAGTGCATATTCATTACCTTAACGAGTGGTACCAAGTGATTGCTGAGCAGAGGAGAGGAAAGTCGCCGGTGCCAGAACAACAGAGATGCAGGCATGAGGAGGGTGAGTATGACAGCGGGGCAATGTGAGCCATGCATACAACCAGGGGAAGGGGGTGGGGCAAGCCATGGGGGGACAGGGGAGCCGAGCCATGTGGACAAGGGGAGCCATGCATACAACAGGGGGAGAAACAATACCAGGACAGGACAAGGGGAGCCACATATCAGGACAGGACAAGGGGAGCCACATACCAGAACAGGAAAGGGGGAGCCACATACCAGGACAGGACAGGGGGAGCCACATACCAGGACAGGACAGGGGGAGCCACATACCAGAACAGGACAGGGGGAGCCACATACCAGAACAGCACAGGGGGAGCCACATACCAGAACAGCACAGGGGGAGCCACATACCAGGACAGGACAGGGGGAGCCACATACCAGGACAGGACAGGGGGAGCCACATATCAGACCAGGACAGGGGGAGCCACATACCAGGACAGGGGGAGCCACATACCAGAACAGAACAGGGGGAGCCACATACCAGGACAGGACAGGGGGAGCCACATACCAGAACAGGACAGGGGGAGCCACATACCAGAACAGGACAGGGGGAGCCACATACCAGGACAGGACAGGGGGAGCCACATACCAGGACAGGACAGGGGGAGCCACATACCAGGACAGGACAGGGGGAGCCAAGTACAGCAGGACAGGGATGAGGGGGACAATGTATAAACGGCTTATACTTGAGTCAATAAGCTTACCTAGTTTTCCGTGGTTAAAGTAGGCGCCTCGGCTTATACTCGGGACGGCTTATACTCGAGCATATACGGTAAGTTAAGCGTTCACAGTCTTACCTTGTATTGAATTAATTAACTGTATATGTCACCGCTTAATTGTAAAGGACTGCTGAATATGTTGGTGCTATATAAAATAAAAATTATTATACGTTTTATTTTATTATTACATAATATTAACCTAAACTGTACTTCCCCTGCCAGTAGAAATTATTTTTGTATTTTTTTTTTTTTTTTTACAGAGATGGGGCTTTAACCCCTTTCTGACCTCGGATGGGATAGTACGTCCGAGGTCAGAAGCCCTGCTTTGATGCGGGCTCCGGCGGTGAGTCCGCATCAAAGCCGGGACATGTCAGCTGTTTTAAACAGCTGACATGTGCCCGTAATAGGCGCGGGCAGAATCGCTGACAGCGGCATTTAACTACCGCATGCGGCCGGAAATGACGGCATCGCCGACCCCCGTCACATGATCGGAGGTCGGCGATGCTTGTACCTTGTAACCATAGAGGTCCTTGAGACCTCTATGGTTACTGATCGCCGGTAGCTGTGAGCGCCACCCTCTGGCTCTGGGAAGGAGGCTCTGGGAAGTTATGGCTCTGGGAAGGAGGGGAGTAAAAAACGAACACGGAAAAACGAAAAATCCCAAGGTCATGAAGGGGTTAAACAGCGATTTGGACTGCCAATGTTTTCTTCATTTATTTTACATAATATGCCTCCATAAAGTCTTAAGCAGCAGCTTCCGTTTCCTCCCTACACCTAGTAATCCCATATTCAGCGGGTGTGGAGAAGGAAGCACCTCTCATTCTTCGGAGCCTGTAAACACAATGGCTTGTTCAGAGTGGTGTACACAGAGGTCAGGAAGACAGGTATGATAATAAATCACGTCTGTCTTCTCTGTGGGGAGTTGGTTGTCTCTGACAGTAGGCTCCCCACCTCACACCACAGCGGGATCTCCTGCAAACTACTTAATGACGCACTGACGTTTTAGAACACAAAGTTTAAATCTAGGTGGCCCAGAAACAGTTACTAACTGAAAGAATGGTTAAAATTAAGCTTAAAAATAAAAAATATAAACTCAAACTAAAGTATGTATCATCATTCAATAGAATCCACATTGATTTGTTGCCAAAAACGATCATAATGGCTCTTATTATTGTGAACACAACCTTAGGCTATGTGCACACGTTTAGGAAAGTTTGCAGAATTTTCCTGAGAAAATCCGGACTACTTTCGCAGGATATCCGCTCGCATTTTTTGCAGATAATTCGGGGATTTTTCCGAAGGTTCCTAATCCGAGAAAAATCTGCAAAATTAATTTACATGCTGCATTTTTTTCCACAATGCGTTTTTTTTCGCGGAACAAAAACGCAACATGGGCACAAAAATTGCGGAATGAATTAAAATTGATAGGATGCTTAATGTAAGCATTTTTGCAGTGGAAAACCGCCAAAAAACAAAACAAAAAAAACCGCAAAATATCCAGAACGTGTGCACATAGACGTAGGGGTCACGTGCATGGTCAAGCTTCTTGCATGGGACCTGCAGAGCAGCAAAATAAAACAACTCTGTACAGATACATATTATGAACTTATAGGTTCTCTATATGTGTGTTATAACATGGACAAGAACATGCTACAATTGTTAAAGGACATTAGCTCCTTCCCCTTTTTCTCTAAATGCAAGTGTTTTGGCTAAAAATCATTTTTGGAATGGAGTTTCATTAAAAATGTTGCACTACTTGCCTTGTATAGCCTTTATGTTGCCCTATGCATTGCTGACAGCAGAATGAGTTAACTGGCAATCCGTCAGGGGGTTTAAGAACAGCTCAGAAGTTGTGAGATTCATTTATGACCTGACAACTTTACTCAATTGTCCTCAACTGTCATATAGTCATAAATAAGCAAAAAGGAGCTCAAAAGGAGAAGTGTTACAATCTACCTGTTGGAAAGAGCTCACCAACAGATTCTGCGACCAGCAGTAGAACGTGCCGCACAGAGGTTATAGGCGGCAAACCGTGCAAAATTATTTAATTCAACGCATGAGCAAAAATGATTTTAAGCCGAAAACAAATGCATTTAAGCTTAAGAAAGAAACTGAGGATGTTGACATCCTTGAGGCATGCCTTTGTCTGGACTTGGAGGCACCATATGGAGCAATTGAAGACTATGGGTGCCCATTATCATACTTATAATTATTTTATTTATATAGCGCCAACATATTCCGCAGCGCTTTACAAATTATAGAGGGGATTTGTACAGACAATAGACATTACAGCATAACAGAAATCACAGTTCAAAATAGATACCAATAGGAATGAGGGCCCTGCTCACAAGCTTACAAACTATGAGCAAAAGGGGAGACACGAGAGTTGGATGGTAACAATTGCTTTCGCTGCTTGGACCAGCCATAGTGTAAGGCTCGGGTGTTCATGTAAAGCTGCATGAACCAGTTAACTGCCTGAGTATGTAAGGCCACATTCACACGTTGCTTTTTATTCTGCGGGTTCTCCCGCAGCGGATTTGATAAATCTGCAGGGCAAACCCGCTGCGGTTATCCCTGCAGATTTATCGCGGTTTGTCCTGCGGGTTCCGCTGCGGGTTCTGCTGCGGGATTTACCCCTACTATTGATGCTGCATATGCAGCAATATGCAGCATCAATAGTAGTGTTAAAAATAATAAAATCATAATGATATACTCACCCTCCGACGTCCCGATCTCCTGGGCGCTGCAGGCGGCGGTCCGGTTCCAAAGATGCTGTGCGACCAGGACCTTCGGTGACGTCACGGTCATGTGACCGCGACGTCACCGAAGGTCCTGGTCGCATAGCAAACCTGAGACCGGACGGCCGCGTGCAGCGCTGAGACTTCCGAGGGTGAGTATACATGATTTTTTATTTTTATTCTTTTTTTTTTTAATACAAATATGGTTCCCGGGGCCTGGAGGAGAGTCTCCTCTCCTCCACCCCGGGTATAACCCGCACATTATCCGCTTACTTCCCGCATGGTGTGCACAGCCCCATGCGGGAAGTAAGCGGATCAATGCACTTCTATGGGTGCAGAATCGCTGCGATTCTGCACAAAGAAGTGACATGGTTCTTTTTTTTCCGCAGCAATTCTGCGCGGTTTTTTTCGGGTTTTTCCGGATCATGTGCACTGCGGTTTCTGTTTTCCATAGGGTAACATTGTACTGTACCCTGCATGGAAAACAGCTGCGGACCCGCAGCGGCAAAATCGCCGCGGTTCCGCAGTAAAAACCGCATAGTGTGAACATGGCCTAACAGTACAGACACAGAGGGCTATTAACTGCATGAAATATATGAGAGCATAAATCCATTGAACACAGGTCTGTAGTATATGGTAGTGTGCATAAGACTTAACGCATTGATTTTACCTTTTGCTGTAGATATTGCATTTCTAAAACTGTGAGGTTAATATACGATTCACACCTAAAACCAATTTAGCCATTATGGATGTAATACACCTACATGAATAAATCATTTTAATTATTTATGCATTATACAATGATGTAGCTTACAGTTTACTGTGCAACATAGTAGCAATAATAATAATTGTAAAAAAAGAAAAACGGACATCACATTGATTATATAGACAATAGGAATGACCCATACAACATATTTATAATCATACGGCGGATCCCCAGAGAAGCGAAGGAGAACAAACAACCCTGATCTACTTCATTTTAATCCCTTTGACAGAATGCCAAGCACATCCAGATTACACGTTCTACATCTTGTACAAACTAAAAGATCTTCTTCCAAACGTCAAGCTCATTAATTGATCTGCTTTCCTTATGGCCCTGAATACATTAGGCAACAGTAATTTTTTATGAAGCTGGTGTATATACACTACAGGCTTTTACCCAGCATCTATCATTTGCAATACTCACTTCTATTCCCAAATTATACCCACATACTTCTCATGTACAGCACTATGGAATTAATGGTGCTATATAAATAATAATAATAATAATAATACCAACATTTACAGGGGGCGTCTGATGAGTGAGAACCCCTTTTATTGCTTGAGACATCACTGTGAAGCCGCTGACATCGCAGAGAAGCCTTGTCTGGTCTGCATTTTCCCTGCCACCAATAGTGTAATATTTGGAGAGCTAAAGACTCAAATAAAAGCAGCCATTCATGTATAGAATTCTATGTTTTTGGTGATTAGGGTTTTGGGTGGGGGCAGGCAATCATTTGCCACCATGGGCAATCCTTTACATGAATGGCTAAAACTACATTTCCCCTTCAGTGGTTGAGAAGTATGGCTGGATGCATAGTGAAAAAAGATCATCATCGTAAAAATTCTAAGAGAAGTCAAAATCTATCAGCTTGGTAAAGCCAACCCATTAGAGCAGTTGTCACCAAACTATTACCTTCTCTGAAAGATGGTCATGAGCCACATCCAGCCTCCCTGGCCTCCACCTTAGTGACACAAAGAGCCCTCTCCTTTACTGGTGTAATGACAAAGCCCCTGATGCCTCCTCGCATACAGGCAGTATACTTACTTCCCAGGGGTTCCCACTTAAAAACCCATTCCGTATTCTTCTATCAATCACACTACTGCTTCCCACCATCAAGCACCCTCTAACTGGCAGTACCATCCTATCTCCAATTGACAATATTTATCCCCCAGCATTAAATGTGCGTCCAGTGAGTGTCTACTCACAACAGTCACCATCCGGAGACCTGCTCTTCATAGAGGTCCGCTATACCTGGTGCACAAAGCTGGCTCACAACCACGAGCCACACAATAGGCCCGCGAGCCACAGATTGGAGACCGCTGGCTTAGAGGTTAATGTATACCTCAGAAATAAGCTAATTACAGGGATAAGAGAAGCAGAACAATAAAACAAAGGCATCAGGGAATCAAGTGAAATGATTTGCTTTTATCCCTCAGAGACAAAGTGAATTAGAACTTATGAAAATGAACATAGGGAACGTTCTTGTACAATGCTTCAAACGCTCTCTCTTGCCCATCTGAATGGGAATTTTGTTTATGCAACGCATCGAGTCAACATTTGTGTTCGACTAGGTTAATGGATTGTAATGTTTCCATATGAAATCTCCACCGATCTGGTGACTTTTAGGCACAATAACTTTAAGGGCTTCTAAAAGCTTTAAACAAAAGTTCAGAATATCACTGTGAGCTCGTAGCTCCAGAGAGGACTTAAGCCCTTGTTGTGCATTAGCAACATGAGCATCACTTCTTTGTCTAGAGGCTCCATTGTAAGGAAGAAAAGTCGGTGACGTTTGAAGGACTATTCCATCCTTTTAATAAAACAATGATTTAAATAATACATAAACAGCCGCTGCCTCACTGTACAGGGAGCATAGAAAGAAAATGTTCTCAAGACAAAGGGGTATAAGAACATGTATATAACGGAGATGCACATTAATTATTAATAAGAGCATTGACAATATATATATATATATACCGTATTTTCCGGCGTATAAGATGACTTTTTACCCCTGAACATCTTCTTAAAAGTCGGGGGTCGTCTTATACGCCGGGAATAGTCTTGTACGCCGGGTGTATATGGTGGGTGGGGAAGGGGGGGGGAGTGGTCCCGATGACGGAGGGGGCGTCTCACAGGAAAGTGTGAGTGGAGTATGCCTCATTACCTCACATTGTAGCTAGCTACAGCCAGCGTCAGCGTGGGGTGCTGGGGAGCGGCGGCGGCTGCTCCTCTTTGTGCCGCGTGGGTGCTGTGGGGCGGCGGTTCCTCTTGGTACAGCATCGGGGCTCTGTGCTGTGGGGCGGCAGCGGCGGCGTATCTTCCCGCAGAGTCAGTCGGGGCTCCTCCCGCATCTCCTGAAAGCCCGGAGGCGCCGGCAGCTCCATTGCTGCGATGCGGTGGCCTCCGGGAAAATGGCCGCTGGGGGTGGCGCATGCTCAGATTCAGATCTCGTCTCCCGAGATGAGATCTGAATCTGAGCATGCGCCGCCCCCAGCGGCCATTTTCCCGGAGGCCACCGCATCGCAGCAATGGAGCTGCCGGCGCCTCCGGGCTTTCAGGAGATGCGGGAGGAGTCCCGACTGACTCTGCGGGAAGATACACCGCCGCTGCCGCCCCACAGCACAGAGCCCCGACGCTGTACCAAGAGGAACCGCCGCCCCACAGCACCCACGCGGCATAAAGAGGAGCAGCCGCCGCCGCTCCCCAGCACCCCACGCTGACGCTGGCTGCAGCTACAATGTGAGGTAATGGGGCATACTCCACTCACACTTTCCTATGAGACGCCCCCTCCGTCATCGGGACCACTCCCCCCCCAAAAAAGGCACATTAGTCACCGGCCCTATAAGACGACATACAGCGTATAAGACCACCCCGACTTTTAAGAAGATTTTATATTTTAACTGGAAAAGTTGGGGGGTCGTCTTATACGCCCAGTCGTCTTATATGCCGGAAAATACGGTATATATTTCTTAATTTTTTTATTTTTATTTTTTTGCCCTTGTTTGTTGCTTTGAAAATGAAAGTTAGTCACTTTGTAAGGTTGGCGCTCGTAGCAAGTGAGCATTTCTGCTACATACAGGCGATCTGATCAATCGGATAACTGCAGCTTTTAGTCTCGGAGGTTTTGTGAGATTTTTTACTTGAAGCAACTGAATTCCTCGAGTCATAATTATTGCATGTTTGACAATAGGCATTTTTTGCAGACTAGTGGTTTAAGTATGGGAGCAAAATTCTCCCCTTCACTCGCTAATATTGTACTGGCAACCTGGGAAGAGAATTTTATCTATATATCTTCAAATCCATTCAGAGACAATCTGGTGTGGATGGGAAGATATATAGATGAATAAATGATCTGGTCTTTGTGCTGAAAAATATGGAGGGTGATGCCCAGTCTTTTCTCAAATATTTAAACAACAATGATTATAATCTCCAATTTACTGGTTTTCCTGAGAAGTCACAGATTGATTTTTTAGATGTCACGTTTGTTGCTAGTATTGAGGAGAACAGGGTATTGGTACTTCCTTACCGAAAATCAACTGCTTCAAACAGTATACTGGCAAGTACATCTTGCCACCCCCCCACATGTTATTAGAAACCTACCTGTGGGGGAACTTATCAGGACTAAACGCAATAGTTCTGATGATTCTATGTATACAAGTGAAAGTAAAAAAGTTTGCAGCAGACTACAAAACCGTTGTTACCCTAAATGGTGTTTGTAAAGAGCCCATTCGATTGTCAGGAATATTAGCAGAGACTCTTAACTTAAAGATAAACGTAAGAAAAATAAAACGGATAACAATATTATTACATTCACCGCGGGGTACAGTCCACAATTCAACCAGATCACTGACATCATACGGAAGTACATATCTATTTTGCGACAAGATACAATTCACAGAAACATCTTGGATAATCACATGGTCCGATTTGTGCCAAAAAGAGCAACTACATTAAAAAAACCTTTTGTCTCCCAGCATATTTGTGGATGTAGAACGATATCAAAGGAAAAACTGGCTTAGTGCCATTGGTTTCCACAAATGTGCAGCTAACGTGTGCAAATGTTGCCAGTATGCTACAAAGGATAAAAAAATTGTCTCTTTTACAAACAAAGAGTTTCCAATACACAGTTTTATAAATTGCAATACGAACAATGTTATTTATCTAATTCGGCGCAATATTTGTCAACTTCAATGTGTGGGTTGTACCATGAACCCTCTGAATAAAAACACATCCGTAAACATTTGTCCGATGCGGTTAATTTTCCTCCAGCAGGTTTCTCTCCAGTTTCACGAAATTTTGCCAATAAGCATAATGGGGATCTAAAATCTTTTTCCTTCAAAGGAAAAGAGAAAGTGTCTAAGCCCATTAGGGAGAAGGGGGGAGGAGGGGCAACTTACACGAAAAAATCCAAGCAAGGGAAAGTAAGAGGATTTTTTTTTACTGGAAACTAGAGTGCCGTGTGGTTTAAATAGCCGCATGGACTTGATAACGCAATATTAAATATAAATTGAGATGTTATAATAGAAGCTCTATAGTCACAGTGGAATTATTACATATTAAATAAATTACTATTACCCCCCTTTTTTTTCCTGTTTTGTACTGTGAATATCTGAATATTTAATATGAATCTTTTTTGTATCCTATAGATATAGTTAATTTTAATTTGTATTTAATGTGGATTTTAAATATTCTTTTATTTTGTGTTGTTGAAATCCTTAGGAAAGGATCAATATCGCAAGGGGTTACTGTTGGCTATGGGATTAACTGGCTTAAATCAAATCTATTGGAATTTTCTATACACACCTGTGACACCCAGTAAACCATATGGGCTTTTTTTCTTCTTCTTATTCTTCCCTATACTACATTATACTACATTTGCGGTCTTGATTCAGTACTCATTTGGACCTGGAGGACAACATGTGGTGTCGAAACATGTCGTCCATAAGGAATTGAATGTATGCAATATTGTAACTTAACCCCTTCCCGACCCATGACGCCACGTAGGCGTCATGAAAGTCGGTGCCAATCCGACCCATGACGCCTATGTGGCGTCATGGAAAGATCGCGTCCCTGCAGATCGGGTGAAAGGGTTAACTCCCATTTCACCCGATCTGCAGGGACAGGGGGAGTGGTAGTTTAGACCAGGGGGGGTGGCTTCACCCCCCCGTAGCTACGATCGCTCTGATTGGCTGTTGAAAGTGAAACTGCCAATCAGAGCGATTTGTAATATTTCACCTATTAAAACTGGTGAAATATTACAATCCAGCCATGGCCGATGCTGCAATTTCATCGGCCATGACTGGAAACACTAATGTGCCCCCACCCCACCGATCGCCCCCCCAAGCCACCGATCTGTCCGGTACACTGCTCCGGCTCCCCTCCGTCCTGTGCTCCGCTCCCCCCGTGCTCTTGTCAGCTCCCCCGTGCTCCGATCCAACCCCCCTGCACTCCGATCCACCTTCCGTGCATCATCCACCCCCCCCCCGTGTTCCGTTCCACCCCCTCCCCCCCGTGCTCCGGTCCACCCACCCATGCTCCGATCCACCCCCCTAGTGCTCCCCCCCACCCCACCATACTTACCGATCCTGCCAGGGTCTGTCCGTCTTCTCCCTGGGCGCCGCCATCTTCCAAAATGGCGGGCGCATGTGCAGTGCGCCCGCCGAATCTGCCGACCGGCAGATTTGTTCCAAAGTGCATTTTGATCACTGAGATATAATCTATCACAGTGATCAAAATAAAATAAAAATAATAAATGACACCCCCCCCCCCCCTTTGTCACCCCCATAGGTAGGGACAATAAAAAAATAAAGATTTTAAGATTTTTTTTTTTTCCACTAAGGTTAGAATAGGGTTAGGGTTAGGGTTTCGGTATGTGCACACGTATTCGGTTCCTCTGCAGATTTTTCCGCTGCGGATTTGATAAATCCGCAGTGCTAAACCGCTGCGGATTTATGGCGGATTTATCGCGGTTTTTCTGCGCATTTCACTGCGGTTTTACAACTGCGATTTTCTAGTGGAGCAGTTGTAAAATCGCTGTGGAATCCGCAGAAAGAAGTGACATGCTGCGGAATATAAACCGCTGCGTTTCCGTGCAGTTTTTCTGCAGCATGTGTATAGCGATTTTTGTTTCCCATAGGTTTACATTGAACTGGAAACTCATGGGAAACTGCTGCGGATCCGCAGCGTTTTCCGCAGCGTGTGCACATACCTTTAGAATTAGGCTATGTGCACACGGTGCGGATTTGACTGCGGATCCGCAGCGGATTGGCCGCTGCGGATTCGCAGCAGTGTTCCATCAGGTTTACAGTACCATGTAAACCTTTGGAAAACTAAATCCGCTGTGCCCATGGTGCGGAAAATACCGCGCGGAAACACTGCGTTGTATTTTCCGCAGCATGTCAATTCTTTGTGCGGATTCCGCAGCGTTTTACACCTGTTCCTCAATAGGAATCCACGGGTGAAATCCGCACCAAAAACGCTGGAAAACCGCGGTAAATCCGCAGTTAAAACGCAGTGCATTTTACCCGCGGAGTTTTCAAAAATTGTGCTGAAAAATCTAACACGAATCCACAACGTGGGCACATAGCCTTAGGGTTAGGGTTGGAATTAGGGTTGTGGTTAGGGTTAGGGGTGTGTTGGGGTTAGGGTTGTGATAAGGGTTATGGCTACAGTTGGGATTAGGGTTAGGGGTGTGGGGGGGTTAGTGTTGGAGGTAGAATTGAGGGGTTTCCACTGTTTAGGCACATCAGGGGTGTCCAAACGCAACATGGCGCCACCATTGATTCCAGCCAATCTTGTATTCAAAAAGTCAAATGGTGCTCCCTCACTTCCGAGCCCCGACGTGCGCCCAAACAGTGGTTTACCCCCACATATGGGGTATCAGCATACTCAGGACAAACTGCGCAACAATTACTGGGGTCCAATTTCTCATGTTACCCTTGGGAAAATAAAAAATTGCAGGCTAAAAGATCATTTTTGACAAAATACATTTTTATTTTATTTTCATGGCTCTGCGTTATAAACTTCTGTGAAGCACTTGGGGGTTCAAAGTCCTCACCACACATCTAGATTAGTTCCTTTGGGGGTCTAGTTTCCAAAATGGGGTCATTTGTGGGGGATCTCCAATTTTTAGGCACACAGGGGCTCTCCAAACGTGACATGGTGTCCGCTAACAATTGGAGCTAATTTTCCATTCAAAAAGTCAAATGGCGCGCCTTCCCTTCCGAGCCTTGCCGTGTGCCCAAACATATGGGGTATCAGCGTACTCAGGAAAAACTGGACAACAACATTTGGGGTCCAATTTCTCCTATTACCCTTGGCAAAATAGGAAATTCCAGGCTAAAAAATCATTTTTGAGGAAAGAAAATTTCTTTTATTTTCATGGCTCTGCGTTATAAACGTCTGTGAAGCACCTGGGGGTTTAAAGTGCTCAATATGCATCTAGATAAGTTCCTTGGGGGGGTCTAGTTTCCAAAATGGGGTCACTTGTGGGGGAGCTCCAATGTTTAGGCACACAGGGGCTCTCCAAACGCCACATGGTGTCCGCTAACAATTGGAGCTAATTTTCCATTCAAAAAGTCAAATGGCGCGCCTTCCCTTCCGAGCCCTGCCGTGTGCCCAAACAGTGGTTTACCCCCACATGTGAGGTATCGGCGTACTCGGGAGAAATTGCCAAACAAATTTTAGGATCCATTTTATCGTATTGCCCATGTGAAAATGAAAAAATTGAGGCGAAAATTTTTTTGTGAAAAAAAAGTACTTTTTCATTTTTACAGATCAATTTGTGAAGCATCTGATGGTTTAAAGTGCATACTAGGCATCTAGATAAGTTCCTTGGGGCGTCTAGTTTCCAAAATGGGGTCACTTGTGGGGGAGCTCCAATTTTTAGGCACACGGGGGCTCTCCAAACGTGACATGGTGTCCGCTGAAGAGTGGAGCCAATTTTTCATTCAAAAAGTCAAATGGCGCTCCTTCCCTTCCAAGCCCTGCCGTGCGCCCAAACAGTGGTTTACCCCCACATATGAGGTATCAGCGTACTCAGGACAAATTGGACAACAACTTTCGTGGTTCAGTTTTTCCTTTTACCATTGGGAAAATAAAAAAATTGTTGCTAAAAGATAATTTTTGTGACTAAAAAGTTAAATGTTCATTTTTTTTTTCCATGTTGCTTCTGCTGCTGTGAAGTACCTGAAGGGTTAATAAACTTCTTGAATGTGGTTTTGAGTACGTTGAGGGGTGCATTTTTTAGAATGGTGTCACTTTTGGGTATTTTCAGCCATATAGACCCCTCAAACTGACTTCAAATGTGAGGTGGTCCCTAAAAAAATGGTTTTGTAAATTTCGTTGTAAAAATGAGAAATCGCTGGTCAAATTTTAACCCTTATAACTTCCTAGCAAAAAAAAATTTTGTTTCCAAAATTGTGCTGATGTAAAGTAAACGTGTGGGAAATGTTATTTATTAACTATTAACTATTTTGTGTCACATAACGCTCTGGTTTAACAGAATAAAAATTCAAAATGTGAAAATTAAGAAATTTTCAAAATTTTCGCCAAATTTCCGTTTTTATCACAAATAAACGCAGAATTTATTGACCTAAATTTACCACTAACATGAAGCCCAATATGTCACGAAAAAACAATCTCAGAACCGCTAGGATCCGTTGAAGCGTTCCTGAGTTATTACCTCATAAAGGGACACTGGTCAGAATTGCAAAAAACGGCAAGGTCTTTAAGGTCAAAATAGGCTGGGTCATGAAGGGGTTAAGAAATCTGGAACTTTTTGATGGATAAATAAAAGGTATGTTTATCCCTACCGACTGATCGCTGGAGATTGCCTTGCGCAGGCGTGTACTACGGAGGAGAATGAACTTCATTCCAATATGGCGGCCAGCAAGCAGCCAGCAAGTAAGGAAAGGGTGAATCAAACACCCAAAAACTCCGCCCATATGACCGAAAACTGGTCCCACCAAATTCAGGTGACAGGTTCCCTTTAAGAAATGAAGGTCAGTCAGTCCGAAAAATTGGGAAAACTTTGAAAGTGTCCCCAAGTGCAGTGGCAAAAACCATCAAGCACTACAAATAAACTGGCTCACGTGAGGACTGCCTCAGGAAAGGAAGACCAAGAGTCACCTCTGCTTCTGAGGATGAGTTTATCCGAGTCACCAGCCTCCGAAATCGCAGGCTAACAGCAGCTCAGATTAGAGACCAGGTCAATGCTACACAAAGTTCTAGCAGCAAACATCTCTACAACTACTGTTAAGAGGAGACTTTGTGCAGCAGGCCTTCATGATAAAATGGCTGCTAGGAAACCACTGCTAAGGACAGGCAACAAGCAGAAGAGACTTGTTTGGGCTAAAAAACACAAGGAATGGACATTAGACCAGTGGAAATCTGTGCTTTGGTCTGATGAGTCCAAATTTGAAATCTTTGGTTCCAACCACCTTGTCTTTCTGCGACGCAGAAAATTGGACGGATGGACTCTACATGCCTGGTTCCCACCGTGAAGCATGGAGGATGAGATGTGATGGTGCGGGGGTGCACATACACATACACACACATATACAGTATATATTTATTTATCTATTTATTTTTTGTCCTTGTTTGTTGCCCTGAAAATGAAAGTTAGTCACTTTGTAAAACATGGGGTCTCACAATGATCATGTGCAAGACTTTGGAAACTAGCGGTTGGCGCGCGTAGCAAGTGAGCATTTCTGCTACACACAGGCTATCTGATCAATCGGACAACTGCAGCTTTTAGTCTCCCATTGAGGCTATGGAAGCATGCAAAAAGTAAAAAAAAAATTAAAAAAAATTTATGAAAAAAATGAATATATGTTAAAGTTTAAATCACCCCTTTCAAAGTAAAACAATTACAAAATAAAAAATACACACATTTGGTTTAGCAGCATTCAGAATATCTATCTAGCTATAAAAAAAATTAATTTGATCGGTAAAAGGCGTAGCGAGAGAAAAAAAGTCAAAACACCAGAATTATGGGGGTTTTTTTGGTCGCTGCAAAATTGCATTAAAATGCAATAACAGGGAATCAAAAGATCGTATTTACACCAGCTCGGCACGCAAAACATAAGCCCTCACCCAGACCACGAAAAATGGAGATGCTACGGGTCTTGGAAAATTACGCAATTTTTTTAAAATTTATAAATAAATAAAAAATATGGATTTTTTTCTCACCATTTAAATAAAAAACAACCTATACATGTTTGGTGTCTATGAACTCGAAATTAGACTTGAGAGAATATGTTCAGCTCCCTCCTTATTAGCATGTGACCAGACATGTCCATCAGTCTCCTTAACTAGAATGTAGCTTTTCTAAGTAAAAATATTTCTAGAGGTACTATTGACATGAAATTTTCACCAGATATCAGTAACAACACATACAAAATCACACATTAACCCCTTAGCGACCGCCGATACGCCTTTTAACGGCGGCCGCTAAGGGTACTTAAACCACAGCGCCGTTAATTAACGGCGCTGTGGAAAAAGTGAATAGCACCGCCCAGAGTCGGATTTTCTCCGGGGTCTCGGCTGCCGGGGGTAGCCGAGACCCCAGAGAACATGATTCGGGGGGGGTTTACTCACCCCGCATTTGCGATCGCCGGTAATTAACCGTTTACCGGCGATCGCAAAAAAAAACAAAAAACGCAATCTTTTTAATTTCTCTGTCCTCCGATGTGATCGCACATCGGAGGACAGAGAATACTTACCTAGCTCCCCCGGTGCTCCTCGTGTCTCCCGGTGGGCGCCGCCATCTTCAAAATGGCGGGTGCATGCGCAGTGCGCCCGCCGGCCGGCCCCACGAGAATCTTTGGGGTTTCGGCTGCCGGGGGTAGCCGAGACCCCAAAGAGCATGATCGGGGTCGGTTTTACCGACCCGTTTTGCGATCGCCGGTAATTAACTGTTTACCGGCGACCGCAAAAAAAAAAAAAAAAAAGTAAAGTGTAATTCTCTGTCCTCTGATGTGATCGCACATCAGAGGACAGAGAAATAGGGGGATTCGGGGACCCTATCATACACACCTGTGTCCCTGGATCATCTTGCTGCTCCTCCTGGCCGCCGGCAGAAGAAAATGGCGGGCGCATGCGCAGTGCACCAGCAATCTGTCTCCATCTGCCAGCCGGCAGGAGGACAGCAGTTGGGGCTAAAAGTAGGGTTAGGGTTAGGGGTAGGGTTAGGGGTAGGGGTAGGGTTAGGGGTAGGGTTAGGGTTAGGGCTAGGGTTAGGGCTAGGGTTAGGGCTAGGGTTAGGGCTAGGGTTAGGGCTAGGGTTAGGGCTAGGGTTAGGGCTAGGGCTAAATTTAGGGTTAGGGTTGGGGCTAAATTTAGGGTTAGGCTTCTTTCACACTTACGTCGGTACGGGGCCGTCGCAATGCGTCGGCCCGACATACCGACACACGTTGTGAAAATTGTGCACAACGTGGGCAGCAGCTGTAGTTTTTCAACGCATCCGCTGCCCAATCTATGTCCTGGGGAGGAGGGGGCGGAGTTACGGCCACACATGCGCGGTCAGAAATGGCGGATGCGACGTACAAAAAAAACGTTTCATTGAACTTTTTTTGTGCCGACGGTCCGCCAAAACACAACTGATCCAGTGCACGACGGACGTGACGTGTGGCCATCCGTCACGATCCGTCGGCAATACAAGTCTATGGGCAAAAACCGCATCCTGCGGGCACATTTGCAGGATCCGTTTCTTGTCCAAAACGACGGATTGCGACGGAATGCCAAACGACGCAAGTGTGAAAGTAGCCTTAGGGCTAGGGTTAGGGTTGTGGCTTAAGTTAGGGCTAGGGTTGGGGCTAAAGTTAGGGTTAGAGTTGGGATTAGGGTTAGGGTTTGGATTAGGGTTGTTATTAGGGTTAGGGTTGGCATTAGGGTTACGCTTGGGATTAGGGTTAGGTTTGGGATTAGGGTTGAGATTAGGATTAGGGGTGTGTTGGATTTAGGGTTTTGATTAGGGTTATGGTTAGGGTTGACATTAGGGTTGTTTTGGGGTAAGGGTTGTGATTATGGTTAGGGTTAGTGATTAGGATTATGGATCAGGTTGGGATTAGGGTTAGGGGTGTGTTGGGGTTAGGGTTGGAGCTAGAATTGGGGGGTTTCCACTGTTTAGGTACATCAGGGGGTCTCCAAACACGACAGCCAATTTTGCGCTCAAAAAGTCAAATGGTGCTCCCTCCCTTCTGAGCTCTGCCGTGCGCCCAAACAGTGGGTTACCCCCACATATGGGGCATCAGCGTACTCGGGATAAATTGGACAACAACTTCTGGGGTCCAATTTCTCGTTACCCTTGTGAAAATAAAAACTTGGGGGCTACAAAATCTTTTTTGTGGAAAAATATATATATATATTTTTTTTATGACTCTGCATTATAAACTTCTGTGAAGCACTTGGGCATTCAAAGTTCTCACCACACATCTAGATAAGTTCCTTGGGGGGTCTAGTTTCCAAAACGGGGTCACTTGTGGGGGGTTACTACTGTTTAGGTACATCAGGGGCTCTGCAAATGCAACATAACGCCCACAGACCATTCTATCTAAGTCTGCATTCCAAAATGGCGCTCCTTCCCTTCCGAGCTCTGCCGTGCGCCCAAACAGTGGTTTACCCCCACATATGGGGCATCAGCATACTCAGGATAAATTGGACAACAACTTTAGTGGTCCAATTTCTCCTGTTACCCTTGTGAAAATAAAAACTTGGGGGCTACAATATCTTTTTTGTGGAAAAAAAAATATTTTTTATTTTCACGACTCTGCATTATAAACTTCTGTGAAGCACTTGGGCATTCAAGGTTCTCACCACACATCTAGATAAGTTCCATGGGGGGTCTAGTTTCCAAAATGGGGGTCACTTGTGGGGGATTTCTACTGTTTAGGCACATCAGGGGCTCTCCAAACGCGACATGGCGTCCGATCTCAATTCCAGCCAATTCTACATTGAAAAAGTAAAACGGCACTCCTTCTCTTCAAGCTCTGCGGTGCGCCCTAACAGTGGTTTACCCCCACATATTGGGTATCAGCGTACTCAGGAGAAAATGCACAACAACTTTTGTGGTCTAATTTCTCCTGTTACCCTTGTGAAAATAAAAATTTGTGGGCAAAAAGATCATTTTTGTGTAAACAAAAGCGATTTTTTATTTTCACGGCTCTACGTTATAAACTTCTCTGAAGCACTTGGGGGTTCAGAGTGCTCACCACACATCTAGATAAGTTCCTTAAGGGGTCTAGTTTCCAAAATGGTGTCACTTGAGGGGTTTCCACTGTTTAGGCACATCAGGGGCTCTCCAAACGTGACTTGGCGTCCGATCTCAATTCCAGCCAATTCTGCATTGAAAAAGTCAAACGGCGCTCCTTCACTTTTAAGTTCTGCGGTGCGCCCAAAAAGTGGTTAACCCCCACATATGGGGTATTGGCGTATTCAGGAGAAATTGCATAACAAAATTTATGGTTACATTTCTGTTTTTACACTTGTGAAAATAAAAAAAATGGTTCTGAATTAAGATGTTTGCAAAAAAAAGTTAAATGTTCATTTTTTCCTTCCACATTGTTTCAGTTCCTGTGAAGCACGTAAAGGGTTAATAAACTTCTTGAATGTGGTTTTGAGAACCTTGAGGGGTGTAGTTTTTAGAATGGTGTCACACTTCATTATTTTCTATCATATAGACCCCTCAAAATGACTTCAAATGTGATGTGGTCCCTAAAAAAAAATGGTGTTGTAAAAATGAGAAATTGCTGGTCAACTTTTAACCCTTATAACTCCCTAACAAAAAAAAATTTTGTTTCCAAAATTGTGCTGATGTAAAGTAGACATGTGGGAAATGTTATTTATTAACTATTTTTCGTGACATATCTCTCTGATTTAAGGGCATAAAAATACAAAGTTTGAAAATTGCAAAATTTTAAAAATTTTCGCCATATTTCCGTTTTTTTCATAAATAATCGCAAGTAATATCGAACAAATGTTACCACTAACATGAAGTACAATATGTCACGAAAAAACAATCTCAGAATCAGCGGGATCCGTTCAAGCGTTCCAGAGTTATAACCTCATAAAGTGACAGTGGTCAGAATTGCAAAAATTGGCCTGGTCATTAAGTACCAAATTGGCTCTGTCACTAAGGGGTTAAAATAAATCAAATTATAGACGTCCATAAATTAAAGTTAAGTGTAATGAGAAATGACAGGGAAAAAGTATTGAATACTCTTACAAAAATGTAATTAAAACGCCGTACAAAAGTCTTGGATGGTGATGGGAACTTCCAAGAAACCTTCTGGCACGATAGGATGGGCGAGTAAACTGGGAACAGGGGCACCTTTTCTGGCCCTAGCACTATGGTGCTCCCTAGCTCGCCCTGTTCCCCAGGATAACTCAAGATGGCGAGGATGCCGGGGCCTCCGCCCTTGCCCTGTTTCCTAGCTGCAGCCCTGTGTCTGTCCCCCTCCCCCACCCAGGGAAGAGAGGCTCTACTGTGTACCGTAGTACACCAACCCGACAGACAGGGGAACAAAGACCAGGGTAAAAGAAAATTCCTCTCACAAAATATACTCTCAAAAATAACAGAGGTATTCACCAGGGTGTGAAGGATGGGGGAAGAAAATAAGGCAGGTAAGGATAAGGAATTTCCAAGCATACAAACCAAGCAACAGTTGCACAATAAACTCCTCCAGCTCTACTTATCTACACCAGCTTCTCTCACTCCAGGTCTATGTAGCAAGTGCTACCTCAGACAAAGATCTGACCAGAAGGCCTAGCTTTTATAGGAGAGCAGTGGCTAACCGAGCATAGCTGAATGCAGGGATTTCCACATGGCCGATTAACCCCAGTCCTGCTGAAAGAAAACAAACATTTAATACAACAGAGAAGTGCTTCTTCTCAGCGGCGAACAGGGTGGATAAAAATCAATGTTTTGGTTTTTTTTAAATTAAAAAAAAAAAAAAAAAAAAAAATCGGATTTTTTTTATTTAAATCGGATTTTTTTCAATAAACTGCTTTTTGAGGAAAATATTTTATCATCCAAAGGTTCTAACATCATGAGATAAAGCTGAGTTGTTTAACTCAGTAGAATAAAGGCTGTATATGTGTAACATTCACAATGCCATGCTCTTCCAGAGGTTTCTGTAGGATTAGTGGGCAGTTTCTCTCCTATATTATCACAGACGCTCGCTTTACTTACGCAGTTCTCAAAACTGAATTTGACTCCGCAGAGGTCCCCGCCTCTTCTTCACGGCAAAAATGTTACAACATGAACAGAGTTGAGAAAAAGACCTTAATCCTACTGTTCTACAAACCTATGAATACAGAATCAACCCCTTCAGTGCCAAGTCCAAGAAGTTAGACAATATGTTTCTGATTGTTTGGAGTGGAATAGATCTGCACAACACAAGAAGAATGTGAATCTAAGTGTGAGGAGGAGGAAGGGCAAGCAGACAAGAAAATGAAAGTGAAACTTTGAGCACAATACTGCAGCATAGCCACAGACAGACAAGTCTGGATCTGTTTGTGTGTACGATCTGAGGTTTATTACATTCTTTCCTTATAATGGCAGCAGGCCGTAAAAGAGACCCAGTTTGGGAATATTTTAATGAAGCTCCTTCGCCTATTGGTAAGGCAGGCATGCGTGCAAAATGCAAACGATGCAACAAAGAGATTCAAGGCCTAGTGGCGCGAATGAGGCAACATCATGAGAAGTGCGGTGAGGTAGAAACTTTGATTTAAATCACTGATTTAAATCAAGCCTTACTGACTAGTGAATTAAATCGTGATTTAAATCAGTTAGATTTAAATCAAATCCACGCTGGCGGCGAAGCAGGAGCCATCAGACACAGCGGTCTTCTGCCACTGCTGTCGCAGTAACTCCGTGACACCTTTATGGAGAAACTCGTGGAATGCATTGCTCAGGTGTGTGTAACATCCGCACACAGTACGTCCAGTGGACGGCAATATAGGTACAATGGGATGATAAAGGGAGAGAAAGGCCCTAACAGTAGGGAGCGAGGAATGGGACATTTCCAACCTGTGTCTGTCCCTATGCTCCCCCTAATGCCCTATGCCCCCACAAATGTACAGAACGGACGCACCAAACACTCGCATTTACCTCCGTAATCACCTGGTCTTCAAGGTCAGAAAATGCAGACTGACGGTGATGGTAATAACTTAGGCTCCAGGGGCGCAACAAGTCTCCTGAGCAACAACCTGTGGAACATGTTATGTGAGATATATATATATATATATATATATATATATATATATATATATCACTGGGGGTAGCTCCAACTGGAAGACCATAAGGCTAAGAATGGCCACCACCCGATAAGGACCTATCACCCAAGAACTCAGTCACAGATGCATACTTCCACCTTATGTTTTTAGTCAGTTATTACAAAAATTGCCCCAACTGACTAATTCTCTGAACCGCCAAATAATGACAGGAATGTGTTTCTTCAGCCAGGGAAAGCCTAAGACAATGGGAGTAGGCATATCCTCCAAGATGTAGCATAACACGAACTATTCAATAAGAGTGCGCAAGTTCACATTATGTACAACTTGGGTAAAACTCTTCTGGTTGAAAACTTCATAAGGTGAGCATTCAGCAGCCACTTAGTGGATCACATCACATCAGGTATCACCTTAATCAGCATCATAGTACCATTATAGCCATGTCTTTAGTTTATAGGGCTAAATCCTGCAAACAGTTTCTCTTTGACTCTGCTGTCTGACTAGTTCAGCTCTCTCCATGCTACTGCTCTGCTTCTCCCCTTTTGAAATCCCTTCACTGGCTCCCAATTCTCCAGCATATCAGTACAAGCTCTCAACACTGACATACAAAGCCATCCATAACCTGTTTCCTCAGTACATCTCCAAAATAATCTCCCAATATCTTTCCTCACATACTCTATGGTTGTCCTGAGACCTCCTTCTCTCCTCCACACTTAATCGTTCCTCCCTCATCCTATCCTCGGAAATATTATGCACCACCACGTCCAATTATCCACCACATTGGGATCATTCAGCTGGAACCTGAAAACCCATCTCTTCAATAAAGCGTACAGCCTGCAGTGACCAAGCTGACACCTCCACACCACGCTACTGTCTCCTTCCACATTATCCTGTGGAGTTTAAGCCCGCAAAGGCAGGGACCTTTTCCCTCTGACCATCTTTAATTGTTAATTTGTTTAACCCTGCTGTTCTGTTGGTCAAAAATGACTGACTTTGAACTTCAATATTCTTTAAAATATTCAAGATGCGGCTCTGAAACCCGTGGCCGACCGACCCATCCTCATTTAAGTCAATCAACCACAAGTTTCAGAACCGCATCTTGAACACCCCAAAAAATACCAAAGTTCAAAATAGGTCTCCCCAGACCGAACAGAACAGCAGGGTTAACGTCAATTATACCAGTATTTTGTATGTATATAAATAAATAATAAAAATAATAATCACCCCAAGAACACCACCCTGACAGTGAAAGATGGTGGTGGCGGCATCATGCTGTGGGGATCTTTTTCAGAAACATGGACAGGAAAAATAGTCAAAGTTGAGAGGAAGATGGATGGTGTGAAATACAGCGATATTCTTGAGCAAAACCTGTTTCAGTCTGTCAGTGATTTGAGACTTAAACGGAGGTTCACCTTCCAACAAAACAATGACCCAAAGCATATTGCTAAAGCAACATTCGAGTGGTTTAAGGGGAAAAGTGTAAATGTTTTGGAGTGGTCTTGTCAAAGCCCAGATCTTAATCCAATTGAGAATCAGTGGTCAGACGTGAATATTTCTGTTCACCAGAGGAAACTTAAAGGAGCTGGAGTATTCCCTTGAGGAATATGCAAAAGTCCTAGTGGGAAGTTGTGGAAAACTCAGAGACTTTTCCAAAGAGACTTGTAGCTGTAATTGCTGCAAAACGAAAAAACACAGACTTAGTGGAGGTATGCATATACAGTGGGGCAAAAAAGTATTTAGTCAGTCAGCAATAGTGCAAGTTCCACCACTTAAAAAGATGAGAGGCGTCTGTAATTTACATCATAGGTAGACCTCAACTATGGGAGACAAACTGAGAAAAAAAAATCCAGAAAATCACATTGTCTGTTTTTTTAACAATTTATTTGCATATTATGGTGGAAAATAAGTATTTGGTCAGAAACAAAATTTCATCTCAATACTTTGTAATATATCCTCTGTTGGCAATGACAGGGGTCAAACGTTTTCTGTAAGTCTTCACAAGGTTGCCACACACTGTTGTTGGTATGTTGGCCCATTCCTCCATGCAGATCTCCTCTAGAGCAGTGATGTTTTTGGCTTTTCGCTTGGCAACACGGACTTTCAACTCCCTCCTAAGGTTTTCTATAGGGTTGAGATCTGGAGACTGGCTAGGCCACTCCAGGACCTTGAAATGCTTCTTACGAAGCCACTCCTTCGTTGCCCTGGCGGTGTGCTTTGGATCATTGTCATGTTGAAAGACCCAGCCACGTTTCATCTTCAATGCCCTTGCTGATGGAAGGAGGTTTGCACTCAAAATCTCACGATACATGGCCCCATTCATTCTTTCATGTACCCGGATCAGTCGTCCTGGCCCCTTTGCAGAGAAACAGCCCCAAAGCATGATGTTTCCACCACCATGCTTTACAGTAGGTATGGTGTTTGATGGATGCAACTCAGTATTCTTTTTCCTCCAAACACGACAAGTTGTGTTTCTACCAAACAGTTCCAGTTTGGTTTCATCAGACCATAGGACATTCTCCCAAAACTCCTCTGGATCATCCAAATGCTCTCTAGCAAACTTCAGACGGGCCCGGACTTGTACTGGCTTAAGCAGTGGGACACGTCTGGCACTGCAGGATCTGAGTCCATGGTGGCGTAGTGTGTTACTTATGGTAGGCCTTGTTACATTGGTCCCAGCTCTCTGCAGTTCACTCACTAGGTCCCCCCGCGTGGTTCTGGGATTTTTGCTCACCGTTCTTGTGATCATTCTGACCCCACGGGGTGGGATTTTGCGTGGAGCCCCAGATCGAGGGAGATTATCAGTGGTCTTGTATGTCTTCCATTTTCTAATTATTGCTCCCACTGTTGATTTCTTCACTCCAAACTGGTTGGCAATTGCAGATTCAGTCTTCCCAGCCTGGTGCAGGGCTACAATTTTGTTTCTGGTGTCCTTTGACAGCTCTTTGGTCTTCACCATAGTGGAGTTTGGAGTCAGACTGTTTGAGGGTGTGCACAGGTGTCTTTTTATACTGATAACAAGTTTAAACAGGTGCCATTACTACAGGTAATGAGTGGAGGAAAGAGGAGACTCTTAAAGAAGAAGTTACAGGTCTGTGAGAGCCAGAAATCTTGATTGTTTGTTTCTGACCAAATACTTATTTTCCACCATAATATGCAAATAAATTGTTAAAAAAACAGACAATGTGATTTTCTGGATTTTTTTTTCTCAGTTTGTCTCCCATAGTTGAGGTCTACCTATGATGTAAATTACAGACGCCTCTCATCTTTTTAAGTGGTGGAACTTGCACTATTGCTGACTGACTAAATACTTTTTTGCCCCACTGTATAGTTCTAGAGTACATAGTCACACTGAAGTTTTCAGTTATTTTGGTCTATTTTGGTGTTCTTTTTATTGCGAAGCAAACAACAATGTTCACAACTGTAGGCATGTTCTTTACATGAACTGATGCAATCCATCAAAAACAGTGAAATTCTAGGTTGTTAGGTAGCAAAACAAAGAAATGCCAAGTGGGTGAATACTTTCGAAAGCCACTGTATATTTGGGGACCTAAGCAAAACTGAATGAATCTACACAGGCACACAATTTAGAGTGAAGTGGACATGCCTGTGGGAAAACAATTCTTTGGACCTGAACACTTTATGATCGATTGAAAAATCTTAATACTGAAAGATCATTTAAAGGAAGACCGAGGAAAAGCTGGTAATTCAAACTGATAAGGATGTTCCACTCTTTGACAATGGGACTCAATTTAACATCTGGATTTATGACTCACTACATGGACACAGTCCACATGTCTACCAAACTGACTCCAAATCACTACCACCACCTCTCTATTTGTAACTAAAAAACTTAATTTGATTTCCTTAGTTTATCTTTAGGAAACATCACCCCATCCACAAATGTCCTATGTCTTTAATGTTGTGTTCTTGTCTCAGTCATTCATTTGAAAACCAGCCTGAAGAAGTAGCCTCTGTGCTATGAAAGCTGGCAAACATAATTCTAGTTAGCCAATAAAGGTACCACTCCTAGAATCCTTTGTCATTTTTGGGCATAAAAGTATTTACATACATAATGTAACAAACGGTTGCTCACAGGCAGTGTGAAGACTTCCCAATGCTCACCTTTTCTCCAGCTTGACCAATACAACAGCAGTTGGATACGAAGAGCTAAATAAGGTTCCATATGGAGGCAGAGGCAGTGGCGAAAGGAAAAGGTGCAGAAGCAGCATCAGCAGAGTGAGCTTAAAAGATCAGCTGACTTTACAGACTAATAAGCAAAACCTTTTGTGGATTGGGTGACCATATCTGGTAATGAGCAGAAACATGAAGGCAGTCTTCCAGTTTACAGATTAGTCAAGGAGTCAGAGACTAGGTAGTAGTTAGTCTCTGTGTTCTGTCTCCGCCATCTAATATTGTTACCCTGATTATCTCTTTGCATAATTGCAGGTTTCTCAGTATGGATATTCATACCTTTATTTGTTTGTGATGCTTTGGCTCCCTCTAGCGGTCAGAGTTATGTTGGCAGTTCAATCTTGTTTTTGTATTATCCATGTCTGATTCTCCTCCTCCTTTGCAATGCATTATGGTAGCTCAGCCTCCATTTCCCTCCATTTTTCCTTTCACTTTCTTCGGTTTGCCTTCAAGGAAAGACGCTTCACTTCATCCCCCTTGCGATTGCATTGCCGGTATGTCTTTATGCTTCCTATAGATATTTCTGCTCTATATTAGCTTAGTTTAACCAGTTGTACTCCTAGTTTAGTCACTAGCCTTCTAAATGTTATGCATAATGTATATCATGTGTATTATGTATCTGTTCTATGCCATGCACTGATTCTATGTATATCATTGTTCACAGTTTCACCGCATCAATATACCACTACGTTTAATAAAGCACACAGACTCAACCACAGTCTCCTTATTGGACCTCCGGTATAGCGGTTTAGCTGACTGTATAGCTACGTATGAGCCTGCCTCAGCTAGTGAGGACAGAACACTCTGACCGAATAAAGACAGACACTAGTAATAGAATACTATAACTGTGAATTGATAACGGCAGGACGACTCTGTTCTTTGAGCTTTGAGACATCAGAAGTATACATGTGCAGAACAGTGGCTCAGTGATTCGCATTGTTGCTTTGCACTGCTGGGGTCCTAGGTTCAAATCCCACCAAGGACAACAAATGCAAGGAGTTTGAATTTTCTCCACGTGTTTGTGTGGGTTTCCTCCAGGTATTCAGATTTTCTCCCACACTACAAAGACATACCGATAGGGAGTTTAGATTGTGAGCGCCATTAGGGACAGCAATGATAATGTATGTAAAGCGCTGTGGAATATGAAGGTGCTATATAAGCAATGCATAATAGTATATAATAATCACTGTTTATGGAGGATGGTCCTCTGGAGAGACATTGTCCTGTATACGTAGCATTTTTTACTAACTATAAAACGCTCTTTTTTCCCCAAAGTTTGGGAAGAAAATGGAGATGCTTCTTACACTATGAATGTAGCTTACTGGGGAAGGGGGGGCAGAAGTGGGGCGATGCTCTCCCAGAAGTGCAAGGCTGCAACAATATGTCTGCAGTGAGGAATGAGCGGAGTCCCTGCTCTGCCCATTGATTTCAAGGTGGTGGGCTTCAGGTATAAGATGGCACAGCAGATTATGATCTCAGTTCAATGACAAGCAGGGATCTTAATCTGAGGGTGCGCCGCCTTCGATGGCACTTTTCCGGAAGCCCATTGCCAGGAAATCAATGGACAGAATGCCTCACCAGCAACATCTGATTGAAGCTCAGGGCCTGCAACCTCGCAATGACGGGACAAGACCTCCTCCTAGCCCAGGATCCACAGCATCGGCTCCCACTTGCTGCCGCCACCTGCTTCCTGCAGCAGAGACTGACCGACCCTGACCCACTGCACCCCCGGTAAGCCATCATAAAATCAAACTATAGAACGGAAATAAATAAATATATACACACATATATACATATATACATACACACACAGTATATATACTGTATATATACAGTGGGGCAAAAAAGTATTTAGTCAGTCAGCAATAGTGCAAGTTCCACCACTTAAAAAGATGAGAGGCGTCTGTAATTTACATCATAGGTAGACCTCAACTATGGGAGACAAACTGAGAAAAAAAAATCCAGAAAATCACATTGTCTGTTTTTTTATCATTTTTTTTTGCATATTATGGTGGAAAATAAGTATTTGGTCAGAAACAAACAATCAAGATTTCTGGCTCTCACAGACCTGTAACTTCTTCTTTAAGAGTCTCCTCTTTCCTCCACTCATTACCTGTAGTAATGGCACCTGTTTAAACTTGTTATCAGTATAAAAAGACACCTGTGCACACCCTCAAACAGTCTGACTCCAAACTCCACTATGGTGAAGACCAAAGAGCTGTCAAAGGACACCAGAAACAAAATTGTAGCCCTGCACCAGGCTGGGAAGACTGAATCTGCAATAGCCAACCAGCTTGGAGTGAAGAAATCAACAGTGGGAGCAATAATTAGAAAATGGAAGACATACAAGACCACTGATAATCTCCCTCGATCTGGGGCTCCACGCAAAATCCCACCCGTGGGGTCAGAATGATCACAAGAACGGTGAGCAAAAATCCCAGAACCACACGGGGGGACCTAGTGAATGAGCTGCAGAGAGCTGGGACCAATGTAACAAGGCCTACCATAAGTAACACACTACGCCACCATGGACTCAGATCCTGCAGTGCCAGACGTGTCCCACTGCTTAAGCCAGTACATGTCCAGGCCCGTCTGAAGTTTGCTAGAGAGCATTTGGATGATCCAGAGGAGTTTTGGGAGAATGTCCTATGGTCTGATGAAACCAAACTGGAACTGTTTGGTAGAAACACAACTTGTCGTGTTTGGAGGAAAAAGAATACTGAGTTGCATCCATCAAACACCATACCTACTGTAAAGCATGGTGGTGGAAACATCATGCTTTGGGGCTGTTTCTCTGCAAAGGGGCCAGGACGACTGATCCGGGTACATGAAAGAATGAATGGGGCAATGTATCGTGAGATTTTGAGTGCAAACCTCCTTCCATCAGCAAGGGCATTGAAGATGAAACGTGGCTGGGTCTTTCAACATGACAATGATCCAAAGCACACCGCCAGGGCAACGAAGGAGTGGCTTTGTAAGAAGCATTTCAAGGTCCTGGAGTGGCCTAGCCACTCTCCAGATCTCAACCCTATAGAAAACCTTTGGAGGGAGTTGAAAGTCTGTGTTGCCAAGCGAAAAGCCAAAAACATCACTGTTCTAGAGGAGATCTGCATGGAGGAATGGGCCAACATACCAACAACAGTGTGTGGCAACCTTGTGAAGACTTACAGAAAACGTTTGACCTCTGTCATTGCCAACAAAGGATATATTACAAAGTATTGAGATGAAATTTTGTTTCTGACCAAATACTTATTTTCCACCATAATATGCAAATAAAATGTTAAAAAAACAGACAATGTGATTTTCTGGATTTTTTTTTCTCAGTTTGTCTCCCATAGTTGAGGTCTACCTATGATGTAAATTACAGACGCCTCTCATCTTTTTAAGTGGTGGAATTGCACTATTGCTGACTGACTAAATACTTTTTTGCCCCACTGTATTTAAAACAAAAAAAAAAATCACATTTTCCTTCCCAAAATTTGAGATGCGCCTTAGGGTGTGGTGCGTCCTATAGTCTGCAAAATACAGTATGCAGAAGTCAGAGCCTGAAATGCAATCTATGTGCCCCAATTCTCCAATTTAACAGTAATCTAATTAAATGTTTAGCCTGGGTAATGCTCCTTGTCTTATCTATGACATTTCCTTGATTGAAACTTTTGATTAAATATTAGAATTTCAGCAATTGTATCTTTATAAGGAAACTTAGAACTTTGAAAATGTCTACATAAAATGTGTTATTACCTTGCTGAAAGTCAGGGACAATGGCATCTTCTGCTAAAATATAAATATCACTTGACTTTGTCATCTAAATTGAGTAGCGAAATGTCATTTCTAGAGTAAAAAGAAAGTGTAGTACTTGGAGGAGCTGGCATCACCTCTGGAGGCAGCTCATTAAATGGAACAGATATAGCAGTGTGAACTGCCTGTAATTGTGACATCTTTGTATTCGACTAATGCAAGCAGAGAGGTCCCCAGCTTCCCGTCTTTTATATATGCTGAGCTGTCTTCAGGGCACGCACTGCTAACTCTGATCTTCTACTTATATGTCTCTGAAGAATATTCAACATGGGCTGACCTTTCCTGCACTGCCTGTGATTGTACAGCAAACACATGCGACAGTACATGTGAGCAGGATGCTAACCTGTGGAATCGTTACAAATGGAAAGAACAGCGAGAAATCCAGACGTATCGGCAATACAGAGCCGCACGTAATACCACACAGATGTCCCATAGTACCACCTCATGTGCCACAATTATTAATGAGTGAAATATAGACCAGGACCAAAGGCAATGCTCTCAGTATTGCAAAGAGCACCACAAGATGTGTGCATTAAAGGGAATCTGATAGTAAGACCACTTTAATTAATTTGCAAATGCGGCAACTGCTGAGTGTGCGACACAGCATTAACAAGTCTATGCCTGCCAAGGTTGTTTCGCCGCCCAGAACCAGCCTCTTTAGCTTATTTAATAGCTCATGGTCAGTGTGACATCAGGATCCAGGCAAGGAATCAGAAATGAGCTAATAATAAAGCAAAAGAGGATGGTACTATTTGGGAAAACAAGCGCGGGAGGCAGAGGCCCAGGAAGTGCTCTGACACACCCAGAGCACTTAAGGCCTCATTTTGCATATGAATTAAAACACAAATTATTCAGGAATGCTGTAATAGATTAAAAATATAAAATAAAAATAACTGTTTCAATGGATTCAGCTTTAAAGGGAACCAGTCAGCAGGTTTTTGCTATGTAATCTGAAAACATCTTGCTGTAGGGGCCAAAACACCAAATTTCAAGGAGGCCTCTCATCAAGTTCCGTGATTTTGCTTGACTGCAACGATTGTTTCATTAATAAGAGTTTATCATGGGACACAGCAGCTCATGCGTCCTGGTCCAGCAGCGCCTCATCCTGTGATGAACACCTCATTGTCTATGGACTTTGCACATGGAGAACCTGGGGTGGGTGGGATTAGCTTTCTCAGCTCTGCTTCATTCTAAATCTAAAAGCTCTGACTGCGTTAGAACGACTGCAATATCTCTGGATTCAGATTCTCTTTGTGTACATCATGCTGCTCAGATGAGATAGGAAAAAAAAACTGTTGACAGATTCCCTTTAACCCCTTCACCTCCAAGATTGTTTTCACCTTCATAACCAGGCCAAATTTTACAATTCTGACCAGTGTCACTTTATGTGGCAATAACTCTGGAATGCTCCTAAGGATCCCAAAAATTATGAGAATGTTTTATTGTGACAATTTTCAAATCTGACAGGTTCCCTTTAAGGGCATAAAAATTAACAGGTTTGGCCGATAAGAGATACGCCCATCACCTTTCAGGGCTGATATACAGCATTCTATAATGCTGTATATCTGCCCCAAACTCTGCCTGTAACAGAAGAAAATTAACATATACTCACCTGCAGGGCGGTCCGGTCCGATGGCATGGCTGGTCTTGGTCCGGCACCTCTTTTCTTCTTGCGATGCCACCCTCCTGCTTGCTTCGTGTGGATGACGCTTCTCACCGGCACCACACTCCTGCACAGGCACACTTCTCAGGTGCATGCGAACTGCAGTACTTTGCTCTGCCCTCGCAGGAGTGCTGTGCCGAGGAGACTGTATGAATGACGAAGGGACGAGTCATCCACACGAAGCAAGCAGGAGGATGGGGATCCTAAGAAGATGGGAGGCGCCAGACCAAAACCAGGGAAGCCCAACGGAAAGGACCGCCCTGCAGGCGAGTATAATAAAAGTTATGTTTCTTCTCTTACAGGTCGGGTTGGGGGCAGATATACAGCATTATAGATATAGAAAAGTTTTCAACTTTTTGAAAAGTCTAGATAGTACACACCTTAACCAGAGGAAGATCCGACTTCCTACCGCTGCTCACAACTTTGTAGAAGGAACATGCCACTAAGCTCATTGATTGGCTGCAGTGGTAATGTGCACTGTCAACACGACTTAGTCGCTGCATCTAATCATGGAGACAAGAGCAGAGTCGGGGGGCCGGTGCTGCCCCCAGGATAGGTTAACACTAACTATATATTTGTTTTTCACTAGTATTTGATCAGCTAGGGACTGTCTTTCTAAAAGCTTAGTATTGGGTTGTACATAACCCAAAATGGAAGTACTGACAAATAGAACTGATCCCACAAAAAAATTAAGCCTATGAAACTCATTTAACAAAACAAATGATGGAAATGGAAAAAAAGTATTTACCACTTAATGTCTTATCTAAAGAAAAAAAAACCTTAAGAAAAAGGGAACAATTTTCAAAATTGACACCAATCCAGTGATCAGGTGAGGATGGTATCTCCTCCATCTGTCCACTTAATGTATCAGTGTGTGATTACCATCAGAATGAAAGAATATTACTAACATCATAAAATATAAGCACAAATCATGATGTACTATGAAGACCAGTGTGTGGTGGGGCTTCACAGTAAAGCCAAAGTGCAGAGACAAACCTTCGGCACACTTTCACCTGCCATTGGAACCCATCAGTACCATGCAATAGCGATGTGGGGTCGGAGGGGTCAAAGGAGCCAGCGCTGTTACTGCTGGCCTCCTGACACTGTTCTTCCACACTGCTAAATATTTCTAAGGAAACAATGAAAAGTTCTGAGCTAATAAAACCAAGGCAGATACACTTTAGAAATGGGCAACTATACAAATCATGAGACTGTACATGACCCAGTGACCGCTCCATTTAAATGTCACTGTCAGAAATGGTCAAAGTTGAACTTCTGGCAGTGACCGATGCCGGCTGTGTTCCACAACCAGTATCTACGGCATGTGTAGCATGCTAAGCTCCTGAGCCCGCTCAACAAATAATGCGCTCCACAAATACGGTGCATCTGTTATGTGATAATATGGAGACTGAGTATTTAGGGTAAGCTGTCAGAGGGTGGCATCCTTCAAAGACACCTTAGACTACCACCCAAGGCGATATGATCATCAGCCCTCATGGCAGAAGTATATGAATATATAAATACAGCATTAAATATAAAAGGTCATATTGTTCAAGGACTACGACATTTTGAAACAAATCCCTGCATTTTTTCAATGACATATCATTTCTGATGTCTATGGCGAACTTCTGCCACAGCAGAAAAGGGTGGGACAACTCTTTAAAAAGAATTAGCGTTACATGTGCTACTGCACCTAACCTAAGTGGCAGGTTTTCCCAGAACACAAACTTCATTAGTTATTTGTATTATTTATAAAAAGTATAATTTAACATGAATAGCTAGATGACAGCAGGATAAATCTATAACCGCACTCCGATTTGCAATTACATTCTTTTTTTTGTTGTTGTTATATCCCACTTTAATTTGTGTGTTGCCTGCCCTTTATAACCTTCAATTACTAATTATGATTGTATTCTGGCTTGGCACAGAACTTTTCGTAGGATGCTCTGGCAGCAATTAACAGTTACATAATTTAATACATGAAAGTAAATGCATATTTACACTCTTGGGGTGTATAGCGTGTGTTGAACAAATCCTGCAGAAATGATCAATTCAGACTTATTCAAGCGCTGTTACTGCTGGCCTCCTGACACTGCTGAATACTTCTAAAGAAACAATGAAAAGAAGTTCTGAGCTAATAAAACCAAGGCAGATACACTTTAGAAATGGGCAACTATACAAATCATGAGACTGCGAGCGCCTCCTGCGCCACAAATAATAAAATAGAACAGAAGAAAAATGCAACGGTCTTATCAAAGCTGATGGTCAAAATCTGAATTGTAAAAGGCACAATTAGAATAGAGAGAGGGTAAATCTTCAGAGATCATATTTTACATATTCAACGTATTGCCTGAGGCCTGACTGTTCACATCCATGTGTATGGGGAATGAGGCCATAGGAATCATTGTGCTGTACAACATTACCAGAAATACTTTCACAATTTATTATTGAAGACTGTGAAAATTGTTTTGGTATATGACGAGTATATAGATTTTTATATATATATATATATATATATATATATATATATATATATATATATATATATATAATCTTTAACTGTTAAAAGGATTGTTTTGCAAATTAATGCAAAACATCTTAACTGGTAAAACTAAACTTCCAAAGTTTGACTTCTTTCCAAAGGTTTTTGTACTATTTGTACTTTTCTGAAGAAAGCAATGCCCACAGCCTCCAAACACAAGTCAGATTGTCTGTACATTAGGTTGATTGCAGATATATTTCCTTATTTCAAACATTAACCCCGTCACAACCATGGATGTATCCATATGTCAGGGCTGAGAAGGGGTTCCCGAACTTGGATGTATGGCTTGGCTACGTCCTGGCTGAGAAGGGGATCCGGACTCTGGATATATAAATACGTCCTAGCGATTGTGCGGGCCCAGGAGCCTTGCATGCGTCATCGCTGTGGGTGTGCAGCTAATGTGACAGCTGAGACCCAGCTCTCACAGCCAAGAGTGGTGCCCGCACCGTCTCCAGCTGTTTTACCCATTAACGGCAGCAATCGATAACAATCACAACATTTAGGAGGCTAGGAGAGGGAGGTGGCCAAATGGTGCCCCTTGAGATGATATCGCGAGGGGCCGATTATTGCCATGGTGACCAGAAGTCTTCATGATTTCATCCGGGTCACCAAGATACTAAAAGTCTGTTAGACCATGGTCTAATAGGCTTCTGACAGTGTAGCACTGACTGGTATAGAACATTGCAATGTTCTCGGGTATGTGCACACGTTGCGGATTCTCTGCGGATCCGCAGCGTTTTTTGCAGTGCAGAAACGCTGCAGATCCGCAATTGATTTACAGTACAATGTAAATCAATAGGAAAAAAAAATGTTGTGCACACTTTGCGGAAAATCCGCTGCGGAAACGCTGCGGTTTAAAAGAAGTAGCATGTCACTTCTTTTTTGTGAATCTACAGCGTTTTTGTACCCATTTTCCATAGGGGTAAAAAACGCAGCAAATCCGCAAGAAAACCGCAGCAAAAACGCACAAAACACACTGCGGAACCGCAAAAAAAAAGTGACAAATCCACAGGTGCGTTTTCTGCCAGGAACTCCAGAAATTCCTAAGCCTATTCCACAACGTGTGCACATAGCCTAAAACCAGCAATCACAGTGCTAAAAGTTAAAGTCCCAGAGAGGGACTAAAAAAAAAAAAATGTTGTAAAATATTTAACAAATCATAAAAATATTATACATTATAATAAAATACATATTTTCATGTAAAAAAAAAACAAACAAACAAACAACAAACACATTTGGGATCGCAACATTCAGAACGGCCCAACCTCTACAACTTGCACACAAGTTAACCCCTTTAGTGGCACCATCACAAAAAAAGAAGTTAAGAAAATTTGCTTTTTCATCATGTAGTCGAACGAAAAGTGGAATAAAACATGATCAAAAAGACGAATGTAAAAAAAAAAAAAAAATTATAGTATCCCCGATAGCTGCAATATATTCTCCATCAGTGGAAAAATAAATGTACAGCTCTCAGAATAAAGCAATGCAGAAATTGATATTTTTTCTATAAAATAGTATTTATTGTGTTAGCGCCAAACAAAAAAATATATTAGGCTGTGTGCACGTTTTACCACACGCGGAAGCTGATGTTCGCCCATTCTGCCTTCCAAAAATTGGAATTGAAAATCGGCAATGGTAACAATAAAAACGTCAACACGACCCGCAAAAAACAAGCCCTAACATGACTGGCAACAAAAGAATGGAAAAATTATAGTTCTCATATATGGTGATGCAAAAACTTAACAATATAAATCTGGTACAGCTGTAATCGTGCCGACCCGATGATAAAGACAACTAATCACTGCAGGTGGAATGGCGTAAAAGAACAAAAACAAAAAATAATTCTTTAACTGCTGTTGATTTGCTCTTTCTGCCTCCTGAAGTAAGTAACTGCAGTTAGGTTGAGCTCACAATTATTGTGCACTCTACGCTGAGCATTGGGGTTTCCATGTAAATCTATGAAATACGCGATTCAGCTGGTGCCCCTGGCAGAATACATGGCAGACGCAGTCTGGCCTATGATTCAGAGTTTTTTATTTATTTATTTTTTTAAAGCATTTATAAATTCACAGTGGGCCAGAGTTTTGTGCACGTTGGAAGGGAAGGACACCGCTGAACAGAGGCCAGATGGAGTCAATAGTAATTCTGCTGCCTCATTATAGTAATTGGATCCACTGGGTGTTTCATCTGAATCATGTCATTCAGATTAGATGTACCGCAAGTTCCCAGAGTAGAGCACAGGATAAACATAGGGGGTGTTTCCATATTACTGGTAGTATAAAGGCAATAGAAAAGCAAAAAAAAAACAGCAAATTCTGCACTCCCAAATTCAAATGCTCCTCCCCTTCTGAACCCCATTGTACCTAAACCACATTTAACAATCACGTTTAGCATTTCTGTAGTGATGAGAGCCAACCTAATTTACAGGTACATGTGTTCAGAAGCATGAGCTGGGCATAATGTATTGGGCACTAAAATAGCCCCTATGCAATTTTCACTCAGCAACATCTATTATTGCTCGTTTCTGGAAAATACCCATGGGCCCAAATCATCACTACACTTGTAGATAAATTCCCAAAGGGTATAATTTACAAAAAAACGTCACTTTAGGGAATTATTCTGATCTTCTAGCACTTAGGGGCTCTGTATATGGAGTCTGCAAACTATTCTAGGAAAATCTGGGCTCAAGGAGGCAAATGGCACTCCATCTGTACAGTCACATATGGGGTATTTCCACGTTCAACAGGAATTGTGTGACAAATATTGGTGCCATTTTTACCCTTTTCCCTGTGAAAATGTAAAACCTTGGGTTAAAACTAGCTTTTTATGGTAAAAATATATTTTTTCTTCCCTGCACAGTGATATAAAATACTGTGACAAACCTGTGGTATCAATATGATCCCTGCACACCAATATAAATTTATTGAGAGGTGTAGTTTGCAAAATGGGGTCATTTACGGGGGTGGGTGAGTTGGAGTTCTGCTGCTCTGACACCTCAGGGGCTCTTTCAGTGGGTCATGGCACCTGCAAACCATAACAGTAAAATCTGCACCAAAATATAGCGCTCCCTCCCTTCTGAGCTTTGCACTGTGCCTGAAAAGTAGTTCCCAATTACATGTAAGGTATTGACACACTCAGGAAAAATTGCACAACAAACTGTGAGGTCCAATTTTTCCTATTAACCTTTAAAAAAATTAAAAATTTGGGGCTAAAAACATATTGTGGGAAAAATGTAATTATTCTTTTTTCATTGCCCAATAGTATAAACAATTGTGGGGCACTTGTGGTGTCAACATGCTCACTGTACCCATAGATAAATTTATTGTGGGCTGTAGTTTGCAAAATGAGAACTTATGGGGGGGGGGGGTTCTGTTCTGGCACCTCTGCCAATGTACATGGCACCTTCAAATCATTCCAGCAACATCTGGACTGATATAGGGCGCTTATTCCCTTCTGAGCTCTGCCCTGTGCCTCAAAAGTAATTTTCGACCACATATGGGGCATCTGTATGGTCAGGAGAAATTGGGCAACAAATTGTATTGTCTATTTTGCTCCTGTTACACTTGTGAAAATAAAAAATCGGGGGGCTTCAAACATTTTTGTAGGGAAAATATTTTTTATTTTCTTGGTTCAAGGTTATAAATTTCTGTGAAGCACCCAAGGGTTCAAGGTGCTCACCACACATCTAGCTAAAATTCCTTGAGGTGTCTAGTTTCTAAAATGGAGTCACTTGTTGGGGGTTTCCACTGACTAGGCACATCAGGGGGGCCCTGCAAACGCGACAAGGCATCCGCGAATAATTCCAGACAGTTTTGAGTTCCAAAAGTTGAATAAAGCTCCTTCCCTTCAGAGCCCCGCCGTGAGCCCAAACAATACTTTTCCACCACATGTGGCGTATCGGAGTACTCAGGAGAAATTGCCCAACAAATTGTATGCTTCATTTTCTCGTCACCCTTGTAAAAATGCAAAATTTAAGGCTAAATAAACATTTTTGTGGGAAAAAATTAAAATGTTCATTTTTTTTGTCAACATTGCTGTAATTCCAGTAAAGCCCTGAAAGGTTTAATACATTTCTTGAATGTGGTGTGAGCAGCTTGATGGGTCCAGTTTTTAGAATGAAGTCACTTTGGCATATTTTCATTCATGTAGGCCCCTTAAAGTTACTTCAAATGTGTTGTGGTGCCTAAAAGTGTTTTGTTTTTTTTTTGCTAGAAAAATGGGAATTTGCTGAACGAATTTAACCCTTATAACAAAAAATAATTATGTGTGATACAGCTCTCTATCTTAAGGCCATAAAAATAAAATTGTGAAAATTGCTAAAATTTCAAAATTGTTGCCAAATTTCCGATATTTTCACAAATAAATGCTAATCCTATTGAACAATTTTTATCACCATCATGAAGTACAATATGCCATGAAAAAATATTCTCAGAATCACCCGTATCCGTTGAAGTGTTCCAGAGTTATTATCTCAAAGTGGCAATGGTCAGAATTGGAAAAAAAAAATTGCCTCGCCTTGAAGGTGAAAACAGTCTGTGGGATGAAGGGGTTCAAAATTGCAATATTTTAGGGTAACCTGCTTTATGACAGTACTAACCATATCTAGACAATAAAGAGTGGTTTGTTAGAACCAACAATATGTCAAGTGAGGTTTCTGCTTTTTCAGATCTGCATCCAATTAAATCAATGAGTGCCTTGTAAAGCTTTAATTATTGTTGTGGGAAAAATTTGCATTTTGTATCGATCTGGACTAAACTTGAAAACCAAGTTAGGGGGGGTTGTTTAGCTGCTTAAATAAAAAAAATACTCCGAATAGTATAACAAATGAAAAAGTCAAAATAATCTTACCAGTTCCTTGTAACTCATTCAGACACTTCCGGGGTGCTCTGTCAGTTTTTTTTATTTATATCTTTTTTTTTTTTTAAGCAGCTTTTCACAGGGAAAGCACGCTAAACTCTGAAGCTGTGGCTTTACAACCAGAGGATGCTTAACTCGGCAAACAAGAAGTACAACTTAAAATGCGTCAGGGATAAAGAACAATAATGGGAATACAGCTTTTATACAAAATCATATCTCCACTGATTCAATTAAGGTGTATCTACTTTTCTTTTGCTTATTTAAAAGTCTATACTAATTTTCAAACCACGCATGCGCCGCCCACCATGCCCAGAAGTGCAATGTTTACGCTCTACTCTTCTGTGTGCTCCCACACTGTTCCTCTAGGCTCAGTGAAAGGCGCATGTGCAGATTGAGAATAGACTTAGATGCGACCACGTATGTGTTGTTGGTGCATTTTATGATAGACCTAATGTTTTTTGGAGACAAAATTAAGTACTACGCAGGCGCCACATTTAAATTATGAGGCAGGTCACTGACGGATCAGTGATCTGTCATTCAAACAAGAGATAGACGGAGGGGCCTAAGCAACAAGAGGCCACCCCATACTCCCCCCCCCATGCGCCGGTCCCATACTCCCACCCAGATCCACGAAGACATTATTACAGCAAAACTTTGGACACTCATTATACAAGAACCACAAAGTGGATTTTTCACCGCAGGTATCATTTCAATCAGGATTACAGCACTAATATGGCCCTGTAGTTTACATAGCAAAATCCTGCTGAGAGGTTCTCTTTAAAGAATAAGTGTGTGAATAGTCCATTAACTTGTATGGGTCTATCTGCTGTTTGTCATACAAATGGATAGTACAAGTTAAGGAAAAATTGTTCTGTGAATAATCCCTAAATTACATGAACTAGAAGGGCCATTTTTGCAACAAGAGAGGCACAAGACAGTAACTATTTTACTCAAAGAAAATTTACCCATTTGGCGGTCATGTAGCAGAACACTGAAAACTTCATTTTCAATACAAACTTTCCTTCAGTAATGGCAGTGTCCCTGCACTAAGCTCGTGTGTAACCTGCAATGATGTTTTACCTCTACATTATTAGTCTGCATAACTTATTCTTCTAGCAAACATACATTTGTCTCAATTAAGAAACCACTTAAATTAGTCACCATTTAAAAGGTACAAAAAACCCCCAACAACACGAGTTGCCGCTAAAGTAATAATGACATGTCAGCAGGGAAGAATTGTTCTATGATCCACTGTAATCGTCCACTCTCTACGAGCACATTCAGTAGAGGAAAGAAAAGGCAATCTTCAAGACATTGGAGGAGATAGACGCACAACTTTTCTTAATGTAGCTTCTAATTACAGGCTTTTTATTATTTGTGTCTTTGCTCTTTTATTGTTTGCGAACAATGTTAAATCCATCTCCAACTGCTTCTGATCATGATTTCCGACTGTCCTATAAGAAAGCAATTAGAGAGCCGCAATAAAACATGTCACCCTTATGAAATAAATGTAACCCACATTTACGCTTGCATGAAAGCAACGTTCTAAAAACTGATTATCAGTGTAAATTTTCACTTTTAGGTAAGCGTCAGCTAACACATTAAAACAAAGCTAAAAGACAAAAATATGCATCTTATTTCCATATATTCTCCATGTCCCCTGCATGACAAGTTTAAAGAAGCATTAGCACAAAAACGAGAGACATTTCACAACCTGGAATAAATTGCCTGAAGGAGGATGTGACCCACACGCCGGCCATCGATGTGCAATTCTCCTATTAATGTAATCCTGGTTTTTAATTAGAAGACAAACTGACTATAGCAGTTCAGGGGCTACAGCTGTGCCAGGCAGATCGAAAGGGAACGCGTGCCTTTGTAAATTAACGGTCAAAACAAAAGGATATTTCTTCTAGGGATAAAAAAAAACATTTTATTGTGACTCTTTTAGAGTATTAGAAAATGTTCAAAGAGAAAACAAAATGCCCAGAGAAACTAAGTAATAAAAGAAAAGCAAAAAAACTACAACAACAATAAAAAAAATATTATTTTAGAAAATTTTTAAAAAGCTATAAAGACAAGTGGTTTTCAACCAGACAAGTGTACTCAAGGGGGTATGCATGGTAGAGGGCACACCAAAAGTTAAAGAAAACACACATATTACTAACTTACATGGCCACAGGATGCAGCAATGTATTATTGCTCGTTATTACAGCTCTAACGTGAGCAGATATGCTTAAAAAGCAAGACCGTTATTCAAGACGCCGTCCTCTTGCTGAGCTACTATGCTAGGCAATATATGCACAACTCACTTTAAAAATACAGATACAAATATCATATACAATGTGAATTAGTAACACTTCCATTTGATTTATGAATGAATGAATTAATGTCTTTCTTTCAACGTTTCAGTGCTGTTACAAATTGTGACTAATAATTTTAAGTATAATGTGCTTCTGATGGCTTTAAGTGTAACTGTCATTTTAATTTTATAAACCTATAGCACACATGAAAATATGAAACTTTGTAATATCTCTTATCAGAGGAATCTGAGAAAACAGATTTTACCGGGGAATTGAGAATTTTGAAAATGAATGCTCAGTCCTGGGGGAGAAAGGAGCAGATATCTCTGATCAGATTTATTACAATGATTCTTATTTTCTGGTGTACTCTCGACATATTAAATAAAACGATCACATGACGGTTACTCATTAAGTTACTACAATGTTGTTTATGTTGGGAGGTAAAAAGAAAGGTAGAATGACTTACACACGAGGGAAGAAAATGTAGCGATGCTCTGTTCAAATCTACAGCATAGTTTACAGCAGCAACTAAAACACAGCGCCCAATATAATGCATGATGGACACCACCGGCCTGACAGACCCCACTGACTTTTTCTGGAGATCACTACTGTGTATTGTCTATTGCTTTTAGAACAATAGGAATGCATTCAATGAAATTCTTATTCTCAAATCTTAAAGGGGTGGTCCGGCACCTAAAATGTAATATCTAAATACCTATTCTTACACTCTAACCACTTTTGTAATTTACTTTATTACACAACACCCTATACTTTTCCCTATCTAGCTAGCCCTTACATGTGTTTTTTTTTTTTTTTTTTTTTAAATTGTACTCCTGTGACGTTTCGTTTGAAAGGAGTCTTAAACAGGAAATCACTAGTGATGAGCGAATATACTCGGGTGTCCTCCGAGTATTTGTTAGTGTTCAGAGATTTAGTTTTTATACCCTCAGCTGAATGATTTACAGCTATTAGCCAGGCTAAGTACATGAGGGGGTTGCCTGGTTGCTAGGGAATCCCCACATGTAATCAAGCTGGCAAATAGCTGCAAATCATTCAGCTGCGGCGAAGAAAACAAAATCTCCGAGCACTAAAAAATACTCGGAAGCCACCCGAGTGTGCTCGGGAAATCTCGAGTAACGAGTATATTCGCTCATCACTAGATATCACAGGAGGCTGGGACAGCACTCACTCCCTGCAGCGTCCATTGCCCCACCTTCAACAGGATGTTATAGGGGAAACACTGCAGATACTTACTAGTTTCTTGCATCGCCACCCCCTGTGAATACGTCTTGAATCCTGGGTGATGAAGGCTGTGGGACAAGTGAGTGCAGAGCAAACCCTCTTCTTCCATCTCCGCTGCCACCATAGCCTCTAACTAAAAGAAGGCGTTGTCAGGGAGCAGAGATAGAAGCAGAGAGTGACACCAGGGCCTCTCCACAGCTTCTGGCGCTGGAGTCACAGTCTGCTTCTATCTTCACCCCCTTTCAATGTCTTTCATAGAAGTTACGGCGGTGACAGAAGCAGATTACCGGCGGTGATAAAAGCAGATTGCCAGCGCTGCACTCACATCTCCCACAGCATCCATCACCCAGGATGTCTTCAGAGCGGGCAGCAATGCACTAAATGCATTAAACTAGTTAGTAACAGCAGCACTGCCCACTGTTAAGTTGTGTTCCTGAGGGATGATCGATGGTGTAGGGAGTGAGTGCAGCCTCAGTCTATTGTGGAGTCCTGTTTGAGACTCCTCTGACACAACGTCACAAAGTATAGTTAAAAAAAAAACACATTATGCTTTTTTTGCGTTAAAACGCAGCGGCAAAAAACGCAAATGTGAAACCAGCCTTAGATGTCGTACCACCCCTTTAAAGGAATCTGTCATTTAGACCCGATAGCAGAAGTAACCAAAGATCAACTCTGATTTGCGAAGCAAAGAGCTTGTCATATAAAAGCAAGAATGTCGGTTCAACTGCTTTCCATAACATATTTATCATTATCTGAATTTGCCTTCTCCTGGCACATGTTTCAGACCACCAATCACTGACACAATTAAAATTGGAACAACATGCACCATTATAGTGGTCCTATAAATATACAGTGTTATCACGGACAAGCTCCTAATACTAAGCATACAGTCACGAGAAATAAACCCTATTAGCACTTGTGCGAATTATATATATATATTTTTTAATGATAAAAATCCAAAAAAGGGAAAAACATTATAACACTGAATTCAACCTGACAATTTTCCAGTCAATCACATTCATTTTCCATTTAATTAATGCAGTGAACGTATATACATCCACTCACATCACAAAAAAGCTTGAACAGCCATTAAGGTTACATCTGACATTAAAAGCAATGTCATCAGTAAAAATACCTATGGTAAATTGCAATGACTTTCCCCTTATACTGTATAATAGGTTTTTACTAATTAATTACTGGTTTTAGGCCCTGATTGTTTTTACAAGTGGAAAATTATTCAAACATGTTTTCAACTGTGAAGCCGTCAAACTGAAGAAAAGAAAATTTGTATCAAAGCGTGGCGCATATAAGGTTATGTGCACATCATATTGCCTGGATTTGAAAATATATCCTTCTCCACTAGATTTCTGAAATGTAACATGGACAAAACAGAATTCATCATCTTTCCCCCATCTCATGCAACCCCCCCAACGGACCTATCCATTAAACTAAATGGCTGCCCACTTTCCCCAGCCCCATAAGCTCGCTGCCTTTGGGTAATCCTTGACACTGATTTCTCTTTCAAACCACATATCCAAGCCCTTTCCACTTCCTACCGCCTTCAACTCAAAATTATTTCACAGATCCAAATATTCCTCAACCAGGAATCTGCAAAAACCCTAGTCCATGCCCTCATCTCCCGCCTTGACTACTGCAACCTTCTGCTCTGTGGCCTCCCCTTGAACACTCTCACACCTCCCAATCTATTCTAAACTCTGTTGCCCGACTAATCCACCTGTCCCCCCGCTATTCCCCAGCCTTTCCCCTCTGTCAATCCCTGCACTGGCTCCCCATTACCCAAAGACTCCAGTTCAAAACCCTAACCATGACATACAAAGCCATCCACAACCTGTGTCCTCCATATATCTGTGACCTCGTCTCCCAGTACTTACCTGCACGCAACCTCCGATCCTCACAAGATCTCCTTCTCTACTCCCCTCTTATCTCCTCTTCCCACAATCATATACACAATTTCTCACGCATCACCCCTACTCTGGAACGCTCTACCACAACATATCAGACTCTCGACTACCATCGAAACCTTCAAAAAGAACCTGAAGACCGACAAGCCTACAACCTGCAGTAACCACCGATCTATCAAACTGCTGCAAGACCAGCTCTACCCTCACCTATTGTATCCTCACCCATCCCTTGTAGATTGTGAGCCCTCGCGGGCAGGGTCCGCTCTCCTCCTGTACCAGTCATGACTTGGATTGTTTAAGATTATTGTACTTGTTTTTATTATGTATACCCCTTCTAACATGTAAAGCTCCATGAAATAAATGGCGCTATAATAATAAATAATAGGCTGATGGTGCACATTATGTCCAAATTCACACATCCAACATTCACAACTGAAGTATGTGTGTGTTTAGCTTGGATAAGGAGAGCCGTGGACGGTATGGAAATTGAGGGAGATAGTTGAAACTTGAATTTTGGATGTGAGAAACCAGCCTGAAGGCCTTTGTCATTATACACTTAGGATTATCACCAAAATTTTCGACCAATGACCAACATGTCCAATCCTTTAACGTGGTATAAAATGAAAGATAGATTTTTTTTGTGTGTGAAAAAAATCTTTATACAGCCCCTGTGTCATGCGTCTGACAGGGGCGTACTAGGCTGTTAGCACTGTGAATGGGATCGGCCAGCCATCCAATCAGGAACTGGAGCGTGGTCAATATACTCATGCTAATTCGGGATAGTCGAGTCATCTAATCAGGGGCCGGGGCATGTTGGGCTGTTCCCATGCAAATTTAGGATTAACCAGCAGCCCAATTACAGCCTGGGCCTTCTGGGCTTCCTTCAGGTGTCATCCGGCTATTTATTAGGCCGACAATGGTCCATTGTCAGTTGTAGCTTTGCTCTGTGGGGTGCGTGCCATGTGCTCTAATGTTTTGCTGTTCTGATACTTTGCTGCCTGACTTCGGAGATATATATCTACTATATAATTGTCTAAGGGTCACTTCTGTCTGTCTGTCTGTCACGGATATTCATTGGTCGCGGCAGCCATGACAGGCAGCTGGTGAGACCAATCAGCAACGACCACAGTCCAGCGGAAAAATGGCAGCTCCTTCCTCCCCGCAGTCAGTGCCCGTTCCGTACTCTCCTCCAGTCAGCGCTCACACAGGGTTAATGGCAGCATTGACAGCGGTGTAAAGCACTCGGTTAACGCTTCTATTAACCCTGTGTGAAGCGGCCGGTTACCGATGCACCTCGCGACGCCCTGGTGACCGCTCCATGCATTGCAGGCTCGCGAGATGATGACGTTCGGTCTCACGAGACCGACGCGTCATCATCTCGCGAGACCGGAATGCACTCTTCACACCGGAGCACGCGAGGAGCATCGGTAACCGGCCGCTTCGATCCGGGGGCTCCGGAAGGTAAGTATGTAACTTTTTTATTTTAAATCTTTTTTTTTACAGGCATATGGTGCATTCTACGTGACTGGCCAATATACTACGTGACTGGCCAATATACTACATGGCTCTGTGCTGTATACTATGTGACTGGGCAATATACTACGAACTGGGCAATATACTACGTGGATGGGCAATATACTACGTAGCTGGGCAATATACTACGTAGCTGGGCAATATACTACGTGACTGGGCAATATACTACGTGACTGGGCAATATACTACGTCACTGGGCAATATACTACGTGGGCAGTGCCATATGCTACGTGGACATGCATATTCTAGAATAGCCGATGCGTTAGAATCGGGCCACCATCTAGTATATATATATATTTATATAAACAAAAAACAATCTAAGTTGAATATTTGCGTTAAGCTCACAATAGAAAAGATTCCATTAGAAGTTGCAGTTCTTTAATTACTTGATCAGACCCCAGACGGTATATGGTTGTTGTATTTGGTGAGTTTTAATTAATGAAGATGATAATCTGGCTACTTAATCACAACTTCATTAAGTTAATGTGAATTAGAAATGTTTTGCTTTTCGTGTTATTATGCATAGGATTGTGTTCATTTGTTAAAAAGACGTAAAAACACGATGCCTTCGGCTGAGAGGAGGCTCTTCTATCATCTGGAAAAATGGCTCCCATCAAGGATTTAATTAAATAAATGTGAGGAAAGCAAATACTATTGATGTCAGTGTACTTCATCCAATCATGTGGGGAGCATTGCTGTTTCCCCGAGCCTTTACTGCACACATACATATTCAAAATAAGCCAAAGCAATAAAACAAGACATATAAATGAACCAATGATAAATCATGAAAAACACAAGTAAGCCAGTAGCAATTATTTCTCTTACAATAGGGTATGGCTGGATACCTACAATGAGAAATATAATCGACAGAGACCCGCAAAAGGATAAAACTGTAAGGTTCGGGAGAAAGAGGGGCAATCAAATAGGAGGATCTCACTCAAGTTGTCAATAGTCATATGTGGTAATAATTAAATTTTCTGGTACCCAATAGATGCAGGTGCTCTCAGAGAGTCTTGGGATGGAGAAAAAGGTAATTTTCACTTATCTATTTCATGAATGGGTTAATCCCCATTTAATACATTGGTTTGCAGGCTCTGGAAGCCACCTTCTTAACATGGTTTTCTTTGCTCATGTCTATGCATTAATTTTGGTGATTTTTATGGAGTATACTAATAAAAAAAATAATGTTTTATTTAATATTTTTGTCCTGCATCATTTTTCTATTATATTATGTTAGTTCTTAAATTAATGGCATATTAGTCTACATATATCTCTGCCATTAAAGAGATCGGGACCATAAAAGAGATCAGGATTTGAAATGAAAACAAAGTCAGCTCTAAGTATGCAATGCAGTTAGCACTGGGACCAAATGTAAGAAGTTTTCTTCATGCATCCGAGTTGTTGCAAATGGAAAGGATAGGCAATAAGCAGCCTTTTAGCGGGATTTACCTTGGTCCGCAGAAGGTGGACATAGAGTTTAGACTAGATAATTGATCCAGTGGGACTGTAACCCTAAAGCCATATTCTATAGAGCAGTGTTCCCCAACTCAAGTCCTCAAAAGCCACCAACCAGTTTTCAGGATTTCCTTAATATTGCACAGGCGATGACTGCATCACCTGGACAGATAAAAAAAAATCCCTCAACTGTACAATAGTAAGGAAATCCTGAAAACATGATCTGTCGGTGGCTATTGAGGACCAGAGTTTGGGAACACTGCTCTAGAGGTTGGTGGAGATCACAGTGACTGGCCTCCCAGCAATAAACAAGTTACCACTCATCATGTGGGCAGGAGATAAGTTGTTAAGGTGAGTCCCTAATAGGTTAACAGCAAAGAAAAATCATTTATACCATTTATACTACTACTATTCATGCAAGAGGGACAGGTGCCCTTAATGTTATTCAAGGGACATAAAGCTGCCAGTTCTTCTTGGTGCAAACTTTAAACATTTAAGAACCTTACAAAGAACTAGGGGCATTCATTTAGTGTAAAGGAAGTTAAGGCAATTCTGGCAGCTAAAAAGGTTTTTTTACAGTTTAAGTATTAACACTGTGACATGTCATACGCCAAGCAGTAGCAGTAGTAATGGCAGGTACTACAAAGGCACTTACAAAAGGGCTAGATGCTTTTTGAGGTTTCTTCAGCGATTTCCATCAACGTTTGGTCAGAGTTTCGGGAATTTTTTTCCACAGATGAGAAAAAAAAAAGGTTTCTCTACTTTCTCCTAATTTCCTATTTCGTTTCTCACGTGTTTTTGCTCACTATAGAACAGGAGTGAAGACATCTATTTGTATGCAGTCCAATTACTACTGTAAAGCTTAAATTTAAATCCAAAGGTAACTCTCCATCAGAATAATGTAGGACGCTTTTAGGTCCCCTTCTGCCTAGTTCATTTTAGTTACGCACACAGATTTCTCTACCTCTCTACATGCTAATTTATCCACGATACATCCCAATCACAAAATCTACAGGTCCTTCTCAAAAAATTAGCATATAGTGTTAAATTTCATTATTTACCATAATGTAATGATTACAATTAAACTTTCAGATATTATAGATTCATTATCCACCAACTGAAATTTGTCAGGTCTTTTATTGTTTTAATACTGATGATTTTGGCATACAACTCCTGATAACCCAAAAAACCTGTCTCAATAAATTAGCATATCAAGAAAAGGTTCTCTAAACGACCTATTACCCTAATCTTCTGAATCAACTAATTAACTCTAAACACATGCAAAAGATACCCGAGGCTTTTATAAACTCCCTGCCTGGTTCATTACTCAAAACCCCCATCATGGGTAAGACTAGCGACCTGACAGATGTCAAGAAGGCCATCATTGACACCCTCAAGCAAGAGGGTAAGACCCAGAAAGAAATTTCTCAACAAATAGGCTGTTCCCAGAGTGCTGTATCAAGGCACCTCAATGGTAAGTCTGTTGGAAGGAAACAATGTGGCAGAAAACGCTGTACAACGAGAAGAGGAGACCGGACCCTGAGGAAGATTGTGGAGAAGGACCGATTCCAGACCTTGGGGAACCTGAGGAAGCAGTGGACTGAGTCTGGTGTGGAAACATCCAGAGCCACCGTGCACAGGCGTGTGCAGGAAATGGGCTACAGGTGCCGCATTCCCCAGGTAAAGCCACTTTTGAGCTACAGAGAAGCAGCACTGGACTGTTGCTAAGTGGTCCCAAGTACTTTTTTCTGATGAAAGCAAATTTTGCATGTCATTCAGAAATCAAGGTGCCAGAGTCTGGAGGAAGACTGGGGAGAAGGAAATGCCAAAATGCCTGAAGTCCAGTGTCAAGTACCCACAGTCAGTGATGGTGTGGGGTGCCATGTCAGCTGCTGGTGTTGGTCCACTGTGTTTCATCAAGGGCAGGGTCAATGCAGCTAGCTATCAGGAGATTTTGGAGCACTTCATGCTTCCATCGGCTGAAATGCTTTATGGAGATGAAGATTTCATTTTTCAGCACGACCTGGCACCTGCTCACAGTGCCAAAACCACTGGTAAATGGTTTACTGACCATGGTATTACTGTGCTCAATTGGCCTGCCAACTCTCCTGACCTGAACCCCATAGAGAATCTGTGGGATATTGTGAAGAGAAAGTTGAGAGATGCAAGACCCAACACTCTGGATGAGCTTAAGGCCGCTATTGAAGCATCCTGGGCCTCCATAACATCTCAGCAGTGTCACAGGCTGATTGCCTCCATGCCACGCCGTATTGAAGCAGTCATTTCTGCCAAAGGATTCCGAATCCCGACCAAGTATTGAGTGCATAACTGAACATTATTATTTGTTGGTTTTTGTGTTTGTTATTAAAAAACACTTTTATTTGATTAGATGGGTGAAATATGCTAATTTATTGAGACAGGTTTTTTGGGTTATCAGGAGTTGTATGCCAAAATCATCAGTATTAAAACAATAAAAGACCTGACAAATTTCAGTTGGTGGATAATGAATCTATAATATATGAAAGTTTAATTGTAATCATTACATTATGGTAAATAATGAAATTTAACACTATATGCTAATTTTTTGAGAAGGACCTGTATTATTCCATTTTCAGGCTGTAACATTGTACACAAGTCAGGAAATGTTATCTTTTCTGAAAGGAAGAGCGTGCTTTGAATTGTTTTCTCTTTCAAGGTCCATTTATCTGAAAATCATAGCCTGCTAATCTGGGGGGAAAAAACATTCAATTTTATTGAACAAAGCTTCAGTGGTAAAAACACTGCTCACCTCAGCTAAAGGCCCCGTCACATTTAGCGACGCTAAAGCGATCCCGACAACGATACGACCTGTCAGGGATCGTTGCTGCGTCGCTATGTGGTCGCTGGTGAGATGTTAAACAGTGAGATCTTCAGCAGCGATGAGGCGACCTGTAGCGACCTGTACAACGATGTCGTTGTGACCCTGTCACATGGCAGCTATTATGACGATTCAGACCTCGATGAGGGACGTCCTGTGTGACGTTGTAGTCAGACAGGCGTGCATTTGCGTTGCCTTTTCCGCGCCCATTCAGTTCCGATTGGTGGTCGCTACTGCGTTCTAATTGGTGGCGGCCTTGCCTTATGAGGCGACACAATAGCCCTTCCGTCCTTTGTTCCTGACCGCGTGGTGGTTTGCAGATCGTTGTAGAGTTCTCCGGCCTGCGACTCCTCTTTGATTTATCTATTCTTCTACGGTTCTTCTGACACCTAGGATGGAAGCGCTACTATGTCGCCTTCTGTTTAAGGCATGACCGCCAATCAGAACGCAGTAGCGATCACCAATCGGAGCGGAGGGGTGCGGAAAAGGCAACGCAAATGCACGCCTATGTGTCGGTGTCTGAGTCGTCAACGAGGTCGTTGGTAAGGTGTCAAACACAGCGATGTGTGCTACCCAGCGGGACCTCAACGATCAAAAAAAGGTCCAGGCCATTCCAACACGACCAGCGATCTCACAGCAGGGGCCTGGTCGCTGCTACGTGTCAAACATAGCGAGATCGCTACTGAGGTCGCTGTTGAGTCACAAAACTTGTGACTCAGCAGTGATCTCGCTAGCGACCTCGCTTAGTGTGAAGGTAACTTAAGGAGATAGCTGCCTTTCACCCAACTATTTCTGCATGTAATTCTTCCATCACCGCACTTGGGAACAAGGAATCATCTATCAGACAGGAGATTGGAACGATGTAACGCGCACATAACTATTTTAATAACTTTACTTGGATTTTGATGCCAAGCCTCAAAATATTCAGCTTTGAAAATAGTAGGCCTATCATGAAATCGTCAATCAAAACCAGCACTTTCTGCACCGTGTATTTCCTAAGTATGTTGAACATTTCTACTCCATTTCATACTCCTCTCCCAGTCGTCATAGGCTACTGGCTATATTCATAGTCCTATGCCAAAATGGAAAAACCACAAAAATTGGATATTACCGTACTCTACGTGTTGTATTTATAATCTGAGGAGATCGATCTTCACATGTTCAGGATTGCCACAGGTAAATATAATTTTTATCCCAAGAATATGCTGCAGAAACAACAAGGTAACTTACCGGTAGCCGGTTTTTCCAGAACCCATGACGGCACACCCTCTCTGTCGCTTCAGTTGGTTTTCAGAGCATCAGTGTCCCCCCCTGGTTAGTATACATGGCAATCCATCACCACATCATAGTAACTAAAAAAGCACCCAAAGCAATAGTGCACACCGAAAAGGTGATTAACGGGGGGAATATACGGGTGCCATCATGGGTTCCGGAAAAACCGGCTACCAGTAAGTAACCTTGGTGTTTTCCCTTCCCCCATGATGGCACACCTGGTAGACTTTTGTAGAATGAAACCTTAGGGAGGGACCACTGCTTGTAGTACCCTTCTACGAAAGGTTAGGTCAAAAGAAGAAAGATCTAGCCGGTAGTGCTTGAAAAAAGTTGAGGGTGAGGACCAGGTAGCGGCCATGCAAATTTGGTCAATTGATACCTCAGCCTTCTCTGCCCAGGAGGTAGCCACGGCTCTGGTGGAGTGAGCCTTGATGCCTTCAGGAACCGGAGTGCCACCCGAAGAGTAGGAGAAACTAATGGCAACCCTGATCCATCTAGAAATAGTACTTTTAGCTACCCCACACCCTCTTTAGCTACCATGAAAGGCTACAAATAGGGTTTGGTCTTTCCTCCACTGACTAGTCATGGATATGTATTGTAACATAGATCTTCTTACATCTAGCATGTGGAACTTTTGTTCCCCTGGATTTCTAGGATTACTACAGAATGATGGTAAAGTAATCTCTTGACTCCTATGGAACTTTTGAACCACCTTGGGGAGATACGCCGGGTCTGGTCTTAGAACGATCCTGTCATCAAAAACCTGAGTATAAGGAGTGAATATTGACAGGGCCTGTAAATCACTTACCCTACGTGCCGATGTTAAGGCTACTAGTATAACTGTTTTAAGGGTAAGTAACTTAGGTGATAACTCCTGCAAGGGCTCAAAAGGGTCTTTAGTTAGGGCTTCTAAGACTAAATTTAGATCCCAAGGAGGGATTTTTGGGATAACGACCGGTCGAGATCTACTACAAGATTTTATGAATCGCGAAACACATCTATTTGAGGCAAGATTACAGTTATATAGGTCCCCCAAGGCTGAAACCTGAACTTTAAGGGTGCTAGTTGCTAACCCAAGATGTAATCCTGCTTGCAGAAATTCTAGGATAGGACCCACTGGAGCCACCTCCCCCAATGGTTCACCCAGGAAGTTAAGAATTTTTTTTCCATGTCCTACCATAGATCCTAGAGGTTATGGGTTTTCTGCTTTTCAATAAGGTGGAGATTAAACCTGGTGAGAATCCTTGGCGACTTAGTAACACCCTCTCAAATTCCAGGCTGCCAGATGGAAGCTCTTCCCCTGAGAGTGAGTCACTGGTCCCTGGGTTAGGATAGAAGTAGCGGTCGCGAAAAATAAATAATAATATTAAGACCACAAATGGGCTAGAGAAATTAATAATAATAGTGGAATTGTGCAAGTGCGCAAGTGCCAGATACAGCAAAGTAGAAGGAAGAGAGACCACTACTTAGTACATGAATGGCAGACCATTCGGTATTGTAATAGAACAAAGAACCTAAAGTATGGAAACCAATGTCTATAATAAAAAAAAGTATATTGGTATACATCTAGTAACCAAATTACGAGAAGTAAGGACAAGGAAAGGTCTCCGGGTCCGTCACTCAATGACGGCACATACCTAGCGCACGCCCATTGTGGGAGTGCGCTAGCGATGAATCCGACATTGCTTTCAATGGCGGCGTTAACTGACTACGTTACACCGTGTTATGCCGCGGTGTAACGTAGTCTGTTTAACGGACGACATGAACACAATGTGAACCTGGCTTACGAGAAGAGGAATAGTTCCTAATTATAAATGTTGACATTCACGAAGTCCACTTACCACTCAGCAGAAAACAGAAGAGTACCGGATGTGAAGACTCTTTACACGGATTTTCTTTCCCGCCGACGACCGCGCAAGGACTCTATGCTGAGAGCCTGAACGGTTGCTGCAGAGTGTGTGGGATGGATCCTTCACCGTCCATCTCTTCTGCTGACATGACTGCTGCTGCCGAAGGTCTGGCTGCGTGAAATCTTGGCTGGGAGAGTTGTTCAAAGGGCCCTGCTCCACCAGGAGCTTGTGGTCGCTCATGTGAGGATGGCGACAACAAGAAGTAACTTCTCTGTACTGCCTGGGGCTTTAAAAAAAACTCTGGACCTCCCCCAGCCTCTATCTCACTAAGGGAATGCTGTAGGCCTGTATTACAGCATTCCCAGCAATGCATAGCGCGCCCGACATCATCGGGAAACTGCGCATGCGCAGTACCTGTCTTCCCAGGAATGCATTGCGGCCAGGACTCCACGCGTGCACCCTCTATTTCTGTGGCTCCAGACACACATCGACATGAGGGAAGCCGCACGGACATCGGGAGAGGTGGTCTTCACTTCCATCTTCTGACACCTCTCCCCGCACACCCCGACGGTGGTGCTTCGGGAATTGCGCCAACCGAGGCAGGGAACCCACCCACCTGAGCAGGACTGACCTGCCACGGACTTCAGAAGAGGTACACTGTCTGTATGGTTCCCTCGGGACAGGAAACCAACTGATGCGGAAGAGGGGTACCACCTTTTTATCTGTAGGTTTCATGTCTCGACGGAGCGGAACCCTTCTCTCCAAAGTGCCGTCATGGGAGAGGAGTGAAATACTGTCAAATCCTATTTGAAGCATCTCCACTTGTCTTTAAGTGTGTTGTTCCTTCACTAGGTCTACTATTGGTCTACAGGAGCTCAGTGGTTGGCTCCAGAGGAACTAGAAGCAGTCGTCTCAAGCTAACTCTAATCTGCTTGGTGTGCCACTTAGAAAAAATACATACCATGAGATACGGCCTTCCCAAAACCCTGTCTGATGACAAATGCACACTAAGCAGGATGCAGCAGGCCTCCACTGATAAAGGCTAGGGGCGGCACAGGTGCAAACTACTTGATAAAAACAGCCACCCCAACCAAACATTGCAGGGGTTGGCTGCCTAGCAGAAAAAATGCACATTGATATGACTCACATAGGACGCCAGTCACACTGATAAGTGTGGTGCACAGTGTCTGTATGCAACCTATTGATGACGCCCCTTGTATTAACAGGCGGGCTGCCCAGCACTAAAAAAATGCAGCACACAGTGACAGACGCCCCAGAAAAACCTAGCCAACATAAAGAGGCCTGGCCACATCCTGCAAAAAAGGATATGATAATGTGCAAAAAAATGCATGCATATGATAAATGCATACACTATATGGGGTATTGGTTTAATATTTTGGCCAAAATAAAGTAAGCCCGCAACCCAACGCCAAGGGTCCCCATAATATTGCGGGTCCTACCACTAATATCAAAAACAGCTAACATAGAAAAAACTCAGAAAAAATACATACCATGAGATACGGCCTTCCCAAAACCCTGTCTGATGACAAATGCACACTAAGCAGGATGCAGCAGGCCTCCACTGATAAAGGCTAGGGGCGGCACAGGTGCAAACTACTTGATAAAAACAGCCACCCCAACCAAACATTGCAGGGGTTGGCTGCCTAGCAGAAAAAATGCACATTGATATGACTCACATAGGACGCCAGTCACAGTGATAAGTGTGGTGCACAGTGTCTGTATGCAACCTATTGATGACGCCCCTTGTATTAACAGGCGGGCTGCCCAGCACTAAAAAAATGCAGCACACAGTGACAGACGCCCCAGAAAAACCTAGCCAACATAAAGAGGCCTGGCCACATCCTGCAAAAAAGGATATGATAATGTGCAAAAAAATGCATGCATATGATAAATGCATACACTATATGGGGTATTGGTTTAATATTTTGGCCAAAATAAAGTAAGCCCGCAACCCAACGCCAAGGGTCCCCATAATATTGCGGGTCCTACCACTAATATCAAAAACAGCTAACATAGAAAAAACTCAGAAAAAATACATACCATGAGATACGGCCTTCCCAAAACCCTGTCTGATGACAAATGCACACTAAGCAGGATGCAGCAGGCCTCCACTGATAAAGGCTAGGGGCGGCACAGGTGCAAACTACTTGATAAAAACAGCCACCCCAACCAAACATTGCAGGGGTTGGCTGCCTAGCAGAAAAAATGCACATTGATATGACTCACATAGGACGCCAGTCACACTGATAAGTGTGGTGCACAGTGTCTGTATGCAACCTATTGATGACGCCCCTTGTATTAACAGGCGGGCTGCCCAGCACTAGCACTAGCAAAAACATGAAAAACCACTATTTGTGAACAAAAAACGGTCACCCAAGATTGAAAAAGGCATAAATTAGCTAAATATATTTGGAAGGCAGAGAACTAAATGTATATTGGAAAGCAGCAGACTCTTCGGTAACATCATAAGTCATTGGGTAGAAGACAGATGTGCTAGCATTAGATGACCCTTATTTTCCACATTTGCCTTATTTTATGAAACGTTGCTGCCATGTCTTCATTTGACATTATGAAAAAGTAGAAATATTTTAAGGCTGAAATGCTCTGCTGATCCAAAGCACGGCTCTGACTCCCATGCACATAAAGCTGTCTCTCTTTTCCAGCATTTGTGCTCTCTCGGCTGCACCGCGGTGCTCCGGGGAATAGTCATCGCTGTTTATACTAAGCACTTGTAGAACTGTTAAACCCTGAAAACAATCTCTCCTATCATCGCTAGACAATGACCTTGATAGTCTGCTCAACATTCGTTATAGACTACTAAAACGCCAGCAGAACTGCGCTATAACGATGGATTATGTTCTTCACTATTCCAGTTAGCTAAAACCAAATAGCCTTGCCATTAAAATGACTTCTGTCAGCTCACATCCTTAATTTTTTTCCAGGGGTCCTTTAAAGCAGCCACAATCTTAGAATAATACATTTTAAGTCTTTATGGATCAATAATGTGCAAAGATAAAGTACTGCAATCCCACTGCCTGCACGTTTATCCTCCTATTTATTACGCTGTCTGACAAGCTCAATGGCAATATAATTTCTAGATAAAAAATATATTCATCAAGTATTCCACACACAATGCAGTAAATAGCCTGCCAAGTGTAGAAGAGGTAAGATCTTCAGCCGCGCATTTGTGAAGAGCCTTTACCCAGTTAATGTCTTGCATCAGACACTTAATACATATGGATAAGTTTAAAGCGCTGTACAGTAGGCGCATGTTAAATGCCCTTCCACTATTTCATCCTATATCCGGGTTCACATAGTGGCAGAGCCTGGGTGATAATAATGCAGTTTTATACTGTTGTAAAGCACTCGAATTTAAAAGAGGGACTATATTAGTAGGGTTGTTCTCCATAAACAGCGCCACTCATGTCTGTAGGCTGAGCAGATACTGCAGCTAAGTATACTCACAGTTACAAATAGAACAAGTTTTAACAAGCGCCACAGACATGGTGCAGATACAGGAGTGGTTCTATACATGTGATACTCATCATTGGGATCTGGGATGAATCCAGTCCAAGCCATTTAACCTCTCAGAGGCCAAGGTCAATATCGACTGTGGTATCCAAGTGGTTACAACAAAAATGGAATAAAGGGGTGCTTCCAGTAATTAAGTATGGAAAGTAAGACCGAAGATCAAAACACGTTGACTAATAAACCTCTTTCTTGAAGTCCCAAACTTCTTCATCAGGAGAAACCACAATGTACCTGATGAAGTAGTTTGGAACTTTGAAACATGCTAATAAAACACACTCTTGGACACCAACCTTATTTTCTATCCTTGATTACCGGCTGCACAGAATTAACCCTATTATTCCATTTCTGTTCTACCTTAGGGTCTGCAGAAGCCTTGAGCCTTTTAATAGTTGTGACAATAAGCAATCAACTTTGCCCTTGGTCTCCACATTGTCACACATATAAGACCCTCTTGCGCTCATTGTTATTCCAGCTTTTTTCTACCTCATATCCAGGTGGTTAGACAGAAGAAGTTGGCAAAAGTAGCTCAAAAGTAGTAAAACGTTAAAAAGAAATTTGGGTCTACAGTAAGTGTACCAAGCAAAAAAATAAAGTTAACATGTCACTTAGGAGTTGAATATCAAATTTAAAACCTAAAGATGAAATTGCTATCTTACTATCTCCTCCCTCAAGAAATTGATTAGTTATTTAATACATTATATATACTACTAGAATAGCACTGTTAAATAAGTAAAAGCCCAAAACAAAAAAAGAATTGAAAAGTTGTGGTTCTTGTAATGAATGTTGCAGATATTTTGAGCATTAATGGTCTCATGTTTCCTTGTCTTAAATCCTTATATTTTTATTTAATTATGTACACAACATTTCCATCAGTGCTTACTGTACTGAATTCAGTATATGAGCCATACAGAGAGGCAAGCAGTTAATTTGCCTTTATGATCAAACCCTCATAATCAGCCTCATAGATACTAAAATAAGCCATGTATCTTGCTCTTTACAAGTGATTGACAAGTTATTTTTGTAACTGGTGTTCAGCTACTACTTAAAAAAAAGACTACCATATATATATATATATATATATATATATATATATATACTCGAATATAAGCCGACCCGAGTATAAGCCGAGGCACCTAATTATGCCATGGAAAACTGAGAAAGCTTATTGTCTCAAGTATAAGCCGGGTATGCATTGTCCCCTCATCCCTGTCCTGCAATGTGTGGCTCCCTCGGTCTCCTAGTTATATGCATGGCTCGGCGTCCTCCCCCCATCCTCTCCCTTGTATGCATGGCTCGGCGTCCTCCCCCATCCTCTCCTTTGTATGCATGGCTCGGCGTCCTCCCCCATCCTCTCCCTTGTATGCATGGCTCGACGTCCTCCCCATCCTCTCCCTTGTATGCATGGCTCGGCATCCTCCCCCCTTGCATGCATGGTTCGGCGTCCTCCGCCTTGTATGCATGGCTCGGCATCCTCCGCCTTGTATGCATGGCTCGGCGTCCTCCCCCTTGTATGCATGGCTCGGCGTCCTCCCCGTCATACTCACCCTCCTCACGCAGTCACTGCACGTCCCTGCAGCTACATTGTCCCGACGCAGCAGCTCTTCCAGCAATGAGCTTTCACGTGGTACCACTCATTAAGATAATGAATATGTGTTCTACCCCTATGGGAGTGGAGACACGTGCATATTCATTACCTTAATGAGCGGTACCATGTGAATGCTGAGAACAGGGAGAGCTGCTGCACCAGCAGAGAGATGCTGGGACGTGCAGCAACTGCGCAAGGAGGGCGAGTATGATATTACAGCCACAGGGTCCTGCGGCTGCTCCGCCACTCACCCTCCGGCTTTCTGGACAATAACTCGTGTATAAGCTGAGGGGGGTGGGGGGGTTGTCGTTTTCAGCACAAAAAAAAGTGCTGAAAATCTAGGCTTATACACGAGTATATACAGTAATTTTCAAAATGGAACTCTGGCAATCCTTCATTTGCATCCATCACAAAGAAGATGGTTATGTCCAGGAAATCATGACATATGTTGGGGATGTACACAACTCATAAATTAACCTATCCTTCAACCTTAAACTAGTAGGGGCCCGACACTTAGCACCCTCAAGATCAGTTCAGGACAGTGCACATAACTGACACAGCATGGATCCATATTGGCAATTCTCAGGTATTGTTACTCTGCCAAATTAAGTGTAAAACCTAAGAGTTGGATAACCCTTTTAAAGGGGTTTTCCCACGAACTAAGTACAGTAGATGTGGTATGATCAGACCATGTTCCTGCATGGTCAGACACAGCCATTACACAGTACACAGCAGGGGCAGATTTATAAGATTATCTCAGCACAGGAACATGGTTTTCTTTAACACAACCAATAATAATGTAACTTATTATTCCAAGATCTACTGATTAAAATGTACTATATTTTAAGGACAAGTAAAGCAGTTATTTCACAACTATGAGTTATATTTAAGTCTGCTAACAGTACCTTACGACAAACACAAAAAGCTTATTAAAAATGTTGTGCCATGTATTTGACAATCAACATTTCTGGGGTTAATATGCCATATGTCTTGGAAAAAGAGGGTCCCAGTGATCAGCAATTATACCAGTCAATATGGCATCTGCACATGTGCATGCCGTCTGACAATAGAAAGGCTTGATGTTTTTGCATCTATCTCATTACACTGGGGGACGTTCCTGAGGACGCTTGATTATTCCTTTGTAAAAATGACTCAAAAACAATATGCCACAGAATAATTCTATCATATGTGTTGTTGGCCTCAGTGCTGCCAGGACTAGGTTATGTGTTCTCCCTCAGCTAAAGCAAAATGTGATCTGTACAGGTTTTATGCTAATTAAAATATCATTCTATTGGGTAAACTGGAAACCATACTGCATAATTAAAATCCATTGTTACCCCAGAATCCTCCTAATCTTTAAATGGTCTTTAATTCCAACTTTCTCTTATTTCTATCCTAATTCACTGGAAAGCAAATAATTACTTTACCTGAAAATTGTAAAAGATTAAGTTCAATTATATTGGACATTCTTACATAAATATTCATTAATTAAAAAACAGTTCACAAGTTTATAAAAAAAATAATAAAAAAAGAGTCAGGAAACTTTACAAAAAAAAACAAACCTTAACCCCTCTGTGACCTTAGACGTACTATCCCGTCGAGGTGCCCTGGGCTTATCTGACCCTGGACGGGATAGTACGTCATAGCCGATCGGCCGCGCTCACGGGGGGAGCGCGGCCGATCGCGGCCGGGTGTCAGCTGCTTATCGCAGCTGACATCCGGCACTATGTGCCAGGAGCGGTCACGGACCGCCCCCGGCACATTAACCCCTGGCACACCGCGATCAAAGATGATCGCGATGTGCCGGCGGTGCAGGGAAGCACCGCGCAGGGAGGGGGCTCCCTGCGGGCTTCCCTGAGCCCCCCGCAGCAACGCGATGTGATCGCGTTGCTGCGAGGGTCTCCTCACCTCCCTCCCTGCTCGAGCCCCGGATCCAAGATGGCCGCGGATCCGGGTCCTGCAGGGAGGGAGGTGGCTTCACAGAGCCTGCTTAGAGCAGGCACTGTGAAGGCTGCAGCGCTGCATGTCAGATCAGTGATCTGACAGAGTGCTGTGCAAACTGTCAGATCACTGATCTGTGATGTCCCCCCCTGGGACAAAGTAAAAAAGTAAAAAAAATTTTTTCCAAATGTGTAAAAAAAATAAAAAAAAATATTCCAAAATAATGAAAAAAAAAAAAAATATTATTCCCATAAATACATTTCTTCATCTAAATAAAAAAAAAAAAAACAATAAAAGTACACATATTTAGTATCGCCGCGTCCGTAACGACCCGACCTATAAAACTGTCCCACTAGTTAACCCCTTCAGTAAACACCGTAAGAAAAAAAAAAAAAAAAACGAGGCAAAAAACAACGCTTTATTATCATACCGCCGAACAAAAAGTGGAATAACACGCGATCAAAAGGACAGATATAAATAACCATGGTACCGCTGAAAGCGTCATATTGTCCCGCAAAAAAAGAGCCGCCATACAGCATCATCAGCAAAAAAATTAAAAAGTTATAGTCCTGAGAATAAAGTGATGCAAAAATAATTATTTTTTCTGTAAAATAGTTTTTATCGTATAAAAGCACCAAACCATAAAAAAATGATATAAATGAGGTATCGCTGTAATCGTACGGACCCGAAGAATAAAACTGATTTATCAATTTTACCAAACGCAGAACGGTATAAACGCCTCCCCCAATAGAAATTCATGAATAGCTGGCTTTTGGTCATTCTTCCTCACAAAAATCGGAATAAAAAGCGATAAAAAAATGTCACGTGCCCAAAAATGTTTTCAATAAAAACGTCAACTCGTCCCGCAAAAAACAAGGCCTCACATGACTCTGTGGACCAAAATATGGAAAAATTATAGCTCTCAAAATGTGGTATTGCAAAAAATATTTTTTGCAATAAAAAGGGTCTTTCAGTGTGTGACGGCTGCCAATCATAAAAATCCGCTAAAAAACTCGCTATAAAAGTAAATCAAACCCCCCTTCATCACCCCCTTAGTTAGGGAACAATAAAAAAAATGTATTTATTTCCATTTTCCCATTAGGGCTAGGGTTAGGGCTAGGATTAGGGTTAGGGTTAGGGCTAGGGTTAGGGCTAGGGTTAGGGCTAGGGCTAGGGTTAGGGCTAGGGTTAGGGTTAGGGCTAGGGCTAGGGTTAGGGTTAGGGTTAGGGCTAGGGTTAGGGCTAGGGTTAGGGTTAGGGCTAGGGTTAGGGTTAGGGCTAGGGTTAGGGTTAGGGTTAGGGCTAGGGTTAGGGCTAGGGTTGGGGCTACAGTTAGGGTTGGGGCTAAAGTTAGGGTTAGGGTTTAGATTACATTTACAGTTGGGAATAGGGTTGGGATTAGGGTTAGGGGTGTGTCAGGGTTAGAGGTGTGGTTAGGGTTACCGTTGGAATTAGGGTTAGGGGTGTGTTTAGATTAGGGTTTCAGTTATAATTGGGGGGTTTCCACTGTTTCGGCACATCAGGGGCTCTCCAAACACGACATGGCGTCCGATCTCAATTCCAGCCAATTCTGCGTTGAAAAAGTAAAACAGTGCTCCTTCCCTTCCGAGCTCTCCTGTGTGCCCAAACAGGGGTTTACCCCAACATATGGGGTATCAGCGTACTCAGGACAAATTGGACAACAACATTTAGGGTCCAATTTCTCCTGCTAACCTTGGAAAAATACAAAACTGGGGGCTAAAATATAATTTTTGTGGAAAAAAAAATATTTTTTATTTGCATGGCTCTGCGTTATAAACTGTAGTGAAATACTTGGGGGTTCAAAGCTCTCACAACACATCAAGATGAGTTCCTTAGGGGGTCTACTTTCCAAAATGGTGTCACTTGTGGGGGGTTTCTACTGTTTAGGTACATTAGGGGCTCTGCAAACGCAATGTGACGCCTGCAGACCATTCCATCTAAGTCTGCATTCCAAATGGCGCTCCTTCCCTTCCGAACCCTCCCATGCGCCCAAACGGTGGTCCCCCCCCCACATATGGGGTATCAGCGTACTCAGGACAAATTGGACAACAACTTTTGGGGTCCAATTTCTCCTGTTACCCTAGGGAAAATACAAAACTGGGGGCTAAAAAATAATTTTTGTGGGAAAAAAATTTTGTTTTATTTTTATGGCTCTGCATTATAAACTTCTGTTAAGCCCTTGGTGGGTCAAAGTGCTCACCACACATCCAGATAAGTTCCTTAGGGGGTCTACTTTCCAAAATGGTGTCACTTGTGGGGGGTTTCAATGTTTAGGCACATCAGTGGCTCTCCAAACGCAACATGGCGTCCCATCTCAATTCCTGTCAATTTTGCATTGAAAAGTCAAACGGTGCTCCTTCCCTTCCGAGCTCTCCCATGCGCCCAAACAGTGGTTTACTGCCACATATGGGGTATCAGCGTACTCAGGACAAATTGGACAACAACTTTTGAGGTCCAATTTCTTCTCTTACCCTTGGAAAAATAAAAAATTGGGGGCAAAAATATAATTTTTGTGAAAAAATATGATTTTTTATTTTTACGGTTCTGCATTATAAACTTCTGTGAAGCACTTGGTGGGTCAAAGTGCTCACCACACATCCAGATAAGTTCCTTAGGGGGTCTACTTTCCAAAATGGTGTCACTTGTGGGGGGTTTCAATGTTAAGGCACATCAGTGGCTCTCCAAACGCAACATGGCGTCCCATCTCAATTCCTGTCAATTTTGCATTGAAAAGTCAAATAGCGCTCCTTCCCTTCCGAGCTCTCCCATGCGCCCAAACAGCGGTTTACTGCCACATATGGGGTATCAGCGTACTCAGGACAAATTGGACAACAACTTTTTGGGTCCAATTTCTCCTGTTACCCTTGGTAAAATAAAACAAATTGGAGCTGAAGTAAATTTTTTGTGTAAAAAAGTTAAATGTTCATTTTTATTTAAACATTCCAAAAATTCCTATTAAACACCTGAAGGGTTAATAAACTTCTTGAATGTGGTTTTGAGCACCTTGAGGGGTGCAGTTTTTAGAATGGTGTCACACTTGGGCATTTTCTATCATATAGACCCCTCAAAATGACTTCAAATGAGACGTGGTCCCTAAAAAAAAAATGGTGTTGTAAAAATGAGAAATTGCTGGTCAACTTTTAACCCTTATAACTCCCTAACAAAAAAAAAAATTGGTTCCAAAATTATGCTGATGTAAAGGAGACATGTGGGAAATGTTACTTATTAAGTATTTTGTGTGACATATCTCTGTGATTTAATTGCATAAAAATTCAAAGTTTGAAAATTGTGAAATTTTCAAAATTTTCGCCAAATTTCCGTTTTTTTCAAAAATAAACGCAGGTACTATCAAAGAAATTTTACCACTATCATGAAGTACAATATGTCACGAGAAAACAATGTCAGAATCACCAGGATCCGTTGAAGCGTTTCGGAGTTATAACCTCATAAAGGGACAGTGGTCAGAATTGTAAAAATTGGCCTGGTCATTAACGTGCAAACCACCCTTGGGGGTAAAGGGGTTAAGATTTCACAGTTTTTCACAACATGTTTGGCATGAAAAATGACAAGGTAAACCCCCTAGCAGAAATATTGAGTCCGCAACAATGCAGTAATGTGGGAATATTGCAGATGTCATGATTTGGTAGGTACCATGGCACGCTTTGAACATCACAGGCACGCGTTTATCAACTGGATACAAGACTAGTAAAAAAAAAAAGATAGAACCCCTCCTTAGTATGCATCACTGCTCTCTGGACCTTAAAATGTTAAAAAAAAGTTTATTGTATTAAAGTGGGTAGTATGAGCGAGGTCTGTACCTCTGCACATCATCATAGTACAGACCTCTAAACACACTGTTAAATGGTGTCTCTGCGGTGCATCAGTGCAGAGGCAGCTGCCAAGCAGTACCGGGGCATGACCATGGAGCACTCGGACTGGGTCCAGCCATACTTAAAGGGGAAGGTCACAGCAGCGGTGACCCGGCGTCCAATTAAAGAGGATGAAGTGTAGTGGCACATAAAGTCTATGGATAAATGTTCGTGATGCCACCTGTGGTACTCAGCCAGGGATGGCAGACGCTGCTTAAAGCGGACCACTGGGGTGGATGGTGTTGCAGCAGAGTTGGAATAGCTGTGCTCTCGGCCCCTTGCTGCCTGAAGATTTACACAAGTTCCTCTCAGGGTATGTGCACACGTTCAGGATTTCTTGAAGAAATTTTCTGACAAAAACCGGACATTTCTGCCAGAAATCAACATGCATTGTTTTCGCGTTTTTTCCCGGAGCTTTCCCAATGCTTTAACCCCTTCCCGACCTGTGACACAGCGTATGCTGTAAGCGAAGCGAAGTCTCCCTAAGCTAGAAGATCGTTGGGTACAGCCGGGACCAGCTGCTTCGAAAGCATCACCAAACCAGGGATTCAAGCTTCAGGAGGCTAATTTGCATATTCCAGGTGCCTTCTGGGAGAAGCGAAGTCTCCCTAAGCTAGAAGATCGTTGGGTACAGCCGGGACCAGCTGCTTCGAAAGCATCACCAAACCAGGGATTCAAGCTTCAGGAGGCTAATTTGCATATTCCAGGTGCCTTCTGGGAGAAGCGAAGTCTCCCTAAGCTAGAAGATCGTTGGGTACAGCCGGGACCAGCTGCTTCGAAAGCATCACCAAACCAGGGATTCAAGCTTCAGGAGGCTAATTTGCATATTCCAGGTGCCTTCTGGGAGAAGCGAAGTCTCCCTAAGCTAGAAGATCGTTGGGTACAGCCGGGACCAGCTGCTTCGAAAGCATCACCAAACCAGGGATTCAAGCTTCAGGAGGCTAATTTGCATATTCCAGGTGCCTTCTGGGAGAAGCGAAGTCTCCCTAAGCTAGAAGATCGTTGGGTACAGCCAGGACCAGCTGCTTCGAAAGCATCACCAAACAAGGGATTCAAGCTTCAGGAGGCTAATTTGCATATTCCAGGTGCCTTCTGGGAGAAGCGAAGTCTCCCTAAGCTAGAAGATCGTTGGGTACAGCCGGGACTAGCTGCTTCGAAAGCATCATCATAATTTTTGCCTGTAGGACATTATTGCAAGAGAGCTTGGCTGAGTAGATTACACAAGAAGGAAAACACACAGCAAGTCAGCAGGATCTAGGAGCAACATGGCAGATGTGACAACCTACATGGTGAGCTGCAGCATGTGCTACATGTTCACAGATCGACCAGAAGAAGAATCCAATTTCACCTGTCAGAAGTGTAGACTAGTGGCCCTTTTAGAAGAAAAGGTGCGGGGTCTGGAAGAAAGATTAGCAACTTTGAAACTCATCAAAGAGAATGAAGACTTTCTAGACAGAACAGAAGCATCTCTACTGGTCACAGAAGGTGCAAAAAGTGTCAGAGAACCTCCAAAAGCAGATGAGTGGAAGCATGTGACCAAAAGAAGCAAGAAGACCATGGAGAAATCACCAACCACACAACTGAAGAACCGATATCAAATCTTTGTAGAGGATGAAGATGGCACACCTAAGAATGAAGCAATACCAGCAAGCAAAAAAGAAAAGGGCACACAGCAACAAGTGACAGCAAAAAGTACAGCCAAGAAGCAACGAAGAGTGGTGGTGGTGGGAGACTCACTACTGAGAGGCACCGAAGCAGCCATCTGCAGACCGGACATAACTGCAAGAGAAGTATGCTGACTTCCAGGTGCGATGATCAAGGATGTGACCGATGGGATACCAAAGCTCTTCAGCTCCAAGGACGTCCACCCATTTCTTCTGATACATGTTGGCACCAATGACACGGCAAGGAAGGACCTACCGACAATCTGCAAGGACTTTGAAGAGTTGGGGAAGAAAGTAAAGGAACTGGATGCACAGGTAGTTTTTTCTTCTATCCTTCCAGTAGACGGGCATGGCACCAGGAGATGGAACAGGATCCTTGATGCAAACAACTGGCTAAGACGATGGTGCAGACAACAAGGATTTGGATTCCTGGACCACGGTGTGAATTACTGGTATGATGGACTCCTCGCCAGAGACGGACTACACCTCAACAAACCTGGGAAACACACATTCGCCAGAAGACTCGCTACACTCATCAGGAGGGCGTTAAACTAGAAGAAGAGGGGACGGGAAGAAAAACATTAGACTCGAACAAAGACGACCCAGGAAAACATACTCAGAAGGGAGGTAAGAACATTTCTAAAACAATCCACAGTGAGGAGATTGGAACAAAACAAAATCCTCTAAACTGCATGCTCGCAAACGCCAGAAGCCTGACAAACAAGATGGAAGAACTAGAAGCAGAAATATCTACAGGTAACTTTGACATAGTGGGAATAACCGAGACATGGTTAGATGAAAGCTATGACTGGGCAGTTAACTTACAGGGTTACAGTCTGTTTAGAAAGGATCGTAAAAATCGGAGAGGAGGAGGGGTTTGTCTCTATGTAAAGTCTTGTCTAAAGTCCACTTTAAGGGAGGATATTAGCGAAGGGAATGAGGATGTCGAGTCCATATGGGTTGAAATTCATGGAGGGAAAAATGGTAACAAAATTCTCATTGGGGTCTGTTACAAACCCCCAAATATAACAGAAAGCATGGAAAGTCTACTTCTAAAGCAGATAGATGAAGCTGCAACCCATAATGAGGTCCTGGTTATGGGGGACTTTAACTACCCGGATATTAACTGGGAAACAGAAACCTGTGAAACCCATAAAGGCAACAGGTTTCTGCTAATAACCAAGAAAAATTATCTTTCACAATTGGTGCAGAATCCAACCAGAGGAGCAGCACTTTTAGACCTAATACTATCTAATAGACCTGACAGAATAACAAATCTGCAGGTGGTTGGGCATTTAGGAAATAGCGACCACAATATTGTGCAGTTTCACCTGTCTTTCACTAGGGGGACTTGTCAGGGAGTCACAAAAACATTGAACTTTAGGAAGGCAAAGTTTGAACAGCTTAGAGATGCCCTTAATCTGGTAGACTGGGACAATATCCTCAGAAATGAGAATACAGATAATAAATGGGAAATGTTTAAGAACATCCTAAATAGGCAGTGTAAGCGGTTTATACCTTGTGGGAATAAAAGGACTAGAAATAGGAAAAACCCAATGTGGCTAAACAAAGAAGTAAGACAGGCAATTAACAGTAAAAAGAAAGCATTTGCACTACTAAAGCAGGATGGCACCATTGAAGCTCTAAAAAACTATAGGGAGAAAAATACTTTATCTAAAAAACTAATTAAAGCTGCCAAAAAGGAAACAGAGAAGCACATTGCTAAGGAGAGTAAAACTAATCCCAAACTGTTCTTCAACTATATCAATAGTAAAAGAATAAAAACTGAAAATGTAGGCCCCTTAAAAAATAGTGAGGAAAGAATGGTTGTAGATGACGAGGAAAAAGCTAACATATTAAACACCTTCTTCTCCACGGTATTCACGGTGGAAAATGAAATGCTAGGTGAAATCCCAAGAAACAATGAAAACCCTATATTAAGGGTCACCAATCTAACCCAAGAAGAGGTGCGAAACCGGCTAAATAAGATTAAAATAGATAAATCTCCGGGTCCGGATGGCATACACCCACGAGTACTAAGAGAACTAAGTAATGTAATAGATAAACCATTATTTCTTATTTTTAGTGACTCTATAGCGACAGGGTCTGTTCCGCAGGACTGGCGCATAGCAAATGTGGTGCCAATATTCAAAAAGGGCTCTAAAAGTGAACCTGGAAATTATAGGCCAGTAAGTCTAACCTCTATTGTTGGTAAAATATTTGAAGGGTTTCTGAGGGATGTTATTCTGGATTATCTCAATGAGAATAACTGTTTAACTCCATATCAGCATGGGTTTATGAGAAATCGCTCCTGTCAAACCAATCTAATCAGTTTTTATGAAGAGGTAAGCTATAGACTGGACCACGGTGAGTCATTGGACGTGGTATATCTCGATTTTTCCAAAGCGTTTGATACCGTGCCGCACAAGAGGTTGGTACACAAAATGAGAATGCTTGGTCTGGGGGAAAATGTGTGTAAATGGGTTAGTAACTGGCTTAGTGATAGAAAGCAGAGGGTGGTTATAAATGGTATAGTCTCTAACTGGGTCGCTGTGACCAGTGGGGTACCGCAGGGGTCAGTATTGGGACCTGTTCTCTTCAACATATTCATTAATGATCTGGTAGAAGGTTTACACAGTAAAATATCGATATTTGCAGATGATACTAAACTATGTAAAGCAGTTAATACAAGAGAAGATAGTATTCTGCTACAGATGGATCTGGATAAGTTGGAAACTTGGGCTGAAAGGTGGCAGATGAGGTTTAACAATGATAAATGTAAGGTTATACACATGGGAAGAGGGAATCAATATCACCATTACACACTGAACGGGAAACCACTGGCTAAATCTGACAGGGAGAAGGACTTGGGGATCCTAGTTAATGATAAACTTACCTGGAGCAGCCAGTGCCAGGCAGCAGCTGCCAAGGCAAACAGGATCATGGGGTACATTAAAAGAGGTCTGAATACACATGATGAGAGCATTATACTGCCTCTGTACAAATCCCTAGTTAGACCGCACATGGAGTACTGTGTCCAGTTTTGGGCACCGGTGCTCAGGAAGGATATAATGGAACTAGAGAGAGTACAAAGGAGGGCAACAAAATTAATAAAGGGGATGGGAGAACTACAATACCCAGATAGATTAGCGAAATTAGGATTATTTAGTCTAGAAAAAAGACGACTGAGGGGCGATCTAATAACCATGTATAAGTATATAAGGGGACAATACAAATATCTCGCTGAGGATCTGTTTATACCAAGGAAGGTGACGGGCACAAGGGGGCATTCTTTGCGTCTGGAGGAGAGAAGGTTTTTCCACCAACATAGAAGAGGATTCTTTACTGTTAGGGCAGTGAGAATCTGGAATTGCTTGCCTGAGGAGGTGGTGATGGCGAACTCAATCGAGGGGTTCAAGAGAGGCCTGGATGTCTTCCTGGAGCAGAACAATATTGTATCATACAATTATTAGGTTCTGTAGAAGGACGTAGATCTGGGTATTTATTATGATGGAATATAGGCTGAACTGGATGGACAAATGTCTTTTTTCGGCCTTACTAACTATGTTACTATGTTACTATGTATGCGTCATGAAAGTCGGTGCCAATCCGACCTGTGACGCATATGCTGTGTCACAGAAAGATCGCGTCCCTGCAGATCGGGTGAAAGGGTTAACTCCAATTTCACCCGGCCTGCAGGGACAGGGGGAGTGGTAGTTTAGCCCAGGGGGGGTGAAGCTTCACCCCCCCGTGGCTACGATCGCTCTGATTGGCTGTTGAAAGTGAAACTGCCAATCAGAGCGATTTGTAATATTTCACCTAAAAAACTGGTGAAATATTACAATCCAGCCATGGCCGATGCTGCAATATCATCGGCCATGGCTGGAAACACTTATGTGCACCCACCCCACCGATCGCACCCCCAGCCCCCCGATCTGTGGTCCGCTCCCCTCTGTCCTGTGCTCCGCTCCCCCTTCCTCCTGTCCACTCCCCCCGTGCTCCAATCACACCCCCCGTGCTCCAATCAAACCCCCCCGCACAGCGATCCCCCCCGTGCTCCGATTCCCCCCCCCCGTGCTCCGATCCACCCCCCTGCACAGCGATCCCCCACCCCGTGCTCCAATTGAGGGTTCAAAGTGCTCACCACACATCTAGATTAGTTCCTTTGGGGGTCTAGTTTCCAAAATGGGGTCATTTGTGGGGGATCTCCAATGTTTAGGCACACAGGGGCTCTCCAAACGCGACATGGTGTCCGCTAATGATTGGAGCTAATTTTCCATTTAAAAAGCCAAATGGCGTGCCTTCCCTTCTGAGCCCTGCCGTGCGCCCAAACAGTGGTTTACCCCCACATATGGGGTATCTGCGTACTCAGGACAAACTGGACAACAACATTTGTGGTCCAATTTCTCCTATTACCAATGGCAAAATAGGAAATTCCAGGCTAAAAAATCATTTTTGAGAAAAGAAAAATTATTTTTTATTTTCATGGCTCTGCATTATAAACTTCTGTGAAGCACCTGGGGGTTTGAAGTGCTCAGTATGCATCTAGATAAGTTCCTTGGGGGGTCTAGTTTCCAAAATGGGGTCACTTGTGGGGGAGCTCCAATGCATAGGCACACAGGGGCTCTCCAAACGCGACATGGTGTCCGCTAACAATTGGAGCTAATTTTCCATTCAAAAAGTCAAAAGGCGCGCCTTCCCTTCCGAGCCCTGCCGTGTGCCCAAACAGTGGTTTACCCCCACATATGAGGTATCAGTGTACTCGGGAGAAATTGCTCAACAAATTTTAGGATCCATTTTATCCTATTGCCCATGTGAAAATGAAAAAATTGAGGCGAAAATAAATTTTTTGTGAAAAAAAGTACTTTTTCATTTTTACGGATCAATTTGTGAAGCACCTGAGGCTTTAAAGTGCTCACTAGGCATCTAGATAAGTTCCTTGGGGGGTCCAGTTTCCAAAATGGGGTCACTTGTGGGGGAGCTCCAATGTTTAGGCACACAGGGTCTCTCCAAACGTGACATGGTGTCCGCTAAAGAGTGCAGCCAATTTTTCATTCAAAAAGTCAAATGGCACTCCTTCCCTTCCAAGCCCTGCCGTGCGCCCAAACAGTGGTTTACCCCTACATATGAGGTATCGGCGTACTCAGGACAAATTGGACAACAACTTTCGTGGTTCAGTTTCTCCTTTTACCATTGGGAAAATAAAAAAATTGTTGATGAAAAATCATTTTTGTGACTAAAAAGTTAAATGTTCTTTTTTTCCTTCCATGTTGCTTCTGCTGCTGTGAAGCACCTGAAGGGTTAATAAACTTCTTGAATGTGGTTTTGTGCACCTTGAGGGGTGCAGTTTTTAGAATGGTGTCACTTTTGGGTATTTTCAGCCATATAGACCCCTCAAACTGACTTCAAATGTGAGGGTCCCTAAAAAAAATGGTTTTGTAAATTTCGTTGTAAAAATGAGAAATCGCTGGTCAAATTTTAACCCTTATAACTTCCTAGCAAAAAAAAATTTTGTTTCCAAAATTGTGCTGATGTAAAGTGTTATGGCTGGCAATCAGGCAACACAGCGTGCAGTAATCAGCGCACATACAGAGATCTGGCAATAACCAAAAACAATAGGACGAGCTCTGAGACGTGGAATCTCTGTAGACTGCAGTACCTGATCTATCCTCACACAACTATAAGCAGCAGTGGATTGCGCCTATCACTACCTATGCAACTCGGCACTGCCTGAGGAGCTGACTAGCCTGAAGATAGAAATACAAGCCTGACTTACCTCAGAGAAATACCCCAAAGGAATAGGCAGCCCCCCACATATAATGACTGTTAGCAAGATGAAAAGACAAACGTAGGAATGAAATAGATTCAGCAAAGTGAGGCCCGATATTCTAGACAGAGCGAGGATAGCAAAGAGAACTATGCAGTCTACAAAAAACCCTAAAAGGAAAACCACGCAAAGGGGCAAAAAGACCCACCGTGCCGAACTAACAGCACGGCGGTGCACCCCTTTGCTTCTCAGAGCTTCCAGCAAAAGTTAATAGCAAGCTGGACAGAAAAAACAGAAAACAAACTAGAAGCACTTATCTAGCAGAGCAGCAGGCCCAAGGAAAGATGCAGTAGCTCAGATCCAACACTGGAACATTGACAAGGAGCAAGGAAGACAGACTCAGGTGGAGCTAAATAGCAAGGCAGCCAACGAGCTCACCAAAACACCTGAGGGAGGAAGCCCAGAGACTGCAATACCACTTGTGACCACAGAAGTGAACTCAGCCACAGAATTCACAACAGTAAAGTAAACATGTGGGAAATGTTATTTATTAACTATTTTGTGTCACATAACTCTCTGGTTTAACAGAATAAAAATTCAAAATGTGAAAATTGCGAAATTTTCAAAATTTTCGCCAAATTTCCGTTTTTATCACAAATAAACGCAGAATTTATTGACCTAAATTTACCACTAACATGAAGCCCAATATGTCACGAAAAAACAATCTCAGAACCGCTAGGATCCATTGAAGCGTTCCTGAGTTACTACCTCATAAAGGGACACTGGTCAGAATTGCAAAAAACGGCAAGGTCTTTAAGGTCAAAATAGGCTGGGTCATGAAGGGGTTAAATAGCGGGAAAAACGTGAAAAATCCGCAAAATTAATGAACATGCTGCTTTTTTACCGCGATGCTTTTTTTGCAGAAAAAAAACGCATCATGTGCACAAAAATTGCAGAATGCATTCTAAATAATAGGATGCATATGTATGCTTTTTATAGCGAAAAAACACAAAAAAAAGCAAAAAATCCTGAACGTGTGTACATACCCTTAGTGTCTGTTTCTCCTATTCCGTATGGCTGACAGCATGAGCCTTGCATGGGCACTGTCTTCTCACTGGCAGCCCCAGGCTCCTGATCTGCTGTGGTGCCTCCAGGTGTCAGATGGGCCAGGAGACCTGCAATCCCTTGTCCTCCGCTTCTAGTTGCTGGGCCTTTAGTACCCGTTAAAACCAGGGATTCTGGTTTCTTTTGCGCTTCATCCTGGGAAGAGTTCAGTCACAGCTCTAGTCCCAGTCTCTCTCCTTATGCGCTTCCTCTCCCTTCACTGTCTCACACTGAACTCACTAACCCTGCCTCCAGACCAGAACTTATAGGGAAGCTACCCTGAAACCGGGTTTAGAGCTCCCCCTTCTGGTTTGGAGTTCGGAAGGTGTTGTATGTTTGTTTTACCTGCTAAGCGGATCCCTTCTTACCTCCAGGCATGACATCACCCCCCCGGGAGGAAGGCAATGCCATTGTGGCAACCGGACTCCTGGGGTGCCACACCCACAGTCGCCACTCAGTACAGTGACTGCTCTGGGCACATCTGCATTGCTGACAGCTGGTGGCTAATGGAGAAACAATGTTCATTATCTCCCGGGAGCTGGACTTTGAGTACTGCGGCAGAGCAACATCAGAAAACTATTAACATACAGATTAACTCCATATGTACAGATTAACTGCATTATCGGACATTACAGCTTACCTTTAAAAGATCAGGGGTGTAAATCACAAATTATGTGTCTCGCCATACAACCCCGCTGTCACCAAAAAAGGTCAAGGAAAAAAAAAATCTATACACATATATATAGAATTATTCTATGCCATTGGTGCTGCTATACCAAGATTAAATATTGCCTAAATTACTAAGAATTTATACAAAGACCAATATTACTAAGCAAAGCCAAAATAATAAATCATCATCATGACCAATACTATTACCTGGTGAATACATAATATTACCATACCTTTACAAATCAACTGTACTAAGACCAATATTAGCAATAAGAACACCGTACACATTCTACTAATGACTGAACTGCACCAAACTTACAAAATATGAAAAAACACAAACATTAAAAAAATGATAATACACCCACATCACTTCAGACCGACATAATGACTTCTTTTTTTTCACCTCCTATGCAGAGATTATGAGATAAACTTGACTTCTCAGAAGCACAGCACAGTCCCCCACCTATTCCTAACGTACACAAACTCCCCAGCCTGCCTGTATCGCAGCATGGATGAGTGACCAAAATACGTCCAAAATTGTATCATTACTGTGATTATTCCCTCCAGCCCAAAAAATACTGCAGACATTGTGCCATAACAATGCAATAATTAAGTCCCACAGAAAGTAATTATGCCCCCACTGTGCTTTATAGAAACTTTTAAGACTCGCTTTTCTCCTCTGAACAGTAATAATGACTAGTGTTGAGCATTCCAATACTGCAAGTATCGGGTATCGGACGATATTTGCTGTATCGGAATTCCGATACCGAGTTCCGATAATTTTGTGATATCGGAAATCGTAATCGGAAGTTCCCAGTCATCTTCGTCGTGTGCGGTGCTTATGGTTCCCAGGGTCTGGAGAGGAAACTCTCCTTCAGGCCCTGGGATCCATATTAATGTAAAAAATAAAGAATAAAAATAAAAAACATGGCTATACTCACCCCTCTGGCGAACCCTGGCTGTCACCGCTGCAAGCGTCTGCCTCCGTTCCTGAGAATGCAGAGAATGAAGGACCTTCAATGACGTCGCGGTCAGGTGACCGGTCACCTGATCGCGACATCATCGAAGGTCCTTCACTCACTGCATTCTTAAGGACGGAGGCAGACGCTTGCAGCGGTGACAGCCAGGGTTCGTCCGAGGGGTGAGTATATCCATATTTTTTTATTTTTATTCTTTATTTTTTATATTAATATGGATCCCAGGGCCTGAAGACAATGGGAAAAAAATTCCAAGTGCGGTGAAATTGTAAAAAAAAGTGCAATCCCACACTGGTTTTTGTTTGGCATTTTTGCTAGGTTCACTAAATGCTAAAACTGACCTGTGATTATGATTCTCCAGGTCATTACGAGTTCATAGACGCCAAACATGTCTAGGTTACATTTTATCTAAGTGGTAAAAACAAATTCCAAACTTTAACCCCTCTGTGACCTTAGACGTACTATCCCGTCGAGGTGCCCTGGGCTTATCTGACCCTGGACGGGATAGTACGTCATAGCCGATCGGCCGCGCTCACGGGGGGATCGCGGCCGGGTGTCAGCTGCTTATCACAGCTGACATCCGGCACTATGTGCCAGGAGCGGTCACGGACCGCCCCCGGCACATTAACCCCTGGCACACCGCGATCAAACATGATTGCGATGTGCCGGCGGTGCAGGGAAGCATCGCGCAGGGAGGGAGCTCCCTGCGGGCTTCCCTGAGCCCCCCGCAGCAACGCGATGTGATCGCGTTGCTGCGAGGGTCTCACCTCCCTCCCTTCTCCCTCCAGCCCCGGATCCAAGATGGCCGCGGATCCGGGTCCTGCAGGGAGGGAGGTGGCTTCACAGAGCCTGCTCAGAGCAGGCACTGTGAAGGCTGCAGCGCTGCATGTCAGATCAGTGATCTGACAGAGTGCTGTGCAAACTGTCAGATCACTGATCTGTGATGTCCCCCCCTGGGACAACGTAAAAAAGTTAAAAAAACAAATTTCCAAATGTGTAAAAAAAAATAAAAAAAAATATTACAAAATAATGAAGAAAAAAAAAAAATATTATTCCCATAAATACATTTCTTCATCTAAATAAAAAAAAAACAATAAAAGTACACATATTTAGTATCACCGCGTCCGTAACGACCCGACCTATAAAACTGTCCCACTAGTTAACCCCTTCAGTAAACACCGTAAGAAAAAAAAAAAAACGAGCCAAAAAACAACGCTTTATTATCATACCGCCGAACAAAAAGTGGAATAACACGCAATCAAAAAGACAGATATAAATAACCATGGTAAAGCGTCATATTGTCCCGCAAAAAACGAACCGCCATACAGCATCATCAGCAAAAAAATAAAAAAGTTATAGTCCTGAGAATAAAGCGATGAAAAAATAATTATTTTTTCTGTAAAATAGTTTTTATCGTATAAAAGCGCCAAACCATAAAAAAATGATATAAATGAGGTATCGCTGTAATCGTACTGACCCGAAGAATAAAACTGATTTATCAATTTTACCAAACGCGGAACGGTATAAACGCCTCCCCCAATAGAAATTCATGAATAGCTGGTTTTTGGTCATTCTTCCTCACAAAAATCGGAATAAAAAGCGATCAAAAAATGTCACGTGCCCGAAAATGTTTTCAGTAAAAACGTCAACTCGTCCCGCAAAAAACAAGACCTCACATGACTCTGTGGACCAAAATATGGAAAAATTATAGCTCTCAAAATGTGGTATTGCAAAAAATATTTTTTGCAATAAAAAGCGTCTTTCAGTGTGTGACGGCTGCCAATCATAAAAATCCGCTAAAAAACTCGCTATAAAAGTAAATCAAACCCCCTTTCATCACCCCCTTAGTTAGGGAAAAATAAAAAAAAAATGTATTTATTTCCATTTTCCCATTAGGGCTAGGGTTAGGGCTAGGGTTAGGGCTAGGGCTAGGGTTAGGGCTAGGGCTAGGGTTAGGGCTAGGGCTGGGGCTAGTTAGGGTTGGGGCTAAAGTTAGGGTTAGGGTTTTAGATTACATTTACAGTTGGGAATAGGGTTGGGATTAGGGTTAGGGGTGTGTCAGGGTTAGAGGTGTGGTTAGGGTTACCGTTGGAATTAGGGTTAGGGGTGTGTTTAGATTAGGGTTTCATTTATAATTGGGGGGGTTTCCACTGTTTCGGCACATCAGGGGCTCTCCAAACACGACATGGCGTCCGATCTCAATTCCAGCCAATTCTGCGTTGAAAAAGTAAAACAGTGCTCCTTCCCTTCCGAGCTCTCCCGTGTGCCCAAACAGGGGTTTACCCTCACATATGGGGTATCAGCGTACTCAGGACAAATTGGACAACAACTTTTGTGGACCAATTTCTCCTGTTACCCTTGGGAAAATACAAAACTGGGGGCTAAAAATAATTTTTGTGGGAAAACAAAAAGATTTTTTATTTTCACGGCTCTGCGTTATAAACTGTAGTGAAATACTTGGGGGTTCAAAGCTCTCACAACACATCAAGATGAGTTCCTTAGGGGGTCTAATTTCCAAAATGGTGTCACTTGTGGGGGGTTTCTACTGTTTAGGTACATTAGGGGCTCTGCAAACGCAATGTGACGCCTGCAGACCATTCCATCTAAGTCTGCATTCCAAATGGCGCTCCTTCCCTTCCGAGCCCTCCCATGTGCCCAAACGGTGGTTCCCCCTCACATATGGGGTATCGGCGTACTCAGGACAAATTGGACAACAACTTTTGTGGACCAATTTCTCCTGTTACCCTTGGGAAAATACAAAACTGGGGGCTAAAAAATAATTTTTGTGGGAAAAAAATTTTGTTTTATTTTTATGGCTCTGCATTATAAACTTCTGTGAAGCCCTTGGTGGGTCAAAGTGCTCACCACACATCCAGATAAGTTCCTTAGGGGGTCTACTTTCCAAAATGGTGTCACTTGTGGGGGGTTTCAATGTTTAGGCACATCAGTGGCTCTCCAAACGCAACATGGCGTCCCATCTCAATTCCTGTCAATTTTGCATTGAAAAGTCAAACGGCGCTCCTTCCCTTCCGAGCTCTCCCATGCGCCCAAACAGTGGTTTACTGCCACATATGGGGTATCAGCGTACTCATGACAAATTGGACAACAACTTTTGCGGTCCATTTTCTCCTGTTACCATTGGTTAAATAAAACAAATTGGAGCTGAAGTAAATTTTTTGTGTAAAAAAGTTAAATGTTCATTTTTATTTAAACATTCCAAAAATTCCTATTAAACACCTGAAGGGTTAATAAACTTCTTGAATGTGGTTTTGAGCACCTTGAGGGGTGCAGTTTTTAGAATGGTGTCACACTTGGGCATTTTCTATCATATAGACCCCTCAAAATGACTTCAAATGAGACGTGGTCCCTAAAAAAAAAATGGTGTTGTAAAAATGAGAAATTGCTGGTCAACTTTTAACCCTTATAACTCCCTAACAAAAAAAAAAATTTGGTTCCAAAATTATGCTGATGTAAAGGAGACATGTGGGAAATGTTACTTATTAAGTATTTTGTGTGACATATCTCTGTGATTTAATTGCATAAAAATTCAAAGTTTGAAAATTGCGAAATTTTCAAATTTTCGCCAAATTTCAGTTTTTTTCACAAATAAACGCAGGTACTATCAAAGAAATTTTACCACCATCATGAAGTACAATATGTCACGAGAAAACAATGTCAGAATCACCAAGATCCGTTGAAGCGTTTCGGAGTTATAACCTCATAAAGGGACAGTGGTCAGAATTGTAAAAATTGGCCTGGTCATTGACGTGCAAACCACCCTTGGGGGTAAAGGGGTTAATAAAGGAAAAAAAAATTGCGCAATTTTCCAATACCCATGGCGTCTTCATTTTTCGTGATCTCAGATGGGTGAGGGCTTATTTTTTGCGTGCCAAGCTGACGTTTTTAATGATACCATTTTAGTGCAGATACGTTAATTTGATCGCCTGTTATTGCATTTTAATGCAATGTGGCGGCGACCAAAAAAAACAATTCTGGCGTTTCAAATTTTTTTCTCACTATGCTATTTAGCGACCAGGTTAATGCTTTTTTTATTGGTAGATCGGGCGATTCTGAACGCGGCGATACCAAATATGTGTAGGGTTTTTTTTTATTATTGTTTTATGTTGAATGGGGCGAAAGGGGGGGTGGTTTATATTTTTCTTATTTCTTTCACATTTTTTAAACGCTGTGCGTGCCTGCCAGGAGCAGACACATTGAGTAGTGGCCGTCATAGCTCAGATGCCGGGTTCCTGATGGCGCCTGTGCGGGCAGTGCGGCCACCCTGTTGCTGAATCCCCGCCCCGCATTGTGTTATGCATTATGCACTGTGCGGGGCGGGGATTCAGCAACAGGGTGGCCACACTGCCCGCACAGGTGCCGTCGGGAACCCGGCATCTGAGCTATGACAGCCACTACTCAATGCGCCTGCCCCTGGCAGGCACGCACAGCGCAGGCGCCGGATTTCAGACGAAAACAGCGCTGAAGGGGCGGCGACCAGTGCCCCAGAAGAGATGAGTGGCGGCAGTTGGGCGCTTCAAAGAGGGGGCTTCAGACCTGCCTCCCTGGCTAAAGATAGGTATTTGGGGAAAATTATCGCTTTATTGAGGGAATAACAGAAGCAGAAACTAAAAGAGCCACCTTGTTAGAATGCAGCATTACTGCTGCACAAGGTGGCTCTTTTAGTTTATAACGGCTGGAGGGGGTGACAGTGTCCCTTTAACACATTTCGAATTAGATGCACTAACATCTTTATCAGGAGAACCACAATAATTATTACCATTCCTAGCCTCCAAGAGCAAAGAAAACAATAAGACTATCACTTGTTTTTCTAAATAGGGGCCTTTGAGTGATAGAACATAGAAGTATATTAATAAAGTTAAGAAATTAACTTAAGAGATTATACAGGATTTTAGATCCTGCATGATACATTTCGAGAAATCTTGCTTCGACTTCCTATCCCCGCCCTTGAGGACTATTTCTCATTTATTCCAGAACGCATGGCTGTAAGTGTAAATCCCCTTGTAACAACTCTTGTGTAGTGTACACCTTTGTCACAAAGCAGGTGCACACTAACATTCAACCTCTTAATTACACTTTAATGCAATTTCAGATCTATTTAAACAGCCCACACAATATGTGATCGTTTTATATCATGCAGAATTACTGAATATGAAGCAGTAAACACTTTGCAGAAACTGTGCGTGGTTATGGACAATAAAACCAGAGTTGTTTTCCACTCTCTTCTGCTATAAAGCTTAAAAAAAAATGTGTTTGCGAAACAACTTTAAAACCTATATGTTTGCATATACACTACCATTCCAAAGTTTAGGGTCACTTAGAAATTTCCTTTTTTTTGAAAGAAAAGCACAGTTTTTTCCAATGAAGCTAACATTAAATGATTCAGAAATACACTCTATACATTGTTAATGTGGCAAATGACTTTTCTAGCTGCAAACGTCTGGTTTGTAATGCAATATCTTCAAAGGTGTATAGAGGCCCATTTAAAACAACTATCACTCCAGTGTTCTTATGGTACTTTGTGTTTGCTAACTGTGTAAGAAGGCTAATTGTTATGACCTGGTGGTTAAGAGGCCACACTGAAATGACCTGGTGGCTAAAACGCAACATGGAACGAGCTCTGAGAAGGTGGTATCTCTACTGACCACAGTCCCTAATCCTAACAACACAACTAGAAATAGCCGTGGGATGTTCCTGACACTCCCTAGACACCTCGTCACAGCCTCAGATATAACTACCCCTAAAGAAGGAAATAGAAAGCTATCTTGCCTCAGAGAAACCCCCAAAAGGAAAGACAGCCCCCCACAAATATTGACTGTGAAAGGAGAGGAAAATGACGAACACAGAAATGAAATTAGATTTCAGCAAAGGGAGGCCAAAACTAAACTAGATAGACAGAGAGCAAAGGATACTGTGCGGTCAGTATAAAAAAACTACAAAATCCACGCAGAGTTTACAAAAATGAACTCCACACCGACTCACGGTGTGGAGGGGAAAATCTGCTTTCCCAGAGCTTCCAGCTAGCCTGAATAAGACATAGTGACAAACTGGACAAAGAGACAAAACGCAAGCAATAGAGTCCAAGCAAATGGACAAACAAAACTAGCAAAACTTATCTTTTGCAGACAAGGACTGGCCATATGAGAAATCCAAGGGAAGAATCAAATCCAACCAAGAACATTGACAGCAGGCATGGACTAGAGCCCAGAGCAGGTTTAAATAACAAACGCAGGCAAGGCGATTAGTGAAGGCAGCTGCCACAGCTACCTAACGGAGCAGCAGTTCCACTTGAAACCACCAGAGGGAGCCCAAGGGCAGAACTCGCAAAAATACCATTAGCAACCACAGGAGGGAGCTCCAGAACGGAACTCACAACAGCTAATGGATGGTTAGAATACCCTTGAAAACCCTTGTGCAAGTATGTTAGCACAGCTGAAAACACAGCTGACCTTCCCCTTTGAGCTAGTTGAGAATCTGGAGTATTACATTTGTTGGTTCCATTAAACTCTCAAAATGGCTATTAAAAAAGAAATTTCATGTGAAACTCGACAGGCTATTCTTGTTCTTAGAAATGAAGGCTATTCCGTGCGAAAATTTGCCAAGAAACTTAAGATATTCTACAACGGTGTGTACTACTCCCTTCAGAGGAGAGCACAAACAGGCTCTAACCAGAGTAGAAAGAAAAGTGGGAGGCCCCGATGCACAACGGAGCAGCAAGACAAGCACATTGGAGTCTGTAGTTTGAGAAATCGACACCTCATAGGTCCTCAACTGGCAGCTTCATTAAATAGTACACGCAAAACGCCAGTGTCAACGTCTACAGTGAAGAGGCGACTCCGGGATGCTGGCCTTCAGGGCAGAATGGCAAAGAAAATCCATATCGGAGACTGGCTAATAAAAAAGAAAAAAACAACATGGGTAAAAGAACACAGACATTGGACAGAGGAAAATTGGAAAAAAGTGTTATGGATAGACAAATCCAAGTTTGAGGTGTTTGGATCACACAGAAGAACATTTGTGAGACGCAGAACAACTGAAAAGATGCTGGAAGGGTGCCTGGTGGAGGTTATGTGATGGTCTGGGGTTGCTTTGGTGCTGGTAATGTGGGAGATTTGTACAAGGTAAAAGGGATATTGAATAAGGAACGCTATCACTCCATTTTGGAATGCCATGCCATACCCTGTGGACAGGGCTTGATTGGAGCCAATTTCATCTTACAGCAGGACAATGACCCAAAGCACACCTCCAAATTATGCAAGAACTATTTAGGGAAGAATCAGGCAGCTAGTATTCTATCTGTAATGGAGTGGCCAGCGCAGTCACCAGATCTCAACCCCACTGAGCTGTTGTGGGAACAGCTTGACCGTATGGTATGCAAAAAGTGCCCATCAAGCCAAACCAACTTGTGGGAGGGGCTTCTGGAAGCATGGGGTGAAATTTCTCCAGATTGGCATTCTAGCAGTTAATTTGCTGAGATAAAGGTCTGCAATGCTGTAATTGCTGCAAAGGGGGAATTCTTTGACGAAACCGAAGTTTGAAGGAGAAAATTATTATTTCAAAGATACATCTTTTTTTTTAAATCTTGTCCATGTCTGGACTAGATTTTCAATTCATTTGGCAACTCATTTGATTAATACAAGTATGAGTTATCATGGAAAACACAGAATAGTCTGGGTGACCCTAAACTTCGGAACCGTAGTGTATTAACAATGTATTCAATAATCTCGGTGACACATGCTTCTCTGCAAGAATAGTAAAACATGGTAAATAGCTTTGATATACAAAGAAGGTTTTCTACATTTATCCTCTAATCCTATTAAAGGCCAGAAAAATCTTATATCTTGGTATAATAAAAATAAAAGAAAATAACTTAATACTCCCTTACTCATTAGAAAGCAAGTGTCTGAAGTCACCAATAATCGGCATTATCAGCCAACCATGTAATGTTTAAGAGGGATTAAACAGATCCAAATTTTCCTGTAGGGTTAAGTCAAGCAGCAGCTTTCTTTTATTCACATGAACGCTCGTGTAGCCGGTAGGGAAACATCAGGAGAGATAGTCATTGGCCGAAAAGTGCATGAGTTCCAGCTATCCATTTGTTGGCATCCTTTAAACTCTGTTCACATCTAATTCACGCACTCTCTATTGATGGCCCCCAATGCAGATGTGGTCATTTTTAAAGAGAAAAATAGAAACTCAGGCATACTTCAAAGCTACCATATTTAAAGGTTTGTCAAAGACCAAGACACATTGGTAAGATAGAGCATTCATAGTATAGCTGATCAGTAACACATCGGCAAGACTATAACTCCTGACAGATCAGCAGTTATCTGCTCCTGCAGATTAGCAGGAGATTATATGCAGAAGCTGATGAAAGCCACTAAACAATGTAAGCAGTTTCTGTATTTCACCCATTACATTGCTTATATCCGACAACTACTTGGAGTAATAGTGTCAGATTCCCATCAATCTGATAGCAGTAGCCCATTAATACATACATTTCGAACAACCTCCTTACCGTTAGAGTTTTTTCATACCATCAGACAACCCCTTTAAAAATGAAATGTGTCAACTTTTTAAACATTGGAACAAAACATATGTACTATAGCCAACTTGATGATGCGCAAAAACAAAAGTTGCTAATATAGCTTTAAATGCACTTTCCATGATAGGCAACTTCCCCACGGTACTGATTTTGCTTACGGAAAACCAGATTAAAAGGTAATTTAGATGCCAACGTATACAATGTTCAGGCTTTAGGAACACGGGAACACATGGGCTACTTGCACAGTGAACATGTCTGTATGATCATGTTCACACACCACCAAGAAACCTGAAGACACAAAAGAGAATAGTAAAACCAAAAACACTCAGTTTGAAAAAATGTTGCAGTAATCCGCAAGTGCTAGTAAAAGATGTAAAAAACAGGGTATTTGGTTGATACGTTTTTTGCAAAAAATGTATACTAAGCTGCTCTACCAATCTTCACGGTATACCCTTATCAGAGCAGTCCTAACTAATGTATGCAATCCCTATCTGATGTATTTAAAAACCTGATCATCTGTATATAACCTGTGTGAACAGGGTTCAGAGAGGAAAAATCCATGTGTGCATACAGGGTAGAACAGCTTTTGTGCAGATAGCCCAAGAGGACTGAGTGTTTTTGGTTTTACTATTCTCTTTTGTGTCTTCAGGTTTCTTGGTGGTGTGTGAACATGATCATACAGACATGTTCACTGTGCAAGTAGCCCATGTGTTCCTGTTTCCATAATTGTTCTCTTGTGTCTACAAGACTGGGGAGTTCCACCACTCCTCTTGGGCTATCTGCACAAAAGCTGTTCTACCCTGTATGCACACATGGATTTTTCCTCTCTGAACCCTGTTCACACAGGTTATATACAGATGATCAGGTTTTTAAATACATCAGATAGGGATTGCATACATTAGTTAGGACTGCTCTGATAAGGGTATACCGTGAAGATTGGTAGAGCAGCTTAGTATACATTTTTTGCAAAAAACGTATCAACCAAATACCCTGTTTTTTACATCTTTTACTAGCACTTGCGGATTACTGCAACATTTTTTCAAACTGAGTGTTTTTGGTTTTACTATTCTCTTTTGTGTCTTCAGGTTTCTTGGTGGTGTGTGAACATGATCATACAGACATGTTCACTGTGCAAGTAGCCCATGTGTTCCTGTTTCCATAATTGTTCTCTTGTGTCTACAAGACTGGGGAGTTCCACCACTCCTCTTGGGCTATCTGCACAAAAGCTGTTCTACCCTGTATGCACACATGGATTTTTCCTCTCTGAACCCTGTTCACACAGGTTATATACAGATGATCAGGTTTTTAAATACATCAGATAGGGATTGCATACATTAGTTAGGACTGCTCTGATAAGGGTATACCGTGAAGATTGGTAGAGCAGCTTAGTATACATTTTTTGCAAAAAACGTATCAACCAAATACCCTGTTTTTTACATCTTTTACTAGCACTTGCGGATTACTGCAACATTTTTTCAAACTGAGTGTTTTTGGTTTTACTATTCTCTTTTGTGTCTTCAGGTTTCTTGGTGGTGTGTGAACATGATCATACAGACATGTTCACTGTGCAAGTAGCCCATGTGTTCCTGTTTCCATAATTGTTCTCTTGTGTCTACAAGACTGGGGAGTTCCACCACTCCTCTTGGGCTATCTGCACAAAAGCTGTTCTACCCTGTATGCACACATGGATTTTTCCTCTCTGAACCCTGTTCACACAGGTTATATACAGATGATCAGGTTTTTAAATACATCAGATAGGGATTGCATACATTAGTTAGGACTGCTCTGATAAGGGTATACCGTGAAGATTGGTAGAGCAGCTTAGTATACATTTTTTGCAAAAAACGTATCAACCAAATACCCTGTTTTTTACATCTTTTACTAGCACTTGCGGATTACTGCAACATTTTTTCAAACTGAGTGTTTTTGGTTTTACTATTCTCTTTTGTGTCTTCAGGTTTCTTGGTGGTGTGTGAACATGATCATACAGACATGTTCACTGTGCAAGTAGCCCATGTGTTCCTGTTTCCATAATTGTTCTCTTGTGTCTACAAGACTGGGGAGTTCCACCACTCCTCTTGGGCTATCTGCACAAAAGCTGTTCTACCCTGTATGCACACATGGATTTTTCCTCTCTGAACCCTGTTCACACAGGTTATATACAGATGATCAGGTTTTTAAATACATCAGATAGGGATTGCATACATTAGTTAGGACTGCTCTGATAAGGGTATACCGTGAAGATTGGTAGAGCAGCTTAGTATACATTTTTTGCAAAAAACGTATCAACCAAATACCCTGTTTTTTACATCTTTTACTAGCACTTGCGGATTACTGCAACATTTTTTCAAACTGAGTGTTTTTGGTTTTACTATTCTCTTTTGTGTCTTCAATGTTCAGGCTTTGTAGTTTTTTTTTTTTTTGTTTTTTTTTTTAACACTTTCAGGTGAATTTCAGGCCAAATCAGCCTTAAGAGATGTAAGGTCAGATTCGCCAAACATTTTAGCTTGGAAAAGTAGCATAATTTTGGCACAACGCAAGTTAAGTCTTCTGGCTTTCTCAAAACATTTTTGCCTAGCTAAACGGAGTAGAGATGAGGCAGATGCATGAGAAGAGGCGGTGTTTGCTATGCCACAAATCATACAACAGCAGGGACTGGAGTAGGATTTGTGGCAAGGCGAACGACACGTAAGACACTCCCGATTAATCTTGAGGTGTAGGCCTCTTGCACATTGTATGTTTATTAACTTACACTCCAGTTCAATTTTCTTTCGGTTTTGTCCTCATTTACATTGAGGCAATTTTTGACACATGGTAAGGTTTTAATAATAGAGGTTAGGATCTTGGCGTTGGCGATCTGACAGGATCTTGGCGTTGGTGTGATGGCTTTTACGCTTTACATCAGTGTTTACTAAAATACCCTACTGTAGCGCTATTGCTGGCGCTGCTGCATGGTGTCCCCTTCTCATTAAGTGCAGGAACACCGTCACTCACTGTCACGGTCCTCAGCGTTGTTCCCGGTGGCTCCTGTTTCCTGCTGCTGTGCACACCGCACTGCGTCTTGGCGGCATGCCTAGTAAGCACTCTGATCTCCCGACCGGCTTCAGGAAAATGGAGGTGGTTGTTGACGTTCATATTTTGCTTTCGGCTCAATGACGATGACCATTTTATTGAAGACCACAGGAAGGTCAATTTGCGCATGTGCCACCACCTGCGCCATTTTACTTAAGACAGCCGAGTTCTCAAATCAGCACATGTGCAGGACTTCTCTGTGTCCGCCTACGGTTTTCAGGATATCTTCCTGGGTGTATGAGGCCTCCTTGGTAGCCAAGTTTCTGGAGTGTTATCTGCCATCTGCTAGAGGTTTCCTGCACTCCACCCGCTTGCCAGCAGTTTCCTGCCCTCCACCCGCTTTCCTGCAGTTTCCTGAATCCTCTATACCAGAGGTCCCCAACTCCAGTCCTCAAGGCCCACCAACAGGTCATGTTTTCAGGATTTCCTTAGTCTTGCCCAGGTAATAATTGCATCACCTGTGCAATGCAAAGGAAATCCTGAAAACATGACCTGTTGGTGGGCCTTGAGGACTGGAGTTGGGGACCTCTGCTCTATACCTACAGTTTCCAGTAACTACTCCCAATCTGCTGCACTCTTGCCCGTGGGCCCATGTGCCCCCCTGGATCTTGGGCTTAGAGGATCCACCTCACCAAGTGAATCCCTTAAACTTCCCTTAACACAGCATACAGGTTTCTTCACAAAAGGTGAATGCAATCAGTATAAGAGTGCCATTATGGTCATGCCTCTACTTTAACATGCATAATACTCACTGGGAACACTGTAGTTTGTGGCTTGGAGGAACCTCAGATATTAGCTGGTTATACCGGAAGAAAAATGTTAACGTGCAAGAAATGGATTTTTTTAAGTGGTCTCATTGCCAGAGTTTTTAGACTGCTAACAACGTAACATGGTAAGACGTTCTGCAGCTCTTCTACAGGAACACTACTGTCTGCATAATATTTTACAGCAACCTCTTTTTATCCCCAGCCAGAAATGATTTGTCATTTTAAATTGGGAGAATTTTCCACCTTTCGTGGGCGTTATCTCTCACACAATCTACACAGATTTACCCCTTGTTGATTCATGTCACAAACATGATTAGGAGATGCAACTTGATGTATGATGCCACACAAGATGTGATTTATTGAAGGCAGCCTGCAGTGGCACATGACATTTAATGGCGTGAAATTATTCAAGCTATAACTGAAACGTGGGTGAGAGGGAACCCAGATTAACCCTCTCCACACCGCACAGGCGACTCGCATACGATTAGCAAGCGTTGTTGCGGCCCCTTCGGCTCAGAAGGGTTTAAGCATCACCGGGAGCTGCACAAATACCTAATTTATTATTAATTACTTCTTCAGAATAAAAGCAAAACTTCCCAGGGCATGAATTCAATGTGTTGTTTTAACTGTTGACAAGGAGCAGCTGATGTTTACTAGACTCCTAGGGAAAGTGTGCAGAAAAACATAATCAGTCATAGTAAGCAGTTATTACACCCCACCCGCCTTACTGGTTAGATGACAAAGGGAAGAGAACAGTAACCGTGCGTCATTAGAATACGCGGAAGAAGCACAGGATGCAGAGCTGGACCACCAGCAAGTATGCCTGCTGCATGAGAAGAGGAAATCTGGACGGATATGTACACCTTATGTCGTTAGATCGGGCTTTATTACGTTTATGTAGTTATTTTGTCTCTTATCAGGTTCTGGAGGTCATGACGGAGATACGCTTTATAGCTGTATTCAGACAGCACTGCCGGGAAGTACGCACCCTCTAAGGCAGCTGCAATAAATGGGAGTTAATTGACAGATCAATTCTGTCTGCAGGATGCATAGCCATTTCTTTAAGAGACTGAAAGTGACAAATTGCAATTTATTTAAGAAGCAAAACTTTAAGATTAAGTTCACACTAGGTGTTTTTTCAACGTTTATTTCCGCAGCAAAACCTCATCTCTTGGCAGGAAAAGAAGCTACAGGAAAAAGCATGTTTTCCTTGCGATTTTTGTTCGTTTTTTGCATACTAGATTTGTCTCTTGTGTATGCTGATAAAAGTTAGTGTTGAAAAAAAAAGGCCTGTTCTATAGAATCAAATTATGGGACAGAAAAAAAAAGCAGCAAAACTCGATACATGCGTTGTTGGTGCACTTTTTCACCCCCCATTTACTTCAATGGGTGAAAAACGCAGAAATGGGCGACATGCTCCATTGTGCAAAAAAACATGCAAAGCACAAAATTCTGATAAAACAATCTGCGTGCATGAGATTTATTAAGGCTCATCAACTTAGCTGGTACTGTAAAATGCAGCTGAAAATTTGTAAAAAAAAAAAAAAATAAGAGAGATAAAAACATTGCAAAAACACTTAGTGTGAACTTAGCCTAAGCTGCTTAATTTCAATGTTCAATCAAGTCAAGGTTGCCAACCATCCAGAAATTTCAGGACAGTCCGTAAAAACAAGGCATCCGTAATCTTTTTATGAAGCTGAAGGTTTTGTACAGATTTTTTAGCTAATGTCTTCATATCACAATTCTGACATCATAGACATCAGGATTTCCATTAAAAATTGCACTACACCTACCACTATTATAGATTTCTCTCCAATGTTTCGTTCTGAAAGGTAAAAGGTGATGCCAACTAAAAATATCTTCTGCCCAGGCAACTATTCTCTAAGCTTTTAAAACTTTTCCTCAGACGTTTCTCTTACTATCTTAAAATGTAATAGGAATTCTAAATTCCAAAGATGCGTTACATATTGTGCAGTTGTCGTCAAATCTACTTACGGTAATCCTGGATCTCTTCCCTTAGGTGAAGCCCACCCTTTACGAGACCGAAGAGATCAGAGGTACACACTGTTAGCTGAGGAGTCCATGCAGCTCCCAACCCTTTACTCACGGCATGTTCCTCAGGAATGGGGCGAGGAACATACGGCATGCTGTGAATACAACCGTCTCATGTCTGCATCACATAGCATGGGGCACACAATCCGTAAACCCATAGTAGAACACCAAAGGCAGATTTTAGATTTTGAAGTTGCTTTTAGTTCATAACGTGTGATTATTCGTTGTGGCAGGGAAGGATACAGTGTCTCATATATTTCCTAAACCGCTCTATGGAATGGGCAACAGATTTAAAAATCTGTCAGCAATTTTTTGCTATTTTATAGAAGAGTGGCATAATGTAGGGACGGAGACCCTGATTTCAGGGATATATGACTTGCTGGACTGATTGGTGCAGTTTTGCTAGAATCCCCGTTTTTTTCTGTGGTAGATGTAGCAGTGCTCAGATTGCGAAATTGTGTATAACCCCACTCACATCACCGACTGGCAGCTTTCTGTGTGCTCTGTGCAATGTGAGCAATCAGCCAATTAGTGGTTGCGGCAGGGTTACACAAAACAGCTGGACTGGTAGGCATGAGAGACCTAGTCCTGTAGTGCTGATAAAATAAGGATTGTACTGAATCAGCAGCACAAAGTCTAATAAGAAGCACATCCCTGAAAACAGGCTCGCTTGCTTTCTATCATGATGCTCTCATACTAATTAGCAAAAATCTGCTGACATCACCAGAAACACCATTTACCTGCAGACATAGGCCTAATCTGCAGGTAAAAAGCATTATAACTCTGTGTAGCTGACAAACTGGAAGTGCGGCGTCACTATCCATTTTGGATTCGTGGCACCACTGGTTCCACTATGATTTAAATGAAACTTTTTTCCTTTCTGGACCAGCGGGGTTAATATCAATTTCCCTCGCTGCCAATCTGTTGCAAGAGCAGAGTTGTTAGGTCAGCTGATGTGGGTGGTGGCCACTCCAACCAAACTTTAAATGGTCACTGTAACGGGGTCTACCAAGCTGGGGTACCTCTTTCAGTACCACCCCGTGTTTCAGGAGGTCCACTCTACTTTGGCTGGAGTCTGAATGAAGGACGCTGGCTGGAATCGCTTGGTTACATGGGCGCATATAAAAGATCACTGCTTCTCCACGTATTTCCAGTCTGACAACACTTTACTCACAGGACACAGAATATATCACACAAATACAGAGGGCAGGCCAATAGAAAAGCGGAAGGCCAGACATACATTACAATAGCCGCAGGTGGCCAGAGCCTGCCGATATTTACTGTGGGAATTACAAAGGTGGGGGGCGGACAAAAGGGGAATATCGTGTCCCCTCTGCCCAGGGGCGCAGCCTGTGGGCTGATGCATTAGGAACATGCATCTCACATGGAACCTATTATACATATATATAACTGCACAACATATTCTGGGTGCTGAGTGGTTCCATAACACATAACAGTCACCTGATGCATCAGTTGACTATCGGTGATAGAGCAATCTACAGTGACCAAGCCTGGAGTAAGGAGCTTGCTGGATGCTGTTTATCAGCTGGTTTCATGAGTTTGTGATCCTGGTGCCTTTATTCTGCTGTGCGGTGCTTTGCAGCAGAGGAAATTGTAAAGCTAAGTTGTGTAATTACCCCGTCAGTCTCGGTTTTGTCAATGTCCCCTGAGTTGTACTATCTTCAGTAGTGAGGCCAATACCCTTGCCGGCCAGTGCACTAGCCAGGGCGGTGTCAGCGAGGGACAAGGTTCTTGAAGCCGATGGGGGGGTGGGTAGGACCCACTCAGGGCATTAGGTGAGAGCAGGGTCAGGTTCAACTTTGAGCAGGAGGTCACCATTCCTCATTTCCCTATTGTTAGAGCGTCTTCCTCATCCCTTTACCATCCCCTTGTGTGTCGTGCCATCCGTCAACTGACACCTCCCTCCCCCCGTGGAGTTGCTAAATATATATCGTGACATGCGGTTAATCAGAGAAAATTTAATTTTAATGACGTGTAAGGGCTCTCTTCAAGTAGAGTCAGTGTAGGGGAGTATTCTGTGAGCGTGGCTGTAATCTCACCCAGGCAATATGAGTGACATTGTGCCTCCAGTGTGTGAGAGCAAATGACATTGAAAGTGTGGGGTCGCAATTACAGCCGCACTCCCAGAATAATGAATGATAAAGTAATCACTACCCTGCACTGCCCCGTTCACTTGTAGAGTGTCATTTCAGGGACATTAAACGGTGATTAAAACTTCATTTTCACTGTGGATCTGAGCTTTCATCACCCAACTAACCAAGTGTTAATGATTTATCTGCAGATTTACCCCCATATTTGCAGCTAAATAGGGGTTTTGGTGATGTCACATTCCCTTTTATTAGCGAGACCCAATAAACATTATCCTATACAAAATCAGATGAGGGAAGCATTTAATCATCATTTTATTAATTGAAATTCCTGCTCATTCCAGGCTTAGTAGTTAATGGGGCAGTCCTAATCAATGACTGACAGCTACAGTTGTGTGAAAAGGTGCTTGTCCCCTTTTTGATTTCTTATGGTTTTGCTTGTTTGTCACATTTGAATGTTGCAGATCAAACAACTTTAAATATTAGACAAAAATAACAAAAGAAAATAGAAAATTCTGGCCTAAAGCCACCTTCTTCTGCTTTACAAATCTCACTAGCTGTGTAATCAAGACAGTGAGATGGCAGACAAATGGAGAAGGTGGTATTATAGGCAGGGGAATAAGTGGATTAAGGCAGGGGATTAAGGCAGGGGATTAAGGCAGGGGAATAAAGGTACTGTCACATTAAGTGACGCTGCAGCGATATAGACAACGATGCCGATCGTTGCAGCGTCGCTGTTTAGGTTGTTGTGTGGTCGCTGGAGAGCTGTCACACAGACAACTCTCCAGCGACCAACGATGCCGAAGTCCCCGGGTAACCAGGGTAAACATCGGGTTACTAAGCGCAGGGCCGTGCTTAGTAACCCGATATTTACCCTGGTTACCATTATGGTTTTTTTTTTACATTTACAATGGTAACCAGGGTAAATATCGGGTTAATAAGCACGGCCCTGCGCTAAGTAACCCGATGTTTACCCTGGTTACAAGTGAACACATCGCTGATTCAGCGATGTCAGCGGGTGATCCAGCGACGAAATAAAGTTCTGGCCTTCTAGCTCCGACCAGTGATGTCACAGCGGGATCCAGATGGCTGCTGCGAGTCAAACACAACGATATCGCTATCCAGAACGCTGCAACGTCACGGATCGCTATCGTTATCGTTCTAAAGTTGCTCAGTGTGAAGGTACCTTAAGGCAGGGGAATACGGCAGGGGAATATGGCAGGGGAATAAGGCAGGGAAAGCAAAAGTTCAGGAAGTGCTCTGGTCATGTCCTCATTCACATGTTATAAAATAGCAATTTTTCAGTCAAGGAGCGAGAGTTTATATAAATAAAAGGGTATGGATGATATTATCCTTCACAGAGCACCACTATATTAGTACAGTAGCTTGAGGGGGATAATTATGCAGACAGATTTCCTTAATTTAGTAGGGTTTTTTTTATTTACAACTATTTTAGGTGCAAAGTCCCTTCAAATGTTTTCTACGCACAAGTCATTAAAAAAAAAAAAAAACACAGCAACATTTTTATTGCTGTAAAAATATTAATAGCATCAAAAGCCAATAACATACAGTGTCTAGCCGCAAGAACCCCACTGTCGACTTTGGATGGACAGATCACAAGCCAAGTTTAATTAAGTGCAACATATGTCTATCTCGCTGGCAGAACCCGCCTAGTAATGATGTAATACCCCAGGCTTACAGCAAACTAACATTTCAAAAACTTAGACATCTTAATTTCTATTAAAAAAAGAAATACTGGCCCTTTGGACTTTATGAAGATGCAAAAACAAATGAGTGATGTGACGATTACCAGACAGGGATTGGCAGAAAGTCGCATCAGTATAACATCAAAAGAGTAAAAAAGTGTGCGGTAAGTCAATATCAAACAAGCATATTTTGGTGAGTATTTTGCATCAGTATATAAAAGCCGAAATATAAAGTACAACCTGCAGAGAGAGGAAATAATGGAAACATTCTCCCTTCTTCCAGGTATTGGAACCACTTCCAGTTTGGGCTTCATTTAGACGAGCACTGTATTATACTCATCAGTGGATGTGGATGTCTATCGGCTTGTCCGCATAGTGGACGGGTACAGGATCTGCTTATTATTCCCATGCACTAGTTGGGTCCATAAATCACCCACACTACACTATGCTGCAAATGTTTCCCATATGGACCTAATGTCTGCATGGAAAATAGCCCTTGTGGACTAGTAAATAGGGCAACATTGACCCATGTGCTATTCAATGTGTACATTAATGACTGAAATACAAGAGTGTGACCCAGCCTAAGGCTCTATTTGCATCAGCAATATTCTGAATCAGGTTTGGCTAAACACAGAACTACAGACCATGCTATTTTTGCTATATTTGTAAAAAAAAAAGTAATTGGGATCTGTCAGGTTATGATAAGATCCAATTTAGAACAAAATATCCAAGCATACTTGTGCTGCCCTGGTTCCAGTGCTGGGTCTCTTATTGGGGGATTGCCTGTTTGTTGTGTTGCGGCTGTCTAACAGTTAATTAACATCCATCAGAATTGACAACTGAAGCATGCCCAGTACGGCAGGGACTAGCCCAGCACCTGAAATGGACGCTTCGCTCCAGGGTGGGGCCAGAAGCATTGAAAGCAAGCCTCTGCGTCCTGATGGCGACTGGTTTGAGTATCACAACATGCGCTGGAATTTGCAAACGAGGGAGTAGTGTAGTGACGGAAAGACAAGGATTTTTTAATTAAAATGTATTAGAAGTGAGATTATGGCAGCAAATTGAGTTTTAGGATTAAAATAAATGTTAGTTTTGGATCAGGATTTCAGAATGAGCCAATTAGTTTGCAAATATTTCCCGCCAGCGGTCATATACAAATAATATAGTTTGTCTAATTGCGCATCAAGTGTAATAGTCATTTTCAACATTATTTTAAAGGGTTTTTTTTTCCTATTAAAAAAAAATATATATATTTGAAGGGAAAAAATGTTTGCACAATAGTCAGGGACAGAGCTTCGTTTTCCCAGTGAAGACAGAACACCTTTATGTTTGAGTGTTGCCATTTTGTCGGTTTCATAAATAAGAAGAAGTTAAACAGAACTTGGTCTTCAGCATTCCATAAGCCTACCCCAGGGAGAATTAAGTAACCTTTGAAGGATTTGAGTTCTTGGATGTACTTGTTGAGCATTAATAATTTAAGGAGGTTACAGTTGTGATATTATCCACAGTATTTACTCTGATGGAGGTGATGCAAGATGACAGACATTTAGGATTATGGAGTGTGCACGCGTGAATAATTCAGACAGTCACGTGTTATCTCCCGCAGCGCGCTTACCCGGGGGTCCTGCTGCTTAGGATAAGAAGCCAGAAGACAAATTAAACATTTCATCAAACTTGCTTTCATATTTGTACAATAGTTACATCCTTCACAGCCATTTACCACACACACCGATATTTTACTTAAAAGGTATAATTTCATATTTGGAGCACATTTGCAATTTCTTGTTTATTAAATCCCAACAACAAAAAAGTTGGAACGCTGTGCAAAATGTAAAGATAACAAGAATACAATGACTTGGAAATCTCACAGCCATATTTTATTCAGAACAGGACTGAGTACAGATCAGAAGGTGAAAGTTAGTCCTTTCGGGGATGTGCCCACGGTCAGGAATAGCGTTTTGGAAGCAGCGTTCTTCCGCTATGTTGTGAAATACAAGCACAGTGGATGGGATTTATAGAAATCTCATGGCTACTGTGCTTCTGATGCTGCGTTAAGTCATCCGCGGTGCAGGATTACAAGAAGCAGAATGTCATTTTCTGTTGCGAAAATACGCTGCGTCCAAAGCGCTGACACTTCCATATTATGGGAATGCAGCCTTAAAAATGGATGGCAGAAACACATCTTTAAATAGTCTGGACAGGGCCATGTATAACACTGTGTAGTATCCCCTATTCTTTTCACAACAGTCTGTAAACGTCTGGGAGGTGAGGAGACCATTTGCTGAGTTTCTTGTCTAATGTAGGGTTCTTACTAATCAACAGTCTGGGGTCTTTGCCAGATTATTTGTTAATGTGCCAAAGGTTTTCTACTGGTGAAAGGTCCGGACTGGATGCTGCTGGTTCACCACCTGAACTTTTCTAAGTTATTCTGTTGTATGTGGTTTAGGATTATGTTGCTGAAATATGCAAGAACTTCCTTGAATTTGACACTGTCTGGATGGCAGCATATGTTTTTCTAAAACCCCTAATGCTCAGCATTGACAGCGCCTTTTAAGACGTCTGAGCTGCCCATTCCATAGGCACTAACGCAGCCTCATACCATCAGATGCAGGCTTTTGACCAGTGCTCTGACAAGCTGGATGTTCCATTTTCCTGTAAATCCACAGGACAGGGCATCCGTTGATCCATAAAGAATTTAAAATTGTGAATTATCAGACCACAGAAGTTATACATATTGTCTCAATCCATGTTATATGAGTTTTGGCACAGAGAAGATAGCAGTGTTTCTGGATTGTGTTGATATATGCTCTTTTCTTTGACGATGAACTGTTTTCACAGACATTGATTTCTGGAAGTTTTTCTGAGCCCATGCAGTGATTTGCACAACAGAATCCTGCACATTTTTAATGCAGTGCGGTCTGAGGACTCGTAGATCACTAGCATTCAATATTGGCCATCAGCCTTGTACCTTGGGCACATGGGTTTCTCAAAAATCTTTCGATGATACTATGTAATATACATGGTGGGATGTACAAAGTGCATGTAATTTTATGTTGAGGAACATTTTTCTGAATTTGTTCCACAATTTGTAGATGCAGTTGTTAAAAAGTTAGTGAATCTCTGACCATCTTTGTTTCTGAGACTCAGCCTCTTAAACATGCTTTCCTTATACTCACTCATGCAACTTAAATAGTGACCCTCCAGCTTTTTCATTAGTACCACGTATTTTTCCAGGTTTTTGTTAAAACTTGCCCAGCTTTTTTAAGATGTGTTGCTGTCAGCAATTTATAAAAAAGTTTTTTTTTTTTGTTTTTTTAAATGAAATGGAAAAATATTTTTAAAACATTTACCCATGTTCTATTCTGAATAAAATGTGCCTACAAGAGATTTACAAATCATTGAATTCATGCTTTAACATTTACACATAATTCAGATAATTTCAGAGTGGTCATAGTCCTAATAAAGTAAAGATGTTAAAAATAAATTAAAAAATCCCAGAATATTGTGTAACAATATAGTTTCACAAATGGAATACAAATGTAACAAAATGTCACAAGGACACCAAAGTGGTACTAAAAAAAAAAAAAAATTTACATTGTCCCACAAAAATCAAGCTCTAGCACAGCTCTATCACTGTAAAAAAAATGTGTTTCAGACAATGACTCAAAAATAAAATTAGCTGTAATTTTTATAGTGCACAAATAATGAAATGTAAATAGACCTACAAATTATACATTAGGTTAGTCATTTTCTTCTACTGTACAACTGAATTATATTGACTTTTATTCACTATAACGCAAATACATTTAAAAAAAAAAAAAAAAAACACTACACTGCAAGGCAATTAAATTTACCGTTCGTGGTGAGTTTAGAGAGGATTTATTGACATTAGAGAGAAAATGCTTTTAAAAAAAAGACACTTATTGTGTTAAGTTACGTCACTAAACTACACGTTAGGGGTAGGAAAAACTAAAGCACGTAGAATGCTACCAAGGCGTTTCATGTGAACCAGGCCTAAAAGCTTGATTTTATGCCCACTGTTGCAGTACATATTGACTCTATACATACACAACAGGTCTACATATTACACCCATGTCACAACCAAATTAAATTATAAGTGCTATAACATCAGTTACAAATCACTGCATGCCCTTAGTCTAGCTGAATCAATGTGCATGTGAAGTCAATCTCTTATTACCCAACGCCATATTTCATACACAGCACAGGTGTTTCAAAAATAATTGCGTCGTGCGGAGTCTGTTTTCTGATATTATTTTAAACAGTGGTCCTTAGAAAGTCGCCTCCTGTGCGAACAAAAGCACAAGGAAACAAAACTATAACACCACGTGTGACACAGCTGAGCGAGAAAATGGAACAGGCAAAACGTAGAAAATAAATATAAGATTACAAAATGTAGAAAAAGCTAAATTAAACGCTTCGTTTTTAACTTCCATTTCTCTAAATGTTTAGTACCTGGATATTTCTTACTTTTTTTTTTTTTTTTTTTTTTTTTTTTTGGGGGGGGGGGGGGAACTGTGATCAAAGAGATATTTGTAAAAAAAAAAATATATAACCCATTATTATAGGTTTTGTTACCATAATCAGTTTTTGAGGACTTTTTCGGCTGCAAGTTTTAGAAATTATGCAAGTAACCCATTTTGCTTTATCGGTGCAGATAATCACCAAACACTCACCAAAAGCTCATGGTGGAAGCATAAATTTGTTGGCATTTACCCTTCAAGCTTGGCTTCACCTTCATGACCAGGCCAAATTTTACAACTCTAACTAGTGTCATTTTAGGAGGTACTAACGCTGGAAAGATTGAACGTATCCCAGCAATTCTCAATGTTTTTTCTTGACATACTGTACTTTATGATAGTGTTAACATTTCTTCAATATGACTTATGTTTGGCAACTTTCAAACTTAATTCTTATGCCCTTAAATCAGAAAGTTATGTCACACAAAATGGTTAATAAATAACATTTCCCGCATGTCTACTTTACAGCAGCACAATTTTTGGTATTTTTTTTGTAAGGCTAGGTTCATATTGCGTTAGTGCAACCCGTTTAGCGCTAGCGGGTTGCGCTAACGCAATGTTTTTAATGGGGCCTCGTCCCGGGGTCGCGGTAACATCCCCGCTCTCGCAGATCCCCGATCTGCGAGAGCGGGGAAAGGACCGCGGGCGCGCCTCGGACGCTGCAAGCAGCGTCCGCGGTGCGCCAGGAAACACCGGTGCGTCGCTAGCGCGTGCCGAACAAGACACGCGCTAGTGCTGCGCGTTCCCATTGCCGTGAATGGGCGCGCTAACGGACACGTTGCACGGCGTTAATTTCGCCGTTTAACGCTGTCCGTTAGCGCTTTCCCATTAACGCAATGGGAACCAAGCCTAAGGAAGATACATAAGGTTAAATGTTTACCAGCAATTTCTCATATTTCCAACAAAATTTACAAAACCACTCTTTGTAGGGACCAAACCCCATTTGAAGTGACTTTGAGGGGCCTATATGACAGAAAATAGCAGATAAGTGACCAGTCTAAGAATTGCACCTCGTAAGGTGCTTAAAACCTCATTCAAAAAGTTTATTAAAGGGAACCTGTCGCCCCCAAAATCGAAGGTGAGCTAAGCCCATCAGCATCAGGGGCTTATGTACAGCATTCTGTAATGCTGTTGATAAGCCCCGGATGTATCCTAAAAGATGAGAAAAAGAGGTTATATTATACTCACCCAGGGGCAGTCCGGTCCGGGGCCTCCCATCTTCTTATGATGACGTCCTTTTCTTGTCTTCATGCTGCGGCTCCGGTGCAGGTGCCCTGTTGAGGGCAGAGCAAAGTACTGCAGCGCGCAGGCGCTGGGCCTCTCTGACCTTTCCTGGTGCCTGCGCACTGCAGTACTTTGCTCTGCCCTCAACAGGGCAAAGTATGCCTGCACCGGAGCCGCAGCGTTAAGACAAGAAGACATCATCCTATGAAGATAGGAGGCCCTGGATAGGACCGCGACGCCAATCGTACCGGCACCGCCCCGGGTGAGTATAATCTAACCTCTTTTTCTAATCTTTTAGGATACATCAAGGGCTATATCTCCAGCAATACAGAATGCTGTAGATAAGCCCCTGATGCTGGTGGGCTTAGCTCACCTGCAATTTTGGGGGTGACAGGTTCCCTCTAACCCTTCAGGTGCTTAACAGGAATTAATGGAAAGTGCAAGGCAAAAATTAACATTAACTTTTTTTCCACATAATTTCCTTTAGACCGAATTTTTTTTATTTTAAAAGCTGAGGAGGATGATATCCCATATGTGGGGGAATACCACTGTGAGCACACAATAGAGCTGAGAAGGAAAGAAGCTCCATTTGACTTTTTGAATAAAAAAATTAGCTGGAATAATTAGCGGATGCCATGTCGCGTTTGGAGAGCCACTGATATACCTAAACTGGAAATTGCCCAAAATTGACACCATTCTGGAAACAAGACCCCCTCAGAGAAATTATATAGGAGTATGGTTGTTTTAGCCTTAAATGTGGTTCAGTTAAATCAGAGACTCAAAATTGGAGGGGGTGTTTGGATCTGGAAGGTGAGAATTCGCTGAAACCCCAAAAAGATCCATTCAATATAATGAGGCAGCAGAGCTACTCTGGACTCCACTCGGCTTCTGTTCAGTGGTGTCTAGTGATGAACGAGTGTGCTCGTTGCTCGGGTTTTCCTGAGCACGCTCAGGTGGTCTCCGAGTATTTGTAACTGCTAGATTTAGTTTTTGTTGACTCAGCTGCATGATTTACGGCTGCTAGCCAGCCTCAGTACATGTGGGGGTTGCCTGGTTGCTAGGGAATCCCCACATGTAATCAAGCTGTCTGTCAGCTGTAAACCATGCAGCTGAGGCAACAAAAACTAAATCTCTGAGCAGTTACAAATACTCGGAGACCACCCAAGCAACGAGTATACTCATTCATCACTAGTGGTGTTTTTTTCAGAAATATATCACCATCTCAAGGGTGTGGCAGGAGGGAGTTAAAAGTCCAGCCACTGTTAATTTTCTATCTGAGTTGTTTTGGAGTGAGAATGCTTCCAGGCTGAAGCTCCTGTGAGATCCGCTGTGCGTTTTTATCTCAGAAGGCAGAAGACATACTGGAAAGAACTTTGTATAGACTTTTTATTTTCATTTGTGCCATAAAGGCTGTTTTTGTTATTATTTTGGGCTTTATGGTTTATGAAGTAATAAACCACCTAGATAATTTAACCTAAAGTATTCCTGTGTCTACCTGGGGGGGCAGCTAAGTAAGCCGACCTTCCACAGGGGTTATGTCAACAGCAAAACAAAAGTCAAAGATGCTATAGGATTTTTACAGGATGAAAAGGGTTAAGTCGCCAAAAATTATGTTGGGAAGGCCAAACATTCAAATCACTATTTTGCATCTGTTTTCTCAAAGAAAAATAAATTGTAACAACTGATCTTCACGGTGCCATCAAAGGAATAAAAGAATCCACACTATCTACAAAACAGCGAGATAGTGAGGGAAAGCTTAGCTAATTTAAATGAATTTAAATCTCCTGGTCCAGAGGAATTGCATACTAGAGTAAGCAGAGGAAATTGCAGAACCACTAGTAAGAATTTTTGAAAAATCCTGAAGAACAGGAATAGTCCCAGAAGACTGGAGCAGGGCAAAATGTTGCCCCTATCTTCAAAACAGGAAAGAAGATGGAGCAGGCAAATTACAGATCAGTGAGAATTACTTCTATCCCAGGAAAAAGCTTTAAACAAATAATGAAACATGTTTTTAAGTACATGAATAAGAATACAGTAATTAACCAGAGCCAGCATGGGTTTGTAGCAAACAAGTCATGCCAAACTAATCTAATTTCCTTCTATGATGGAATCAATGACTGGGTGAATCAGGGAAATGCAGTAGATATAGTATATCTTTACTTTAGCAGAGCATTTGATAAAGTATATCATACTATCCTTATTGAAAAAAATCACCAAGTATGGGATAGACAAGGCTACGATTAGTTGGATTCATAACTGGCTCAGTGATAGTACTCAATGAGTGGTAATAAATGGTTGCACATCCAATTGGAAAAGTGTTTCAAGTGGGGTACCACAAGGCTCTGTCCTGGCCCCAGTGTTGTTCAACCTTTTTGTAAATTATCTAGATAGGGGAACTGAAGGTAAACTGATCAAATTTTCAGACTATGCAAAGCTAGTAGGGATAGCCAACACTAGAGAATACGAAGGATTCAGAAGGATCTGGATAAGCTTGAACAATGGGCAGATACTAGAATGGTATTTAACAGGGAGAAAAGAAAAACTAAAATTACGTTTACATAATAAGAGGAATAAAATAGAGCAAGAGCACGTGTGAGAAAGACTTGGGTATACGATTAGATCAGACTGCACATTAGTCAATAGTGTGATGCAGCAGAAAAAAAAAAAGGCAAACAGTTCTAGGATGTATTAAGAAAAGCATAAAGTCTAGATCCCGTTAAGTATTTATCCCCCTCTACTCCTCATTGGTCAGGCCTTATGTGGAATACTGTGTCAGTACTGTGTCTTCTGGGCACCACATTTAAAAAAAAAATAAAAAAAAGACTTTGAAAAAAATGAAGCAAGTTCAGAGAAGAGCTACCAAGATGGTGAGTAGACTGCAAATTATGTCGTACGAGGAACAGTTAAAGGATCTGGGAATGTTTAGCATGCAAAAAAGAAGGCTAGGAGGACATTTAATACCGGTCTACAAATATTTGAAGAGATGTCACAGTGTATAGGGATCATCCTTAGTGTCATTTGGACATGGAAACACGAGAAGCAATCTAATGAAACTGAAAGGGAGAAGATAGATTAGATATTAGAAAAAACTTTTTGACAATGAGGGTGATCAGTGAGTTGAACAGGTTGCCACGAGAGGTGGCGAGTACTCCTTCAATGGAAGTCTTCAAACCGAGGCTGGAAATACATCTGGCTGAGATGGTTTAGTGAATCCTGCATTGAGCAAGGGATTGGACACGACGACCCTGGAGGTCCCTTCCAACTCAAACATTCTATGATTCTAATTGGCCACATTTGGGGTTGTGTTGCAGCCAATGGCATGGGGAACATTTCATGGATAGATGGAAGAATGTATTCAATAAAATTTCTACAAATGGATGATTCTAAACAAATCATAATCCACAATAGGTTACCTCAAAAGACGCAAGCTGAAGGTTTTACAACAGCCCTCACAGTCCCCTGATCTTATCATCATTGAAAATCTGTGACTAGACCTCAAAATAGCAGTGCATGCAAGACGACCAAGGATTGTTGCATAACTGGAGGAATTTTACAAGGAACAATGGATGAAAATCCCTTAACAAGAATTGAAAGACTCTTCTCTGGCTAGAAAAAGTGTTTATAAGCCGTGATATTTTCAAAAGGGGGTGCTACTAGCACCTCCAAAAATCATAGTGATCTAATGCCGATAGGCAAAAATATATATAACTGAATATAAGGTTCTTAGTTTAACATTCTAATCAACTTTTTATGGAGAGCATGTTCTTACCCTTGTTTTGGACCAGCACTCCTCCCATTTGCCACAGGCGATTTTAAATTAGCAGAGACTTTAAAGAAAGGGGTCCAGCCTATTTTTTTGCTCACGAGAGTTTGTGGAAGGTAAGCTTCAATGCTCCTTTCATTTGGCGTTGGTGCTGTGTAATGGCCATTGTTGCTGTGGTTTTGTGCTGGTGAGGCGCTGCAGTCTGGAGTCATGGCAATTCAGTCTTGCAACATGGGCAATGTGAGGCACCAGGTCATCTGCCCTGCTGGTGCATTCTCGCTGCGGTGGTGGTCAGCGCACGACTCCGCTCCGTTAAGGCGATAGGGACTCAGAGGTTCGTCGTTACGGGTCAGTGGGCTTCATACAGTCTGATCAGAATGTTAAATTAAGAACCTCATATTCAGAAATATGTATGTCATCTTTAACTTTAGGCCTTTCAGTGATCATTTCATCTTCAACTTGCTTAACTGTTCACAATAACAGTAATTTTGCCAAGGGGTGCTTAAACTTTTACAAGTCACTGTACATGGCCATCTGACTGCACTCTCTTAGATTTACATTGAGAGCTTGTGACTCATCTCTGACTTCCGGACAGTCAGAAGTTGCAGTCACAACAGGATGACATGAAATCGGAGCGACGCCGGGAAGAGCTGAAGACGACGGCCGGTAAGTACAGTCATGGCCAAAATTTTTGAGAATGACACCAAAATTATATTTTCACATGATCTGCTGCCCTCTGGTTTTCATTAGTGTTTGTCTGATGTTTATATCACATACAGAAATATAATTTCAATCATATTATGAGTACCAATTGGTTATATTGACAGTTAGAATGAGTTAATGCAGCAAGTCAATATTTGCAGTGTTGACCCTTCTTCTTCAAGACCTCTGCAATTCTCCCTGGCATGCTCTCAATCAACTTCTGGACCAAATCCTGACTGATAGCAGTCCATTCTTGCATAATCAATGCTTGCATTTTGCCAGAATTTGTTGGTTTTTGTTTGTCCACCCGTCTCTTGATGATTGACCACAAGTTCTCAATGGGATTAAGATCTGGGGAGTTTCCAGGCCATGGACCCAAAATCTCTGTTTTGTTCCATGAGCCATTTAGTTATCTTTCCTTTATGGCAATGTGCTCCATCATGCTGGAAAAGGCATTGTTGGGCGCCAAACTGCTCTTGGACGGTTGGGAGAAGTTGCTCTTGGAGGACATTCTGGTAGCATTCTTTATTCATGGCTGTGTTTTTAGGCAAGACTGTGAGTGAGCCGATTCCCTTGGCTAAGAAGCAACCCCACACATGAATGGTTTCAGGATGCTTTACAGTAGGCATGAGACAAGACTGGTGGTATCGATCACCTCTTCTCCGAATAAGCTGTTTTCCAGATGTCCCAAACAATCGAAAAGGGGATTCATCAGAGAAAATGACTTTGCCCCAGTCCTCAGCAGTCCACTCCCTGTACCTTTTGCAGAATATCAGTCGGTCCCTGATGTTTTTTCTGGAGAGAAGTGGCTTCTTTGCTGCCCTCCTTGAAACCAGGCCTTGCTCAAAGAGTCTCCACCTCACAGTGCATGCAGAAGCACTCACACCAGCCTGCTGCCATTCCTGAGCAAGCTCGGCATTGCTGGTAGTCTGATCCCGCAGCTGAAGCAGTTAAGATATGGTCCCGGCGCTTGCAGGTCTTTCTTGGGCGCCCTGGAGCCTTTTTGACAACAATGGAAGCTCTCTCCTTGAAGTTCTTGATGATGTGATAGATTGTTGACTGAGGTGCAATCTTTGTAGCTGCGATACTCTTCCCTGTTAGGCCATTTTTGTGCAGTGCAATGATGGCTGCATGTGTTTCTTTAGAGATAACCATGGTTAACTGAATAGAAACAATGATACCAAGCACCAGCCCCTTTTAAAGTGTCCAGTGATGTCATTCTTACTTAAAGGGAACCGGTCACCTGAATTTGGCGGGACTGGTTTTGGGTCATATGGGCGGAGCTTTCGGGTGTTTGATTCACCCTATCCTTAACTGCTGGCTGCATGCTGGCCAAAATATTTGATTGAAGTTCATTCTCTGTTCTCCGTAGTACACGCCTGCGCAAGGCAAGATTGCCTTGCGCAGGTGTGTACTACGGAGGACAGAGAATGAACTTCAATCCAATATTGCACCCAGCATGCAGCCAGCGGGTAAGGAAAGGGTGAATCAAACACCCGAAAGCTCCGCCCATATGACCCAAAACCAGTCCCGCCAAATTCAGGTGACAGGTTCCCTTTAATCATGACTGATTGATCGCCAGCCCTGTCCTCATCAACACCCACACCTGTGTTAATGAATCAATCACTAAAACGATGTTAGCTGCTCCTTTTAAGGCAGGACTGCAATGATGTTGAAATGTGTTTTGGTGGTTAAAGTTCATTTTCTGGGCAAATATTGACTTTGCAAGTACAGTAATTGCTGTTAAGCTGATCACTCTGACATTCAGGAGTATATGCAAATTGCCATTAGAAAAAATGAAGCAGTAGACTTTGTAAAAAATTTATATTGGTCTCATTCTCCAAATTTTTATCCATGACTGTATAATAGTAGGGTCAGAGAACTTAGATTAATAGCACCACTCCAGTGCAGAAATAAAAAAAAAAAAAATAAATACCCTGGAGTGGAGATTTAACTTATCACGTTTCAATGTGGCCCCTTGTTCAGATGGTCATTGTGATTGGTAAGTGCTCTAGCATATACCACAATGTATCATAGGGATAACAGGGGTAGTGACAAACAGTGACTACGTCTGCAGCACAATTGTGATTACTCAGCGTGCAACATTCATATTACAAAGGAAATCTGAAAAAAAAAAGTCCTGGGTGACCCATCTAGTAACAAGCTGTGTACATGTGTGATCTGCTGTCCGAACAGTGGATTATTTCAACTATATTTGTTTAAAGTATTAAGTTAGTGAACAGACCATACAGTAAGAAGTACCGTAATTACTTAGCACAAAGTCATAATATGGTAGATCGCACTCACCTAGGAGTAAATTCAGACAGAGGTTTCAAATATAAAGCACCCTGAGGCAAAACAATCATGCGCTAATGAAATACGTAGGTTTGTCTGCAAAATGGAAAAGGTTCTTACATGCTGCCCATGACGGATTTGAGACAGAAAAAAGGGGGCATGAAAAGAGCTATAGGCTCTATGCCTATCCATTAAAAAAACTGGACAAGTACAACAAAAAAAGATGTGTGAATGAGGCCTTAACCAATAACTTTACAATGTGAATTGCAAATAGGGCAAAACAAACCAGTAACTACAACCAATATATCCAGTTTACGATTGAAAGATGCAGTAAAGGAAATTAAAAGGGGGAAAAAATTTTTTGCTCAGTATCCGTAATACCAAAAGTGTATGTTCCTGATTTTTGAAGTGGCAAGAGCTGGTGATCACTTACTGTTCACAGAAAATCATGTTGCTGTGCTCCTATTCATATTTTGAGCTATAAGTGCATAATGATCTGATTTTCCTTCACTTTTACAGTTGTTCTGTAGACATTTTTGCAGCCCAAGATTTTCTTAGAAGGTTCTTCAATTCTTATTAATTTCAATGGCAGGGGATAGTATATGAACCATCTTCCCATTGAAGATGGAGAAAGGACCCCCAATGACGTGTAATGTAATGAGGTCTCATTTGTCAGACTCTCAAAGGTTTGACACTTTGCTGTCTCAAAGTTGTGAAAAGAGCTTTCTACTCTGCATCCACTGCGCGCAGACAGGGGAATGTTGGGGTTATGTGGAGGTTTCCTTTGTTTTCACATATTTTTGCCATGAAAGTGACAGTACTGCTGATGTAGGCTTTAACTTGAGCCCAGAAAAAGCCATGTGACCATAGTCTTACAGACTGATTGATGTTCTATCTAAACAGAACTCAAGTAGACAGGCTGAATATTTTCTAGAGGACTCCTAAACAGATGGGACGTCAGAAGGGTGTGAAGTTCTGGGATATCGGAGAACCTTTCAGAAGAGAGACGGGAAATAAGCTGGAAGAAGAAAAGAAGACTTACAACTGTAGCTCAGCCTCAGCTAAAATGAAAGGAAGGACATCTTTTCCTGTCACAAGTTGTGGTGGAAAGGCTTCTCTGATGCTGTAATCACGGAGCCTCACACAGTACCACTACACCGATTGATGAAATAAATAACACATGCAACATTTCAGTTACTCACATGCCCTTGCTCCAGAGAAGGTGGCATGTCTCTCCTTCCTTGGTTCCCATCTTTTGCTGCTCAATTATGAGTAAGCTTTCCATGGAAACCTTGCACACCTCTAATATCATGACCCTAGGCCTTGTAAGGGAGATTCAGGCAGCTGCTTGAGTATTCAGGTAGTAGCTCATGTTGCTACCACTTGCTTTTGCTTATAATTGACCAACATCGCTCTGGTATTGTTGGGCTCGACTGTAGTCATTGCATGTGTCTTCTAATGGTCTGCTGCTCCAAAGTGCTGTTTTCACAGGCGACTACTACACCAGGTACTATTTATTTACCCAGCTCGGCTGTTCCAAGATACCGTCCACACATTCATCTCAGCTATACCAAGGTGCATGTCCACATATTCTGCACTGAGGAGCCTCACAGTCACGTGATGCCCAAAATATCCAGCAGCGCTTTTCCACGTGTTCCCCAGCTTATCCAACCCTGCTGCATCAATCCTACAGTCCGTGCTCAGCAAATCCACCTCACCAGGAAAACCATATAAATATTTTTATGTTTGGAGGTACGCTTATCACTCTTAATTTTAAATAAATAGCATTCCTACTGCAAGTTACAGGCAAACAACTAAGGCCTCATCCATAGACATACAATCATCTGTTACTTTAACCATAAAAACATCTGACTCAAAGATCTAACAAAGCGTCAAACTTTGCGAAAATCAAAATTTGTGTCAGTCTCAAACTTTTGGCCACAACTGTAGCAACTTTTTTCACGTCATTTACTGATAACGTAAAGTTGTCAGAAAAATGGGATCGTTTCATTTCAGAGCATTAGGATTCTTTCTTAACCCTGGGTTTATGATTAACCCTTGAATGCTTCGTGAACATCGATTCTGGTGACCGATTCAATTTGATGTTGATTTGTGTTTGACAAACTGTATGGTAAAGTATGACTCATTAAAGAGACGAGCAAATCTTGCATTCTAAAATGATTCATCTGTGTGTCATTTTACATTGATTGTACCAACAGTTGTCATAACCAACATAATGATGTATAGCTGTGTCTTCTCTTGATAGTGATGTTCCATTTAAGAATAGGAAAATTTGACCAAGGAGCAGCAGGTCGGAGATTTGATAGATGTCCTTGAGATAAACAAAATAATATCTCAATACCATATACAAACTGACACGGCAGTGAAAAATGATTTTTGTCCACATATTTGTGTGAAATAAATGGCTTCAATAAATACAAACTCAGACATCCCTGCTATACAACAAGGTTAGACTTCTGAATAAAGGCGTCCACAGCAGTGAATGGGTTATGAGCAGTCAAGAGGTTATTCAATTTAGAAAACATTTTCACTTACACTATTATGGAAGTCTAATTTAATAGTAGAGTCCTTTGAATGGTTTTTAAATGGTGCTGTGTAATACTTAAAGAATATCGTCACGTCCAGGGTAAATTTATTTATTATGTACCTAAATGCATATATTATGGGCTAAAACAATTTCTGCAGTTGGAATACTTCAACGATTTTGCATAATGTGTCTCTATATAGTTTATTGCTGGCTGCAGAATGAGTTAACTGGGATCCATTAGTGAGCTTGGCGTTTGTAACTCCTATCTAGCTTTAATAGAACTCCTCTCAGCTAATAACCACAAAGTTTAATTCAACTGTAATCTGGTTTGTGGTCTTCAATCAACAAAGAGGAGTTCAGGACAGATACAAGACCTACACATTTCTACACAGAACAAGCAGAACAAACTGACGGATTTTCTGCCAATTCATTCTGCAGCAAACAATGTGCAGAGAAACAACCTGTAGGAGCCTGTGCACACGTTGCAGATTTGTCAAGGAACCTGAAGGGTTTCCTGATGGCAGCAATGAGAAGGAGAATCCTGAAATCATACACACGTTACTTATTTTTGACTTGCAGGTTTGGAGCAGATTTAAAGCTGTAACATGTCAATTCGTTCAGCGTTTTTGCTGCAGATTTCACTCAAACTAACGAGTGAGGACAAATCTGCTCCAAAAAGCATAAAAAACAGGGCAAATAGTACTACATTTTTAATGAAACCAAAACCGCAAAAATTGCTATTAGTCCAAAATATTTAAGCAGATTACATTAGGCATCTGTCAGACAAAGCCAGACTCCCACTACAGAACGCAGAGATGGCTAATTACCATGCCTACCTTCCTGATCGCTATATACAGAGCGCTAAACAAGCAGTGTGTACACCGCATATAGGAAGCGCCAACAGCACATCCTCCTCCTGACCACAGTGGTCATGTGATCGCCCAATGTAGGGAGGGAGCAGGAGCTGCTGGGTCCTAGGAGACCCTGTCAGATCTGCCATGCAGCGAGGTGGCCGAATTTCACCTGTAACTGGGGCTAATATAGCAGCCTCTGATACAGGGGAAATCAGGTAAAAAAAAGTATTTAAATGTTGAAATCACGCTATTTGACATAAATGATAAATAAAAGCAGGGGAAAAGGAAAAAAAATTGCCAATCGAAATCACTGTTAATATCCTCATCCCCTTCACATGTACATGTTCCCAGTATGTGTGGCATGAAAGACACATCCACATATACCTATAAAAACCTGTGGTGATCTTCACGTGTCAGCGTGAACCACACGGAGACATGACCATCAGTGTGCAAGCCGTGTTTAACACTGCAACGTATAGGAGAAGCTAATGCATTGACTATTCTTCAGCCATACCAGAAAACACATATCCAAAACAGTGATGACACCGGTACTGGTATTATACGGACGTGTGAAGGGGGAATATGTTTAACTTTGATTAAAAGTGAGCCAGTTGCACTCATAACAGAAGATGATGCTCTTGCACGACTATTATAACCAGAGATTAACGAATGACGCAAAATTCTAATTTGCACTTTTTCCTGTGAAATTTCCTCTTCAACTTCTGATGCAGCGACCGTTCACGTTGGAATCTTTGGTCCTCTCGCATTGTGCCAGACTTCTGGGTGGCAGTGCCTGAGAGGGTTCTGCACAAGTGCAGGGGATGTCAGCGGCGTCATGACATCACGACCCGCCACGCACATGAGTAGAACTCTCTCAGGCACCACAAATCCTAGAAGTTGGGCACAAAATTCCATTGTGAGCAGCAAGGGATCAGGAAATGCATTGAGGATCGGACAGGAGTCGGTAAGTAGAGGCCAGAACCGTGAGCGGAGATTTTTTTGTACAATTATTTTTTTTTAACCTTTTGATAGCCTATTATGGTTTGGAAAAATGGTGGCCAGTGGCTATAGTTATGCTGAATCTGTATGGGAGCAAATTAATAAAAAAGAAACAAAATTAAAATCTGCATTTTCGTGAATGAGGATATTTGTTAAGACAGTGCTTGTTTCCTCTCAAATTTTTTAGTTCATCTCTACTTGTAACAGTAAGTGTAAGGAGCGGGAAAGTTGTTCACATCAGGGAGGGCAGAATATACGGTAAAGTGAAAGCGGTGTTCAAAATGATCAGATATATGGAAATGCGACTGGTTAACGTGCTGTGAAGTACAAAGTGAACCTACTTAAGTTTAGGTATAACATCTATAATATCACTGTTGCTGCAATCCAGGTTCAGTCGCTTCTTATTAGGCTGTGTGCACACGTTGCTAATTTTTTTGCTATAAAAATGCTATAAAACTGCAAAAAAAACAGCATACAATATGCATCCCATCATTTAGAATGAATTCCGCATGTTTTGTGCACATGATGCGGTTTTTTTTCTGCGAAAAAAACGCATCGCGGTAAAAAATGCAGCATGTTCATTAATTTTGTGGGGTTTTTTTGTGGATTTAATGCATTGGGAAATGTCCGGGAAAAAAACGCATCAAAAACGCGCAAAAAACGCATACAGATTTCTTGCAGAAAATTTCAGGTTTTTCTCAGGAATTTTCTGCTAGAAATCCTGAACGTGTGCACATAGCCTTACAGTTAAGCATACAGTTATGCTGCAGGATGTGTTATGGAGGAAAGTAAAAGGATTCCCCATAGCCTCCGAAGTAAGGGAACCTCCAAAAATAGCCAGTGAGTGGCCGTGGGCTATGTATAGATGGCAACAGCACCACGACTCAGGCTAGACTGGCCCCTGCAGACTTTAGGTCATAGATCACATCTGCTGAGAACCAGGAGAGGGGCCATCCTCTACCGCTCAAGAGGGCTGCACCGCTATGCCCAAACGGAAAGTCTATGCCCTCAGGCTGCAGGAAGGTCATTCTGGAAAAGGCCGAAGCTGCGGCAGCACGACTAAAGAAATGTCTTTTGAGTGTGAGGAAGGGTCTTTCTGGCCATGATACTGAAGGATTTTAAGACCCCAATGACAGTTTAAGCACCGTGAACATTTTCAGTCCTGCTTAGGCTACAGCCCCATGCTCCCCTTTCACCAATGTATCAGTTTGCATAGCTAACAATCAACCTTTTTTAAAGCAGAAGTAGCACATATCCTTACTGATGGAGAAGTAGAGGTGACAGAATAGAAGAAGTCCATTGAAGTGGTTGACCAGATCAATGTCACAATGCTTAACCTTAAGGCTGCCATCACACTATCAGTATTTGGTCAGTATTTTACATCAGTATTTCTAAGCCAAAACCAGGAGTGGAACAATTAGAGGAAAAGTATAATAGAAACATATGCACCACTTCTGCATTTATCACCCACTCCTGGTTTTGTCTTACAAATACTGATGTAAAATACTGACCAAATACTGCTAGTGTGACGGCAGCCTAATAATCAAGCAATTTAATATGAGCTATCCGCAGATCTAGTAGTTTAAAAAAAAATATACAAATAACGAATATATATATATATATTTTTTTTTTTATTAGGGGTTATAGTAAAGATTTTATTTTAATTTAACGACTCTTGCTGTCAATGTTTACTGTCACACTCTGCACAGTTAAAGCACTGCTTGCATTTACCCCTATGTGGTAGACAGTGAGACTTTTTCCATCTTAGGATGCATTTCGATGAGCAGGTAGTTGGCAAATGAATGTTTGTACAAACCCATGTACCCATGTGAATATGCCGTAACAAGAAAAAAAACATTCAATTGGATTGCATGGTTTAGGAGGAAGGGAAAAAAAAAAAAAAAAACACACTTATTGGCAGCACCCCACCCTGCGTAAACAGGACATGTGCTGCCGATATCATGGCTGATAATTGGGTGCTGAAAGACTTCTATACTGCCACTTGCCCCTTGTATAATGGCCAGACATCAGCCTCTCCACACCGCATTAGGGCAGTCTCACATGCCCAGATATTTCCGGTACCGGAAAAATCGGTACCGGAATTATCCGTGTGCCGGTGCGTTTCTGTGGCACATCAGTGTGGCATCGTGCTGAAGCCCCATTCATATCTTCCCTGCAGCAGCATTTGCTGTAGAGAAGATATGAATATTAGTGTGTAAAATCAATATCCAGGTTCCCACCCCCTGTGCGCCCCCTTCCCCCCCTTCGTTGTGTTTAAAATACTCACCTAGCTTCCGGATCCCTCGCAGCATCCTGTCCTGGCCGCACCTTGTACTGTATGAGCGGTCACGTAGGGCCGCTCATTTACAGTAATGAATATGTGGCTCCACCCCTTTGGGAGGTGGAGCCGCATATTCATGATTGTAATCGGCGGCCCCACGTGACCGCTCATACAGTACAAGATGCGGCCAGGACAGGACACTGCGAGGGATCCGGAAGCTAGGTGAGTATTTTAATCACAACGAAGGGGAGGGGGGTCGCACAGGGGGTGGGAACCTGGATATTGATTTTACACACTAATATTCATATCTTCTCTACAGCAAACGCTGCTGCAGGGAAGATATGAATGGGGCTTCAGCACCAGTGGGGGGGGACAGCGCTTAATGTAGCGCTGTCTCCTGCACGGCACACGGACACCGTCCGTGTGCGGTACGTGTTTTACATGGACCCATTGACTTTAATGGGTCCGTGTAATCCGTGCGCTCCCACGAACACTGACATGTCTCCGTGTTTGGCATTGATTTTAATGTGTCTACGTGTGTCAGTGGCTCCGGTACGTGAGGAAACTGTCACCTCACGTACCGGAGCCACTGACATGTGACATTGGCCTTACTTCTTTCCTGCACTGCCCCACACAAGGCCTCTAGGGAGTAAGACAATGTCGGAATGTTTTCCCGTTGACAAGCGATGCTTGCTGGAGCACTAATTGTCTTGAACCATGCAACAAGAAACTGGAAATTTCTGTAATGTTTTGTTCTCGCTGATGGTTTAGATGCTGGTAGCTTTTTAGGTTCTGTATTTGATACCCACTCTCTGAACTAAATCCCCAGTTAATTTGTATTAATAGCCATATCCACGTCTTAAGGAGAAATGGTAAAAGCAGAAATGGTGGAGGAAAATAACCGTATCATCACTTTTTAGGTATAGGGACTTCTGAAATATTTTGTTGTTAAAATGTGAAGTTATTTTAGTATAAAATCATTAATGGCCAAATTTTCCATGTCCCCGCTTAATTGTAAACTGCTGCGGAATATGTTGGCGCTATATCAACAAAAAATTATTATTATTATTTTATGTAATAAATGTCAGGAAGAGTGCCTCTTTTTCTGTTAACCAACTATAATACAGGTCATAAAATATATACAATCTACAGAAACAAGAGCCAAATATTTTACAGGAGACGGCGCTGAAAGAAAAACATATAGTAAATTATAAATAAATAAAACAGAAACACTTTGCATCCCTTTATTTTCAGTGACAAGTCCCTTTAATAAAGAAGGTATCACGCTTAACAGCCAGATTAAAATGGAAAAGCTGAACCTATTGCATTCAGGTCAGTAGGCGATCTCGCACATACACGGATGAAGGTCAGAAGCTGATCCGATTTTCAATTCTGTCCACAAATGTGATAACACTGAATTTTGATTATTCAGAAGGGTTGCTGGCAATACAGACGAGTGTGAAACCTGAAAAGTTTTGAGAAAGGGGAAAATAAAAAATCTACCATGTGCTTATATTTGTAATAAGTCTAGCCACGGCTATTTTATTCTTCCCTATAAATCAAATTTAAAGGGAAGGTGCTGCATTTTATTTTTTGCATTAAAAATGATTGTTTATATAAACAATTATTTTTAATACAAATTTACATTTTTTAACTTTAACTATTTTATTATTAATTATTTTTGCAGCCACTGGGCGCCGCCATTTTGCTTTGCAGGAGTGTAAGTGTAGCTGCACGACACTTAGGGTATGTGCACACGATGCAGATTTAGTGCAGAACTGCAGCAGATTTTTCTGCACCAAATCTGCATCGTATGCACACAGCCTTACAATCTGCAAATATGGCTGCCCTGGGCATAGACATCTGCAGTTGGCATCAGACCCTATCCTTTGCATTGAGGTGCTCCCTGCTGTGATCGGGCCATGCCCCCTGTGTGATACTGTGCCGAGACGTGTATCTAATACTCTCCGGTGTGATGCGGTCTGCTGAGCGGTGTATCTAATCCTATCCTGTGTAATACTGTGCCGAGACGTGTATCTAATACTCTCCTGTGTGATGATGTCTGCTGAGCGTTGTATCTAATCCTCTCCTGTGTGATAGTGACTGCTGAGCCGTGTATCTAATCCTCTCCTGTGGGATACTGTGTGCTGGGCTGTGTATCTAATCCTCTCCTGTGGGATACTGTGTGCTGGGCTGTGTATCTAATCCTCTCCTATGCACTTCTCCCCCCCCTGTTATGTGTGATCTATATGGCGGTATTATGTGTGAAGTATATGGTGGTATTATGTGTGATCTATATGGCGGTATTATAAGATAACACTATGGCGTCGTTATTTGCGATCTATATAATGGTATTATGTGAGAACTATAGGACAGAATTATGTGATCCATATGGCGGTATTATGTGAGAACACTATGGCAGTATTATCTTCAGAAAGGGGACCCATTCTAGGGTGGTTCTGGCTGAGCACCTGCACGCGGGTCTGGGGTAATAGAGGGGACAGCATAACCTCCAGTTAGGTGTAGTCAGGGGGAGGCTGGTGAGGCAGCTGAAGAGAGGGGTCTCATTTTTATCATTACTATATGGCTACATTTCCTTCCCAGCGTCACCCCGGACTGCACCTGCCACCTCGCTTTCACACATTGCCAGAACAGGATGGAGAAGACAGGATCTGAGGAGGGGAATGGGGTCTTTGCATGCAAAATCTGGATCAGAACAGGCCATCAATCCGAAGAAATGTTTCCTGGATTTCTGTGGAGCAGACGGTCCATCCATGTGTATAAAAGACAGCGCTCTATGTACAATCCCTGGCTGCTCCGCGCACCAAACAGGGTGCCCCTATAGACCAGCACACTGCTCTCCTGAAATACTCTGTGCTGCTGTCACCCTGCTCCCTCCACCATATATCTCCCAGAATCCGTGCTGCCTGCCATCCTTGGTGACTGTACTTGTCAGTATAACTTTGCAGTCACCAACAAAATGGCTTCTCACTGTGTTCACAGCCATGTCAGCGGACTCCGCCCATAATTACTGCAGTGCAGTAATGTGAGCTAGTTGTACACTAGGTTGTCAAATTTTATTAGCTGCTCCCCCTAGTGTTTAAAAGTGGAAAAGCCAAACCTTTTAAAATTATTTTTCATATTTTACTAAATTATAAAGAAATTACAATAATTTTTAACCCCTTAGTAACAGAGCCAATTTGGTACTTAATGACCAGGCCAATTTTTGCAATTCTGACCACTGTCACTTTATGAGGTTATAACTCTGGAACGCTTCAACGGATCCCGCTGATTCTGACATTGTTTTCTCGTGACATATTGTACTTCATGATAGTGGTAACATTTCTTCGATATTACTTGCGATTACTTATGAAAAAAACAGAAATATGGCAAAAAAAATTTAAATTTTGCAATTTTCAAACTTTGTATTTTTATGCCCTTAAATCAGAGAGATATGTCACGAAAAATAGTTAATAAATAACATTTCCCACATGTCTACTTTACATCAGCACAATTTTGGAGACAAAATTTTTTTTTGTTAGGGAGTTATAAGGGTTAAAAGTTGACCAGCAATTTCTCATTTTTACAACACCATTTTTTTTTAGGGACCACATCACATTTGAAGTCATTTTGAGGGGTCTATATGATAGAAAATAATGAAGTGTGACACCATTCTAAAAACTACACCCCTCAAGGTTCTCAAAACCACATTCAAGAAATTTATCAACCCTTTACGTGCTTCACAGGAACTGAAACAATGTGGAAGGAAAAAATGAACATTTAACTTTTTTTTGCAAACATTTTAATTCAAAACCATTTTTTTTATTTTCACATGTGTAAAAACAGAAATGTAATCATAAATTTTGTTATGCAATTTCTCCTGAATACGCCAATACCCCATATGTGGGGGCAAACCACTTTTTGGGCGCACCGCAGAACTTGGAAGTGAAGGAGCACCTTTTGACTTTTTCAATGCAGAATAGGCTCGAATTGAGATCGGACGCCATGTCACGTTTAGAGAGCCCCTGATGTGCCTAAACAGTAGAAACCCCCCACAAGTGACCCCATTTTGGAAACTAGACCCCCCATGGAACTTATCTAGATGTGTGGTGAGAACTTTGAATGGCCAAGTGCTTCACAGAAGTTTATAATGCAGAGTCGTGAAAATAAAAAATATTTTTTTTTTTCCCACAAAAAAGATTTTTTAGCCCCCAAGTTTTTATTTTCACAAGGGTAACAGGAGGAATTGGACCACTAAAGTTTTTGTCCAATTTATCCCGAGTACGCTGATGCCCCATATGTGGGGGTAAACCACTGTTTGGGAGCACAGCAGAGGTCAGAAGGGAAGGAGCACCATTTGACTTTTTGAGCGCAAAATTGGCTGTCGTGTTTGGAGACCCCCTGATGTACCTAAACAGTGGAAACCCCCCAATTCTAGCTCCAACCCTAATCCCAACCCGATCCATAATCCTAATCACTAACCCTAACCATAATCACAACCCTTACCCCAAAACAACCCTAATGTCAACCCTAACCATAACCCTAATCAAAACCCTAAATCCAACACACCCCTAATCTTTATCTCACCCCTAACCTCAAACCTAACCCTAATCCCAATACACCCCTAATCACAACCCTAACCCTAATCCCAAGCATAACCCTAATGCCAACCCTAACCCTAATGCCAACCCTAATCCAAACCCTAACCCTAATCCCAACTCTAACCCTAACTTTAGCTGCAACCCTAGCCCTAACTCTAACCCTAAATTTAGCCCCAACCCTAACTCTAGCCCTAACTTTAGCTCCAACCCTAACCCTAGCCCTAACTTTAGCCCCAACCCTAACCCTAAGGCTACTTTCACACTTGCGTCGTTTGGCATCCGTCGCAATCCGTCGTTTTGGACAAAAAACGGATCCTGCAAATGTGCCCGCAGGATGCATTTTTTGCCCATAGACTTGTATTGCAGACGGATCGCGACGGATGGCCACACGTCGTGTCCGTCGTGCACTGGATCAGTTGTGTTTTGGCGGACCGTCGGCACAAAAAAAAGTTTAATGTAACTTTTTTTGTACGTCGCGTCCGCCATTTCTGACCGCGCATGCATGGCCGTAACTCCGCCCCCTCCTCCCCAGGACATAGATTGGGCAGCGGATACGTTGAAAAACTACATCCGCTGCCCATGTTGTGCACAATTTTCACAACGTGCGTCGGTATGTCAGGCCGACGCATTGCGACGGCCCCGTACCGACGTAAGTGTGAAAGAACCCTAACACTAAATTTAGCCCCAACCCTAACCCTAAATTTAGCCCCAACCCTAACCCTAATTTTAGCCCCAACTGCTGTTCTCCGGCCGGCCGGCGGCGACAGATGGCGGGCGCACTGCGCATGCGCCTGCCATTTTCTTTCCCCATGAAAACGCCAGCGGGCAGGAGAGGATGCAGGAGGACCCAGGGACACCGGTGAGTATAATAGGGTCCCCGAATCCCCCTATTTCTCTGTCCTCTGATGTGCGATCACATCAGAGGACAGAGAATTACATTGCTTTTTTTTTTTTTTTTTGCGGTCGCCGGTAAACCGTTAATTACCGGCGATCGCAAAACAGGGGTCGGTAAAACAGACCCCGATCATGTTCTTTGGGGTCTCGGCTACCCCTGGCAGCCGAGACCCCAAAGATTCACCCGGTGCCGGCCGGCGGGCGCACTGCGCCCGCCATTTTTTTGCCGGAAAAAGATAGTCGCGCCCATCGGGAGCCACGAGGAGCACCGGGGGGAGACAGGTGAGTATCGGGGGGCTATCTGGGACCCCTTTTCTCTGTCCTCTGATGTGCGATCACATCGGAGGACAGAGAAATTAAAAGGGAAATCGCGTTTTGTTTTCTTTTTGCGATTGCCGGTAAACGGTTAATTACCGGTGATCGCAAAAGCGGGGTTCGGAAAAAAAACCCCGAATCATGTTCTCTGGGGTTTCGGCTACCCCCGGCAGCCGAGACCCCAGAGAAAATCGGACTCTGGGGGGCGCTATTTACTTTTTCCACAGTGCCGTTAATTAACGGCGCTGTGGTTTAAGTACCCTTAACTGCCGCCGTTAAAAGGCGCATCGACAGTCGTTAAGGGGTTAAAGAACAATTTAAACATTAATTCTTTACATTTTTTTCTATCGATGGAAAACTTTTTTTTTTTATGGCACCTTTCTTTTAACATGAGCAAATTAAAATAGTGAGTTTAGTATATTTCAGGAATTTGGACTTTTAAATTGCACCTAATTTAAAAGTCCAAATTCCTGAAATATACTAATGAAATCCATCTAGATGCAAAGTGATCAAATTCTCCCTTCTAAATAGTGTTTTGGCCTCCGTCTATTCAGCGGTCCTACCTAGAGTTGTTGTGGCTGGCACCATCGCAGATCAGGCCGATTGTTCATCTCATGGTTGGACATTAGTCTGAATGTCCAGCATATATTACTGCAAGCGCATGAGCCCCTCCGTTAGTATGCCTTTCTTCTGGCTAACAGAAAAGTAGGTGTAAATTTTTGATACTGGTAAGTCCTAATAACACATAAGGGAATGTCCTGGTGATACAAGCCCTCTACAGCAGGGGTGAGCAATTAATTTTCCTGATGGTCCACATGAGGGACCGTGACTGTTGTGGCGGGCTGAACCAATAGGCTGGAATTATTTCTGCTCAATACTAACTCCCCAAGTGAAAGAAAACAAACATGATACTTGCCACACTCCCAACCCCCCCAACACACTGCTCTGTTTTTTGGTGTGTGGACCAAGGTTCCACACAGTAGGCGTAACATTACTGAGGTCTTCGGGCCTGCTGTGCCGAGTCTCAGTCAAACAAGCTGAATAGTGGATGAGGGAGTCATCTGCTCCTTTTTAGGCTATGTGCACACAGTGCATTTTTGATGCGTTTTCGCAGTATTTTTCCGCGCGGAAAGGCGCCAAAAATGCTATGGAATCCTTATGCAAGCTAATTCAATAACTATCCTGAAGTGCTGTGCACATGATCAGTAAATGTCCTTAGAGTATTTGCAGTGCATTTTTTTCTGCAGCATGTCAATTCTTTGTGCGGATTTTTAGCGTTTCCCCACACATTTACTTCAATTGAGTCAGTCAAATCCGCAGCAAAAATGCAGGTATAAAATGTTTTCGGATTTGCTGAGTTTTTGTTTGCGTTTTCACCAGCTTCCTATGGCGTTTCCCACGCTGTCATCTGTGTGACAGTGTGGGTAACACCAGCACGGTGATTATTGGAGCAGCTGTGACTGCAGCTGTTGACTGTGACCCACGGTAAAAAGCTTACCTCAGGTCAGCAGACATGGGCTGATGAGACTACTCCTCCGATTAGGCTATGTCTGCTGTCACTGATAACAGTGATAGCAGGAACCGCTGATGGGAGAAGTAGTCTCTCGACAGCCGGCACTCAAACTTAAAAAAATAAAAAGGATAAATACATACTGTACATATTCAAATTTTTAAAAAACCCATTATGCTCACCTAACACCAAACCCCCGATGCCCATGTCTCCTGGAAAAAAAAAAAAGCCACCATATACTCTCCTGTCCGCCGTAGTCCACGCAATCCAGTGTGTCCCACAGCTATCTCACGTGTAGAACAATCACATCGGGAGATGTGACTGCTCTACCCGCTGGTCGCTGGGGATATACTGACAAGAGGTAATCGGTGACTGCTCTCAAAGTCATCAGGATCATCGCGGGACATTACGGATCATCTTCCCTGCGGACAGGTGAGGAATAATGTGGTTTATTATTTTAGTTTTTGTTACAGGAAACGTTGGCATCAGTGGATTAGGCGATCAGCAAGTATGGTTTAATTAAGGAAAAAAAAATTGGATCAGCAAACTGAATTTCAATAAAAAAAAATTTACGACTAAGGGCTACGGCCAGAAACGTGTAAGAATGCTTCATGATTTTACCATCTGTCTGGACTAAATTTTTTTTTTTTTTAAATGAAATAAAGATGATTTTTTTTTTTTTAAATTGAAAATCAGTTTGCTGATCCAATTTTTTTTTCTCTAACTTATCCGATGGTCAAACAATCTGGATCCTGACTGCAGTATCAAAGCCTATCTACCGCGTGTATAGAGCTGGAGCCGACAAGGTGCAGGACCTTGTGTGACGTCACAGTCACGTGGCTTTGCAGCTGGTCACGTGTACACATCACGTGACTTTGACGTCACACAAGGTCCTGCACCTTGTCGGCTCCAGCTCTATACACGCGGTAGATAGGCAGTTACCAAGCTCTGGGGGAGTACTCTAGTCACCGGCCGGGACAGCGTCTCCTATACTACTATTTGCTCTGCAACATATTGGATATTTTCGGAACAGAGATTCAGAGAAGGCTTCAGATACCAACCTTTCAGCGCATGAGTTAAGGACCTTTCCGCTTGCCAGCACTGGACACAGATTTCCTTTTCTTTGATATTAAGGTAAACACATCTTGTTAATCACAGTCCTGTATGGGGAACCTTGTTCATGACATTTCCCAGTATTTTAACTATTTATGGCTTCATATAGGTAAACTTAGCGCAAATATCACATATAGTTTTCTTTATTTTACATGGGGCATTGTTATGTTTAATAAGGGGTTGTCATAGTAAATGACATACCATTTAAAAGGAATCAGTCAACAGGTTTTTGTTATTTAAGTCAAAGAGCAGCATAACATAGGGCACAAGAGCCTGATTCCAGGGATATGTCACTTATTAGGCTGTGTGCTGCTTCACTACAATCATTGTTTAATCATCAGGAGATTATCACATAGGACTACATCTCACATTCCAGGCAATCAGGCTAATCTGTGAAACCTCGCTCCCACCACTGATTGGCAACTTGCTAACAATTCACCGTGTAAACAGCAAGCTGACAGTCAGGAGTGTAGGCGGGATTATACACAGTCCAAAAGTCTTAGCTTTGCTACATCGACATCAGAAAAAGAATTCTACCAACACTACATCAAGCAGTCCAGTAAGAGACATCGCTGGAATCAGGCTTTCTTGCCCTATGTTATGCTGCTCTCTGATTATATAGCAAACACCTGTTAACAGATTGCCTTTAATAGGAAGCTCAATCATTTCTTCTTTAGAAAAGCATTTATATTACATGGAATAAAATGTACACTCCAGGAAAAAAGTAATATCGCTTTTCAATACAAGATTCTAATTATGTTCCTTGATTTTACTTTCTACTGAGTAACTTTTCCTAATTAAGGGCAATTCCAAAGAGGGTGAACTGTAATGAACTGCTTTCATTGCAAAATATGCCTGAGAATTTATATTAACTGAAGAGAAATCAATAATTTGATTTAAGGAAAAACTTATAATTGCAGAAAATGATCCAATGTCCCTTGGGGCTAAAGGATGGAGTTACTGAGTAAGTCCAACTTCAGTCTATGCAGATTCTTCTATTACTGTGATGCTGTCAGCAGGTTTTTGCTATGTACCGTATATACTCGAGTATAAGCTGAGATTTTCAGCCCATTTTTTGGGGCTGAAAGTTCCCCTCTCGGCCTATACTCGAGTCATACCCAGGGGTCGGCAGGGGAGGGGGAGCGGGGGCTGTCTTATTATACTCACCTACTCCCAGTGTGGTCCTTGCAGGTCCCTGGCCCCGGCAGCTTCTTCCTGTACTTGAGCGGTCACATGGTATCGCTCATTACAGTAATGAATATGCGGCCCCACCTCCC